>NC_092502.1:41697287-42322287 GCF_047511675.1 Marmota flaviventris
AACAGACACTTCAGCTTTGCCACAATCCAACCATCACCAGGAGGGTGCCAGGAGGAGGCGAAATGTAAGATGAATTTTAATGATGAATAGGACACTGACATTTGAAGTGCCTGTTTATTACAAAAATGAGAAGCTTCAAAGTTATTCCCTCTGCTGGTCGGGAACCAGGGCTAAACAGAGAGAAGAAAATTGCCTTTGATTGAAGCATGTGGACACAGTCACTGGCAGGCTCCAAAAGCATAAATAGACATTGGAAGACACAGAGGATCACTGACCCAGTATTAGCTTTAAATATCTTAAAGCACATTTTTGAACATGAAGAAATATTAGCAAGACTATAAATTTGAGAGTTTGGAGCTTGGGTTTCTATATGTTCAAATAATTAATCTATTTGTTTTAGTGAGCTTTTTTGTTGCTCTGACTAAATGACCTGACCAGAACAACTGCAGAGGAGGAAATATTTATTTGGGGGCTCACGGTAACAGAGAGACAGCAGGCTCCATTCCTCAGAGCTCAAGGTGAGGCTGAACATCATGGCAGAAGAGTGTGGTAGAGGGAAGTGGAGAGAGAAAGAGAGAGTTAGATACACCACTCTCCAGATACAAAATAGTCCCTATAGCCTCGTCCCCAATGAACCACTTCCTCCAGCCACATATCACCTGCCTCTGATTATTACTCAATTAATCCCATCAGGGATTAATCAACTGATTAGGCTAAAGGTATAACCCAATCATTTCTCCTCCAAACCTTCTTGCATTTTCTCACATATGAGCTTTTGGGGGACATCTCACATCCAAACCATAACAGTATTCAAGTTCAGAACAATATGAGGTAGAAACACAATACCTGAAAAAGAATGTTTGAGAATGGAAAGAAATTACAGTGGCAACATATTCAGCTTAGCAAGTAAATATTTATTTGGAAGAAGGAATCTTGAGGTTAGTCTAAGAAGCATGGACAGTTGTACCCATTCCAGGTAAAGCTTTGTGGTTCATTAGAGAACTGTGGAAACAATCCTAGCATGAATTCCCAACCTGTTTTTAAGGGAGGAGACTGCTTCTTCCCCTCCTGATAGCAAAAGTGGGCCTGTGATTTTCATTGGTCAAGCAAATTTAAGTGGAAATGTTATGTGACATATAGCATGGTTGTGCCAGGTACAGAATCACACACTTATGATTCTAGCTACTCAGGAAGCTGAGGCAGGAGGATTGCATGTTTGTGACCAGCTTGGGCAACTTAGCAAGACCTTGACTCAAGATTAAAAAAAAATAAATAAATAGAAGACCACCCCTGGGTTCATTCTCCAGTACCACAAAAAGAAAATGAAAGAAGAGTAGTAGTATTGTAGCCAATTCATACGGACATAAATATGAGTCATTGGGTTAATCTTTGTTTTGGCAAGGCACTAATATTTGGAGCCTTTTGTTGTTGATACACATCTTACTCTCAGCTGATCCAAACTGTCTCTACCCCTGTGCAAGTTGTTGAGAAAATGTTCTCATCATTTCAGAGGAATGGTGACACACCCTAAAGAACACAGAGTTCTAGGAATTCAGTTTTTCCAAGAAGAGTTGCCCCCTCAGAATTTCCTGGGAATTTTGAAACATGCAAAATTCTTTGCCACGGAATTAATGAATCCGAATCTTTGGAGGTAGGACTTGAGATTTGCATTTCATAGGTTCCTCCTTGTACAACCCTAAAACTTTACCTAAGACTAAAGGACAAGGACAAAAATACAGAAGCAGTGAGCAAGAGTTTAGGAAACTTTGGAAGCTTTTTTTGTTTGGTTTGGTTTGATTATGTCAACTGTATGGAAAAGCATGTTTTGAAAAAAAAAGGAACTGTAAATTATCAACCTGGAAAACATTTTTTTTTAAGTATGTGTTTTTAGATATTGATGGACCTTTATTTTATTCATTTATATGTGGTGCTGAGAATCGAACCCAGTGCTTCACACATGCTAGGCAAGTGCTCTACCACTGAGCCATAACCCCAGCCCCTGGAAAACATTTTTGTAAGATATAATATAGGCAAAGGTTTACAGTCTTAATAAAAAAATCTTACATATACATGAAAAAAGAGAAATACAAAAATTAAGCTAATTAAAGGATAAGAAGTTGACCAAAGAATACATATGAGAAGCTTGAAACATATTCAACCTTACTAATAATGAAATATATTCCAGGTAAGTTAATAGTGCAATATCAGTTTTCTTCTATCATACCTCACACTTAAACTTACTCTTTTTTATTTATTTTAGTTTTTAAAATAAATTACCGACAAAGCAGCTCCCAATATTTGAGAAAACTTGAAAAAGGAAGAAATTTTCCAAAGTAGCACACCACAGAATTATTGCAATGTTACATTCTACCAAGTACAATATAGAAATAAACCTGCAGTAAAGTTAACAACCTAACCAGCACAACTAAAAACTAAAAAAAAAAATTCATAATTTTAAACTCCACAAGAAAATATACCTTAATATAACTTCTCATCATTTCAAAAAGATTATGGAATTCACTGGAAATTTGATTAATGTGTTACACTTAAAAAAATGGAGAAACTCTATAGCTTATTCAAAGGGAGTTTCCTTATAATCTTAACTATAGTTAACCACAGGCTTTTGTCCATTCAACAGAAAATACACATAAAACAGACCATACATTCCCAAAAAACTTTTTAAGGATGTATAGCAACTAACATTCAATGCTTTTTTATTATATTGTACACAATATCTTCACTTTACATAGAAATCATAAGAATTTCTTTCCCCTTATACTACTATTAAGGACATAGGATTCATGATTTGGATGCATGGATGTAAGAAACAAAATATAAAACATTTTAAGTTCCTTTTTTCACTTTTTATTAGTTTTTTTTAGTTATACATGACAGTACAATCCATTTTGATATAATTATACAAACATGGAATATATCTGTTTCTAATTAGGACCCCATTCTTGTGGATATACAGAGTGTTGAGATTCACTGTGGTGCATTTATATATTTATGTGGGAAAGTTATCTCAGATTTATTCCATTGTCTTTCCTTTTCCTATCCTCTTCCCTTCCCTTCATTCCCATTTGTCTAATCTACTAAATTTCTATTCTCCCCCTCCCCACCCTTATTGTGGGTTAGCTTCCAAATATCAGAGAGAGCATTTGGCCTTTACTTTTGGGGGATTGGCTTATTTCACTTATCATAATTGTCCCCAGATCCATCTATTTACTGGCAAATGTCATAAAGTCATTTTTCTTAATAGCTGAGTAATAATCCATTGTGTATATATACCTCAATTTCTTTATCCATTCATCTGTTGAAGGGCATCTAGTTTGGCTTAGCTATTGTGGATTGTACTGCTGTAAACACTGATGTGACTGTGTCACTGTAGTATGCTGATTTTAAGTCCTTTGGGTATATACTGAGGAGTGGAATAGCTGGATCAAATGGTAGTTCCATTCCTAGTTTTTTGAGGGCTCTCCATACTGCTTTCTAAAGTGGTTATACCAATTTGCAGTCCCACTAAGAATGTATAAGTGTACCCCTTTACCCCCATCCTCATAACATTTATTGTTGCTTGTATTCTTAATAATTGCCAATCTGACTTTAGTGAGATAAAATCTCAGTGTAGTTTCAATTTGCATTTCTCTGATTGCTAGAGATGTTGAATATTTTTTTTCATATATTTGTTGACCATTCATGTTTCTTCTTGTGAGAACTGTCTGTTCAGTTCCTTTGCGGATTTATTGATTGGGTTATTTATTTATTTATTTTTGGTGTTAAGTTATTTTTATTTTGAGTTCTTTGTCTATCCTGGAAATTAGTGCCCTGAGATGCAGGTAGCAAAGATTTTCTCCCATTTTGTAGACGCTCTCTTCATACTCTTGATTGTTTTCTTTGCTGTGAAGAAGCTTTTTTAGTTTGATGCCATCCATATATTGGTACTTGATTTTTCTTCTTGCACTTTAGGAGTATCTTGTTAAGGAAGTAGTTCCTGAACTGATGTATTGGAGTGCTGGGCCTTGAGATTGGATCCTGGCTCTGCCACTCATTAGCTTTAGGATCCTGAGCTAGTGCTTCCAATTCTAGAACTCTTAATTTCTCATGGCTTTGATGGTTTTGATGACAGCCAACTCACCTGCTTCTCAGGGCTATTTGATTTAGTAACTCAGGTGTGCTTTGTGAACTGAAGAACACTTTGCATATCAGGATACTATGGACCATGTTGATATGGGGTATGGGTGGGGAGGGTTTGTTCTCTAGTGATAACACTCAAGAGTCTCTGGATTGACACGAAACGGAAATCAGCAACATGATACTGGAAAGCCGGCTCAGGCTCATCAATGCTAATTTTATTTTGCTGTTTTAGTAACTGGTAAGAAAATTATTAGGAATTATTTAAGTCTAAGAGATGGCTTAATGCTGAGAGCCTGTCTGGTTTAAGTTGCAGAGTTATGAAAACAGACATGTCTGCACTATTTCGATTGAGAATCTCAGATAGTTGGAGAAGCCAGGAAGAGAGAACCTGCCAAGTTGATATTAGACAACTCACCAGAGCATGAACAAAAGCTCCTCTAACTCCTTCCCATTCCTACTAAAATAGGGCATTTACAGAGTGCTCATTATGTGCTAAGCACTTTACCTGTCATCACCTCCAGAGACAGATATTTTCAGCTCACTTGTACAGATGAAGAAGGACGCGGACGCTTACTGGGGTAGTTGGGTTGTTTTCGTTTTTGCTTTTTCCTAAAGTGACTTTCCCAAAAAGTGATGAGGGCAGAATTTGAATTGAATTTTTGCCTGACTGAGCCTTTGCTCAGCTTCTCTCTATAAAGCAGATACAGTTATTTCAGGTGGCAATGTGAAAATACAAAAAGAACGCATCACTTTTACAAACCAGAAAAATAACAGTGACATCTGGGATCACAGAAAGGTACCACTCACATGTCAAGGTGTTCTGCATAACCAGGATAATGAGGAACTGGAGTACAGAAAATTGAAAAATCCCAATAATGCTCAAATAAACCATCTTCTTATTCTGTATTCTTAAAAACTTAGATGCAGAAATGCATAGCTACTGTACAACGGTCCTTAGATTCAGGTTGAAGAAATGAAAGGAAATGAAATTGCTGTACTCTTCAAGGTTGTTTTTTTTTTTTATGTCATTGGGAATCTAGACCCAGCTCTAATGATGAAGGAAGCAATGCCAACTTTTTGTCTTGCAATTATAATCCTTTTAAAATGGGCATCCTGTGTCTTCTTAAAGTGCTTTCCTTGATTTGCTCATCACTATAACCCAAAGTAATTCTTTAAGGGAGACATGCCAAAGAAAAATGTCCTTACAGTCAGGAAAGTACAAATACTCCCAATTATATCTTAAAATTACAATGTACTGAACTATGGTTAAGTACCTAAAGATCTGATTACCTGTTAAATTATACCTAAAACATGACCAGGGGAAAGTAGCTGGTCTAGCAATAAAAACTCCTTACTTGCTAATAGATATTAAAATATAATTAATAAAATATGACTCTCCTTTACAGGACCTAATGGTCCTTAGTTTTTGGACCATCATCTTTCCACCGCAGCTCCCAAAGCTCTGAATCTTTAAAAGCCATACATAGCAAAGCTAATATACAACATAGGCTGCTGAGCTGTGGGAACAAATGGAGTGTATAAAGTGAAGTAAAGAGGCCGAGTATGGCCTTTATAGGACTTCAAAATGAATCCCAAGCCATAATGAATGGTGGCAGTTTAAGTTCTTGGAATTACTTAAGAAGTCATTTAGCTATTTTATTGGTCATCTTTTAGGCATATTTTAAAACATGTAGAAATCATTTTTCTTTTCGACTCCCCCTTTCCCTTCTCTACATTCCTCCTTCCCCCTCTCATTTCTCCCTTCCTCCCTTTCTTTTATTTTTACCAGAAGAAGAGAAAAAGCATAATTGTGTGTGAGTCGGGGAGGCATAAAATGACAGATAAAATGTACTATTAATAAGTAATAAATAAAATAATGAATAAAAAATAATTCTGAGCTCCCACTGTTTTTTCTTTTAAAAAGAACACTACAGACTTATTTCTCCTTTAACCCTCACCTGTTGCACACCTACTGTGTGTTAAGCCACAGGTACTTTCCCCTCGTCTCCACCCCAGGAGGAAGTGGAGCTTTAGAACAGGGGACTGTACTATGGGACTCTGCCTTGGTGACCTCTGCTTTGAGCACTGTTGTCCCAGGGCCTCCTCCTGGGTCAAGAAGTGGGTGACAGCAAGACCCTCAAGGCCAATGCAGCTAAGGTTCCCCCCACTTTCCACTCAAGTGAAGTTCATCAGGGTTCATTCAGAACGCCTCTGCAAGTTCACATTCCTTATCTGAATGTTCCTGAACCCAAATGCTGCTGGAGATTGGCATCCCAGACCCTTGGCTTCTCTGGACTGGTACCTAGTCAGCCAAGAGCTTCTGGAGAAAAGAGCACCAGCTGGCAAGTTGGTGCCAGTACAAAGACCTGGTATCAACTTCAACTGCGCCCTCAGTGTGGGCCTATCCTGGTCCCTCCAGTTCTCCAGTTATTCCCAGAACACCTCTAAATTTTCTTTTGTCCCCTTCATTCTGTTAGGAGATGACTTTCTTTTAAAAAGAGAGGAGATGATGTGAGAGGGAAATTTCCACCCTGCAGGCCTCTTTGCCTTCCTCTTTCAAACCCCACTCACACACTGGCTTCTCTTGCTCTTCCCAGGAGCCATGTGCTGTTAATGACTTGTGCTGTCCCCTGTATCATCAGTATGACCTGACTACCTGGTCTTCTTGGCAACACATAAACATGTTCTGACTTCTCCCATAGTAAAAACAACTGCCCCTGAATGTTCCTTCAGCCCTGTCTCACATTCTCTATTTTACTACAACCCTGAGTAATGGACAGTAATGTGTGTGTGTGTGTGTGTGTGTGTGTGTGTGATATTAACCATTTAAAAAATGCTTGATTAAAGTATAATACTTCTATGACTCCCAAGCCATAATGAACGGTGGCAGTTCTTAGTTCTATGAGGTACAGCATAATATTTCAACACATGTATAATGTACTGATCAAATGAGGGTAATTAGCATTTCCATTTCCTTATCATTTCCTTTTGTGTCTGGAGCCTTGAGCCTTTCTCTTCTAATTATTCATAAAATATATGCATTACTATCTAGAGTCACCCCACTGTGCTGTGGAGCACTAGAACATATTACTTCTATCTTGAGGTGTTTGGGACAGTGATTTTGTTGGGATAGCTAAGGCAAGCTGGGCTTTGAAGAAAATGTATATTTTTCAACCTTATTAATTCATTAAGAACTGTAAGACTCCACAGACTAAGGTCTACACAAGATGCTTGATAGCATTTACTGAAACAATCCTTCAATTCCTATAGCTGACATTAACAAGCTCAACAAATCAAGTAATTAAAGACTGATCACAGTTGACCTTCATACAAGGTCTGTCTCTCTCCATTTCTCCTCAATGACACATGTTCAAATAGGATGTATTTGTTTGATCATGGGGAAAAGGTAAGAATTTAAGCTAAAGAATGGGTAAGAAAAACCAATCTTAGAGCATGGTGGAGCTGAATATCTGAGGAATAGAGAATCCTTTGTAACTAATTTCCAGGGAGGCAGTTGAAATAACTCTGTCCCTCTTTCTGGACTATGCTAAAAACTTATAGTCAATTTCATTAAAGTAGTCTTAATGAAGACAAATGAATAATATGGCAATAAAGCGAAATTGAACTGCTTCTGATTGTTTGAGACAAGCATTCAATACATTGTGATAGTTTCTACATCTGCACCTAAAGTAGCTCCCAGGTCTGCTCAAGTTCACCAGGAGCAGCCTCACAATGCCTGGGCCCTAGAGCTCATTGCCAAAACCCATGCCCAGCCCCACTCAACATATCTGAATCGGGGAGCCAGTGGCACAGAGAAGATGGATGGTTATAATTCGAGGCTGTGCTTCCATTCCACATAGGAGAATTGGCTTTTTTTCAGCTATAAGTATCAAAGGCAGAATAAATGGCTTCATAACACTTTACTATTGCTAATAGTCATAAATCTGGATTTTATACTGACCTCTGTCTCAAAGCACTTCACAAGAATAAAGAGAAATATAAACTTCCCACCAAGATTGCTTTATACAGTCAAAACCCATTTCCTGTGAAATGAAAGACGCTTGCTATTTAACAACCCACAGATACACTAGGCAACAGTCTAAGGCAGGAGTATCCAATTGTAACCAAACGCAGAATTGATTTAGTTAGAATGCAATTACCTCAAAAAACTCCTGTTCTTCATTTTGCATCTTTTGTGAAGGGTCATTAGGAAGAGTCCAGATGTTATGCAACTCAGTATTTGGGTTTCATCTTCTTTTGGGATGGAGCAGAGCAGCTTGGTGCAAGTCCCTACACAGAAAGCCACTTCCCTTGGCCTCAGGGCATAGCCTGCCTTGTTGAACCAAAGTGCCATACTTTCATTACTAAGGAAATACTTCCATTGAAATTGTGGTGTTTCTCTCAGCCTAAAGGCACACTTGGTGAACTTTTCTGTTTTTATCTTGTCTCGCTGGTTAGTCTATTCTGAGGCTCAATTAACTTGACTGTTCTTCTATTTCCCAATTCCCAGCTTTCTCCTGAAGTAGTCCCTTTAACTGTGGCTAGCACAGCATTTATTGCTCAATGCTTTTCAACACAGTCCAGAGCAAGTCTTTGCAAAACAGCACTGACTGGGAAATCGTCCCCTGCATTCTCATTTTTGGAAAGTTGTATCATCTACTATCCTGCAGTAAACCCTTTGTTGGACTTTGCTTCATTTGGCATTTTCCAAACCCATTTGTTGACATTCTTTCCCCTTTCTTTTGTGGAACCCATATCAACATCACACAAAACTTGAGCACTCCTTGGAAATGCTGAAAGTTTCTCACAGATTAAGCTATGATGATATCCAGTTTTTCTCATGTATAGAAAGAAAATATTAGACTACTAGTTTTCCCAGGTCCCTATTAGTTCCAAAAGAGCATACACATAGTGTAAATATTACTGTTGTAGGATATCATTCCCAAGGTGACCCGGAGCATATAAAATGGCAAAATTATTCTCAATTTATACCTCCTACTGGGTGTAGAAAACCTCAGTATTCTAGGTGTTTTTTCCCTGCTAATGTCCTGGAATCTTTCTGTCAATAAAATCTAGGGAGGAATCCGGGGAGGAATTCTATTAGCTGGAAATATGGAAACAGAGCTCCCCAGGGGAGAATTTTATCTTCTCTCCTTTAATTCATTAGAACTAAGGATATTAGTCACAGACATCCATGGACTACCTAAAATAATCTTGTGTGCAGCCTGGAATAATAGAGACAGCTAGAATTCTCATTTTGGTCCTTAGATGTCACTAAAAAAGAAAACCTCTGACTTTGGTATGTAACAAATTAGCACATCAAAAGAGTGTTTTGAGCCCAATAGGAGAAAGTAAAGACATCCCAATTTTTCCTTTAGATCTCTGAATTATTTCAACAGATGTATTCTAGTAATTATTTGGGGGAATCTAGACAGACCTTTCAATCAAAGATGACGGAAAGCTGGGGCCAAGAGGGCCAGGTTAGAACAGATGCTCGTCACTAAAATTTAAGTACCATTTCTTTTTATTTTCCCTTCTTACCTGGAGCTTGGCACTGATAAATGGATTTCTTGGTGGGGAATTTACTAGAAGGTACATGAGAAAGAAAGTACCTTGAGACAATTCATTAATTCAACAAAGATGGATTTGGCAACCATGGTAGCAAGGTACTTGGGGCTAGAGATGCAGAGGGGGCACCAACAGAGGTGACGGCAGCCCTTGTGAGCTAGGAACATGGGGATGGTGTCAGACAGGAATCACAAGGCCACATGGCTACTCTAATTTCCAACCAAGATAAGGTCTCCGAAGGGAACAGACATTCATTCTATGGCAGTGGATATCCAAGGAGCCTCTCTGAAGAAGTGCTGCCTGAGATCTCAAGGATGGGAAGGAACAAATTGGGGATAAAGAGAAAGGAAAACATTCTGAGAGGGGGGATGTACAAAAACCCAGTGGCCAAAGAACCAAAGAACTCAACAACCCCAAAGCAGGCCAGCATGTCTTGAGTATGGGATGTGAAGAGAAAAATAGTGAGAAACTTACCTGGAGGGTCAGCAGGGTCAGCTAAGGCAGGGCCCTGGAGCTTTGGGGGAGAGTTTGGACTCTGTCCTAAGAGCATGGGGAAACCATTGCAAGATCACACATTGGGTGTGTGATTCAGACCCTTTAAAAAATGTTCTTTTTAAAGATGTCAGCCTGTGTGTAGAGGAAGCAGATTCTGGGGGATGGGAATGGAACCAGGAAGACTAGTTTGAAGGCTTTGCAGCTGTCCAAGTGAGAGTGGTGAAGGCCAAGGGCTGGAAAAAAACCGTGTGAATCCTTAATTGTCAACACTGATTGGTAGACTGGGAAAGCAGGGGCAGTAGAGGAAGAAGTCAAGGCTCACTCCTAAAATGATAACTTCAGATGAAGTGCTCACTGGTCTGTGTGGTGTCTGTAGAGGATTTGTGCACGGTATTAAAGCAGAACCAGTAGGTGCTCTGCTAATTCCCTCCACTCAATGTTCCCATCTATGTATTCATCCCCCACCTCCAGCTTCTGTGTCCAGTTTCTGTGTGATCTGGCTTCTAACAGCTTACAACTATGGCTTTCAGCAGACACTGGCCTGGAAGACACCCAACTCCACAGGCACAGAAATCAAGGCAGGCATTGTTTCTCTACTCAAGAATGCCTCTAGCTGATGCCTGACTTGTGAGGCCCACCTCCTCTGCTTCCAGGAGGGACAAGCCAAAGTTTAGTTCCCCTGAGGGAAAGGCTAAAGCTGGGAGTCCTCTTGAATTGACACCCTTGCTTGGATTTTCCCTTTTCCTATCCTGGCTTTCAGTGATTCTCCTGGAAACCCCACTCTAATAATCCACATGTATTCCACCCTTATCTTAGTCCATTTCTACAACCTCTGCCTAAGAGAATTATTATGATCACAAAGCAAAATGAGAAATGAGAGAGAGAGAGAGAGAGAGAGAGAGAGAGAGAAAGAGAGAGAGAGAGATTACATCAAATTAGTTTACTCACATAATTATGGAGACTGAGAAGTCACAAAATCTGCTGTTGGTAGCTGGGGACCCAGGAAGGCCAATGTGTAGCTCCAGCATGGATCTGAAGGTCGGAGAGTCAGGAGAACCCATGATGTAAGTAAGGTCCACTTTGAAGGTGAGCAAGCTTGAGACCCAAGAAGCATCTGGGTTCCAAGGCTGGGAAAGATCAACTGGAGACCAGTTCCCATTCCTCTTATTCAGGCCCATCCCTTTTTATTCTATTCAGGCCTTCAACTGATTGGATAAGATCTATCCACATTAAGGAGAGCAGTCTGCTTTACTCAGTCCACTTACTCAGATGTCATTGTCATCCAGAAACACCCACGCAGAACCACCCAGAATAATTTTGTTTAGATGAATGGGCTCTCCATGGTCCATCCATAAAGTTGATACAATTAGTCATCACCAAACCGCACAGGAATAGGGATTTTCCACCTAATTTCATTTTTATTTAAATAAAGAAGTTCTTATTTTGACAGCATATCAGTAATTCACTAATTTTTGAAAATTAATTTAACATATACTTAGTGCTATGGTTTGGATATGTTTTGTCCCCTGAAACACTCATGTTGAAGTTTGAGTCCCTACATGGCTGTGTTGGCAGGTGGAACTTTGGCAGGTGATTAGATCATGGGGCACTACCTTCCTGAATTGGTTAATGTCTGTTTGGTACCAGGGATTAAACTCAGGGGCACTCAACCACTGAATCACATCTCCATCCCTATTTTGTATTTTATTTAGAGACAGAGTCTCACTGAGTTGCTTAGTGCCTTGCTTTTTTGCTTTGAACTTGCTCTCCGCCTGCCTCTGGGATTATAGGGATTATAGGCATGTGCCACTTGGCCCTACCTAATATGTGATTTGAAAGAATGGATTAGGTTCTCTCCAGATTGTATAAAGTCTCATGAGAGAGAGGAAGTTAGATCTTCTTGTGGGACTGGTTAGTTACCCCAAGAGTAGGTTTTTATAAAGTGAGCTTCTCTCTCACTTGTGTGCTCCTTCCAAATGTACCTACTTCCTCCTTCTGCTTTTCTGCTTTGAGGCCCTCACCAGAAGCTGAGCAGATGCCAGTTCTATGCTTTTGGACGTCCAGAACTGCAAGCCAAATAAAATCCTTTTCTTTATATTTTTCCCAGTCTTAGGTATTTTGTTATAGCAATAGAAAACAGACTAAGACATGAGTATCAATCATGTACCAGACACTGTGCTAGAGACTGGGACTCTAATAATGAATTAGAATTAATTACTCTAATACCAAGAGCCTCATGGTGCATTGAATTGTAATCAGTATGGTAAGTGTTTTGATGCCCAGAATAAATAATTACTCTTGATGGGGGTAAAAGACAAGACTTCTCAAATAGAATATGCCAGGATTTTAAGGATGAGTAAGAATTCCCTGGGTTGGAAAGCATATTCTAGACAAAATGAATAGCACAAACCAGTGTGCACTGGAATGAAGAGGGCTTGGCCTAAGCAAGGAATAACACATTATTGGTATGTTCTAAGCACATGGTCTTTAAAGTTCAAAATTTGTTCAGATGACAGAGTTATTTGGAGAGGAGAATAGAAGAAGAGGAAGAGGCAAATCAAGAAAGTACTTACATGGGTTGGGGATATGGCTCAAGCAGTAATGCGCTCGCCTGGCATGTGCCAGGTGCTGGGTTCTATCCTCAGCATTGCATAAAAATAAAATAAAAAGATGTTGTGTCCACCGAAAACTGAAAAATAAATATTAAAAAATTCTCTCTCTCTAAAAAAAAGAAAGTACTTACATTCCAGACTAAGGAATAAAATATCCATTATAATTTTTACACTCAGTGTGCATGGCAGGCATTACTAAGGAAGGAAAAATCACTACTGAGTCTAGATATATCCAACTAGAAATCCCGTGTCAGTGACTTGGGATTGACAGTTGAGCTGAAGACTATTTGCTCTTCCTGTTGTAGATAATAAGGGAAGACTATTGTTTTTTTAAGCAGCATATGGTTTAGAAGAATCTCAATGACCAGAAAACTGATGTTAGGAAAGAGAAGAAATGGGAAGACCAGCTAGGAATAACCTCTAGTGGTTCTGTTGTTTAATTATTGAGCTACTAGGATTAAAATTCATGCTCATTAATATCTAATCTTTCCTTTAGGCTTCCTCACAGCATCAGTGAGGTAAGCATTATCCTTATATTATAGATAAGGAAACTGGGCTTCATAGAGATTGAGCATTTTGGCTCTTGTCAGGTTGGTAGCACATGATAAAACTGGGCCTGGAGTCAGGCAAGTCTGGGAATTGTCTGGCCTATGTGCCCCCCTACTTACTCCCATTTTACACCCCCTCCTCCCTCTTCACTGTGTTCTAGGCTCACTAGATGTTCTTTTTTCTCTTCTGCCTTCCTTTGCCATACGTCCTTTGTAAGAATGAGCATTTCTTTGCCACAGAAACACCCTTTCTCCTCCCTTTACCTTCTTAATTCTTTCTCACCTAAGGCATCACTTCCTTAGGGAAGCTTTCATGAAGGCTTTTGCTGGACTCCTTCCCCTCCCTTTGAAGCTCTTACCTCTCTTTTTTTTTATTGGTTGTTCAAAACATTACAAAAAAGCTCTTGACATATCATATTTCATACATTAGATTCAAGTGGGTTATGAACTCCCATTTTTACCCCAAATACAGATTGCAGAATCACGTCGGTTACACATCCACATTTTTACATAATGCCCTATTAGTAACTGTTGTATTCTGCTACCTTTCCTATCCTCTACTATCCCCCCTATGGTTTGTGTCTTGAATGTCCCCCAAAGGCATGGTGCTCAGCCCATGGGGATATTAAGAGTTAGTGGAACCTTTAGAAGATCAGGCCTAGTTGGGTCATTGGGGATGTGCTCTTGGAGAGGATTTGGGACACTGATCCTTTCTATTTTCCCTTTTTTCCCATGAGGTGAGCAGCCTCTTCCACCATGTTACTTCTGCCATGATGTACTGCGTCCCACAGGCCCCCAAACAACATGGACTGAAACTTCCAAAACTGTGAAGCCAAACAACCCTTTTTCCTCCTAATAAGTTGTTTATGTCAGGTATTTTGTTACAATGATATAAAGCTGACTGATGTGCTTAGGTCATTATTTGACACCAGTTCCGATAAAAGTTCCATGAAGGTAGGGACTGTGGCTACTCTCATTGATCACTGCATCCCGAGAACTCAGGAAATCAAAGAAATTTCCTTTAGGGGTATAATATATATTTCTTAAATCAATCACTTCAAAATATCCTTGTATTATAATTAAGCAATGTGTGTCTCACCCTGGTAAGACTGTAAATGGAAAGACCATCAAATGGTTACAGAGTCATGGGCCCAGAAAAGGAGGACAAAGACATTGGATAAGCCATATTGATTTTCTTCTGTTCCAGAAGAACTATAATCAGCTGGATGCTGTGGCAGCCCATAAATTCAGAAAAAGCACCATTGCTCTTAGATGCTAAAAGATAAGCTTTCTGGGCTATTATTCAAAGAATTTGATTTTTTATGCTGGATCTCCTTAGGAAACTATTAGACACATTAAATCATTGTGAATTCATTTAACAAAATGAAAGGGAAGAGAGACACTAAGAAGTTCCTAGGCAAAAAGTAAAAAGCAAAATTTTGTATTTCAGGAACAAAAACAGATAAAACAAGTCCAATAGACAGGAAGGGTCAAGCAAGAACCAGAATAGGTGCTTCAAAGAAATGCCTGCTTGTATCTCCCTGCCAGAACATCAACATGCCCCTCCAGTGTCTTCCTTGGGGAGTTTTCAACCTGAAGGGTAAAATCACAAATATTGTGTGGATATACAAAATATACTCACATTTGACTGTCTAAAACTAATCTTAAAGTATTTTAGAGCAGCATAGAAATCTCTGTGCTGATATCTCAGCATGATGTCTCTCTGCAGCAAAATGTCTATTTGGGAATAGGTTTTATGCATCAGAAAATCTGCATCAAATGTAGTGTTTTTATTATCAAAAGAGCCTACTTCTTGGGAGCAAATTTTTACTCCTCACACATCAGATAGAGTGCTAATTTCTGGTTCTATAAAGAACTCAAAAAGCTAAGCACCAATAAATAAATAAATAAATAACCCAATCAATAAATAGGCCAAGGAACTGAACAGACACTCTCAGAAGAGGATATACAATAAATCAACAAATATATGAAAAAATGTTCATCATCTGTAGCAATTAGAGAAATGCAAATCAAAACTACTCTAAGATATTATCTTACTCAGTCAGAATGGCAGCTATTATGAAGACAAACATCAACAAGTGTTGGAGAGGATGTGGGGAAAAAGGCACACTCATACACTGCTGGTGGGACTGAAAATTGGTGCAGCCCACATGGAAAGCAGTATGGAGATTCCTTGGAAATCTGGGAATGGAACCGCCATTTGACCCAGCAATCCCTCTCCTCAGTCTATACTCAAAGGACTTAAAAACAGCATACTACAGGGACACAGCCACATCAATGTTTATAGCAGCACAATTCACAATAGCTAAACTGTGGAGCCAACCTAGATGCTCTTCAGTACATGAATGGATAAAAAAATGTGGCATATATACACAATGGAATATTACTCAGCAATAAAAGAGAATAAAATCATGCATTTGAAGGTGAATGGATGGTGTTGGAGAAGATACTAAATCCCCAAAAAACAAATGCTGAATGTTTTCTCTGATATAAGGTGACTGACTCATAGAGGGGTAGGGATGGGGAGCATGGAAGGAATAGACGAACTCTAGATAGGGCAGAGGGGTGGGAGGGAAAAAGAAGGGGCAGGGGATTAGCAAGGATGGTGGAATGTAACAGACATCATTATCCAAAGTACATGTATGAAGACATGAATTGGTGTGAACATACTTTATATACAACCATAGATATGAACAATTTGCTGTATATGTGTAATAAGAATTATAATTCATTCCACTGTCATTTATTTAAAAAATTTTTAAAAATGTAGTGTTTTAAAAATTTAATATTTCTAAATTATAAAGTCATATATGTTCATTGTAAACATTTCACAGATACAAATATGTAAAAGTTAAAAACAACTTTCTTTGTATGTCTCTTTGCCACTTCAATCTTATTTCCTATGGAATAACCCTACAGATTACCATTGTTAAAGGTTTACCATGACCTTTGCATTTCAGGTCAATTGATTTTCAATAAAGGTGCCAAAATAGTTCAACAGAAAAAGAATTATATGTTCAGCTAATGGTTCTAGGACAACTGAATAGCCTCTTGCAAAGCAATACAGTTGGATACATGCACACACACACACACACACACACACACACACACACACACACATATGACTGGGAATTGAACCACTAAGCCACATCCCAGCCCTATTTTGTATTTGATTTAGAGACAGGGTCTCACTGAGTTGCTTAGGGCCTCACTAAGTTGCTGAGGCTGGCTTTGAACTTACTATTCTTCTGCCTTAGCCTCCCAAGCTACTGGGATTACAGCCACCATATATTTTAGTATATAAAAATAAATTAAAAATTGATTATAGACCTAAATGGAAGAGCAAAAATGATAAAACAATTAGAAGGAAATATAAGAGTAAATTTTTGTGACCTTAGGTTAAGCAAAGCCTTCTTCAATGTGATACCAAAGTACATATAAGAAAAAGTTTCCATTTAATGAAATGTCCAGAATAGACAAATCCATGGAGACAGAAAGCAGATTAGTGGTTGCCTGGGGCGGGGGAGAGGAGCTGAGGAGAAACGGGAAGTGACTGCTGGTGGTTTCATTTTAGGATGATGAAAATGTTCTAAAATTGATTATAGTGATGACTGCACAACTTTGTGAACATAATAGAAAACATGAATCATACACATTAAATGTGTGAATTGAATGGTGCCTGAATTCTATCTCAACAAGGCTGTTTAAAAGTAGTAAAGCGTTTTCTGTGTATATTGACACACTTATTTTTATCCTACCTACATAGTGCATTTCTAGTCATATGTTTAGTGCAAAGTGAGAAGAGTGCATATTTTTTGTTCTCCAATTTGTTTTTATTAACTAATATGCTCAGATAAATTTTTATGTGAGTTCATACAGAGAGCTCTTCTTTTATAATGCTGTATTAAGTTTCCTGGAAGGCAAGATGTGGTGGCACACTACTGCAATCCCAGCTTTTTGGGAGGTTGAGGCAGAAGGATCTCACATGTGAGGCCAGCCTGAAAAATTTAGTGATCCCTAATTCAAAACAAATTTACAAAAGGCTGGTGATGTAGCTCAGTGGTAGAACATTTGTCTAGCATGTGCTAGTCCCTGGACTTAATCCCCAGTATCAGAAAGAAAAAAAAAAAAAAAAAACCCTAGAAGGATGTATCATAATTAATTTAGCCCTTTCCCCTGTTGCTGTTTATTTAGGTTGTTTTGGTATTTTTCTCTATAACAAAAAATACTGTCATAACTATCATTACAAATATACACTTGAGCACATGGGCAAGGACTTCAGGAGGCCAGATTCCCACCATTAAACTTGCCTGGTTAAAGGATGCTTGCATTATTAATTTGGGTAGATGTTGCCAAATCCAAGAATAGCCTTAAGGTGGCTTCAGTTGGGCCTCATGTTTTCTCAGTATCTCGTAGTTAGTATAAACTGTTTACAGGATCCTCAAACACCTCTAGTAATGGAACTTCACTGCTTTTTATTTTTCATACAGAATATAAATTTAGTTGGTCTTAAGACCAGACAACTTTCAGCACTGCAAAGTTTAGCTGCTGATGTCTGTTTAACGCTTTTGAGAATTGTGTTTCACCTTCTTATGGCTTGAATGTGTCTCCAAAAATCCATGTGTTGATAACTTTATCCCCATTGCCACAGTGTTGGGAGTTTGGGCTTTGGGAGCTGATTAGGCCATAAAGGTTCTGCCCTTGTGAGTGAATTACTACTGTTACCAAAAAAACAAGTTATAAAATAATGAATTTGTCCTCCATTTGCTCTCTCTTTCTTTCTCCATCCCCTCCCTTTCTCTCCTTCCTTCCACCTTGATACTAGAATTTTCAATCTCTAGGACTATGAGAAATAAATTTATTTTCTTTATAGGTTATCCAGTCTCTGGTATACTGTTATAGAAGCATAAAGCAGACTAAGATATAACAGTTTTAACGTCTAGGCCTTGGTAAGGAAAAATGAAGTTAGTGCATCATATTATTATTATTACTACAAATTTTGTTGTGCATATTTAAGATATATAACATGAAGCCATGGGATACATATAGATAATAGATTGGTTACTATAATGAAGCAAATTGACCTATGTATCATCTCACATAGTTACTCATTTAATGTGGCAAGAGCAGTTAAAATCTACCTATTTAGCAAATGTCCAGTACAACATGAAATTATTAACTATATTCATGTTGTATGTTAGGTCTGTCAAATTATCATATGTTTTCTCTTACGAGTTTGAATGCCACACATATTGGTATGTGCTCTTTGTTACCATTTCAGTTTATGTCTCATATTTGAAACATTTTATTCCAGAATCTAGTACTTAATTTTCATTAGAAGACAAGATTTTTAATTTAAAAATAAAGAATGAATAACTGGTTAAAAATGCATACTATGGCCAATACAGTAATGATTCACTTCTGGGAAGCATGGGGATACTTAGGAAATTTTTATTTCAGGCTAGTCTCTTGGGAGAGGAGATAGAAGGCAGTAATCTTTTTTTCAGCTTACTAATTAATTTCAAAAGCAAATGTAAGTTTTAAGTTCTCTGAAAGATATACTGAAAACATGTAGTTGAAATTTAAGCCCTTACTCTTGTTAAATTATGAGTTGAATAGGGCTTCGAAAATTATCTTGTCATTTTTCATCTGGGGAAACTGAAGTCCTGAGGGTTTCTCCCCTCCTTGTTTCAAGATTCCGAAGCCCATTAGTGAGGAGACAGAGTCATCAGTCTGATGGCCCTCAGCTCCCTCCGTGTCACCCAACAACCTCATTTTGACCATGAGCAGATCTCTACCAAATTTACATAAACTATGTTTTTCTCAATTTTTATTAATATGTATTAATTGTACATATTAATGGGGTTCAGCGTGATACTTCTAAACATGCATAAAGTGTGGATGAATCATATCCAACCACTCTTCTTCTATCCTCCTCCCTACCGTTCACATTTCCCAATTTCTTTTAATCTCCGTTCTATTTACAGGTCACCTTTTTTAGTTTCCACATATGAGAGAGAATATGCAGAACTTGTCTTTTTGTGTCTGGATTATTTCACTTAGCATGATATCCTCTAGTTCCATTCATTTTGCTACAAATAATATGATTCAATTCTTCTTTATGGTTGATTTATATTCTGTTGTGTATATATATGCATTTTCTTTATCAACTCATCTGGTAAAGGGTACTAGGCCAATTTCATGTCTTAGCTATTGTAAACAGTGCCACAGTAAACATGGGTGTTCAGGTATCATTTTTTGTGTGCTGACTTTATTTCCTTTGAAGTGAGATAGCTGAACTATACAGTAGTTCTATTTTTAGTTTTGAGGAATTTCCATACTGTTCTCCATAGTGGCTGTACTAATTTACTTTCATACCCACAGTGTATAGTTTAGTTTCTTTTCTAACTTAGTAAATTATTAATGTCATTTGAGTTATGTACCACGCTCTGCCTAAGACGAATTGTGTATTTTTGGATAAAGGGAGCAAAAGAAAATTAAAAACAAAAAAGCAGAATAATGTGGATGGAGTGGCACATGCCTGTAATCCCAGTGACTCAAGAGGCTGAGGAAGGAGGATCTCCAAGTTCAAAGCCAACCTCAGCAACTTAGAGAGGCTCTAAGGAACTTAGGGAGAACTGATGTGGCTCAGTGGTTAAGCAACCTTGTGTTAAATACTTAGTAGCCATTACAAAAAAAAAAAAATACTCCTGGTGCAAGCTAAGGTGTAGTAAGTCAGTTACAGCCTATTGCTCCAACTGACTAAAACTCTAGGTCTTTGAAAAAAAAAAGTGGTAGGATTGGGGAATGGAGTTAAATTTGGAGTAGGAACTCACCCAGGGGTGAATTTCCCACTCCCCACCCCCCATTTTCTTTACTCATGGCTTTGATTAACAAGTGAGACCCCAGATAAGCTGCAGATATGGAGTTTGAGCTGTTAACTCAGAGACATCACTCTTCTTTGACCAAAGGAATCAGGAAAAGGGGGCCTAGGCAAGAAGATTCAAATTAATTTTTGTTTGTGTTGCTGGGGACTGAACCCAAGACCTCAAGTATCTAGATAACCAGCACTGAGCCTCATCCCAGTCCCACATTTTTTTTTGTTGGGTGGGGGGTGGGTACTGGGTATTGAATTCAGGGGCACTTGACCACTGAGACACATCCCCAGCCCTATTTTGTATTTTATTTAGAGACAGGGTCTCACTGAGTTGCTTAGGTGCGTTGCTTTTGCTGAGGCTGACTTTGAACTCATGATTCTCCTGCTCAGCCTCCTCAGCTGCTGGGATCACAGGCCTGGGCCAAGGCACCCAGCTGTGTTTTTCTCTTTGTCTTCTCACTCTCACTGCTTGGCCTCTGTGCAATCCCTGGCTGTAGATCTTTATGTGTTATGGTTTCTCTAGGAAACCCCATCTTTTTGTCAGAGAAATGGGAAAAATGGTCTTCATGATGTGGGATTTTAGGAAAATTCTAGAGAGTGGAGAGTTGGAGAATGGTGTCCCCTCATTCCATGCACAAACCTGCTCAAATTCTTGACTCGTTTCTGTAGTGTTCATTTGTGGGAAAAATATGAAAGGGCACAGCAAGGTTTCTGGTAAATGAGCCAAAATCAAACGACAACTGCTGGAGGACTCTGATAGCACAATTCCAAATACCACCAAGTCCCTGAATCACCCTTGAGTGACAGGCAGGCAGGATAGAATGATAGTAGCCAAAGAACTTCAAAAGCTAAGGTGACATGCAGACCACTGCTTACAGAAAGTGGGGGATAAGTTGTAATCTGAACTCAGTTGAGTTAATTGCCTGGTAAAACAAACAGCAAAAATGCAAATCCTCCAGAGAATTGTAGCAGGACCCAGCTCCTACAGGACATAATATTTAATGTGTTCAGAATGCAATTCAAAATCATACAAAATACAGTGAACAAGAAAATAGGATAAGTTCTAAAGGGAAAAGACAATCAGCCAATGGCAACCTCCAGATGACAATGATACAGGAATTTTCAGGAAAAGTTTTTTTTTTTTTAAATTTTTTATTTGTTCTTTTTAGTTATAAATGACAGTAGAATGTATTTTGACACATCATATACACATGGAGTATGACTTCCCATTCTTCTGGTTGTACATGATGTAGAGTTACACTGGTTGTGTATTTATATATGAACATAGGAAAATTATGTCTGATTCATTCTACTGTCTTTTCCATCCGCATCCCCATTCCCTTCTACCCACTCTTCCCTATCTAATCTGGTGAACCTCCCCTTCTGTCCCAACCCCTCACCTATTGTGGGTCAGCATATATATATCATGGAGAAAATTTAGCCTTTGGTTCTTTGGGAACTTAGCGTAATAGCCACCAGTTCCATCCATTTACCAACAAATGCCAGAATTTCATTCTTCTTATGACTGAGTAATATTCCACTGTGTGTATGTACCACATTTTCTTTATCCATTCATCTGTTGAAGGGCACCTAGTTTGGTTCCATAGCTTAGTTATTGTGAATTGAGCTGCTATGAACATTGATGTAGCTGCATCACTATAGCATACTGATTTTAAGTACTGTGGGTATAAATCGAAGAGTGAGATAGATGGGTGAAATGGTGGTTCCATCCCAAGTTTTCTGAGTAATCTCCATATTGTTTTCCAGAATGGTTGCAACAATTTGCAATTCCACCAGCAATGTATGAGTGTATCAGTTCCCCCACATCCTTGCCAAGATTTATTGTTACTAGTATTCTTGATAATTGCTATTCTGACTGGAGTGAGATGAAATCTCAGTGTAGTTTCAATTTGCATTTCTCTAAATGCCTGTGATGTTGAACATTTTTTTAGTATATTTGTTCACCAATCATATTTCTTCTTCTGTGAAGTATCTGTTCAGTTCCTTTGCCCATTATTGATTGGGCTATTTGTTTTTTGTGGTGTTAAGTTTTTTTTTTTTTTTTTGTTGTTGTTCTTTATATATCTTGGAGATTATCTGAAGTACAGATGGCAAAGATTTTCTCCCATTCTGTAGACTTTCTCATTCTTGGTTATTTCCTTTGCTATGAAGAAGTTTTTTAGTTTGATTCCATACCATTTATTGAGTCTTGATTTTACTTCTTGCACCTTAGGAGTCTTGTTGAGGAATTTGGTTCCTAAGCTGACATGATGGATAGTTGGGTCTCTGGTTCCTCTGTCTAGTATGGGATACTGTATTTATGTGGCTTTGTGTCTGTGCAGTTTATTCTGTACCATTGGTCTTCAAATCTGTTTTGGTACCAATACCATGCTGGTTTTGGTACTATAGCTCTGTGGTATAATTTAAGGTCTGGTATTATGATACCTCCTGTTTTACTTCTCTCACTGAGAATTGCTTTAACTATAGTGGGCCTCTTATTTTTCCAAATGAATTTTATGACTGCTTTTTCTATTTCTATGAAGAACATCATCAGAACCTTAGTAGGAATTGCATTAAATCTGTATAATGCTTTGGTCATATGGGTCATTTTGACAATATTAATTCTGCTTATCAAAAAACATGGGACATCTTTCCATCTATTAAGGTCTTCTTCAATTTCCTTCTTTAGAGTGCTGTAGTTTTCATTGTAGAGCTCTTTCACTTCTTTTGTTAGATTGATTCCCAAATATTTTATGTTATTTTTGAGGCTATTGCGAGTGAGTTATTTTCCCTAATTTCTCTTTTAGTAGCTTCATCATTGATATATAGGAATGCAAATGATTTATGGATGTTAATTTTATATCCTGCTACTTTGCTGAATTCATTTATGAGTTCTGGAAGTTTTCTAGTGGAGTTTTTTTTTTTTTTTTTTTAGTCTTCTAAATATAGAATCATGTTGTTGGCAAATAGGGATAGTTTGAATTCTTCTTTTCCTATTTGTATCCCTTTAATTTTTTTCTTCTAAGTGCTCTGGCTAGAGTTTCAAAGACTATGTTGATTAGAAGTGGTGAAAGAGGGCATCGTTGTCTTGTTCCAGATTTTAGAGGGGATGCTTTCAATTTTTCTCCATTTAGAATGATGTTGGCCTTGGGTTTAGCATAGATAGCTTTTACAATGTTGAGATATGTTCCTACTATCCCTAGTTTTGAACATGAAAGGGTGCTGTATTTTGTCAAATATTTTTCTGCATTTACTTAGATGATCATATGATTCTTGTCTTTAATTCTGTTGATATGATGAATTACGTTTATTGATTTCCATATGTTGAAACAACCTTGCATCCCTGCGATGAACCCCACTTGATCATGGTGCACAATCTTTTCAATATGTTTTTGTACATGATTTGCCAGAATTTTATTAAGAATTTTTGTATCTCTGT
The DNA here is from genome assembly GCF_047511675.1 of Marmota flaviventris. Classification (NCBI taxonomy): domain Eukaryota; kingdom Metazoa; phylum Chordata; class Mammalia; order Rodentia; family Sciuridae; genus Marmota; species Marmota flaviventris. Next base: position 41,720,985 of record NC_092502.1, read on the forward strand.
TTATCAGGATTATTGGTCTGAAATTTTCTTTCCTTGATGTGTCTTTGTCTGGTTTTGGTATCAGGGTAATACTGGCTTCATAGAATGAGTTTGGAAGGGTTCCCTCCTTTGCTATTTTATGGAATAATTTGAGGAGGATTGGTGTTATTTCTTGTTTGAAGATATAGTAGAACTCAGCTGAGAATCCATCTGGTCATAGGATTTTCTATCTTGGTTGGCTTTTTTTTGGTTTGTTGTATTTGTTTTTGTTTTTTAAGGTACTAGGGATTGAACTCAGGGGCACTCAACCACTGAGCCACATTCCCATCCTACTTTGTATTTTTTAATTAGAGACAGGGTCTCACTGAGTTACTTAGCACTGCACTTTTGCTGAGACTGGCTTTGAACTCTCAATCCTCCTGCCTCAGCCTTCCAAGCCACTGGTCTTGGGAGGCTTTTGATGGCATCTTCAATTTTATTGCTTTAAATTGATATTCAAATTGTGTATGGCCTCCTGATTCAATTTGGGTAGGTCATATGACTCTAGAAATTTGTTAATATCTTCAAGATTTTTTATTTAATAGAGTATAAATTTTCAAAATAGTTTCTGATTATCATTTGTATTTCAGTAGTGTCCATTGTGATATTTTCTTTTTCATCACAAATTTTATAATTTGAGTTTTCTTTCGTTCTCTTCATTAGCTTGGTTAAGGGTTTATTGATTTTATTTATTTTTTCAAAGAGCCAACTTTTTGTTTTGTTGATTTTCTGGATTGTTACTTTTATCTCAATTTCACTGATTTCAGCTCTGATTTTAATTATTTCCTGTCTTCTATTGCTTTGGGAGTTTGTTTTTCTTTTTCTAGGACTTTAAGATATAATATTAGATTACTTATTTGTTGACTTTCTATTCTTTTATGAATGAGCTCAATGTAATGAGGGTAATTACAGGGTCTTACTGAATTACTTTGCACCTCATTTTTGCTAAGACTGACTCAATGTAATGAGCTCATTCACAGTGTCCCAGAGATTTTGATATGTTGTATTGCTATTCTCTTTTATCTCTAAGTATTTTTTAGTTCATTCCTGATTTCCTCTGCTATACATTGTTCATTCAATAATGTATTATTTAGTCTCTAGGTGCTAGAATAGCTTCTACTTTTTATTTTATCATTGATTTCTAATTTTATTCCATTATGATATAATAGAATACAAGGTATTATGTCTATTTTTTTGTATTTGCTAAGAGTTGCTTTGTGGCCTAAGATATGGCCTATTTTAGAGAAGGATTCGTGTGCTGCTAAGAAGAAAGTGTATTCAATTATTGCTGAATGAAATACTCTATATATGTCTGTTAAGTCTAAATCACTATTATTATTATCACTATTTAGTTCTACAGCTTCTTTATTTTGTTTTTGTTTATAGGGTCTGTCCAGTGGTGAGAGAGGTGTGTTAAAGTCATCTAATATTATTGTGTTGTAGTCTATTTGATTCTTGAAGTTGAGAAGAATTTGTTTGATATATGTAGATGCTTCATTATTTGGGACATAAGTATTTATGATTGTTATGTTTTGTTGATATATATTTCTCATAAGAAGTATGAAATATCCTTCTTTGTCCCTTCTGACTAACTTTGGATTGGAGTCCATTTTATTGGATGAGGATAGAAACCCCTGCTTGTTTGTGAGATCTATGTGAATGATAGATATTTTTCCATCCTTTCACCTTTAGTCTGTGGATGTCTTTGCCTATGAAATGAGTCTCTTGAGACAGCATATTATTGGGTCTTTTTTTTAAATCTGTCAGTCTATGTCTTTTGATTGATTAATTCAGGCCATTTACTTTCAATGTTATTATTGAAGTTGAGATATGATGATTGAGATATGATTTTTATTCTCTGTCATTTCAATTTATTTCTGTTTTTTAATCTGAATTAGTTCCTCCTTTGATTGATTATTTTTCCAGTGTAGTTCCTCCCTTTGCTTGTTTTCACTTCAATTTTTTATTTCTTCTTCATTACATATTTTATTGAATATGTTTTGTAGGGCAGGATTTCTAGTTGTGAATTCTTTTAATTTTTGTTTATCATGGAAGGTTTTTATTTCATCATCAATCCTGTAGCTTAATTTTGCTAGATATATGATTCTTGGCTGGCATCCATTTTCTTTCAGATTTTGGTATATATTATTCCAAGACCTCTTAGCTTTGAGGGTCTGAGTTGAGAAATTAGCTCAGATCTGGATGGATTTCCCTTCAACTCTGACTTGTTGTTTTTCTCAGAAAGAATTTATTCTATCTTATTCTATATGTTAGGCATTTTCATAATAATGTGACTTGGTGTGGATCTGTTCTAATTTTGTATATTTGGTGTATTGTAAGCCTTCTATATCTGATTTTCCATTTTATTCTTTAGGTTTGGGAAATTTTCTGGTATTATTTCATTGAAAAGATTGTGAATTCTTTTGGTTTGTATTTCCAAGCCTTCATCTCTACCAATAAATCTTATATTTGGTCTTTTTTGGGCTATCTCATATTTCTTGGGAATTCTGTTCATGGTCTCTTAAAATCTTTTCTATATGGTGAGCTTTATTTTCAAGATTAAATATTTTGTCTTCATTGCCTGAATCTCTCTATCCCAAGTGTTCTAGTCTGTTGGTGTTGTTTTCCTTTGAAATTTTAATTTGGTTTATTGATTCCTTCATTTTGAGGATTTCTGTTTTTTTTTTCCAGATTATATCCTTATTGAAGTGATTTTTTACTTCCTGTATTTTCTTTCTGCTATCATTCCTTACATCATCCTTTACCACACAGATCAATTAAACTATGTATATTCTAAACTCCTTCTTTGACATTTCTTCTACTGTGGTGGCAATAGAGTCTGTTATTGAAGTATTTTGGTTTTTTTTGGAGTGATTTTTCCCTTGTTTTTCCATGTTATTTCTGTGTATACCCATCTGACAGTATGGATGTGAGGCAGTAGAATTTCTACCCTGTGGATGTATAGTGTACTTGAAAGTTTCCAGTACTTCACTTGCTGAGAAGCTGCCTATCTGCTTTCTTGGTTTCATGCCATGGAACATCCAGGAAAGAGACCTTCTCTCTTCCACCATCTTGATACTTCCAGGTAAAGGTTTTTAAAACAGGTATTACAACTGTTTTATGAGGTAAAGTCAAACAAAGTTGAAATTAATTAAAAAATTGTTCTCACCTAAGATATAGACACTATAAAAAAGAATCAAATGACAACTTTAGAAGTAAAAACTATAACAGCATGAAAAATGTAAAAAAAATGAACTGGATACAGTGAACAGTAGAATACATATGACTGAAATAAAAGTCAGAGTATATGAAGACACATCAATATAAATTATCCAATAAGAATAATGAGAGAAAAAAAATAGAAAAATCTGATTACATGTGTAGAGAGTTTCAGGCTAATATCAAGAGGTCCAATATAGTTTCTGGCTAATATCAAGAGGTCCAATGGTGTTTGTCTGCACCAATGTATTTCTCCTCTTTCTGGGACTCCAATAACATTTGGAAATAGTGGCCATAGACTTCCCATATGTGGTGAAAGACACATATATATTCAGGAAGCTTAGTGAGCCCCAAACAAGATAAACCAAATAAAAACTATATGTGTACATACCATAACAAAATATAAAAATCAAAGGTAGTTCATGACTACATCTTGAAAGCAGTTGGAGAAAAATGATGCATTACATTTGAGGAAATAGCTATTGAAGTGACTACCTGTGTGATATGAGAAACCATGGGGCAAGAGAATAGTGGGATAGGTTTTGAGTGTTTCAAAAAAAAAAAAAAAAAAGAATTGTTGATTCAAAATTAAAAAAAAATAGCCATTAGGAATACATGTAAAACAAGGAAAGCCTCAGTTGGAAGAAAACCAAAAGAATTGTTTCCACACCTTAAAAGAAACACTGAAGGGATTTATTTAAGCTAAAAAATGATACCAAAAGAAATTATAAAACTTTAGGAATGAAGGAATAGCAGCAGACCGAGTAGGCATATATTTTTTTAAACACACGACAACAGTGAAATGCATGACAATCCTGAATGCACATATACTGCACAATTTTTCGTAACTCTGTATATAAAGTATGTTCACAAATTATGCTATTATACATGTACTCTTTTTTTACATTACAATTCCTAATACACATATATACCACAATTTTTCATATCTCTGTTTGTATATAAGGTATGTTGACACCAAATTCAAATCTTCATACATGTATTTTGTATAAATATAAAATACTTCTTTTCCTCTTAAATTCTTCACAGCATGACTATTCAAAATAGAAAGAATAACTTTGTATAGTCGGGTTTTAGATGTATTACATTTAAATCCACAACATAAGTGAAAAACATAGGAAAACCTATATGGTTAAATTTTACTTACAGTGGCAAAAAATCAATCTGAAGTAGAAATGTGAAAGTTAAGATGTATATATTTAGTACCATGATAAAACACTAAAAATTAAAATAATGTAAATACATATAGAGAAAAGTCAATAAGCAAATTAATACACAAAGACATTCAAATAATCCCAAATAAGATAGAAAATATAGAACATAGAAACAATGAAGAAATGAGGGGAAATAAAAGAGATAATAAAATTGTGGACCTTAATCATCTCAATCATTATATAAAATATAAGTCACCTAAATACATCAATCAGAGACAGAGGTTTTCATAATGCATTTAAAAAAAAATGAGCTGGGCACAGCGGCGCACTCCTGTAATCCCAGTGGCTCGGGAGGCTAAAGCAGGAGGATCACAGTTCAAAGCCGCCTCCGCAGATTATCAAGACACTAAACAACTCAGTGAGACCCCATCTTTAAATAAAATATGAAACAGCACTGGTCGAGTGCCCTTGAATTCAATCCCTGGTTTCCTCTGTCTCCCAAATAAGATCTAAATAACAGATATTCAGACTTTACAGATATAGCAATTCCTAAAAGAAAAAAAAATACTGTTAAGAGAACATATAAGAACTACACTCACTGAGTGGAAGCAATGATTATGGACTTAAACATAATATAGTTGATATTTCTTAAGGCAGGTGTATGCATGTCTATGTCTCTGAAGCATCTCATTTTTCTAAATTCTTCTTTACCTGGGATCTTCTGACCTCTGTTCAGATTCTTTCAGGGATCTTTTTAAATTTATTGGTTCTTTTTAGTTACACATGACCGTAGAATTTATTTTGATATCATTATATGAGCATGGAATACATCTTACTCTAATTAAGACCCCAGTATTGTGAATGTACAGGATGGTAGGATTCTCCATGAGGGTATTTATATAAGTATATAGAAACATTACTTCAGATTCATTCCACTGTCTTTTCAATTCCTATCTCCCCTCCCTTTCCTTCATTCCCCTTTGTCTAATCCACTGAACTTCTATCGTTCCCCTCTCCCCCATTATTGTGGTTTAGCTTCCACATATTAGTGAAACATTTCACTTTTGGTTTGGAGGATTGACTTGCTTCTCTTAGCAAGATAGTCTTCAGTACCATCCATTTACTGGCAAATGCCATAATTTCATTCTTCTTTATGGCTGAGTAACACTCATTGTGTGTGTGTGTGTGTGTGTGTGTATATATATATATATATATATATATATATATATATATCTCACATTTTTTTGTATGTGTGGTGCTAGGGATTGAATCCAGGGCCTTGTGCATGTGAGGAGAGTACTCTACCAACTAAGCTATATCTCCAGTCCCACACATTTTTTTTTCTTATCTATTCATTTGTTGAAGGGCACCTAGATTTGTACCATAGATTAGCTATTGTGGATTGTGCTGCTATAAACATTGATGTGGCTTCATCACTGTAATAAGCTGATTTTAAATGCTTTGAATATGTGCCAAGGAGTAGGATAGTTGAATCAAATGGTGGATCTATTCCTAGTTTTTTTGAGGAATATCCATACTCCTTCTCTCAGGAATCTTGAACTATGTGGGAGAAGAGGTGGTGGTAGGAGGGAAAGTAGGAGCAATTTTGTACTGCTACACATCAAATGAAGCAAGGCCTGTTGTTACATAGCATCCATAGTTGACTCCATGTACTTTCAAAAATTTTTTGAAAATGTTTATGAACACACTTCCAAGTACTCTACTATATAATGCTTTTGGTGGCGAGTTCCATACTCATATTTTTTGGGTTGAACATGCTAACCAGCTAATTCTGAGTATGTGTCTACAATATCACTATAAGCTTCCAACATTGTTTCTTGGGACTGAGTCATAGCTGGATTGACTGTGGGTGGTAATATAATCTACCTGTTTTTCTATTTGGAAATTGATTGCTACAACCTCAAAACTCATTCTTAGCCCCCCAAATATAGACACATGTTAATGGAATGCTTCACTCCTGCAGGTTATTAGAATGGAAAAAGGGGACTAAAATAAAACGCTTCATTTGTAGAATATTTCAGTAATTGGGTGTATTAGTTGAGCCAGTATGGAGCAATACCAATTTTCTCTAAAGGTTTCATTATGGTTCACTAGGTAAACAAAACACCTTTCAAAGCAATTTATGTATTTGTACATAGACTGGGGATGAAATTGTTTTGGAAACCCACTACTAGACAGTGGACAAAATATAGCCCAATTCATTCTAGATGTAAAATTTACAAAGATCCTGGCAGGGAATTTCTAAAAACAGAGGAAGATGACAGACAGAAGACTCTTCAGACAGGTAAGTATTCATTCTCCCTGTGGCTAGCTGGAATGTGAAGATGAGAACTTTGGACAAGAAGGTCATTACATAGATCTCTCAGTTCAAACTGTGCCATTGGTATATGCCTTGTGGTTGCTTCTGATTTTCACATCCTTGTTTCTCCCTCTGATTCTCTGCTTGTGGCTTTTCTAAAGCACAAAGTTTCTGTGTTGATGCTGTTGCTGCGAGGCTGCTGTGACTGGAGCAGTGGACTCACAGTTAAGAATGGACAGTCAGGAGTTTGTAAGTCAGGAACTGCCTCACACTGCTTGAATTCAGAAAAAATAAAACTATCACAGGATGACTATTTAATGGCTTCCTGGTGGTCCATACCAAATATTTTACCACCTTAGCTTTTCATTCAGCCTTGTCATCCCTAAAGTGAAGGTCATTAAATTGCAGGCCAAGTCTTTTTTCAGCTTCTACCACATATTGGGCATTTTATTAGATTTTTATAACTGTGAAATCATTGCTAACATTCCAAATTCATTGAGACAGCAACTACTAGAAAGGGTGCCTACCCCCCATATCACTGAAACCTTTTTAAAAAAAATTTTTTTAGACATTGATGGACTTTTATTTTATTCATATATTTATATGTGGTACTGAGAATCGAACCCAGTGCCTCACATGTGCTAGGCAAGTGCTCTACCACTGAGCCACAACCCCAGCCCCCTCACTGAAAATTTTTTTCTAAACAAAACCCCTGATGGATTCAGTCCTGGAGCCATGGTTTGCTTGGGGCAATGGTTTCCATTTCTTGCTTGCTGTATGACACTTGGCTGTCCTCCAACATGTTGGAGTCATGGCGAACTGTTCATTACATACACTTAATGGACCAGGAAATGAATACAATGGAAAATATCTATTGCTGCCCAATCTCTGAGAGCACTTCATTTTTAACCAAGCACAGAGAGGAAATATCTTATTATTTTATAGCATTTTTATTACTCAAGCGATGTATGTTTACTGTAGAAAAATTAGAAAAGTACAGATAAGCAAAATGAAAAAATTAAAAGTCAACTTCAATATCTAAAGATAAGTGCTGTTGGCATTTGGTATATATCCTTTCAGATGGTTTCTATGCATATATACATATATTAATTGCTTACATTGTATCACACTGTTTATATTTCTTAACAGTGTTTTTAGACAATATATGAGTAAACTCTTTATCTGTCAATAAATATGATTTTATAACATTTAAAAATATTATGTAGTTAGTGGTGGTAATTTATGTGTCCCCGTTCACTTAATTGGATCCACTGTTGGTAGACATTGCAATATTTCCAGTTTTGGATATTACAAGCTGTACTGCAGTAAACATTAGTAAAATTAATTTTATACACATTAACGATTATTTTGCAAGTAAAAATTGCCTGATGTTTAATTGCATTGTCAAAGATTCTGCATATTTTATATATTTTGACATGTGTTATCAAACTATGTTAGAAAAGTTATAGTAATCTATACTCATAAGAATATAACATCAGTAAAAAATGAGTTTTTCACTTTAAATTGAACTTTTTTGGTCACTAGTGAGTTTTAACAATAATTTTATGAGTATTTAGCTATTTTGCTTTCTTTTTTAATAAATTGGCTATTCATATTCTTTGTACATTTCTATGAATATGTTTCTCTTTTTATGATAAATGGTCATCATTTTGAGGGATATAAATATTGAAGTGGTTTTCTCTGTATTATTTTTAGTGGCTGAGCTCAATTAAAAAGAGGAAACTGCCAGGCACGGTGATGCACACCTGAAGTCCCACGGCTCAGGAGGCTGAGGCAGGAGGATCACAAGTTCAAATCCAGCCTCAGCAATTTAGTGAAAAGATGTCTTAAATAAAATATGGAGATGTGGCTTGGTGTTTAAGTGCCCCTGGGTTATGAGCCAGTCATACTGGACTCAGAGCTCATAAATACCAAAGATGCTTATATTAAAACTTGAATTTTAATAACTGCCTTGTATCAAATAAAGTTAACAAAGTTTGGAGTTTGTTTTGTGAAAGAATCCTCAATTTTACATATTTGGCATGTATTATCAAATTGTCTCCTAGGGTATATAATTCTCCATCTCAGGAAATATCTGTGCCTGGCCATCTTTTGTCAGCAGCTATATTGTACTAACCAGACGAAGAACTCTACACCTTTCTTTTTCCTCTCCCATATAGAATTCTTGCTGCAAGCTGAATGGGGACAAGTGACAGATACTGTCAGTGCTTCTCCCATGAAGACCCCTTTACCACTTTCTATGCACAACAATTCCCAGTGTGTTTCCAGTCCTAAGAGCCAGCCTGTTATCTCTGGGTCAAGGGGGCCCTCAGCATGCCATGACTCACTTTCCCTGGGACATTCCTTAACTACAGGGGAGGTGCATAGTCCCTTTGTGTTCTGGGATGGACAACACCAGGGTGTGACCTACCTTGTCTTTGGAGCTCCCTGGGGACTGAGCCAAAGCTATTCTCCTTAGGACTTGACATTACCATCCATCTTGGCTTCCTTTCCTTACATCTCCCTCTCCCCTGACAGCATTTACTAATAGGCACTTTTATTTAAATCTTCACGTTGGACCTTGTTCTGGGGAGCACACCCTAAGGCATTTATATTCAACAGAATTTTAAGTTTTTTTAATCTAGAAGTTTGCTTTGTACTGTGAATTCGGATGATTAATAATACCAACAGTAATTAACATTTTGAGATTGTACGATGAATCTGACACTATAATAAGCACTTTCTCATGCAATATCTCATTTAATCCACATATTATAGACTTTTTCTTTCTGAGAAGGAAACTAAATTTAATTTGCTTATGTTCACATAGATTCTCAGTAATCGAAATAATCCAGGGCTACAAATTCCAGAGCCCAAATGCATAACTGTGATGCATTCAGAGAGGGTGAAGGACTTCTGTAGCAAGTTCAGAAACCACACAGAGGTACAGGCCTCTCAGGGCCCTGGACATTCTTGGACAGGCTATGGTGCATGTAAGGTGGTCTATGTCTCACTATTATATTTGATTAGTCTCAGATCTGCAGCAGTTACCTTGAAAATACTGCCTTTTATTTTAGCTCAGAATAGTATTGTAGGGAAATATGACAAAACCTCCAATTGGAGAGAAAGTCAGGGTAGGGACATGGTACATAAAACAGGTCATCAGAGATTTGTTATTTTTTGTTTTGTTTCAGTTTTATGGCCAAAGTCTTCTCATAAAGTGGGATCCTAAACATTAACTTTAGTGATGATACCTTCATCTTCACTTTGATGCTAGCTCACAGACCCCAATTGAAAAAAGGAAATAAAAGAAAACGCTGACATTTTTGCATGCACGTTCCAATTATTTTCTTGTTAGCTCTTTATCTGGCAACCTTTACTACAGGGTGCCAGACTTAGGGAATAAAGACATGATGCACAGTTAAAACTTGAATTTCAGATAAGTGATGATGAGTTTTGTTTTTTAAATAAGAATGTGCCATGTCATAGCTATTTAATATTTGGGATATACTTATACCCAAATTATTTGTTGTTTATCTGAAATTCAAATTTAACTGGGTATAAAAACAATGAACTTATTTCTATGAAATCTTCCTTAAAAATGAATTTTAAATACAAAATTTTAAAAAAGTAACAGCATCTAGTTTATCTGTTTTATATCTATTATATATGCATAAGCAAAAAATCATATATTTTGATAAAATTCCTTTTATAAGTAAATGTATTCAAACACCTTAAAAATCCAAATTGATATGCGTATCCCATATCTTATCTGGCAAACCAATTTAACATGGATTCCCCACTCCCAGCCCCCAAAGCAATGCTCCGTGTGACACAGTCTCTCAGGTTCTCAAAGATATGCTCAGATGCTAAAAAGTATCCCTCACAAAACAAGTAGCTTGTCCACCACAGGTCGCCTCTTCCTGGGTCCTGTAGATTCCCAGTTTTCATCCACAAACTAGTCTGTACTCAACTGCTTCAATAATTGTTTCATAACATAAATCAAATCATGCCATTCTCTTCCTACAAACCCTTTAGTGTATTTCTATCAAAACCTGAAGAATCATCCTTACAGCAGGTTTTTAAAGTGGGTCTTTTCAAAGGCAGACCCTGAGAGGAGGATTTGTGTACAACTGATCTGTTTTCAAAGTTCTTTTAAGAGAAATAAGTAAGAGAGGGAGAAGGAAGAAACCAAGCAAGGGGGAAATTCCAGGTGAAATCTCAACCCATGTCTATGCAAATAGCCCCTGACTTATGAGGCTCAACTCACAGTTTCTTGATTTTTACATTGGTTTTACCAGGATATAACCTCATCATTAGTGGAGGAGCATCTCTATTCCTATTTTATACACAAGGAAATTGAAACTAAGAAAGATCAAGAAACTAGCCAAACCTCACAAGATGTGGTATTGGGATTTGAACCCAGGTCTGTAGCACTCTAGAACCCAAACACTCGCATCTCTCAGGTCTCCAGACTGGCGCACTCCCATGGTGCGGCTCAGGACTGACTCTTCTTGGAAACTTCCTCTGTTCAGTCTGGTTCAGTGTTTCCATCCATCCTATTGGTCAGAACCACAGAGCACTGAATTATTATCTGACGGCTCTGTCAATGATTTATTCAGAAAATACTCACATACAAGGACATAGGGAAGACACCCAGGTAGGCTGGGAGGAGCCATCAGATGATGGTTTATGATATAAACTGGATGCTGGCACAGAGAGAGAGAGAGAGAGAGAGAGAGATGCAGGGTAGGTAGAGGAAACGAGGGAGAAAGTTTACATAAAGTGTCTTCAACTGCCATAAGCAAAGAGAAGTTCAGAAAACCCAGTGGGGAGTTCTTGAATCAAAGGTAACTATCAGAAACAGCTGCTTATGGGAAGTCTGGTCTCTGCAGAAAACCAACATGATTTTCAAAGTGTAGCATCTTTCAGTCAATATTGCTCCAAAAAGTAAGAGGAGAGTAAAATGTATTCTCATGCCACCAGTGCTTTCATCCCTCTCAATAATGGCTTCCTGCCTTGATCTTTCATTACAAAACCACTCTTCTTTATATTTCTATTTTTTTTAGCAGCTGGAGATACATGTTTGTGATGAGAAGTACTTTGAAAGAAAAAAAAAAAAAAACGGCCTGCAGTTTATTCAGGACAACTTTAAGCTGAGTATATACATACTGCCCAGAGGCTTTTATCTCCAAAAGTCTTAGGAAAACTCTGGAGAGATTGAAGCTTATAAAGTTTCTTGCTCTGCAGACAGATTGGGCTCTCATAACCCTTACGCCTGTCACCTAGACTTTTATTGTTGTTGGACGGCAACCCAGTGCTCAAGAGCTAGCTTTCTGTGCCATATCTGAAGACTCAATTCTCCAGAAAGGAGCCTGCCTGTGATCCTGTTGGATTCAGGTCCTGTTACATTGTACTGGTAGTGCTAGGCAGGATTCTGTGGTCTCTAGAGTGTTCTCATGGTGGTATGATGGGCTCTCACTCCTCACGCACAGTGTCTTGCCAGAGTGATAAAGGTTTGCTAATTTGTTTCACCATGCAGACATCTTTCAGCCAGACCTGGGCTGAGAAAGTTATCAGGGAAAATGATATTTAGGTCTGTATAATTAAAGGTGAATAATCCGCAAACTCCTTACTTCCTTGGAGTCAACCTTGGTGTGAAGCTAGGCTGGTCATGAGACTAAGGCTGGCCAAAAGAAAATGAATAGAATTGATGTGTACTACCCTTCACCAAGCCCTCCCTTGCTTCCACTTGTGTCCCTCTCTCTTCTTACTGGCTAGTGGATTGGAGAGGACTTCTAGGACTCAGAGGAGAGCATAGAACCCGAGTCCCTTAAGCAAGCAACCCTCTCTATCTGGCCTGTGAACTGCTGAAACAAGAGAATAAATTGTACTGTGTAAAGCAACCAAGGATTCAGGGTTATCTGTTACAGTAACGAATGTCATTCACCTTTAATAATACAGAGCCAAATATCATTTTCCCTGAAGAGTCAAAGTGTGTTCAAGTCAGACAATTATCTATTGGCTGCATATGAACCAAGCTAAATGTAAAAACTCTATGGAAAGCAATCATGCATATTCCAAAAAAAATGTTTATGTGCACAAAGGCTCTAAATGGAGCTTCTTTAAATATTCTATTCCCCAGGAATTCCAAACTCAGTCACTGCTATTTGAAACCATACCTATTTGCTGGAGCAAATTATCTGTAGCTGAAAGAGATGCTATATTTCTCTTGGGTATGCCTTGTATTCTTAAGACCAATACCTTCTAAATAAATGCAGATCATGACTTGGCCCAAACACACATATTTCATTATTTTGTGGAGATGGATTGACTGGGGGGGAGTGCTGGGTTGTGGGGGAAGGAGACTTGATTTGCAGTCTTAGTTTTGTTACTAATAAGTACTGTGCTCAGAGCAAGCCTCCTTCACTCTCTGGGCCTCATTATCCTCATCAGTTGAATGAAATTGCTAGACACTTTCCAAGGGCCCTTCTAGTCCTGGACTGCTATAAAAACACACAGCACAGCCCCTGGTGTCTTACATGGGTCCTCCAGACTAACCTGCTTCAATGCCGCCTCCCCAGAGGAGTGAATTTGAGGTTTAGCTTTCTGCTAAGCCTGGGCTAAAGATGAAGCATCTGCAACATTTGGGATTAGTTCTACCTGGGATGGGGTGTGGGGACAAAGTTGAAATTTTGTTCCATTGGCATTAACAATTGTATACACTAATGGGGTTAATTTCCTAAAAGTCAAGTTAAGACCACTTAGACGGGGGTAGTAGAACTAATATGTAACTAGCTCTGGGTAGTAGAACTAATGTTAATATAAACCAAACTCCATGGTATCCATGGTTTAATTAATAAGGTATTTAGATTTCCAAATCAATAAAAACAAAGTAGAGTCAATTCAGAGGTGGTGAACAGATGTCAGTTTTAATGAAATGGTTTATGTAATTAGATTTATAGATAAAGCCCATATGTTTTTTGTTATGTTTTGGTGGTGGTGCTAGAGATCAAACCCAGTGTCTTGGGCATGCAGGGCAAGTGCTCTACCCCGAAGCTACCAACACAGTCCTAGATAAAACCTGTATGGAAACAGGTGAAAGGAATCAAGAGATGGAAAGAATGTGGAATGGTGAGGAATACATAGGTTCCCCCCAGTGGGCTTGGATTCTTCTGTGGAGTCACCCAGGGGTATCATTCTTGCACCCCTTAATTACACAGTTGCTGACAGAATAATATATAACCAGCTCTGGGGGTTAAGAAAAGATGGGTGCTAGGAGGGAAGAAAAGAAAAGAATATTAGTGTTTTCACCCCATACAGCCTCAGATTGCCAAATTGCTGGTCATGTAAGCAATTCACATCCTCTTCCAAAATGTCTCTCAACAGACTAGATGAAAAAAAGACACTAGTACTTATGTATGGTACAGCCTATAGTCCAGCTTGCCTCCTGGACACCACTAATACTTACCTCATCTTCAGTCCCCTGAGGGTTGATGAGACATTCACTTCTTTCTTTATTTTAGCACACTACCTTGTGTATTTAATATCCAAAACATATTTTTGTTTTTTTTTAAATTGAGGTATAATTGAAATACAGTATAAATTATTCTTTCTTGGTATACAGTTGTTGACTTTTAAAAAATGCATAGGGTCATTTTAAACACATTCCTCCTCTTATGTCAAAATCATTCTCAAGAGTACTCACTTATCATTGGAAATAATAATTATTTTTTTCTGATATGTTAGCTTTAAGATAAGTAATTTTTAATTATATTTCTATTTTTAAAATACTACTCAAATTCATAAGTATTATGAGTCTGAAAAAATTTTGTTCACTAGCTTAACTAAAACATTGTATAGCCCTCAAAACAAAACAGTCTTACACTGTTTTGCTGGTTTAAATTTTCATACATAAAACTCCAAGTTGCTATATTCCCTCCATGCTACCGTGAAATGGCAAAATAGAAGAAATTTTCAATCATCTTGCCAACATTGTTAATTTCAAATCTGTTTAAATACTTGAGGATGAAGTATCACAGGGTTAGACACACAAAACAGACCACGAGCAAGCCCCAGACAGGGATTCCAAACCATCATGAATTCCTAACTATGGATTTGAATGTATTGTACTTGAAATGGATGATTATAGCTGAATTCACAAATGTGATAGAGGCTAACTATGTCACTAGAATTCTCTAAGTTATTTAATTTTCAATACAATGTTTATTATAGGATAAGTAATAAAAATGTGTTTCTTTGAAGTATGAGCACCTATTATTAAAACCTAACAGTAAGTATGGCAATTGTTTAAAACCTGGACTGATAACATGAAGTTTTTGGAATGGAGTGTTTTATCATTGATATTCAGAACTGCTGACATATGCTGATAATAAAAGCAGACTGAAATCCAATCAATTTTATTGTGGCTTTTAAATTCACTGAAGTTGATGCATCTGTTATTGCTAGCACCTCCAGCAGACTGCCTCTACCACCCCACATTTGGCACTGGCATTCAGGTCTACACCATAAGTGGGATGTCTGTCAATTAATTGAAAGTTATTTTTTGTTTATTTTTGTTTTTTTCTAAAGACTGGTGGGCCAAAAAGATAAACACAGTTCAAAATCCTAAACAGAGGGAGAAGTTAATGTAAGTTTGGGGAGGGGTTCAGGGAAGATTTTCTGAAGGAAGAAAATTTTATCTTGGCCTGAATGAAGTATGCTTCAACTGCAGTAGGGTTTCCAAAGCCTCAGTTACCCATTTGGCACAATTGGGGTCATATTTGCATTCAACATGAACCATTATTTACTTAGGTTTTTCTTTAAACCTACTTAATTTCTCTATTAATGTACATTCCTGAATAACATCTTATATCACTATCATAATTTGATAAACCATAATAAGTATAAATAAAACAATGTTATTGAATTTAAAATTTAAATCCAAAATAAATAAACAATTAAATGAGTAATGCTTAATGTAATCAATTTGCAGAAGAGCATACCTAAAAATAAATTTCTAAGAGAGAAGAATGAAATCACTCAAGTGTAAAGCTTACAATTAGCTCAAAGCCCCATCATCTTAGATGAAGAGAAGCCCATGACCAATAAAATAGTTTGTGTGTAGTTATGATTGAACAAATTGCAACTCAATTGAGTACAGAATAAAAAGTAAAAAAAAAAAAAAATCACTCTGTTGTCTAAAAGAATTGAACTCTGAGAATCAACTTCTAACTAACCTGGCAAAGCAAGTTTTCTCCAATAATTTTGTGTTTCAAAAAGCCAATTTGGAAGGCAGTATGGAGATTCCTTGGAAAGCTGGGAATGGAACCACTATTTGACCCAGCTATTCCCCTTCTTGGTCTATTCCCTAAAGACCTTAAAAGAGCGTACTATAGGGATACTGCTACAACGATGTTCAACAATTCACAATAGCTAGACTGTGGAACCAACCTAGATGCCCTTCAATAGATGAATGGATAAAAAAATGTGGCATTTGTACACAATGGAGTATTACTCTGCACTAAAAAATGACAATATCATGGAATTTGCAGGGAAATGGATGGCACTAGAGCAGATTATGCTAAGTGAAGCTAGCCAATCCCTAAAAAACAAATGCCAAATGTCATCTTTGATATAAGGAGAGCAACTAAGAACAGAATAGGGAGGAAGAGCATGAGAAGAAGATCACCATTAAACAGGGTCGAGAGGGGGGAGGGAAAGAGAGAGAGAAGGGAAATTGCATGATAAAGGAAGGAGACCCTCATTGTTATACAAAATTACATATAAGAGGAAGTGAGGGGAAAGGGGAAAAAAACAAGAGAGAGAAATGAATTACAGTAGATGGGGTAGAGAGAGAAGATGGGAGGGGAGGGGCGGGGAGGGGAGGGGAGGGGGGATAGTAGAGGATAGGAAAGGCAGCAGAATACAACAGACACTAGTATGGCAGTATGTAAAAAAGTGGATGTGTAACCGATGTGATTCTGCAATCTGTATACGGGATAAAAATGGGAGTTCATAATCTGCTTGAATCAAATGTATGAAATATGATATGTCAAGAGCTTTGTAATGTTTTGAACAACTAATAATTAAAAAAAGCCAATTGAAGCAAGCTCCAGATTTTTTCTATGCTATTATTTACTAATATCCTCAATTTTTTTCCCATTGGTTGTTCAAAACATTACAAAACTCTTGACATATCATATTTCATACATTAGATTCCAGTGGATTCTGAACTCCTCAAATTAAGGGAAATATTTTCGTTGTTTTTTATGTTTTAATCCATTTACCTCATTGAAAAATAATTTTGAAGAACTTCTGTCAAGCTTTCTAAGTTTTTTTTTTTTTTTTTTTGTGATCTCAAAGCATTTTAATGAATACTCAGTAATGTTGATAACCAGGTTGTTTGCATGGGGAAGAAGCCCCAGCCCTCATCATGTAAGGCATAAGCACTTCAGCCCTGGTTTGCAGTCATTGTACAGTAATTTTGCTGTACATTTGAAATATAAATATAAATATAAACCTCTTTTGTAAGAATACCTTTGAGTTGATCAGATGAACAAAAATATGCCAATTTGCAAAGCCATTTTCCATGACACACAATGACCTCAGAGATGGATGATTTCATTAGGATGGAATAAGTTTAGATGCTTATTTCCTACTGATGCTCTTCTCAAAACCCCAAAATATGTTCCGGACCTTTTCATCTGAAAACTAGGTAGCATCACAACCAAAAACGGTTGTTTCAGCAGTCACCTACCTTCCCATCAATCTTGCCAGAGCACAGGGATCACTAGATTTAACTTCCAGTGCAACTGAGAGGGGACCATTCACAACCTGTGCTCACACGCACCTCACTACTGAAAAAAATTCTTACTTTTAAACGAATACTGTCAAATGAGAAAAATAATGTGCCATAGTTTAATATGTTCATATTTCACTTACTAAATGAATGGCAGCTTCTGTAAGTTACATTTCCACACATCCCTGAAAAGAAACAACAGGGGACATGTATCTTCTACAGCAGAGCCTCCCAGTCACTGGGTGCCCACAAATGGATTTACATGTTCCTAAGACATTGACCCCTCAGCAGATGAGGTAGCATGTAACAGGGACAGTGAGTTCCCTAACTTGACTGGAAAGAGGACTTGCTGTAAAATGGTAGGAAATAAGAATTTTAAAATGGTGGATGGAAAAGGATCTTGAGTTTCAAGCTGAGCAATTTTGGAATTATTGCATAGGTAACTGGGAATCTTTTTTGAGTAGGGAATGGCATGATGAAAGAATTTGCTTTGATGATATTAAATTGAAATGTTTATGAAGGTTGATTGGAATGAGATCTTTGTAATAACAAAGGAATAAAGGTAGCAAGATAAAATGAGATGAAGGGGTAATATAAGAAGGAAACGTTTCAAAGAGAAAATTGACAGAGCAGAGAAATGTGATATACACCCTAGAAAGCATGCGTGGTCTATTATGATTTTAAGATTTATTAGAACAGACTCTCTGAGACCAGATCCCATTTACAGCTATTGAAGTTAGGCATGTTTGTGGCTAAACCATACTCCAGTTCCTCTAGGGTCTTTTCTAATATCTGCCTTTCTAAATGATAGACATCATGAGTAGGAAGCTTGACCTTGCAGAGACAATGATATCACTGATTGACTGGCTTCCCAAATCAATCTTGAAAATCAGAGTTCACAATCTACTCTGCATCTCTTTCTCTCATCAAGAGCAGAGCTGAAAGCAAAGAACATGCCCTGCTTCCACTCTGCCCCTTAGTGGAGTCACCTCGGCTGCCCTTGAGGAGTTGTAGTCTATGGAACCATAGTGGGTCTTTCATGTAGAGGCCCATCAGAGCTCTCTGTTTCCAGAACAAATCTTCTCCATGCCTGCTGGGCATCTTCCTGGAAGAACGGACAAAAGGAGCAGGTGCTGCAGAGGAGCTGCTAGGGGATTAGTCAAGCTCAGTACAGAATTACATTGGCGGCCTTCCTGCTCACTCACTGTAGGGTATTTTACAATAATTTCCACCCTGTATCCTGGATTCTCTGTCTCCTGTTTCTCAGTATTATTGGCTGCCAGCCACCGTGGTCCTCTGGGAATAGCTCCTGGCAGCTGTCTCCCAGTGCAGTGGTGAACAGAGGCTCAACTTGATGTGGCTGCCATGCAGCTGCAGTCTCAGGGACTCAGGGACATGGCAGGTGGCTGTCCCTGGAATGAGAGAGCAGAACACTTGGACTCCCAGGTCAGGTGGTAAAGAGCTCAGCGTTCCTACTGTTTTGTCTCTGAAGTGCCAGGGAGCATAGAACTGTCAGGGTGACCTGGGAGGCAGTCTCTTGACAAATTTCTGCTTATCTGACTGATGCCACTTAGGCAAAACAGAGCCCTAGATTTTAACCATCCTGTTGCTTATCATTTTCTGAGACTACTTCCCGAGGTTGGATGTTATTGGAAAATATATGAATGCAGATGGCCAACTCTGACTTTTTCCTTCCTAATCTTTCTCACTGCTCTGTTTAGAATGGAACTCATGAGTAAAATAAGAGCAATAATAATGATAACAATGTATTAGCAACTATTGCAGTTTGAATGTGCTATTAAAACAACACAGCCATTATATGAATTATGTACTCTCATCACTCTTGTTTTACAAATGAGAAAAAAGAATTTAAAATGTTAAGTGCTTTACCAAATGACACACAGTAAATTAGTAGCAGAGCCCAGACCGAAACTCATGTCTGTCAAGAGTCCAGAGCAAGAGTGCTTACTGCGCAGCCCACTCGGGTCACCTGTAGAATCAGTCCATGAAATTTCAAATGAATGGATTTCTCGTAGTTAAATATATTTTCACATAATGAAAGCCTTCTTTGTTGCTTTAAAAGCCATATGCTGTTGGTGAGAGTGTAAGTTATGACAACCACTTTGGAAAATCAAGGGCAATATTTAATAGAGATTTGCACATTGTATGACCTAGCAGTTATACTCCTGGATATATATGACCCAAAGAAATGTATGCACATGTGCTTTAGAGGAAATACACACAAATGTTCTTAGCAACATTATTTGTAATAGCTCTAAACTATAAAACCCCCAAGGGCCCATTGACAGGTGTATGGATGCATAATTACTGTTCACAGAAAGGTATAATACACAGGTGTGGAGAAGGAGCCAGTCATCATAATGGAAAGAGGCTTGGAGGAACTTCTGTGATGCTGGCAACCTTCTATTTCTTGAACTGAGATGATACTTACATGTGTCTTACTTTATAATAATTTGTTAAATCAAACATATTTTAAGTGGTTTCTATATGTATACAACTTTCCCAATAGGAATGGTTTTAAAACAAATTTAAAGGAAGAAAAGGCAAAAACAAAACATACAAACAACAGTGGACTTTTGATTTAAAATTCAGGATAACATGTCTTGGTAAGCAGGCCATTGTAGGGCAGATTTTATTGGCAGAATCTGCCACCTCTGGATTCACTTCCTGCCTCCTTGCTGATATGAATCTCCCCATTCCTGCTCTTTCTCTCTCCCTCTTTTTTTTCAATCACTTATGTTTTTCTTGTTAAAGAAACATTCCCTTGCTCACATTATAAGTGAGTACACTCAGGTGCCATTTCTCTAAGAAGAAACAGATTGATTTTTCTGGTCTTCTCATGAGACGAATCGTCACCTTGAGCCACCCTTGACTCAAAGACTTTTTTGCAAATGGAAAACAGAAATCACAATGTTTATTGTTTTGATTAACACATCAGAATAAATACTTTCCAGGCTAGAAACAGAGAAGCTATGCCACCAGGCAGGATGTTTTAGACAGACCTCGAGATGGGGGTGAGGTAGGAGGAGGGATTGGCTCAGCCCCAACAGGTGGTCGGTCCTCTTAAATTCCTCAGGACAGGGCAGGGAGTAAGTCAAGGACTAGCTCCAGCTGTTTTTTGAGGATGTAGATAGGCATCATACCAAGTTCTTTTATTTAATAAAGATGTCTCTGGATTTTGAAAGACATAGACCTTTTAAGCTAAGGCAATTTGGGACACATTGAAGGTTTTTTGAATTTTAAGTTCAGTGACAGAAAAGTAGGAGGAAGTGATAAATCCTGGCTCAGGATCTTCAGTGTGGCTGGCTATCCTGTGGTCTGCCCTCTCTTCATCTGTTGACAGCTACCTCTATATCCACGTGGTCTAGCAGGCATTTTGAAGTCAAAAGACCAAGTGTCAGAGGGAAAAAGTGTGCTCTTCCTTTATGAATCAGATGATAACTGTACTCAAACAACATCATGGGGTTTGACGTGACTCACCAACCTGATACATCATCCAATGGTGGCAGCCCCTGGACTTCCGGGCCCAATGCCTTGGAGTGCTACTACTTAAAATCTGGTCCATTGTTTGTTGGCATCTGGGACAAGATAAGTTCATAAATGGAAAAAGGGCATTCAAATACCTTTACAGCAATTTGACAGGGAAATTTTATGTCTATTAAGTCTAATAATTTAAAAATAGCACTTATTTTAATGTATTTTTAGTTTTATTGTTCTAGTATTTATTTTCATTGTATTTCACACAAACATTAGTTTATAATGTAATAAAACTAGTGTTTCATCACAGACTGCCTAGGGAACACCTCCCCTGAGCAATATCCACCTCTGGGGAAATGATGGATCAAACTAGACTTAGTCTCATTGCTCTCACTGCTGGGGACAGCAACCCCTGTACAGCTTTAGGTGACATGGTGCACTTCATCCTGAAAACAGAAGTACAAGAGCAGACACCAGCTGACCATGACTATTCCCCAGCTTTGTCCTAAGCTAATTGGCATTTTACTTATCTTCATGACAACTCTGTGAAGTGGGTTCTATTCCTATTGCTTCACTTTGTCAAGGTGAAAACTAAGGTATTGAGAAATGAAGTAGTTTGTCTTTTTTATAAACCACAATACAATGCTTTGGGGGAGAATGTAGTATGCAAATTAAAGCTACTCTCTGAGTTTTTCTTTCTTCCTTTTAATTCTCTATATCTTACTCATTTTCAAAGCCCCCCCCCAGAAATTCCACTTCCTTCTTGAAGCATTCACTGATAGACTTTTCTTCTTTGAATTACATAATATTTCCTCAGTGTTGACATTTTGATATTATTTATGCATACCATCTGTGGACTCACTTATGCTTTATCTCCCAAAACGCTCTTTAAACTCCTCAAAGACACTGGCTACAGCATTTACATCTGTACAGTCCTCATCCTGCCTCACTTCTCAAAGGACACAGGCCATGGATTTATTTTTGGATTGAACTGTCACCTAAATGAAGTTTACTTTTGTTATTCTCACAAGAACCATAAACAGGGCTATTTACATAAATAAAATAAAAATCTACTTATGGGAAATTAAATAGAGATGTTAATTTTTACTCTATGTATATGTTTATTATTTAGATTTTTTACAACAAAAGTTTTATTACAAAACTTAAAATTAATTTAAAAAATCTGCACTGGAAGATTTTGGTAGAAAGAATGGGGCAGTGAGTTGGAAGAGCATGAACTGAAAGAAGAGGTTGATTCTCAGGATGGTTCTGCCTTGAACAACTCTTGAAGCTTCCCTGGTCTAAAAAGAAAGAGCTAAATAGAGGGATGGTGAAGTTCTGCCCTGAGCCACGACCTCATGACTAGTTATTAATATAGGCTCTAAAATTTCATTATTAAATCATATATATTTAGGGGACATAATCCTGTAACTTAGTACACTTTAGGCATCTCATGTTTGTTGTTACTGTCATTTAATATTTGGGTGTGTTGTTCATGTGTGTGTGTATTTCCTTGAACTTGCTTAGGAGGAAATGGGATGTTTTAGGCTCTCAGGGGAAATCTGTTACTGGAATTCAGATGCCAAAAATTTTCCCTGAGTCTTCTGAGCATCAAATCCAAAATACAAATATATTAAGCCATAATTGTTTCAAATTATTTCCTTTTAAAAGGATGCTAACACAGAGCATCTGCTTTATACAGAGGAACTGGCTCTGTAGAATGTGTTATTCCATTCTGCATTCTCCCCTGGCTAAATGTTTGAGCTTGTTTAAGTTGGGAACTGTGATCATCCATCAGTCACTTTCTCATGCAGGTCTGAATTTATGACATGCACGAGTGTAGGGGATATCAGAGATATTTTAGGGACTTGTAAACTGTCAAAGACTTATGTTCACAGAACACCATTTCTAGTATTTTATTCATGGAAGGTCACCCAACAACTGACAAAGAAAAAATGTGAATGTGTGTATACACAATATAATTACTGCAGAATCAATATGCTTTTTCTATTAGCTTCTAAAATCTGTTTGCATAAAAAGTTTCTTTTCCAATCCAGCCCCTCTGAGGGATTTTTATGGCAAGAAATGACTGAGGACATGATCTTTGCAATATTTCATTTTGTTATCTCTTATTATTACAGGGTGGCCCAGAGCATGGCATGAATAAAGCTGTCTTGTCATCAAAAGGCATTCATTCATTTAACAAGTTCCTGAAAATAATGGAATGGTTGCTAAGCAATGGGGAAATTATACATTCCCAGGGATCTGTGCAGATTCTAAAAGCAAAGTCGTTCTGGGAATTGGCATTACCGTCTCTGGAACCTATCTAAACAAGAAAGTGGCATCCTTTACTCAATAGCCAGGAGGCAGCATCTTTTTATGTTTTGCTCAGTCTGACCAGGTTTTCAAAGTAACAGTATAGGTAGAAAATCTCCTTTCACATGGGATCTCTTGTCTATTTATTAGCTACAGATACACGGTAGGTTTGTACCATATTTATTTTAAAAGAACTATGATATGAAAAAATGTATTGTTTCAAGTAGGCAGTAGATTTTATCCTAGATACAATGGTGACATATCCTAGATACAATAGTGACATTGTGATTGCAAAAATATATGCTTGATGCAAAATAAACAATACACAAGTAAATATTCGAAAAATCAGTTAATTTTAAAAAAATTCCAGAAACTTGTACATTTTGTTATACCAATGTTTGTCAGATTCATATTTTGTCATTTTTTTTCTTAGCGTTATAAAAGTGGTATTGGTATTTAAATTTAAATAGCAAATTACTACAATTCAATCCTTCCCCAAATAACATTAATATTTTGAGATCTGCTTATATGTCACTTTTCTAGATATGTTATTATTTATTACTATTTAACATATCATGTATGCACACTATACATATGTTTTGAATGATATAAAAACAATTTTGGAAACTTTAGGTTGTTCCTAGTAGATCATCATTATAAAAACTCTTAATTATCTTGCACACATTTTTCTTTTAATTAAGTACTTTTTCATTGAATGTGAAAAATCATTTCTGGAATGGCAGAATAAGGAACTCTGAGAATCCACACTGCCAGATAACCGTAAGAACACTGGAGAAAATGTTAAGATGAACTCTTTCAGACTTCTTAGAACTAGCTAAAAGCTTAGAACAATATGATAAGGGCTTATTCAATAAAATGGCTGAATTATAGCAAGAACAGGAATGTCTATGGCATTTTAACTTGCACTATTCCCTGTCCTCTCTCCTGAGAGCTACAGTAAACTGGTGTCAGGCAGACCCACAATCACAGATACTGACAAAACAACATCCTGGCAGCCACTGTTGGGGGAAAAATGGGTTAAGAGATTTCCAAAAAGCCCCATTTTTAGAGATTGTCACTATTTTAACTATTTGATAGCCCCCTGGAAAATCTTCTATTTGCAGTGTTTGTCTTTATTTGATCTTACTCAGAGCTTGCTTGATGGGAAAAGCCCTATTCCCAAGGTGTTTGTTGAAAACAAACAGGAGAAATTATTGAGCATCACAGCTGTCTCAGTCAGCAATACCAATTGTTACAAAGAGAAGGCTATCCAAAGAACATAAAAGAAAATCTGAGAATAAAATCTCTATAGGGCCTTTTGAGAAGTTCCAATCTATTTCTGGAGTCCTGAAAGCCCGTGCACATTTGCAGAGTTGTACATTTGCTCAGGAAATAAAAAAAGAAAGAAAGAAAGAAATTTAAAAGATTCCAACATATGACCTCTAGGTGACCTTGAAAATGTGCAAAGCAGAAGGGAAAGGCTAAGACAGAACTGTCAACTGTCAGAGCATTAAAGGTTTGCCTCAAAACACATGCGGAGCCTATGAGCAAATGCTGGGGGAGTCATTAGTTCAAGGCTTATGAAGAAAACCCTATTAAATCATTAGCAGTAAGCTAACAAAGCAGAGGCTTCACTGGCTGTACAGGGCAGGCAGAGAAAATTGACTTTGCAGAATTAGTACAGAAAAGTCACCAAACATACAGAAAAAATAACAACAACAAACATTAACAATGAAAAACTGGAGGGGGGCAGTCTGATATCCTGACTAGCCATATATCATTTTAAATGAAGGAGAGGTACAAGGGTCTGAATTGGAACAAGATATATTCCATGCTTGTATAATTATGTCAAAATGGATTCTACTCTCATGTATAACTAAAAAGAACCCATAAAAAGATCTGTCTTTCAATTGCCACCATTGTTGGACGTTCTTAATTTGATATTGTTTAATATGTCACCGATTTTAAGCAATCTGAACTTTTTTTTTACATAAAAGGACCATGAATGTTGCAATTAAAAATAAAGCAGCTTCTATTTGTTCTAAACATAGTAGAGTTTTTTGTTTGTTTGTTTGTTTTTTAAGTACATGACAGGGAAAGAAGTGGAAAGGTATGGTTTATATATAGGAGGAAAAAAGAAGTCAATAGAAGTTGTTTTGGAAGAAGCCTAGATGTTGGATTTCCTAGAAAAAGACCTTAAGTCAACTAATATATGTATTTCAAAGCACTTGAGAAAAAAAATTTCTAAAAATCTAAGGGAAAGCAAAAGACCAATGTCTTATGTAATAATAACTATCAAGAGAGATAAATGTATAAAAAGAACTACATAGAAGTTCTGGAGTTCAAAAGTACAATGATTGAGGTGGAACTTTTATTTGGATCACTCAGTAGCACATTTGAGCAGGCTAAAGAAAGAATTAACAAACTTGAGAATAGGTCCATTGAAATTATCCATTCTGAAGAACAGAAATAAAAAAATGAAGAAAATGGACAAAGTCCCAGGTAACTTTGGGATGCCATCAAGTGTACATTATACACATACCAGGAGGCATAGAGGGGGGGCAGAATTTGGTTGAAAACATGCCAATTTAATTAAAAATATTGATCTACATACTCAAGAAATTCAATAAGCTCCACATAGAATAAACTCAAATAACTTCATACCAAAACACATCAGAGTCAATGTACCAAAAGACAAAAAGGGAATCTTAAAGACAACAAGAGAGAAGTGGCACATCATGTACAAGGCATGATTAAAAAGTGAACAGCAAAATCCTTCTCAAAAAACATGGAGAACAGCAGACAGTTGGGTGATACATGTGAAGTGCTGGGGGAATATAATGTCAACTAAGAATTCTATATCCAGTTAAACTATACTTCAAGAAATTAAGAAATAAAGATCCAAAAAAGAATTCATTAGTGGAAGACGTACCCAACAAGAAATACCACAGGAAGTTCTTCAGGCAGAAATGTATGGACTCTAGATAGTAACTCAAATTCACATAAAAAGTTACTATTACCAGCAAAGGCAATATGAAGTATTAATTTATTTTTGTTCTCCTTTCTGGTTTTAAAGACTGGAACACTTTTTTAAAATCCTAAAAATATGTTAATGAAATGGTAGTATATAAAATTGCAACTTACATTATGATAATAACAATGTAGGGAGAAGGAATAGAACTATATTGGAGTGAAGATTTTGTGTGCTATTAAAATTAAGTTGGTATTAACCCAAACTAAATTGTTTTAAGATGCTAAGTATAAACACCATAATATTAACTATAAGACAATTCCCAACATATAGCTAAAGAAACAATAAGGAATTAAAATGGTACACTTGAAAATATCTATTTAACAAAGAAGAAGGTGGTAAGTAAGGAATAGAGGAACACAAAAGGAAATAGGTAAGCTATAGAAAACAAATAGCAAAGTGGCAAACAGTCCAAATTCACCAGTGGTTACATAACTAAGACAGTGATTAAATAAGTAGATAAATACCCTAACCAAAAAGGAGAGATTAGTATAATGTAGTTTATAAAATGATTCAACAATATGCCATCTACAAGTAGGACACTTTAGATTTAAAGGCACAACAACTTGGCTGAAAGTAAATGAATAGTAAGAGGTATGTCATGCAGAGAGAACTAAAAGGGCTAAATATTGAACAAAATGAACATTAAAATTAAACAGCTTTACTAGAGACAAGGGAGGATATTTTATAATGATAAAACAATGAATCCCTGTGCCACAGGCTGAACCCCTGCCTGCACCTGCTTGGACCCCGTGGTGCGCCGGCTGTCCATCAACCAATGAGGGACTCCCCTGGCTGACTCCATCTTGGGTCACTGCTACTACTGCCATAGTCCCCTGCACATGGTAACCTGTACCTGGGGGCACTGGACAAGGTCTGGAGACAGTTGCCCACAATAGCACTGCCCAACACAGTGCTACATCTCCAAACACATCACACAACACTGCCACATGGCCCACCCTCACTGCCTCATCTCTGAAAGCTGTAGCCTCCATCTTGGGACACTTGTGTCACCATCTTGGATTACCTCCACTGCCACCATCACCATCTTTAGTTGGGGCAACCCCCATCTTGGAACACCACTCCCAGCCACTAATCTGACACTCTTCTTGCAGCTATGTGGGCAGCCCATAAATCTCGAAGCCTGGTTCTAATCTGCCCCACACAGAGCAGGCACGCAGGCCCCAGAGTTCAGCCCAGAGAGAGAGGTTCCTGATTGGGAAGTAGGAAGGAAGGGTGATGTGAGAGATATAGTTTAGAGACTAAATTAGGAACCAGAAATTGTGAGGTCTAAGGCAATCTGAGGGGCTAAGACCAGGTGCCCATCTCACATGAGTGGGCCCCAAAGGAGATCTTTGGGGTACAATCTTCCAACAGGGGCCAGCAAGTGTTATATCCATCTCAGGAATTCTTCCTCGAAGATCAATACTCCCACCCCAATAACCTTCACTAACCTTTTCATGTGATAACCCCATGTATCACATGAAAAGGGAAGAAGGGAAGATACAAAACTCTAACAGAAACAATCCTGCAATTTTTCTTTGAGATTTTTGTTTTCTTTTTTTTTATCTCTTTTTTCCCATCCTCACATTCCCAACATTTGTGAAACTAAGAAGTTTCCATGTATTAGGATGCTGAGGACTGAGATGTCTGAATAGTATAGTAAAGTTTTGTTGTATATTTACTTATCTTTTATTGTTACATTTTTTTCTTATTATTTTTATTTGTATGGTTTTTGTACTTTTTCTCGCTATTCTCTTTCCACTTATCTGTCTCCCCAAAATCTCTTTCTCTCCTTTCTCCTGCTACTAGCCAACTTCTTTTTGTTCCTCATACACACTTCCTAAGATCTAATACCTCCATACACTCACCCCCTACCTCCTTAACATCTTATCCTACATCCCCTGTTTCTCTTTTTGTCCACCATTAGAAACTGTAGATAATTTCACAACTCTCCGGTGTGTATTGTAGATCATAATCAAACACATCATTTCTGTCTATTGTGACAAAGCTGTAAACATCTTAATAGGAGTTATTTTGGTTTCAGGCTGCTGCATATTGTTTACATTGAGACTTGTTAATATTGATTTCTCCCTTAAAGGAGAAGTATTGCAAACCTATGGGGACACTATAAGTCTATAGGGTAGAAACTGTAATCTCATGGGTTTGCACTGTTTGAAGGGAAGACACAAGACCCACATGAAAAAACAGGGGAAGAAATTACCCAAACAAGCCAAGATACTACGTTATTAGAATCCATGGCCAGCACAGTAGAAGAGATGTCAGAGAAGGAGTTCAGGATGCACATGATTAAAATGTTTTGTGAATTAAAGGGTGATATAAGAAGCAAACACAGGAAACAAAAGATCACTTTGACAGTTTGGAGGGACCCAAGATGGCAGGCTAGATGGAGGCTGCATTCTGTGTCACTCCGGAACCTGAGATTCAAGTCGTGGAAATACTGTTTCTCTGCGAGTGATTAGAGGGTGTCCGACAGCTGCTCCCATGCAGGAAACACAGCCGCTGTGCCAAACAGGTCTCCAGGCCTCAGTATCAGCACAGGACTCCTGGCCACTCGCCAACACAGGTCCTCCAGGTGCCTGAGTAGGATCACCAGCATCAGCACCCAGACAGGACTCTTGGCCGCCCACCCAGCCACTGCCCAAGCACAGGAACTCTGGTCACCACTCCTGTGCGGATCCCCATCTACCAACGTGGGGCTCCTCCAGTCGTCTCCATCTTGGGGCACGGCAACTACCACAGTCTCCTACATGCAGTAGCCTACATCTGGGGACACCGCACTGGGACCTGAAACAGCTGCCAGCCACAATACTGCACACCACAGAGCTGCATCTCTGAACATGCCATTCAATGCCACTGCCTGGCCCCCTCACCATCTTTAGTTGAGGCAACTCCCAGATTGGAACACTGGCTGGGGCTTAGAAGCAATATCAAGGTACTGAAATTCCCCAACCCCCCCCCCACCACCTCCAGCCACTAACTCAGGTCCGTAGGTTTGTGGTACGTAGCTCACAAAACCTGGTTGCAAAACTGAGTCCTGAACTGCCCAATGCAAAACAGCTCTCTGTGACAGGTGTGCAGCTTCCAGAGTGTATCCCACAAGACCTCCAGAGAGAAAGATTCCTGATAGGTAGTCAGAAGAGAGTGAGTGAGTAAGATAATATTTAAGACTAAATTAGAGACCGGGAATTGTGAGGTCTACAGGAGATACAAGGAGATAAGATCAGGCTGAAGAAGATCCTTGGACCAGCACTCCCACCCTAATAACCTTCACCACCTGAGGGTGGAGATACCAGCAAACTACAGACAACCCCACCTATTGGATGAGAAAGAAAGCTTGAAAAATATTGATCTCCAACAAAAACAATGCTTGTATCTTCCTTTGAGGTTCTTTTTTTTTTCTTTCTATCTCTCTCCTCCCACCAACACATCACCAACATTTGTGAAACCAATGAATTGGGCTACTGAGGACTGGGATGTCTGAATAGTATATTACAGTGGTGTTGTATATTCTTTTATCTCCTATTTTTACTTTTCTTAATATTTATGTTTATTTGTTTTTTATACTCTTTTGTTTTCCTACTTACTTGTCTCCCCCAAATCACTTTCTCTCTTTTCTCCTGCTATGAACCAACTTCTTTAGATTCCTCTTTCATGCTTTCTAAGATCTAATAACTCTATATCCTCACCTCCTACCCGCTCAACATCTTATCCTACATCTCACCCCCAGTTCATTGTCCACCATCAGAAACTGCAGATCCTTTTGCAAACCTACTGTTTATATTGTAGATAATAATTGAACTTACCATTTCTGTATATTGTGACAAAACCATAAATGGCTTAATAGCAGTTATTTGGATTAAGGTTGTATATTGTTTGTATTGGGATCTGTTCACATTGTTCTCCCCCTTAAAGAAAAGATATTGAAACCCTGCAGGGACGCAATAACCCTATAGGGTAAAAACTGTAACGCCTCAGATTCATAGTGCTAGAAGGAAAGGCACATGAACAACATGAAAAAACAAGGGAAGAAAATGCCCCAAACAAACCAAGATAAATTCATTATTAGGATCCATGGCCAGCACAGCAGAAGAAATTACAGAGAAGGAGTTCAGGATGTGCATAATTAAAATGTTCTGTGAATTAAAGGATGATATAAGAGAGCAAATACAGGCAACAAAAATCATTTTGATAAACAGCTACATAAGGAAATACAGGAAGCAAAAGGTTACTTCAATAAGGAGGTAGAAGTTCTGAAAAAAAACAACAAACAGAAATCCTTGAAATGAAAGAAACAATAAAACAAATTAAAAGTTTAATAGAAAGCATCACCAACAGATTTAGTTCACTTGGAAGACAGGACCTCAGACAATGAAGACAAAATATATAATCTTAAAAAAAATTTAGACCACACGTTTTTGAATGAAGATGGTAAGAAACCATGAGTAGAACATGAATGATGAGATAATATAAAAAGATCAAATTATTAGGATACAGGAAGGCATAGAGTTCCAAACCAAAGGAATGAACAATCTAGTCAATGAAATAATCAGAAAATTTTTCAAACATGAGGAATGAATTGGAAAATCAACCATAACAACTTACAGGGCACCAATGTACAATATCACAACAGATACACACCAAGGCATACTATAATGAAAATGCCTAGCATAAAGAATAGGAGAATATTTTAAAATCCACAAGAGAAAGGAATCAGATTATATATGGGGGAAACCAATTAGGGTATCTGTAGATTTTTCAACCCAGCCCTGAAAGCTAGAAGATCCTGGAACAACATATACCAAGCTCTGAAAGAAAATGGATACCAATCAAGAATCTTATATGCAGCAAAATTAAGCTTTACATTTGATGATGAAATAAAAAACTTCCATGATAAACAATAGTTAAAAGAATTTACATCAAGAAAGCTTGAACTACAGAACATCATTGGCAAAATATTCCATGAGGAAGAAAGGAAGAACAAAAATAAAAATCAGCAAAGGGTGGTATTACACTAAAGGAAATAATAATCAAAGGAGAAACCAAGTCAAGTTAAATACCAAAAATAAACAAATATGACTGGGAATACAAGCCATGTCTCAATAAGAATCCTAAATATTAATGGTCTAAACTCACCAATCAAAAGACATAGACTGGCAGATTGGATTAAGAAGAAAAGACCCCACAATATGCTGCGTTCAAGAGACTCATCTCATAGGAAAAGACATCCACAGACAGAAGGTGAAAGATTGGGATAAAACATACCACTCACAAGGACTATGGAAACAACCAGGGGTTTCCATTCTCATATAAAATAAAGTAGACTTCAAGCTAAAGTTAATAAAAAGTGATAAAGAAGGACATTTTATACTGCTTAAGGGAAACATACATCAACAAGAAATACCAATTGTAAATATATATGCCCCAAACAATGGAGCATCTATGTTCATCAAAAGAACTCTTCTCAAGTTCAAGAGTCAAATAGACCACAACACAATAATTCTGGTTGACTTTAACACACCTCTTTCACCACTGGATAGATCTTCCAAACAAAAGCTGAAAAAAAAACCACTATAGAACTCAATAATACCACGAATAACAGACTTAACAGACATATATGGAACATTCCATCAATAAGTGAGTAAATACACTTTCTTTACAGCAGCACATGGATCCTTCTCTAAAATATACCATATATTATGTCACAAAGCAACACTTTGAAAATACCAAAAAATAGAGATATTATCCTGCATTCTAACAGATCATAATGGAATAAAATTAGAAATCGAGGGGGGATAGTAGAGGATAGGAAAGGTAGCAGAATACAACAGATACTAATAGGGCATTATGTAAAAATGTGGATGAGTAACTGATGTGATTCTGCAATCTGTATTTGGGGTAAAATTGGGAGTTCATAACCAACTTGAATCTAATGTATGAAATATGATATGTCAAGAGCTTTATAATGTTTTGAACAACCAATAAAAAAAATAGAAGCCAAACCAACATCTGAAGACTAAATAATAATAGGCTGTTGAATGAACAATGGGTTACAAAAGACATCAAAGATAAGATTAAAAATTCTTATTGGTAAATGAAAACAAAAATATAACGTATTAAAATCTCTGGGACACTATGAAGGCAGTGCTAAGAGGAAAGTCCACTGCATGGAGATCATTCCTTAAAAGAATAAGAAGCCAACAAATAAATGACCTAACATTACATCTCAAAGCCCTAGAAAAAGAACAAATTAACCCCCAAAAGCAGTAGAAGACAGGAAATAATTAAAATCAGAGCTGAAATTAATGAAATTGTAACAAAAGAAACAATGAAAAAATTGACAAAACACAAAGTTGGTTGTTTGAAAAAATAAATAAAATTGATAAACACTTAGCCATGTTGACAAGAGGAGAGAGAAAACCCCAATTATTAACATCCATGATGAAAAAGGAAATATCACAACAGACACTACAGAAATATAAAAAATAATTAGAAATTAGTTTGAAAATTTGTACTCCAATAAAATAGAAAATATCGAAGGCATCGACAAATTTCTAGAGTCATGTGATTTACCCAAACTGAATCAGGAGGATATACACAATTTAGATTAATTTCAAGCAATGGAATGAAGATGCCATCAGAAGCCTTCTAACCAAGAAAAGCCCAGGACCAAACTGATACACAGCAGAGTTCTACAAGACCTTCAAATAAGAACTAATACCAATACTCTTCAAATTATTCCATGAAGTAGAAAGAGAGGGAATCCTTCCAAACTATTTCTATGAGGCCAATATCACCCTGATACCAAATCCAGACAAAGACACATCAAGAAAAGAAAACTTCATACCAATAACTTTAATGAATATAGATGCAAAAATTCTCAATAAAATTCTGGCAAATTGCATACAAAAACATGTTAAAAAGATAGGGCCCCATGGTCAAGTGCGGCTCATCACAGAAATGTAAGGCTGATCAACATACAGAAATCAATAAATGAAATTCATCACATCAATAGGCTTAAAGAATCACATGATCATCTCAAGAGATGCAGAAAAAGCATTCAGCAAGATACATTGTCCCTTCATGTTCAAACTCTAGAGAAACTAGGATAATATAAATTTACCTCATTGTTGTGAAAGCTATCTATGCTAATCCCAACACCAATGTAATCCTAAATGGAGAAAAATTGAAAGCATTCCCCTTAAAAACTGGAACAAGACAGAGAGGCTCTCTTCCACCACTTCTAGACAACCTAATCCTGGAAACACTAGCCAGAGAGATGAAACAGATGAAAGAAATCAAGGGGATATAAATAGGAAAAGAAAAACTCAAACTATCATTATTTGCTGATGACATGATTCTATACTTGGAATATACTATATACTATACTCTATACTTAGAGGTTCCAAAAAATTCCATTTCTAGAACTAATAAATGAATTCAGCAAACTACCAGGATATGAAATCAACACTCATAAAACTAAGGCATTTCTGTACATCAGTGACAAATATTATAAAAGGGAAATTAGGATAATTACCCCATTTATAATAACCTTGGGGGGAAAAATAACTTGGGAACCAACCTAACAAAAGAGGTGAAAAAACTCTCTATAAGAAAAACTATAGAACACTAAAGAAATGAATTGAAGAGGATCTTAGAAGACCTTAGAAGATGAAAAGATTTCCTGTGTTCTTGGATAGGCAGAATTAATATTATTAAAATGACCATACTACCAAAAAGTCTTACACAGATTTAAAGCAATTCCAGTAAAAATCCCAATGACATTTCTAATAGAAATAGAAAAAGCAGTCATGAAATTCATTTGAAAAAATAAGAGACCCAGAATAGCCAAAGCAATCCTTAGTAAGAAGTGTGAAGCGGGAGGCATCAAAATACCAACCCTTAAAATATACTATAGAGCTATAGTAACAGAAATGGGATGGTATTGGCACCAAAATAGACAAGTAGATCAATGGTACAGAATAGAAGACAGACACAGGGAAAAACCCCCATAAATACAGTTATATCATAATAGACAAGAACATACATGAGAGAAAAGATAGCATCTTTAACAAATGGTGCTGGGAAAACTGGAAATCCATATGCAGCAAAATGAAACTAAACCCCTATCTCTCACCATGCACAAAACTCAACTCAAAGTGGATCAAGGACCTAGAAATTAGACCAGAGTCCCTGAGCCTAATAGAGGAAAAGGTAGGCCCAAATCTTCATCATGTTAAATTAGGCCTCGACTTCCTTAACAAGAGTCCTAATGTGCAAGAAATAAAATAAAAAAAAATTAATAAATGGGATAGATTCAAACTAAAAAGCTTCTTCTCAGCAAAAGAAACAATAAATGAGGTGAAGAGAGAGCCTACATTCTGGGAGAAAATTTTTGCCATAAGCACATCAGATAGATCACTAATCTCCAGGTTATATAAAGAACTCAAAAATTTAATACCACAAAAACAAACAACCCAATCAATAAATGGGCTAAGGAGATGAACAGACACTTCTCAGAAGAAGATACACAACCAGTCAACAAATATTTGAAAAATGTTCAATATCTCTAGCAATTAGAAATGAAAATCAAAACCACTCTAAGATTTCATCTCACTCCAGTCAGAATGGCAGCTATTAAGAATACAAACAATAAGTGTTGGCAAGGATGTGGGGAGATAGGCACACTCATACATTGCTGGTGGGACTGCAAATTGGTGCAACCAATATGGAAAGCAGTATGGAGATTCCTTATAAAACTTGGAATGGAACTACCATTTAGCCCAGCTATTCCACTCCTCGGTCTATATCCAAAGGACTTAAAAACAGCATACTATAGGGACACAGCCACATCAATGTTTATAGCAGCACAATTCATAATAGCTAAACTATGGAACCAATCTAGATGCCCCTCAGTAGATGCACAGATAAAAAAAAAACTGTGGTATATATACACAATGTAGTATTACTCAGCCTTGAAAGAAAATAAAATTATGGCATTTGAAAGTCAATGAGTAGAGTTGGAGAATATCATGCTAAGTGAAGTAAGCCAATGCCCCCCAAAACCAAAGGCCAAAAGTTCTCCTTGGTAAATGGTTTCTGATCCATAATGGTTGTGTGTGTGTGTGTGGGGGGGAGAATGGAAGAACTTTGATTGGAAGGGAGTGAAGGGGAGTGGGCATGGGGTTAGGAATGATGGTGAAATGAGATGAACATCATTACCCTAGGTACATGTATGACTGCACATGTGGTGTGACACTACATTGTGTACAACCAGAGAAATGAAAAGTTGTGCTCCATTTGTGTACAATGAATCAAAGAGCTTTCTGCTGTCATGTCTGATTGGAACGAATAAAAATTAAATTAAAAAACAACAACAAAAAAGAAAATGTAACAAAATATATCAGCAAAAATTTTCAAAAGATATAAAGCAAATATAGTAAAATATTGGTGATTGTTATTTCTTGGTGGTAAGAATGTGGAAGCAACCTAGATGCCCTTCAGTAGATGAATGGATAAAAAAAAATGTGGCATATATACACAATGGAATCTTACTCAGAAATATAAGAGAATAAAATCATGGCATTTGCAGGTAAATGGATGGCGTTAGAAGGTAATGCTAAGTGAAGTTAGTCAATCCCCCCAAAACAAATGCCAAATGTTTTCTCTGATGTAAGGAAGCTGATTCATAATGGGATAGGGAGGGGGAGCATGGGAGGAATAGATGAACTCTAGATAGGGCAGAGGGGTGGGAGGGGACGAAAGGGGGCAGGAGGTTAGCAAGGATGGTGGAATGTGATGGACATCATTATTCAAAGTACATATATGAAGACATGAACTGGTGTCAACATATTTTATATAAAACCAGAGATATGAAAAATTGTGCTGTATATGTGTAATAAGAATTCTAATGCATTCTGCTGTCACTTATTTTTTAAAAATCAATAAAAAAGAAAAAAGAATGCGGGGGTTTGTTATTCTCTTTTTTTTAAATTTTTTATTGTTGGTTGTTCAAAAACATTACATAAGGGTTTGTTATTCTCTATACTTTTTTGTGTGACTGCAAAAAATCACACAAAATAAAATAAGCCATTGAATGTCAAAAATATTAATCCATCAGTAAGATATTATAATTTTAAACATATGCATATACCTAAGAACTGAGTCCCAAAATACATAACTGAATTGAGGATAAAAGGAACAAATTCAAAATTTGCAGGCTTCAACATTCTATTTTGAATCACATTCTGTATGATAGGCCATACATTAAATCTCAGTACTTTTAAAAGATTCAAATCATACAACACAATACCTGCACTCTGACAAAACCGAAGTAATCTAGAAATCAGTAACCAGAGGAGACCCGGGAAATTAAAAATATATGGAAATTGAAAAATCTTCAAATAACAAATTGGTCAAAAACAGCACAAAGGAAACTACAAAATACTTTGAAGACAATTAAAATGAAAACTCTACTTGCCAAAACTTAGTAATGTAAATCAGTTGTAATCACAACAATGTGTTGAAGGGAATGTAAAGTTATAAATTTATAAAGCTATAAAGTTATAAATGGCTATATTGAAAAAGAAGAAAAATCTCCAAATGATAACTCAGCTTTTCATCTTAAGAAACTTCAAAAAAGCTGAGCACAGTGGCATAGTCCTATAATCCCAGTCACTAAGGATGATTATGCAGGAGGCTTGTAAATTCCGTGCCAGGCCAAGCAACTTAGTAATTTAGTGAGATCCTATATTAAACTGGGGATGTGGCTCAGGGTATTAATCCATCAGTAAGATTTTATAATTTTAAACATATGCATATACCTAAGAACTGAGTCCCCAAATACATAACTGAATTGAGGATAAAAGGAGCAAACTCATCATTAGTTTCAGGCTTCAACATTCCATTTTCAGTGATACATAGACAAATTAGAAAATCAACAAGGAACCAAAAAATCCTGACCAACACTCTAAACCTACCAGAGCAACAGACAT
Organism: Marmota flaviventris; assembly: GCF_047511675.1. Lineage (NCBI taxonomy): Eukaryota > Metazoa > Chordata > Mammalia > Rodentia > Sciuridae > Marmota > Marmota flaviventris. The sequence continues at coordinate 41,758,375 of NC_092502.1, forward strand.
CTGGAGAACACTCCACCCAGCACATTCTAGGTTCACTCCTCTGTGTGTGTGTGTATGTGTGTGTGCGTGTCTCTCTCTCTCTCTCTCTCTCTCTCTCTCTCTCTCTCACACACACACACACACACACACACACACACATTGCAGAAAGAAGAGCTAACCAATTAAAAGCAAGCAGAAGGAAGGAAATAATAAGGATCAGGGCAGACATAAATAAAATAAGGAATAGAAAAAAATCAATAAAGCCAAAAGTTAATTCTTTGAAAGGATCAACAAAATTGACAAATTTTTAATTGGACTGATGTGGAAAAAATTCAAACTACTTATCGGGAATGAAGGAAGTAACATTACTATTGACTTCACAAAAAATAAATTATGATAAGGAAATCATATGAACAACTGTATGCCAACTAATTAGATAACCTAGATGAGCAGAAAATTTCTTAGAAAGACACAAACTTCTAAAACTGACTTAAGAAGAAAATGGAAAATTCAAATAAACCTAAAATAAAAAAGAAATTGAGCTATTAATTAACAACATCTACAAAGGAAAACAGCCAAAAGTCTTCACTGGTGAATTCTACCAAATATTTAAATAATGATCAGCATAAATCCTTCACAAACTCTTTCAAAAACAAGGGATGGGGTATCACTTCTCAACTTCTCTGATACTAATATAACACTAATTCCATAATGATACAAAACTACAAAAAGAAATGTATAAGCCAATATGCATCATGAATATAGATACAAATTTTCTCCACAAATAATAGCAAAACAAATCAAGTAACACAGGTAAGGGTTATACACCATGGTCTAGCGGAATATATTTTAGTAGTACAAGGTTGGCTTGCCATCCCCAAATCACATCATATAATATACCATAATAGAATAAAGGACACAAACTACATATGACCTTAAATCATATCAATAGATATAAAAATATGTACTTGACAAAATCCAACACACTTTTATGACAAAAAAAACTCAGAAAAATTAGGAACTGAAGGAGGATCCTTCAACCTGATAATGGACATTTATAAGTAACCATAGATAGCATCATAGTTAGTTATGATGAATGCTTTTCCTCTAAGATCAGAACCAAGCCAAGGGTGGGCTATATCTATTTTCATCATTTCTACTCAATATACTGAAGGTTTCACCTAGAATAACTAGGGAAGAAAATGAAATAAAATGCATACAAATTAGAAATAAGTTAAGTAATCTTTATGAAAGCTGATATGAACTTGTATATAAAAATCTTAAGGAATCCAGAGAAAAACTATTGGAAGTAATAAAAAAATTCAGAAAAATTGTAGAGTACAAAAGTAATATTTGAAAATCAGCTTTTTTTCTCAAAGCCATCAAAGAACAATGCAAAAATGAAATTATGAGAATAATTCCATGTTTAAGAAGAATAAAATATCAAAAATGAATTTAATGAAGTTTTAACAAACTTAAAACTATAAAAATTAAAGAAAAATCTAAAGAAATGAAAAAAACATTCCATGATTATAGATTAGAAAGATTGATATTGTTAACCTGGCAATATTCTCCAAATGGATATTCAGATTTCTTTTAATCTCTATTGAAACTTCACCCATCTGATAATTTTGACAGAATTAACAAGCTTATCTAAACATTTACAAAGAAATGCAAACCAATAACCTTGAAAATATTTAAGCTGGTGGACTCACATTTCTCTATTTTAAAACTAGCTTTTAATAATCAAGAGAGTATGATACTGACATAAAGATGGACATAATAAATTAATGAAAAGAAATTGAGAGTCTAGAAACCCTTATATTTGTGGTAAATTGATTTTGACAAGGTTTCTAAAACATTTATTTCAGTAGGTGAAAGAATGGTCTTTCAAAAACTGATGCTAGGATAACTGGATATATACATGCATAAGAATATAATTTAACAACTTTCTCATATCACACTAAAAAATTAATTCCAAGTAGAAGGTAGAATAAGTATAAGAACTAAAACTCTCAGAAGAAAATATAGCAGCAGTAATCTTTGTAACCCTGCAGTTAAAGATGACATCAAAGGGACAAGCAACAAGAGAAAAAAATAAATATGTTGGACATCATCAAAATGAAAGTTTTATTCTTCAAAGGATGCTACTAGAAAATGAAAATACTGGGGAAATACTTTCAAATATATATCTGTAAGTGGCTTGTATTCAGGATAAATATATATATATATACACACACAGATCAATAATAAAAAGACAAATTACCCAATTTAAAAATGGACAAAGGATCTTAACAGACATTTCACCAAGAAGATATATAAATTGTCGATAAGTACATGAACAGATACTCAGCATTATTAGCCATTGGATAATGAAGCCAAAATCACACTAAGATGCCACCACATATCCACTTGTATGAATATATCAAAGAGACAAGAGAAATAAAATTTTGGCAAGGATTTGAGAAACTGGAGTCCTTACACACTTCTGGAAGCAATTTTGGTAAATAGAAAATTTCTCCAAAGTTTAACATACAGTAACTGTTAACTCAGAAATTCTACTCCTTTGATACACAGTTAAGAAATTAAAACATATGTCCGCACAAAAATTGTATATAAATATTCAAAGTAACACTATTCATTATAGTGAAAAAGTGGAAATGACTCAAGTATCCATCATCTTGAAGAATGAATAAGTAAAATGGGGTCTATCCATGTAATAAAACCATCATGTGGGACAAAAAAGAATGAATTATCAATACACCCTACATAACATGGATGAATCCTGAAAATATGTGAAGTGAAAGAATCCGAACAATATATTGTATAATTCCATTTATGGGAAATGTCCAGAATGGGCAAATCAGTAGAGACAGAAATTATATTCATTGTTGCCAGTTTCTGGGGAAGGAGGAAAATGAGTTATAGTTAGTGGGGATAGGGTTTCTATTCAGGGTGATGAGATATTCTAAACTTAGATAATTGTGCTGGTTGTATAAAATTCTGTGAATAAAACCATCTAAGTGTACCCTTACAAAGGGTTAATTTCATGGTATATAAATTATTTCAATGTAGCTGTCATTTTTAAAAAAGAAAGTAATGTGTGCATTTGGTTTAAAAATCATATTGTACAAAAATATATACTGTGAAAATTCCCTATCTCACCCAGAATTGTTGCCTGTCCCCTTCCCAGGGGCAGATATTCAGCACTTTTTTATGCATCATTCAACACACATCCCCTGCATTTCCCAGCATATACATGACAGAAACATTTCTGAAGACATTTCTGGTATTTTATGAGATACATTTCTAAAAGAATGGTCAGATCAATGTGATTTCACAGTTTTATTATCTGCATATCTATGTATTATTAATATAGTGCCAAATTGTCTTACAGAAATATTGTAAAAGCTTCCTTTAATTTTGACAGTGTTCGAGAATCACACTTCCTTATACTGTGTATCGTCCTCAGCATCATCATTCATTTTAACATTTGGCAGTCTTATATGTAAAATTCTTAATTCTTCTAATTAGCTCCTTTTTATGCAAGTTTAGGAATTCCCTGTCCATGCCCTTGTCCATTTTTCTAATTGGGGTGATTGTTGTTTTCCTATTGATTATTTCATTATAAAGATTTAAGATTGCAGAATAATGCACAGGAAAATAAACATGCATGCACCTGTCACTCAGAGAAATAAATGCTAACATTTTTCATCATAAACTGATATCTACCTTGTTCTTTTCCACACACTACCCTTACCATTCTCTCACCCTGAAGTTAACCTCCATGATAAATTTGGACACATCCAGACTATTTTATACTTTAATTAAAATATACTATTTACACAAAACATATAGTGAACATAATTTTACCAATTTTCTTTTTATTGAAGCAAATGCTATTTTGAGGATCTATCTGTATTACAAATGATATTGCAGGTGTTCTCATGAATTTATTTACTAGTGAAATTTACTTATTTTTAAACCAAAGCACCCACTTTTAAAAATACACATTTTTCCCCCTTTTGGTACCAGGGATTGAACTCAGGAGTTCTTCATCACTGAGCCACATCCCCAGCCCTTTGATTGAACACAGGGGCACTTGATCACTGAGCTACATCCACAGCACTTTTTAATATTTTGTTTAGAGAGAGGATCTCCCTGAGTTGCTTAGGGCCTTGCATAGTTGCCGAGGCTGGCTTTGAACTGGCTATCCTATGGCATCAGCCTCCCGAGCTGCTGGGATTACAGGTGAGCACCACTGTGCCTCGCTAAATACATATCTTTATGATTTAACAACATTCTAAATGAGCCAGATACACAGATATAATTGTACAAGGAAAGAAAGAGAAAAATAACAGAAGAGGAATTATAAAATAGTTAATTATCACAAGCCAAGAGTGATTTTTGAGACAGTTGGTCTAATGAAACAGAAATAATTGGTAAAAATAAAGAAACAACTTTTCTAAGAAACAACTTAAGCCACATTTTTAAATCCATTCATCTATTGAAGGGCATATAGGTTGGTTCCATAGTTTAGCTATTGTGAATTGCTATATCCTGAGCCTTTTTATTTTTTGTCTTCTGGAAACCTTCACTGGAGAACCACATGTTACTGGAGCTATTTCATTAGTACTTGGAGCCTAAAGTTCCAGGAGCTTACATGATCTCAGAGGCTACTTGGCTAATGACTGACTTGTATAGGAGGACAAAAGTCCAGCTCCTTGAATGCTCTCAGATACTCTTATGTGACAGATAGTTTGTGACATGGAAAGTGCCCACATCTGGTAGGTTTGGCAGTGAATGTTAGATGATGACTGATAGAGGGAGGGTCTTCTGCAGCTGAGAGGACCAGCAGTAGCAGCAGAGATGTACATGGAGGTTCAAGGGGAGGCAGTTGACCAGAGGGAAGAATGCATTTTGCAAGGTTACTGGTAGTCAGGCTGGATGATGTCATGAGCCTGAGTAGTAGGAGACAGATTTTCCAGTAAAGAGTAGCAACTGAAGATTAGTGTTAAATACTTAAATACTGGTCAAAGTGTTCAGCTGGACTTTTCTTGTCAGAACTGAGGCTGCATTCTTTCCTAAGGATCTTACACACAGAATCAATAGCGCACAAGAAAATGTTGCATATTTTTATTTTAAACAATCAAGAACACTATTTTGGAGACTTGCAGAAGGCCAAGCAGAGAGTTTGTCTGTTGTAATACCAATTACTTGTAGAATTGTATTATCATCACATACTTATGGCTGCATCCACAGAAAATATATGTAAGAAAATTAAGTGGAAAGTGACAGTGTGGTATCTTTTTGAAAAAGTTCTTTCTCAAAAATTTACATTTTGCATTTTTTAAATCAATCACAACAAACCCAAATAAAAGACGCTCAGCCTCTAATTTGTATTCCAACCTAATTACAAAATGACTAATCTATTTACTGAGCTCTTTAATCTTTGCTCACATGTTCATCTTCCACCTGCCTGTTGATTCCAATATACTCCCAATCCTATTTGGTTCTTGGACATTCACAGATATAATTTTTGATGTCATTTTCCCATGAAGTTAAATACCCCTGGCTCCCTATAAACTTCTTTTTTCCTTAGGGTTAATCTTGACCACATCCAAGACTCAGTATGAATAGCTATCTGTCTTTATTTGGATACTTTTGGTTTTCCCTGGAAAATAAAGTAAATGAGATGAAGCCTATTAGGATTTTAATCACAGCAAAAATGACAGCAGGATTAAAGACTCACAGCTTGATTTAAACACCATGTGAATAAGCACCCTCCTAAGATTCATTCTAGCCAAGGAACACAGGCAATAAAATTGGTCAGCCCCATGTTGTTTCACCAAGCATTGGTCTCCTGTTACCCTAGTTCTGGTCTAGTAGAGAGAATAAGATATTCAGGCCCCCATAATTCTGTTTTGCAGTATATTCTGGCTGAATGTAATTCTAAGTCAGCCTGCTGGCTCTAGATATGAATAAACTGGAGGGTCAGATTTCTTTCCTGCCTTATCCTAGGCTAAAATCCAAACACCAGTTTCTTCTCCATAACAGAGATGCTTCTGAGTCTTGAGAATAACAGAACAAGCTCATGGTTTGTTGGTTCTGGATGCTCCAGGATGACATGACAGTGACATCACAATTGGCACAAAATGTTGTATGAGGAGTGTTTTTAGAGTTCATTCACAGCATGTGCCAGAATGATTTAGGATAATCAGGCACTAGTGTTGATCAATAAGTTGCTTTCCAAGTACTGATAAAGAAGGGTGGACTTTTGCAAGCTGGAGCTCTGTGGTTTCTATGAGGCACGTGTTACATGATCAGATTATTAACTATGTACAGGGCTTATTGTAGCTTTACTGAGCAACAATACAGGCTTAGGAAGGGCTTTGCACAAACTCAAAAAAAAAAAAAAAAAAAAAACCTGGCAGAGAAATATCTGTGTGCCGAAACAGCTACATTCTAGGAGAGGAAAAGAAACACAGTAAAAACAACAACAGAAAAAAAGACAAACAAACAAACAGAAGGACATTGAAAATAAGAATTAAAAAGGAGAAATAAGAAAAAGATTCATGTCAGAGAAAAGGGTAGAGAAGGGACAGTCAATGGTGTCTACAGCTGTAGTCTTGTCGGACCTCCAAATTGAATAGGCACCATCATCTATGCCATGGATTTTCCAGGAAAAATTTTTATTTCAAATCATGTGTCTTATTGTCAGGCCAGGAGCTTTAATTTAGAATTACAAAATGGCCATCAGGGAGAAAGTCATAAAAATACATGCCCTCCAACTTACAGATGTGTTTAGCAATCATCCTCTGATCCTGGTGTGCTTACTGAATAGAACCTGATGTTGTGAGCAAGTCAGTTTTGTGTGCTACAATAGACAGTCTTAGCCCTGATGGTTGTTTCTCTCAATTGATTATGGTCAGTAGGAATTTCTTGGAACTAACTTTTGCTATTCTCACATTTTGTTTTCTTAAGGTCTGTGCAAGCCTTACTTAGTTGGCATTTGTAAAATGTTTGTGCAGTTTTAGAAGTCAGGTCTTTTAGACTGGGTGATTACTGGCACTTAGCTGTTGGGTGCTTTGTTTTTTAATTTTAGTTAAGTAGATGCCATGTAAGGAGCAAAACTTTTCTATTAATTTATGAAATGAGCAAATGACCATCATAGAAAAATTTTGATATACAGGAAAGCACAAAGGGAAAACAAATATTATTAATAATACACTCAAGAACAATGACCACTAACATTTTGAAGTTTTATTTGTGACCTATTCTTTCCTCTTACAGTGAGCTTGTGTGTTCATGTTTACTTGTGTCTGTGCATGCACACATGTGCACACATGCATGTTTCTTCCAATGCTAGAGAAATTGGGATCACATCCTACATATTACCTTCAGTGAGCTGTTTTCCACTTCACATTGTCATTAATTTGTCTCCATATCATTAACTTTGTCTCCCCTAGCACTGTATTTTATCACAAGGACATGTTATACTTGATTAAAACATTTCTATGTTATTTCACATTAGATAATTCCCAGATTTTTAATGTTTAAAAATATTGATAAAAATATCCAAATCTATTAATTTGGGGTGATAACCAGTATGAGTTTTTTTTTAAGAAAAAATTCCAATAAATTGGACTTTCTGAGTCAAAAGAACTGAGTATTTTCAGGGCTTCTGATATATACTCTCCAGAAATAAAATTGAATGTTAGTTTAAGACTTGTAAGCAGTTTGAGCAAACATGTCCACTGAATCTTTGTTAAGATTAAATATTTACTATTTTTATGTCCATATTGAAGTATTATTAATTATGCCACACTGAAGAACTATAAGACGATAATAGTTATTCAGTAGGCCCTTGCTAGGGTCCAGGTCCTACACTGAGAATTTTTACCCATAACTATCTCTCCTACAACTCCTAACAAAGGGCAAAGCAAGATGACAGCTGAGTAAGATCCTCTGGTGATCATCTCCCCACGGACACACAGAGTTGAACATATACTCTTGAACCAAGATATCTTCATAGGCACTCAGGAAATTGGGTGAGAGTCCATAGTGCCTGCTTTTAATATAATAAAACAAAAAGATGTGCTGAAGAAGAGACAGTTTTGACCACCCAACCGCTAACTCAGACAGAATGGCTCTTGCCAAGCCAGTCCTTGCAGATGGAGCACTAGAACTGTCCTGGCACCAGACAGACACCTGTGAGCCAGTGGGATGCTCATGTTCCTACTTGTGGGCCCTGGTGCACTCCTGAGATTGTGCAGGTCCTTACAGTTGTAACATTCAGGCTCAACCCAGCTTAGCATTAGCCTTCACCAACACTACCTCAACTTTGGGCTGTATAGCCTGGTTCAAGACCCCATTTTCTAGGGATAGAATAGGGGAGTAAGTACAAGACTTTATGCCAGAAATTAGAGTTAGGCTAATGAAATCTAACATAGTTAGAGTCTAATATCTTCCATTCCCAGATCTGCCTGCAGATGAAGCCTCTGGAATAGCTTCAGTGCCAGAGAAAGACACCCAGCCACAGTCTATAGGAGTTAGATTCTACCTACTATCATTTGTGGCTGCTTCTGGTGGTCTTGGGCCATGAATGTACCTTGACAATAGGCAGTCTGTAGTAGTGCACGCCTTGGTCCAGCCCCAGTGTTATGCTGGTCTTCAGGGGCTATGGGATTAGGAAGTGACACAATTTGGCTTCATTGGTAGTCACCTGTAGACATGGGAGCTTTGGGTTGATCTTTGGATGGTGGTTCTACCCAGAGCTGTTCAGAATTTTGTAGTGCCTGCCTACAGGCTGCTAACTGTGAATAAGGCATCTGGGCATATCCTGTTTCCAAAGAGGAGTTTGTGGAGTCAGACTTCTTTTTCTAGGCACTTGCCTATTTCCTTATGAATAATACACCAACATTGTATGTAGGACAAACCTGGGCTTGGGTTGCCCCCTAGTACTGAAACAATGATTACATTTCACCAGCAGACTCTTAATAAATCTGGATCTGGGTGCCATCCAGTGCTGAAACAACGGAAGTGACTGTGGGCTCTGAAAGAATAAGCATCCTGCTTAGAATTTCTGGAAGAAGGAAAGCTAGATCATGGAAACTGGAATAAATATCTAATCCTTCATTGTCCAGGTGACATCACATACCAAGCATCAAGAACTTTTAGGAAACCATGACCTCACCTAGTACTCAAAATAAGCTGCCAGAAATTGACTAGGCAATAATCAGTATGGAAGAACTCTCAGAGAATTAAAAACAGCCATTTTAAGAAAATGCAATGAGACTGAAAAAAATTAAAGACCAAATGTTTTCAAACTCTGACAGAAAAAAGTTAATAAAGATATGGAAGCAATTAAACTCTTAAACTGAAGAAAATATACTCAGTAAAATTTAAAATGTGAAGGAAGGCATCAATAACAGGATAGATCAAACAAAGAAAGAATTTGTGAATTTGAAGAGAGTGTATTTGAAAATAACACTGTAGCAAGAGAGAAAAAAAGAATAAAGAGAAATGAAGAAAGCTTCTGAGAACTTTGGGACAGTATTTAAAGAGCAAACATTTGAGTTACTATGGTTCAAGAAGGACTTGAGAATATCTAAAGGATAGAAAACTTATGCAAAGAAATAGTAACAAAACTTCCCAAACCTAGAAAAGGATACAAATATCCAGGTACAAGTAGATAAGAGGCCACCAGTCAGATTTATCTTAACCAAGTCTACCCCAAAACATTTTATAATCTAGCTCCCAATGGTGAAACATAAAGAGAAGATTCTCAAGGAAACAAGAAAACAGAAAAGCAAATAACACGTGTGGATGCCCCAATCTGCCTGACAGCAGAATTCTCAGCAGAAACCTTACAGGCCAGGAGAGAGTGGCATGAGATTTTCATAGTACTGAGGGAAATAACTTTCAGCCAAGAATACTGTACCCATCAAAGCTATCCTTTAGAAATGAAGAAATGATAGATATTCCCAAACAAAGCTGAGAGAATGTATCTCCACAAGTATTGTCTTACAAGAAATGCTAAAGAAATTTCTTCAAACTAAAAGATGTGTTAATGAGTAAGAAAACACGGAAAGGTATCAAACTCAATATCAAGAGTAATATACAAACAAACTCAGAATGCTCTGAGATTGTTTAGTGTGGTATTTAAAGATTCATATCTTTAGTGTAAAGACTGAAAAACAAAACCCAAAACAATTTAATAATGACTACATTAATATGTTAAGTGATATGCTATATAGGAAGATGTAAAATAGTACCTAGAGTACAAGTGGAAAGATTTCATATTGGTATATTCTCTCTTGTTTTTTTTTTGTTTCTGTTCTTTATAAGCATGTTAAGTTATTGTCATTTCAAAAAAACTCATTATAATCAAATGATATATTTTTGTAAGCTTCCTGGAAACCACAAAGTGAAAAATCTATACTATCTAAACTAAATAATAATAAATAATAATCAAAACACACTACTAGAGAAATTCACTTAACCACAAAGGAAGACTGTAAGAGGAGACAGAAAGAAAGGAACTAAAAAGTAAAACTAGAAAATTGTAAGAGGAGGCAGAAAGAAAGTAAAACTAGAAAATTGGCTACATAATGGCTGGAGTAAGAGCTCACCTATAATAATTTCCTTGAATGTAAATGGATTAGATTCTTTAATTAAAAGACACAGAGTAACTTAATGGACAAAAGACAAAAAGAATTAAAACCTACTATATGTGGCTTATAAAAACTCGCTTTACCTTTAAGGAAACCCATAGCCTAAATATAAAAGGTTGGAATGAGATATTCCATGCAAATGGAATCCAAAAGAAAGCAGGAGTAGTCATATAAATAAAGAATATTTAGATAAAAATATACTTTAAATCAAAAGTAGTAAAAAAAGGTACAATGAAGGTCATTATATAATAACAAAGGGGTCAATTCAGCAAAAAAATAATAATCCTAAATATATATGAAACTAATTTCATATTCTCTGGCCAATTACAAAATCAACTCAAAATCTACCAAAGATTTAAATGTAAGGTCCAAAACTGTGAAGCTACTAGAATAAAACATAGATGAAATGCATTAGGACATTAGAATGGGCAACAGTGTTTTGGACAAGACCATAAAAAACACAAGAAACAAAAGCAAAAATAGACAAGTGGGATCACATCAAACTAAAAAGCTTCTGTGCAGGAAAAGAAACAATCAAGAGAATAAAGATAGCCTATGGAATGGGAAAAATACAAGCTACACATCTGACAAGGAGATGATATCCAGAATATGTAAAGAACTTCAAAAATTCAATAGCAAAAACACCCCAAATAACCTGGCTGAAAATGGGCAACAAATCCAAATAGACATTTCTTAAAAGAAGACATACAAATGGCCAGTGGGTACACGTAAAGAATGTTTCACTTCATTAATGATCAGGGAAACACTACATGGTACCCCATTAATATGCATAGTTTTTATATGTCAGTTTAACAATAATCCTAACAATCCTAGGAGGTACTGTTACTCACATCAGCAGTCTTTCCCATGAGAAAATGAAGATGGTTAAGTTACTTGCCCAAACTAACAGCTAGTCAGTAGAAAATGAAATCACGATTGTCTGATTCCAACACTTGTGATTTTACCTGAAAAACCATCCTGTTCTAATAGTGGGTACATACTAGGACTTTGAGTTTGCAGATGCTACATAATTTCTGTTGTAGGTTGGCTCCCTAGAAAGGGATGCTGAGACTTTTGAGATTTGCATGCATGGGAACTATTGGGCAAAGGGAGAAGTTAAACTGAAAAGTAATTGTGATAAAGCCCTCAGTCAACACCACAGTGAGTTCCAGGGTTGGAGTTGCCTTTCAGGGTGTCCTGAGTCAGGGCAAGAAGGGTGGTCCTTTGTGACTCAGTCAATGAGTGTGAGCCCTGCTGGATGGTGGCTTAAGCTTGGGGAAGGCAGTTCCATGGGACCAAAGGGAATTCCCAGAGACTCAACTGGGAGCTGTCAGGAAGGCAGCAGCACCTTGCAAGGCTCAGAGCCTGTACTGAAAGGGGGTCTGGGGAGCATAGCACATAATCTGCTGAAAACTCCAGCTGTTCAGTGGAAATGACCTCCTGAATCAAACACAGGCTCAAATTCTTGTTTGTCTTAGTCCCTTTAAGAAAATTCTACCTTTCCAATGGGTTTTGGTTCCTTTATAAGGATTAACAGGAGAAGGTCATTGTCTCAAGTATATTCAGCTTCAGAACACTGGTGGTGGGGTGGGGGGAACAACTGAGACTGGGGCACAGGGGCCCAAGAGGACACTATTCATTAGCTGGTAGTGTCCCAAGGGACCCTATTTGGGGAGGTTTCTTTTGTACTGTGCCAATTCTGCTCTTTCTCTTCAGAATTATCCCATCCCCATCTTCAGTCTATAGGTGCTGATAGACCTAACCCACACCCCATCTTAGAAACCAGTACAGGACCAAGTGACTCTGGCTATAGAGATTGGGTAAAGCATAAATAGACGACTTCTCCAGACCAATGAGAGTCAGGCCTGGGACTTTTGTTGGAACTTTCAGGAAAGAATTTTCTCTTTCTACCAGATTTTCTGAATAGAGACCTCGAGCTATGAGTGGCCATCTCTGCCTTTACTTGAGAGAAAACAGAGGAATAAAAGACAGAGAAAGAGAAAAGAGATAAAGACAGAGACTGCTTTTGAGATTTATCTCTAACACTTGAATTTCAAGGTTATCCTTCTTTTACCTCTGTTCCTCAGGCCTTTAAAATACCCAAGCAAATAATTTCCATTTTTCTTCCTCCTTTAGACTGATAACAACAGAGGTGGTGGAAGAGCTCAGAACTTAGAAAACAGGGCTTCTTGGCTAACTGCTGCAGTTGAGGGGGTGGTCTAACCTCTGTACACACCACAGAAAGCAGTCCTGAGGACCAGAGAGGATACTTGACTTCCTAGGTATCACACAAGTGCTGGGAAAATCCAGTCAGAAGACATACCTCCTGTCAGACCATCTAAATGCCATGAAGGAGCCTACCTGTGCACTGAACTTCCCCAACATATTTATACAACAAATAACCTGGGTATTGGTGGCTGGCTAGGTGACATGGGTTCAACTGTGTGCTAAAAGGGACACAAAGATCAACCAGTCATGAACTCTTGTCTTTGAGGGAGAACTGAGAATATTTTAGTACAAATGGAATGGAGGATCCGAAAGAGATGATGGTACTTAGGAGACTTTAATCAAAATGACTAATGAAGATGGGGGGAGAGGAAGTGAGTAACTGAATTCTTGTTGACTGAGGCTAACTTGTGGTAGGAAGAGCTGTGTCATGCACAGGGCATCATTCATTTATTTTTAAATAACAATAGTAGATATTTATGAAGCCTGAGAGACTTGGATTAGGCAGGCAGCATGTGACAATGAAATGGCAATGTCATGAACTCTGCTCCATTCCAGGAATAACATAGTGTCTATTTGTATTGATTCAAAATTCTTTGACTTCTCTGGTTCTCCACCACTTGCCATTTTAAATGAATGCTTAACGTGTCAAAGATTATTTGCCTTAATACCTGTCTCTCTATTTACCAGAGTCTCCTTTATCTCTCCTCCTTCTCCCCACTTACTAAAAGCTGAAAGTTGTAAGAAAGTGAAATAAAAGATAGAATTTGTGTCTAAACAGATTCAATGTTGTGTTCGTTTTTTCCATTTCCTAAATTGTCCAATTTCATCAGACAATGACCTCAATCTAGCCTAGAATAATAAAGGCAATTATCAGCTACTTTGTTGCATGAATAAGCCCTACTTTTACTTTGCCAATCAGTCCATTAAGTGTTTGCTGGATTCTTCTATTTTACTTCTCTATGTCAGAATTGAGGCAAGCATCACAACTAAGTAGTCACACTGCTGTCTGGAAGATAAGAGACATGTAAGGAAAACAGACTCGGAGACTATAAATTTTCCTTGAACTAGAACAACCTATTCTGATCAAAGAAGACAAGCATCACTTAACATTTTACAAACCACTGTCCCCGGAAACACATTACCATGGTAACCCAAGGTTGCAAAGCATACAACATTGGATCAGTCCAATCCTCTTTTAGGTCATTGGTCACATCATGTGACTTCAGGCACTTACTTACTGAATGCCTACTATGTGTAAAGCATGTAACAAATTCATCATTACTAAATAAAATTTGGACAAAACCCAGCCATCCTTTTCAACTAAAAATGTATTTTAAGGATATGATGGAGCAGAAATATAACCCTAGTCCCATGTCCAGACTCTATTTATATAAGTTTCTACGTAAAATGAAGACCAACACATTGGATTTAGTCGTAATCCTCCAGGTAGGACCATTTTGACCTGCTCCTCAGAATACATCCAAAATGCCAATGTGGACACAGACACACGTTCAATCAATTACACAGACAAAGAAAATGTCATGGGTAAAAGCCGAACTGAATGTTTCCTTCCAAGTGAGGGGCATACTATTGACCCATCAGCCAATCTGTCTGACTACAGAATCCAGAAGAATCCTTAAGTTAGACTGATACCCATAGACTTCCAAAAGCTGAAGGAGAACAGGATGACACTTGGCAAATAGTAAGCTTGCTTTCAGAGAAATCACAGGACTTACTAGTCATCAAAAATTTCCACCAGGAGTTCTAAATCTGTGGGAGTCTTGCCAAATACCAACACAGTGTTTGTTGAGTATTCATTATTAGCCCAGACACTGCCAAAAAAAAAAAAAAAACTACAAGAATTATTGAGTTTGATCCCTCAACCTATGCTTTTATCAGCTCTGCTTTGCTGCCTCAATGTGGTCACATATCCTGGAAAAATCCTCAGGCTTCTCTACCTGGCAAGGAAAACTCTGTATGTAGACTGCAGGGCCCACACAAAAAGAGCTTTCCTGTTTTGTTGGGCTTTTATGTTTTCCACTCTGCGTTATCAGTATAAATGAGAGAATAACTTGGGTGAACTGTGTCCTTATATCATTAGTAGAAATGTGGTAAAGGCATCTATCTGTTCCCTGATCTTCACTAATCTAACACAAGGTTTGGTTCAAATCATTTCAAGATAGCTTTATAGATCTATTTGAAAGTGACATGTCTCAGTGGTAAAGATCACAACCTCGGTCAGCCTGCCTGGGATATGTTCCAGCCCCATCTCTAATCTGCCTGACCTTTGCACCCTTCCTCTGTGAAACAAGGGTAATCGTAGTTCCCATTTTATAGGATTGTTGTGAAAATTAAAATACTTAAATAGCGTGTTGGGCATACAGCATGTCCTCAGTAATTATCAGCTATCATGATTATTGCTCACTTTGCTCTTTTCAGAAAGCATGTGTAGTTCCGAAATTTCTTACCTAGAATACTTGCAACCCGGTGTTCTTTGGAATTCAGAATCTGGCGTGTTTTGGAAAGGTAATAAAGCATCTATCTTATATACACTCATGACGAGACTTCTGCAGTGGGGTTTGGGACAACACACCACAATCAAACAAAGGAATATTTTTGTACCAAAGTGCATGAATTTGTACCAGAAGCAGCATAAGTAGAGATGATAAACCTCCTATCAAGTTTTGTGGCACATGAGTTTGCCTGATACTACAAACAAGTAGATAAATAAGGACCTACATATATACATAGCCTCCTTTCCGGAACTCTTTGTTTTAGAATTGTGGACAGGAGATTATTGATCTCAACTGCAGGACAGGAGTTCCTCTGGGCATCCCACTCCACTCCTCACTTACCTATTCCTCCATGGAGGTCTGGTCCATCCCTAAATCCAGGGGCAGGAAAAATGAATGACCCCCTGATGGCTCCTATTGGCCCCTGACCTGACCTGTCAGATTCTTCCCCACCTCTTGATGAATGACATCCCAGACTCCTGTCACCTTGGAGTCCTCTCTCTCTAGCCTCTCATGCTCAGACATATTGCTGTTGCTTCCCCCTCTCTAAGACCATCCCCTGCCATCTGTATACCCGCTGACCAGGACTCTCTTTGCTGTTTTCCTAATTGCTCATGACGGCCTGGCTGCCTTGGGCTGCTAGGTCAGTCCCCTCAGTGTGGCTCAGGTCATGGTACTTCACCCCTAAAAATCCCTGTGGCCTTCCGGAAGCTTCTGTCTTTCCAACCAGCACTTAGTACTTCTGAAGCCTCCTCTCAACTTCCCCTTCCAGCTCCCTACATATGTGACCTACTATCTGCCACAAGCCCCATGCTGCCATTTCTGCATTCTGGTGTGCCTTGTACTAGATAATCCTTTCTCATAACTACTCTTTGACATCTAACTCATCCTCCAAGGATGAAGCCACATTGCTTTCTTTATTGAAGACAGTTTTGATTGTTCCAGTAAGGAGAGTTCCTTTCCCCACCTAACCACTCAGACCCTTTAATTATTAAATAATAATTATTATTTATATCCTTGGTTCATTGTGACTACTTGTGGAAGGCCACAGGCCATCATGGTCAGAATTTCAGGCTTAGAACCAAATCCTGTCTCTCACAGTTGCTAATAATGGGTGGCCTTTTTACAGGCTGGTTTCCTCATCTGTAAAGAGTGGGGACTGAAATTCCCTTCCTCAGGGTTGTTTTTAGAGCACCCACTGCTTTGCTGTATGTAGGGCAGACCACTTAGCAGAGTGTCTGGGGTACAGTGAACATGTGAGAAAGTCTGAGGTTATTTTCCTCATTATTTTGTACATTACACCATGATCTCTTCAGTGGAGAAACAGCCATGGTTCATAGTTCAGAACCTTCACAATTTTTCCACAGTCTTTTATACACACTGTGTGTGCACTGAATATTTGCTAAATGAAAGCCTTATACCGTCATACTCTATATTGTCATTTAAGCTGCTTCAAATTCTTTTTGGAGTGAAGCTTCAAAGAATAAAAAAACAAAGCCAGAATAAGACTGTGTTTGCAGATATAATCTTAGAATTTTTGTTCAAATACAAACCATAAGGAAATATATCCGTTTATTTGAATAACTCAACTGAATAAAATGTGGAGAAGTCTGTGTCTATTGTTGCCACTGAGGAATAGCAGTATGAGGAGTAAGTGAGGAATCAATCAGTCTAGGGTAGAGATAGGACCATCTGGCAAAGGAAATGGGAAGCTTCATTAAAGTCTGTTAAGCCCCAAATACTAGGTCAATAACAGAGGGATTTGTTTTGAGCTCTATAAAACTGTAAGTATGCATAATTGCACTGTGTAATCCAACCAAACCTTTGCTCCTTCTGAGGTGTTCTGCTACTTATCCAGCTGCAATTCCAGATGTTTCTCTCCATCTCAAAGCTGCTCCTGGGGTTAAAGTGGGCCACACTGGCCAAAGGTATGCTGCCAGCTGAGCTAATGTGCTCAGGGCTCTCTTCCTGAACCACTAGTGGCACTGAATTCACTGGGCATGGACCCCTTTATTGGACCACCCCAGGGAAACTTGTGTGCATGGTATGAGGTTCTCTTCCCTTTTGCTAAGACTGAGTCCCCACAAGGGAGGACTGGCACTCTTGGAAGTTATGAGAAACCTGACTTGAGGCACACTGGCTGGTGGCCCACTCTTTCTCAGCGTCTGGGTTCATTATGACAAATTGAAGCAATGAAGTTTTTTTTCTTTTGTTAGAATTGGATGGCTGTGTGACTGGCCCCTGTGCCACTGCCCTGCAGTGTATGATCAGACCACCTCCTCTGGTAGGTGAGGGAAGGGCAACTGGAGACATGAGGGCTGAGGCATCACAAAGAACAAGACAGAAAACAAAAACTGCATTGAATTAATTTAATTATCAGATTCATAGAGAACTTACAGGGCTTTCAGGCAGGCTGCTGAGTTGCAATGTGAACCCGACAGCATGGCAGATGGAGCAATGGGGCAGACTGGTTCCATCCACCATTTCTAGTCCTGGAGGTAGGTGGGCACTGCCAGGACCCTCTAGGATTCCAAGCTGGACACACTGGGAATCCAAATATGCATCGTGAGTATGTGGGATTTTTTTTTCTGAAGTCCCCTCCACACCACCCCCAGCTCATAACCCAGTACTAGAGGGTCCTCAGTTCTTCTGGGGGAATTATCACATTTCACAGTGTACAGTCAGGTGCGGGGTAAATCCAAGGCACTCTTCCTCCCATTTGACATTTGCATATTCCAAGCCAAGCCCTCCAAACTTCACTTTGATCTTGCATCCCCACAGCCTTTCAGAAAAATCCTCTTTCTGCTGAAGTTCATTTACCAAAGTATGTTTCTATGGCTTTCAACAAAAGAACCCAAATACAGGCCATGGCCAACCTAATGGGCATCTGAAAGGATGTATTTTGGCCTTTCTACAAACACTGCTTCCATTCCTCCTAGGTCCCCTTATTCAGAAAGCCATGAAAGATCAGCATGCAAGATCATTCTAAAGAGAAGGAGTCAGCAATGGACGACTTCCATTAGCAAATAAGCCAGGCACCAGCTGCTAGTGGTTTGAGGCACAGTCTGGCTGGGCTTGAGGTCTCTGAAGCAGCTTGGGCAGAGCTGACCAGATCACAGAAGGCTCACCAAACTAAGCATCCTAACTGTTTATGCTTCTGGGTTGGAAACATTTTCTAAAATTTCTGATATGTTTTAAATTTCTGTATCAAACCATCATGTAATGGTACCCTCAGAACCGGTTTCCCATGACATGTGGAGATGTTTGATTCTGTACCAATTCCTGTGCTCCCTGAGAGCCTGAGTGCTTTGTAGAGCCCACTGTCAAACCTCCTTGGTTTTCAATAGTTGTCTTTCATTTCTCACCACCAAATGTGTGTCTGCACATTTTATCCCTCTTCTAATTTTCAATTGGTTTAGAAACCAGAAAATCAAGCTGGTCAAAATTCTGAAAAACACAGGTGAAGAGGACTTTGCTTGTGGGAAAATATATAAATCTCAGTGTCTGAACACAATAGCAGCCATCATTTTTTTCCCCATAAAAGGAGTATTCTCTTGTATTCTATAATGCTTAGGTAGTCAGAACTGGACTCCACACATGGGGGATTTTACTATGATAGAAAACAAAATTTACCTCTTTTAAAGTTCACTTGATTGTCTTGGTCACCCTTAGTCTGCTGCCCATGAACTGACTCACACAATAAGGCAGGAGTGACAGTATGGAAATTCTGAGCCTAGGTCCCAAATCATCTCAGAATCACTCAGGGGAAAATCCCTGAGTTCTAACCAGGCTGTTCTTGTTCAGATGTACACATCAGAGCCTCTTCCTGTCAGAGAGGAGGCGTGAAAAATATATCGGTTAGCTTTGGTTATGTAACAAACCATCCTAAAATCTAGAAGTTTTAAATAATGATCTTGTTTGTTTATGATCCACAGGGTCAGAAATTAGGATGAAACTCACTTGGAGCAGCTTGTTTCTACTCTACTTGGTGTCACTTGTAGACTTCAGCCAGGTCGCCTTTGGTGTCTGAGAAGCTGGCTGTCTTAGTCAGCTTTTACACCACTGCGACTGAAAGAACACCAGCACAAGTTTACAGGAGGAAAAGTTTATTTTGAGGCTCACAGTTTCAGAGGTCTTGATCCATAAACAGCAGAATCCATTCTTCAGGGCTCAAGGTGAGGCTGAACATTATGGCTGAAGAGTGTAGCAGAGGGAAGCAGCCCACATGGTGATTAGGAAAGGCGGGGGGTGGGGGGAGAGATCTCCACTTGCCAAATACAAATATATAGCCCAAAGCCATGATCCCAATGCCCCTATTTTCTCCAGCCACACCCCACCTGCCTTCAGTTACCACTCAATTAATCCCATCAGGTGATTGATTCATGGATTGTGTTAAGGCTCTCATAACCCAATCATTTCTTCTCTAAACCTTCTTGCATTGTCTCACACATGAGTTTTGGAGGGACACCTCACATCCAAATAATAACATTGGCCTTTTTCCTCGGCATCTCTCATCCTGTAGGAGGCCAGTTTAGCCTTCTTCCCATGAACAACAGTTTTGAAGAAAATGGAAGCTGTCAGACCATTTGGGACCTAGGCTCAGAATTTCTACCTTGTTGGGACTCACTATGGATTCACATAAGGACATAGCATAATTTGGTAGATGAAGGCACTGATTAAAATAATAATAATAATAATAATAATAATAATAATAATAATAATAGAGAGATCAGTTGAGTAGAGCAAGTGGATTGGGGGAGAGAAGAAGGGAGGGAAAGGGAAGATCCTGGGGAGTGAGATTGTTCAAATTATTGTATGTGCATGTGTAAAATGCATAATGAATCCCAGTATTATATATAGTAATGAACTAATAAAAGAAGAAAAATTCCCACATTGTCGCTTCTGCCATATTCTGTGATTTAAAGCAAGTTATATAATACCAATCCAGACTCAAGAGGATAGACACCACATCTTAATGGGAGAAACTAAAAAGAATTTGACCATTTTCAATGCAGCACAGCAGGATTATAAAGGACTAATTAGGCATAATGTCTTCTGATTTTAAAATAATCATCTTTCCCTGGACCTATCCAGCCTCTCATTATTTGATTAGTGCTTGTGAATTAACAAAGTGCTTTCACATTCATTCTTTCCTTTATCCACATGATAAACTTTAAAAATGTGTCATCTCCTGCTTTCTTCAGATAGGGGCTGGAAGCCCAGAAAAGTCAGCCACTTCCTTGGGGTCCCAGCTATAAATGGACCGTAAGCCCTGTGCTTATAAGGAATTCCATTTATTTCAAGAGAGGCTGATTTGATTAATTACAATCTTGTTTGAGAGCAGAATGGAAGCTTTACTCTTTCTCAAGCTTAAGCCTGATGGCTCAGAGCTACCTACTGCAGATGAGCACAGTTTGTATGGGACACACTTATTTCTAACCATGCTTACAAATGTCAGACATGAAAGGAGTCTATTTTATACCAGTAACTAGGCTGGGTTTACTGCAAGTAGATACAGCTATTACAACTCACAAAACAGGGCTGCCAGAATCATTTCACTAAGGAAAGGTAATAGCAGATACAAAATAGTTATGGCTTCTTAGTAGCTATAGTGGAATTCTCTAAACCCTTTCCCTTTAGAAATCTACAATATATAATTACACCATTAAATGGGATATGTGGAACCTAAATGAAAGTTTTATACTCAGCTGGGAATACATTTGAGTTGTCAAGTGGAAGAAAGGAAGAAAGGAAAGGAGGAATGGAGGGAAGGATGGAGGGAAGGGAATCCCTATTCTCTTGAGAATCTTGAGACTTTACTAAGAAGATGCCTTAGGAGTAAAATATACATTAAGTACATTATATAGCAGAGCCTTGACACTGGAAAATATGTTCAAGAACATGCAGAAGGATTAAAGATCAGTATTGTCAACTGAAAAGCAATGAGTAAGCCTTAAAATGATTATATCCGTATGCTATTTACCAACTGTATTTCTGAGCTTCCCCCATTTTTTTTTCATCTTAGTTGGCAAAGAATCAGAGACCGAGACTCTTGGAAAATTGCTAATCTGTGCACCATATGGCTCTTAGCAGAATATTGCCACTGGTGTTGCTTCAAGGCTTTATATTTTTGTCAAACGAGGGAGAATTCTTACTTATAATTTCTCTTTATATTTCTAACTCTGAGAGAGCCAGGGCAACATCTCCAATGTATGATTGAAGAAACTCAAACTCTTAAAAAGATAATTGACTACTCTTGATTTAACAAATCAGCTAAGTCAAATATGAGGCTAAGCTCATATTATGACTCATTCTATCACACTGTTGGCTTTTCTAAAATATATAAGGGTTTACTGACTTTTCTGGATATAAAATAAAGAAATGGACACATAAAGAAAAGTCTAAACAAGAAAATACAATTTATTTTCTGAGACTCCAAAACCTGGAAATGATCACTGTTGAATCTATTTTCCTTGTCTTTAACATTAATGGGATTATATATGTATATAGACCTTTATCTGATGTTTTGGTTATTGGCTGTTTGGTTTTGTGTAACCTTACATCAAGAATGTTTTTCTACACTACTATGAAATCTTTAAAAACATTATTGTAATATGTTGTAATAACATTATGTCATATGCACATTCCATCATTCATTTAATCTATGGCCTATGATGTGACATTTTGGGTAATATCTTATTCTTTGCTTCTGTAAATAACAATGGGATGAAAAAGTTACACATAAATCTTTTCTATTTATGTGTCATTCTTTAGGACATAGACTTAGGAGACTGCAAGGTCAAAAGCCATTCTGATGGTTTAGGCCCTTAACATTTCTTAACACATTAAATCTACTCATTAAGTTCAAGTGAACCAAAGATATTGTGCAAGAGAACATCTCACAGCAGAGTTCTTTCCCCTGGAAATGCTCTTGTAGGAGAGCCAAGGACATTTCAATGGTGGCTTTATCTCACAAATAGACCCTCCATAGAAACTGGTAATTACTTTTAAACAGGTCTTGCTTTCTTCTGCTCCCTGTGTCCCTGTTCTAGGATTCTGTTGTTATCTTGCAGATTTGTTGAGACTCTATTGAGCATAAAAGATTTGGACATGGCCACCATTAAGTAAAGAGAGTGAGAGAGACTCCACTCATCAGGGACAAATATATATGCCCCCAAACACACCCAATGTCCAGCTCCTCCAGTCACACCCTACCTGAGTTAGTATACAGTTAATCCCTTTATGAAAGGCACTTTTTCTGTTCTTTCATAATTTATTTCTGTGCTCAATTCTATGTTAGATACTAATGAAGATTTTGCTTGTTTGGAGAATAATTGTTGCCTGTACCTTACCCACTGCAAAACTGAATAGCTAGTAGTGCTGTCTAGTATGTGAGCTATCCGCTTTTACTTGTTTAAAGAGGAAAAATTCACTTTATCTAGATTGAAGAAAATCAGGGATCCCTGAGTAAAGAGGAGAGACAACTTTAAGATAAATGCAGCTCTTTGCATGACCCCTTCTTCCTTTCTTGCTTTTCATCATTTTTTTCCATAGTTATTTATGAGGTCAATGCTCTATATTAGGTCAAGCTGTGTTTGGGGCCCTGAGGGCAGATTGGTGAATAAGAAACATGGAACCCATATTCTGGGAGCTTATAGATTGATGAAGGTGATGGATGATCAATTAAAAACAAAGTGTGGTGAAGGCTTGGATACAGTAGAGAGTCTAAACCTGCAAAAGCCTCCATGAAGAAGTGGTATTCATGTTGAAACTTGAAATAGTAGTATCAACTGGCCAGATCAAAGTAGACACAGGGACAGAGAAAGGACCATGTAGTGAGAAATAATTTTTTATTAATTTAATTTATTTTTTTTACACAAATGGAGTACAACTTTTCATTTCTATGATTGTACATGATATAGGGTCACACTATTTGTGCTGACATAGATATACATAAGGATAATAATATCCATCTCATTCCACCATCTTCCCCAACCCACAAACCTCCGTTCCCCTCTCCTCTGCTCAATCCAAAGTTCCTCCATTCTTTCCTTGCTCTCCACCCCCCCTTTATGGATCAGCATCCACTTATCAAAGAAAACATTTGGCCTTTGGTTACTTCACTTAGCATGGTATTCTCCAACTCCATCCATTTACCTGTAAATGCCATAATTTCATTCTTTTTTTAAGGCTGAATAATATTCCGTTGGGCATATATATATACTACTGTTTCTTTATCCATTTATCTATTGAAGGGCACCCAGACTGTTTCCACAGTTTAGCTATTGTCAACTGAGCTGCTATAAACATTGAGGTGGCTGCATCACTGTAGCATCCTGCTCTTAAGTCCTTTGGGTATAAACCAAGGAGTGGCATAGTTTGGTCAAATGGTGGTTCCATTACAAGTTTTCTACAGAAAATCCATACTGCTTTCCAAAGTGGTTGCACCATTTTGCAGTCCCAGCAGTAATGAATCATGTACCCTATCCCCCACATCCTTGCCAGCACTTATTGTTGTTTGAATTCTTTTTTTTTTTAAATTTTTTTTTATTGGTTGTTCAAAACATTACACAGCTCATGACATATCATCTTCCATACATTTGATTCAAGTGGGTTATGAACTCCCATTTTTTACCCCAAATACAAGTTGCAGAAAATAGCCATTCTGACTAGAGTGAGATGAAATCTTAGAGTAGTTTTGATTTGCATTTCACTAATTGCTATAGATGTTGGAACATTTTTTCATAAATTTGTTGATTATTTATCTTCTGTGAAGAGTCTGCTCATTTCCTTAGCCCATTTATTGATTGGGTTATTTGGGGTTTTTTTTTGTGTTAATTTTTTGAATTCTTGATATATCCTGGAAATTAGTGCTCTATCTGATGTGCATGTGGTAAAAATTTGCTCCTATTCTGTAAGCTCTCTCTTCACTTCATTTATTGTAGTTTTTGTTGAGAAGAAGCTTTTTAGTTTTAAATCTATCCCATTTATTGATTCTTGATTTTATTTCTTGTGCTTTAGGAGTCTTGTTCTGGAAGTCATTTCCTAAGCCAACATGATGAAGACTTGGGGCTGCTTTTTCTTCTATTAGGTGGAAAGTCTCTGGTCTAATTCCTAGGTCCTTGATCCACTTTGAGTTGAGTTTTGTGCAGGGTGAGAGATACAGGTTTAATTTCATTTTGCTGCATATAGATTTCCAGTTTTCCAAGCCCTATTTGTTGAAGAGGCTACTTTTTCGCCAGTGTATGTTTCTGGCACTTTGTCTGGTATGAGATAACTGTACTATGTGGGTTTGTCTCCATGTTCTCTATTCTGTACCACTGGTCTACATGTCTGTTTTGGTGCTAACACCATACCATTTTTGTTACTATACTGTGGTGAGCCATTCCTATAGACCGTGGCCGCCATTAGAAGATGGCGCCAACTTCCACTGTGGCCTGTGATAAACAACTCCTTTTTTGGAAAGTTGGCACATAATCCCTTATCACCCTATGAGAAAGCTCCACGTGGCAGCTTTGCATTGGGGCTTGAGATGCTTTATTAAGGCTGGGAGGGGCATCCGGGAGAGAGAAGAAGAAATATCAAGGACCTGAATAAACTGCTGAAAGAAGATTCCTGAGTTGCGTCTTCCTTGCAAGCAAGGGGTCACAACACTATACCATACCTCTGTACTATAGTTTAAGCTCTGGGATAGTGATGCCACCTGCTTCACTCTTCTTGCTAAGGATTGCTTTGGCTATTCTTGTTCTCTTATTTTTCCAAATGAATTTCATTATTGCTTTTTCTATTTCTATGAGGAATGTCATAGGGATTTTGATTGGAATTGCATTTTTTCCCTCATCTGTAAATCTTTATAGCACTGTACCTGTAAAATCTGTATAGCACTTTGTGTAGTACAGTCATTTTGATAATATTAATTCTGCCTATCCAAGATCAAGGGAGATCTTTCCACCTTCTAAAGTCCTCTTCAACTGCTTTCTTTAGTGTTCTGTAGTTTTCCTTGTAGAGGTTTTTCACCTCTTTTGTTAAGTTGATTCCCAAGTATTTAGTTTTTTTGAGGCTATGTAAATGGTGTTGTTTTCCTAATTTCTCTTTCATAAGATTCATCATTGATGTACAGAAATGCATTTGATTTATAGGTATTGATTTTATATTCTGCTACTTTGCTGAATTCACTTGTTAGTTCTAGAAGTTTTCTGGTGGAATTTTTTGGATCCTTTAAGTAGAATCATGTCATCAGCAAATAGTGCTGATTTGAGTTTTTCTTTTCCTATTTGTATCTCTTTAATTTCTTTCATCTGTCTAATTGTTCTGGCTAGACTTTCCAGGACTATGTTGAATAGAAGTGGTGAAAGAGGACATCCCTGACTTATTCAAGTTTTTAGGGATAATGCTTTCAATTTTTCTCCATTTAGAATTATATTGGCATGACATTAGCATAGACAGCTTTTACAATGTTGAGATATGTTCCTATTATCCCTAGTTTTCCTAGTGTTTTGAATATGAAAGGGTTATGTTTTTTGTCAAATGGTTTTTCTGCATCTATTGAGAATCTTGCGATTCTTGTCTTTAAGCTTATTGATGTGATGAATTACATTTATTGATTTCTGTGTGTTTAACCAACCTTGCAACCCTGAGATGAATCCCACTTGATTGTGGTACACTGTATTTTTATTATGTTTTTGTATGCAATTTGCTAGCATTTTATTGAGAATTTTTGCTTTCATGTTCATTAGAGATATTGGTCTGAAGATTTTTTGCTTGATGTGTCTTTGTCAGGTTTTGGTATCAGGGTGATATTGGCCTCATAGAATGAGTGTTGAAGGGTTCCCTCTTTTTCTACTTCATGGAATAATTTAAGTAATATTGGTATTAGTTCTTTGAAACTTTTGTATGCCTAGTCTGTGTATCCATCTGGTCCTGGGTTTTTCTTTGTTGGTAGGCTTGTGGAGGTATCTTCTATTTCATTGCTTGAAATTGTTCTGTTTAAATTGTGTATATCCTCCTGAATCAATTTGGGTAGATCATATGACTCTAGAAGTTTGTAAATGTCTTCAAGATTTTCTACTTTATTGGAGTGTAAGTTTTCAACATAGTTTTAATTATCTTCTAGATATTATAAATAAGAATGTTCCTTTCAACAGTATCTATTGTGGTAATTTTTTTTCCTCATGAATTTTAGTAATTTGAGTTTTATCTCTTTTTCTCTTAATTACCATGGCTAAGGGTTTATCAATTTTATTTATTTTTTCAAATAACAAACTTTTTGTTTCATCAATATTTTGAGTTGTTTCTTTAGTTTCAATGTCACTGATTTCAGATCTGATTTTAATTACTTCCTGTCTTCTGCTACTTTTGGCGTTGATTTGTTCCTCTTTTTCTAGGGCTTTAAGATGTAATGTTAGTTCATTTATTTATTGACTTCTTATTCTTTTAAGGAATGCACTCAATGTAATGAACTTTCCTCTTAGTGCTGCCTTCATAGTGTCCCAGAGATTTTGATATATTGTATTACTGTTCTCATTTACCTCTAAGAATTTTTAAATCTCCACTCTGATGTCTTCTGCTATCCATTGATCATTCAGTAGTATGTTATTTAGTCTCCATGTGTTGGAGTAGCTTCTATTGTTTATTTTATCATTGATTTCTGATTTCATTCTATTATAATCTGATAGAACGCAGGATAGTATCTCTATTTTTTTTTTTTTGTATTTGCTAAGACTTGCTTTGTGGCATAACATATGGTCTATTTTGGAGAAGGATCCATGTTCTGCTGAAAAGAAAGTGTATTCCCTCATTGATGGATGAAATATTCTATATATGTTTGGTAAGTCTAAAGTATTGATTGCATTATGGAGTTCCATAGTTTCTTTGTTTAATTTTTGTTTGGGAGATCTATCTGTGGTGAGAGAGGTGTGTTAAAGTCACCCAGCATTATTGTGTTGTGGTCTATTTTACTCTTGAACTTGAGAAGAGTTTGTTTGATGTATGTAGATGCTCCATTGTTTAGTGCATATATATTTACAATTGTTATGTCTTGCTGATACATGGTTCCCTTAAGCAGTATTAAATGTGCTTCTTTATCACTTTTGACTAATTTTGGCTTTAAGTCTATTTTGTCTAATATAAAGATGTAAACCCCTGCTTGTGTACATGTTCCACGTGGGTAGTATGCTCTATCCTGAACTTTTACCTTTAATCTGCGGATATTTTTCCTAAGAGTCTCTTGAAAGAAGCATATTGTTGGGTCTTTTTTTTTTTAAATGCAATCTGCCAGTCTATACCTTTTGATTGATGAGTTTAGGTCATTAACATTCAGATTTATTATTGAGACCTGGTGTGTATCCCGGTCATTTTGGTTTATTTATTTATTTTTTTAATTGATTTGGTTTCTCCTTTGATTGGTTTTTCCTTTAGTGTGGTTCCTCCCTTTGCTGATTTTCAGTTCCTCCTCATGGAATATTTTGCTAAGGATGTTTTGTAGTGCAGGCTTTCTAAAGCTTAATTTTGCTGGATATCAGATTCTTCGTTGGCACCCATTTTCTTTCAGAGCTTGGTATATGTTATTCTTGGACCTCCAGCTTTGAGGGTCTATGTTGAAAAATCTGCTGAGATCTGAATTGGCCTCTCCCTATATGTGATCTGATTCCTTTCTCTTGTGGCCTTCAAAATTCTATCCTTATCTTGTATGTTAAGCATTTTCATTATAATGTGCTCTGGTGTAGATCTGTTGTGATTTTGTACATTTGATATCCTGTAAGCCTGTTATATTTGATTTTCCCATTTATTCTTCAGGTTTGGGAAATTTTATGATATCATTTCATTGAATAGATTGTTTGTTCCTTCGATTTGTATGTCTATGCTTTCTCTATCCCAATAATTCTTAAATTTGGTCTTTGGATGTTATCCCATAATTTTTGGATGTTCTGTTCATGGTTTCTTACCATCTTTACTGTTTGATCAACTTTATTTTCAAGATTATATATTTTATCTTCATTCTTTGAGGTTCTGTCTTCCAAGTGATCTAGTCTGTTGGTAATGTTTTCTATTGAGATTTTAAATTTGGTTCATTGTTTCCTTTATTTCAAGTATTTCTGTTTTTTTTTCCAGAATCTTTTTATTGAAGTAATATTTTGCTTCCTGTATTTGTTCACGCTTCCTGTATTTGCTTTCTTATATCATTGTTGAGTTCACAGAACGTGTTAATCACATACATCCTGAACTCCTTGTCTGACACCTTTTTGACTGTGCTGGACATTGATTTGAATAATATAGCATCTTGGCTTGTTTGGGGTACTTTCTTCCCTTGTTTTTTCATGCTGTTTGTGTGTCTTCCTTTTTTAGCAGTGCAGATCTGAGGTATTGCAGTTTCTACCCTATAGATTTATAGCATCTCTGCAGGTTTCCAATACCTCTTCTTTAATGGGGTGATCAATATTAATAGGTCTTAGTGCAAACAATATGCAGCCTAAATCCAAATAGCTCCCCTTAAGACATTTACAGTTTTGTTGCAATAGAGAGAAATGATGTGTTCAATTATTATCTACAATATAAACAGTAGGTTTGTGAAATTATCTACAGTTTCTAATGGTGGACAAAGAAGACCCGAGGGTGTAGGATGAGCTGTTAAGGAGGCAATAGGTGAGTGTATAGAGGTATTAGATTTTATGAAGTGTGTATGAGGACCAACAAGAAGTTGGCTGGTAGCAGGAAAAAAGAGAGAAAGAGATTCTTGGGAGACAGATAAGTGGAAAGAGAATAGAGAGAAAGAGTCCAAAAGTCATACAAACAAAAATTTAATAAGAAAAAGAAAAAATGTAACAATAAAAGATAATAGAATATACCACAAAACTGTAATATGCTATTCAGACAACTCAGTCCTCAGTCGCCTAATGCACGGAAAGTGCTTGGTTTCACAAATGTTAGGGATGTGAGGGCAAG
Organism: Marmota flaviventris; assembly: GCF_047511675.1. NCBI lineage: Eukaryota > Metazoa > Chordata > Mammalia > Rodentia > Sciuridae > Marmota > Marmota flaviventris. The sequence goes on from NC_092502.1 coordinate 41,787,713, forward strand.
ACAAAAGAAAGTAAAAAGTAAAAAAGATCTCAAAGGAAAATTAAATGATTGTTTCTGTTGGAGTTTAGTATTTTCCCTCCTTCCCTTCTCATCTGATAGGTGGGGATATCTGGTGTTTGCTGGAATCTCCACCACAGGATGGTGAAGGATATTAGTGTGGGAAGGTTGGTCTTAGAGGTGGAACTCCTAGAGGTAAGATATAGCACTTGTTGCTTCCTGTTGGAAGACTACACTCCAAGATCTCCTTTGGGGCCCCCTTGTGTAATATCGGCATCTGGTCTTAGCCCCTTAGATTGCCTGTAGATCCCACAATTTTTGGTATCTAGTTTAGTCTCTAAATTGTATCTCTCATGCCCTTCTCCTTTTCTATTTCCCAGTCAGGAAACTTTCTTTTCAGAGGTCTTGTGGACTGAGCTATGGAGCCTTGTGCCTATGGAAAGCTGTTCTCTGTCGGGCAGATCAGCACCAGGCTTTGAGAGCTATGGGCCAGCCACGTAGCTTCAAGTGCTGTGCCAAGTTAGTAGCTGTGTATGGGGGGGAGGGTGTTAGGGGACTATAGGTACGTTGATATTGCTTCTAGGCCCCGCTGATTTCCCAAGATGGGAGTTGCCTCAACTAAAGATGGCAATGGTGGCAGTGGAATTAATCCAAGATGGCGACAAAGATGTCCCAAGTTGGAAGTGACTGCTTTCAGAGATGGGGCTACAAGGGCAAGCCACGTGTTGGCAATGGGTGGTGTGCTCAGAGATACAGCACTGTAGCATGTGTTGCTGCAGTGGGTGACTGTCTCCAGACCTTGACCAGTGTCCCCAGGTGCAGGCTACCACACAGAGGGGACTATGCTAGTAGTAGCAGTGCCCCAAGATGGAGGAAGCCAGGGGAGTGCTGAATGGGTTGATGGGGAGCCAGTGCAGCACAGGTCCACTTGGGCATGGTTAAGCACCCTGCATGGTGTGCAGGTGTGAACGGGGATGTGGCACCTGAAAAAATATTTTAAGAAGAGAGGAATTTAAACTTTCTTTCATGATTTTAAAAAAATAATTCTTAGGAAACTTGATATATAAGAAAGTCTCCTTATACAAGAAGAGGATTGCTACAAGAAACCTACTATGAAAGTTCACTTAAGGGAAAAATGTCAATGGTAAAATACTACCATTTTCCCTTGGGTGTCTGCTACTACTAGTTCTATTCAGTATTGTACTTGAGGTCCTATATGGTGCAATAAAGCAAGAATAGGAAATAAAAAGTGTAAGGATTGAAAAGGGAGATCAAATGTCATTTGAAGATGATTTATTGTGTAACATGCAAACATATCTATTGATAACCTTTTAGAATTAATTATTTCATTACATAAAATTATATTTAATCACTCAGGATAGTAAGAAAGTAACAATCATTTAAAAAATACTAGGTACAATAACGTTAGAAATATCAAATACCCAATCAAAGCTAAAAATTATATTTATTACTTCTACACTGAAAAGTCATAAAATGTCATTAAAAGAAAAATTTAAATATATAATTAAATTAATGAATATGCTGTTCTTCACAGATCAAATGACTCAGTATTGTAAGATTTAGTCTTTAATTGGCCTGTTCATCAATAGAACACTAATAGCCCTAGAATTCTTTCCTGGAAGGTCAGAAGTTATTTCTATAGGTAGAAATCTCAATCAGCTAACACTACTCTTTCACTAGAATGCTAAAATTAGAAAAACTTTCCCAATGTCAAACATCAGTAAGGATGTGAAGAAACAGGAACTCTTTCACGTTGCTATTGGTAAAAACAACTTTAATACTGTTTGTCACAATCTATTAAAATTGAGCATATGCATTCCTAAAAAATAATAATTCCATTCTTAGGTTTATTATCTCCCCAGTCTCAGGGCCTACATAGGTACATTAAAGGAGGTATGTGAGACTTCTCAGAACAATATCATTCATAAAAATCCCAAAATACAAATAACCCAAATATCCTTAAGATTTAGAGTGGTTGAATTAATTGAGATCTATTTATATAGTAAGATAGCATTTAGGATGAATATTAGGATGAATTTACCCTACATGCAGCAATATGAATAAGTCAGACAAATATAATATTGAGTGCAAGAACATAGGCACAAAATAATGCATACTATATAATAATGATTTGGAAAACAGGAAAAAAGTAGTCTATGGTGTTATACATATGGAGATTAGTTACCTTTTAGGGGAAAGAATTGGGCAATGATTGGAAGTGAATAGTAGAGGGGCTTCTGAAGTGCTGGCAATATACTATTCTCTTTTATGGGTATATTGACTTTGTGACAATTATTTAAACTGCATATTAAAAATTATGTCATAATTTTACTTTATTATCTAGAGGACACAAATAAAGCCAAGTTAAGACAAATTTATAGCCCTAAATGCATATGTAGAGAAGAAGATGGAATGAAAATGGGCTATTGTTACCAAAAAAAGGGAAAATAAACAGGTTAAATTTATAGAAAGTAAAAAGCAAAAGGAATTCATGAAAGTAAGATCAAATGTGAGTGAATGAAACCAGGAACAGTGGTGCACACTTGTAATCCCAGCAACTCAGGAGGCTGAGGCAGGAGGATATCAAATTCAGGGCCAACCTCAGCAACTTAGTGATACCCTATCTCAAAATAAAAAAAAATATAAAGGGTTGGGTATGTGGTTCAGAGGTATAGCATCCCTGGGTTCAATCCCCAGTACCACAAAAAAAAAGTGAATAAAAAGAAAAATACATATTATTAAAAAAATGAAAAGTTTTAAGTTTAATAAAATTGATAAAACTGGAAATATGTCAGCAATTTAAAAAGATATATGAGTTCATAATTGCAAATATTTTAAAATAAAATTATGAAAAATATATGATAATAAAATTGAGAATTTAGAGGAATTGGAAAATTTCTTGAAAAACTTGATAAAAAGCCAGAACCAAAAGGAAATGGAAAATCTTATATTCCTATAGCTATTGAAGATATTGATCCATAACTTAAAGCCTTCTCTCAAAGAAAACCACAAAGACCAATGGTGTCATTCATGATTTCTACCAAATGCTTACAGGAAAAAATAATGCTACATTTTGACAAAATCAGAGATCGTAAAAAGAGAAAACAACTTTAATTCATTAAAGATGCAACTTGATAGCCAGGGAGAGAGAGAGAGAGAGAGAGAGAGAGAGAGAGAGAGAGAGAGAGAGAGAGAGAGAGAACAGGAGACTTTATAGGCTAATCTCACTTTGAGGCAAAAGCCGTAAATAAAACATTGATAAATCTAGTCCAGCAATATTTAAGACAGGCTAGCACATCATGGTCAATGGTGATACCATCATACAAGTGCAAGTTCAATTTAACATTTGAAAATCAATGCAACTGGCTATATAAAGAGAATAAATAATAATAAATGATATGATCATCTCTCGATATACTTTTGGAACTTAGCAAAAGTAAGAAAAATATGATTTTGAAACAATTCTTAATCAATTAGAAATTTTAAAAAACATTTTAAATTAGATATAAGGCAGCTACAGAACCTGCAGAAATCAGACTTAATTTGAATGGCTTAAAGCTTTCCCTCAATGGCCAACATGTTTAATACCATCATTTCTATCCCAAATTGAATAGAAATAAAGTCACTGCAGACTTTATTCAGTGCAGTAAGACAGCATATAGAAGCTATAAAAATTAAAGAGTATACAGATACATAAACAAAATTAGTAAATAAGTTAATAAGTTGCTGAATATAAGATAAATACAGAGAAAATCATCAATTGTATTCTTATTTACTATGAGTAGTTTAAACATAATTTATGACATAAACATTTTCTATTTGGATTAACATCCAAGATAGAAAATATCTAAGAATAATTACAATAGATGTATATGAACTCTACAGAAATCCACAAAATCTGATTTAGAATTTAAAGGATAACTAAATAAAAGGACATTCCATGTTCATGAATTAGAAGACTTAATTATAAAGACATCAGTTTTTATAAAATTCACTTATTGATTCAATGCAATTATAATCAATATCCCAGCAGCATTTTGGTTAACATGAATACTGAGTTTATTCTACAATTCATATAAAAATCCAAAATATCAAAAATAGCCAAAATTATCTTAAAAGAAAAAAACAAACTTAATCAAAATCTACTTCTAGATACCAGACTATTTTGGTATTGCGTCAAAAGAAACTTGATTATTATATTACAGAAAATTATCCATTCTACATGGTTTCTAGAAATAAATGTGAATTAAAGCTTCTGGGAGAATTTCTCCATGACATTTTAGTAGGAAAAATAACAAATGAAATGTAAAAGATTGATGAGTCAAGTTCATTGGAAATTAAAAAATTCAATATCACAAAATTGAGAGTCAAGAGGACAGTGAGAGAAGTAACTGGAGATGGAAAACCTGCAGAGGCTGCTACGGTAGCTCTCTAGCACCCTATTCCCTGTGGGGCATTGCACCTGCACACTCTGCCTGGAAGACTCCTTGCAAACTTTGTACCTAGTTACTCAAAATTGCTCCTCAAATATTAGCTTCCTATGGTTTGGATTTGGAATGTCCCTCAAAGGCCCATGTGTTAAAGGCTTGGTGTCATGTCCAGGTTGCTCTTAGGAGTTGATGAGACATTTAGGAGATGGGCCCTAGTGGAAGGAAGTTAGGATATTGGAGGCATTCCTTGAAAGAAAGATCAGGACCCGAGCCCCTTCTTTTTTTTAAATTTTTATTTATTTATTTATTTATTTATTTATTTATTTATTTAAAATTATTAGTTGTTCAAAACATTAAAAAGCTCTTGACATATCATATTTCAATCATTTGATTCAAGCAGATTATGAACTCCCATTTTTACCCCGTATACATATTGCAGATTCACATCGGTTACACATCCACTTTTTACATACTGCCATACTAATGTCTGTTGTATTCTGCTGCCCTTCCTATCCTCTACTATCCCCCTCCCCTCCCCTCCCCTCCCCTCCCATCCTCTCTCTCTACCCCATCTACTGTAATTCATTTCTCTCTCTTGTTTTTTTCCCCTTTCCCCTCACTTCCTCGTATATATAATTGTGTATAACAATGAGGGTCTCCTTCCTTTATCATGCAATTTCCCTTCTATCTCTCTTTCCCTACCCCCTCTCGTCCCTGTTTAATGGTGATCTTCTTCTCATGCTCTTCCCCCCTATTCTGTTCTTAGTTGCTCTCCTTATATCAAAGAAGACATTTGGCATTTGTTTTTTAGGGATTGGCTAGATTCACTTAGCATAATCTGCTCTAGTGCCATCCATTTCCCTGCAAATTCCATGATTTTGTCATTTTTTAGTGCAGAGTAATACTCCATTGTGTACAAATGCCACATTTTTTTTTATCCATTCATCTATTGAAGGGCATCTAGGTTGGTTCCACAGTCTAGCTATTCTGAATTGTGCTGCTATGAACATCGTTGTAGCAGTATCCCTATAGTATGCTCTTTTAAGGTCTTTAGGGAATAGTCCAAGAAGGGGAATAGCTGGGTCAAATGGTGGTTCCATTCCCAGCTTTCCCAGGAATCTCCATACTGCTTTCCAAATTGGCCGTACCAATTTGCAGTCCCACCAGCAATGTACAAGTGTACCCTTTTCCCCACATCCTCGCCAGCACTTGTTGTTGTTTGACTTCATAATGGCTGCCAATCTTACTGGAGTGAGATGGTATCTTAGGGTGGTTTTGATTTGCATTTCTCTGACTGGTAGAGATGGTGAGCATTTTTTCATGTACTTGTTGATTGATTGTATGTCCTCCTCTGAGAAGTGTCTGTTCAGGTCCTTGGCCCATTTGTTGATTGGGTTATTTGTTATCTTATTGTTTAATTTTTTGATTTCTTTGTATACTTGGATATTAGGGCTCTATCTGAAGTGTGAGGAGTAAAAATTTGTTCCCAGGATGTAGGCTCCCTATTTACCTCTCTTATTGTTTCTCTTGCTGAGAAAAAAACTTTTTAGTTTAAGTAAGTCCCATTTGTTGATTATTGTTATTAACTCTTGTGCTATGGGTGTCCTATTAAGGAATTTGGAGCCCGACCCCACAATATGTAGATTGGAGCCAACTTTTTCTTCTATCAGGTGCAGAGTCTCTGATTTGATATCAAGCTCCTTGATCCATTTTGAGTTAACTTTGGGCATGGTGAAAGAAGGGGATTCAGTTTCAGTTTGTTGCATATGGATTTCCAGTTTTCCCAGCACCATTTGTTGAAATGCTATCCTTCCTCCATTGCATGCTTTTAGCCCCTTTATCAAATATAAGATAGTTGTAACTTTGTGGATTAGTCTCTGTGTCCTCTATTCTGTACCGTTGGTTCACCCACCTGTTTTGGTACCAGTACCATGCTGTTTTTGTTACTATTGCTCTGTAGTATAGTTTGAAATCTGTTATCGCTATGCCGCCTGATTCACACTTTCTGCTTAGAGTTGCTTTTGCTATTCTGGGTCTTTTATTTTTCCATATAAATTTCATGATTGCTTTATCTATTTCCACAAGAAATGCCATTGGGATTTTGATTGGCATTGCATTAAACCTATAGAGAACTTTTGGTAATATTGCCATTTTGATGATGTTAGTTCTGCCTTTCCATGAACAGGGTATATTTTTTCATCTTCTAAGATCTTATTCTATTTCTCTCTTTAGGGTTGGGTAGTTTTCATTGTATAAATCTTTCACCTCTTTTGTTAGGTTGATTCCCAAGTATTTTATTTTATTTTTTTGAGGATATTGTAAATGAGGTGTTTTTCCTCATTTCCATTTCAGAAGTTTTGTCGCTGATATACAGGAATGCCTTTGATTTATGCGTGTTGGTTTTATATCCTGCCACTTTGCTGGATTCATTTATTAGTTCTAGTGTTTCTTTGTAGACCCTTTTGGGTCTTCTAGGTATAGAATCATGTCATCTGCAAATAGTGATAATTTAAGTTCTTCTTTTCCTATTTTTATGCCTTTAATGTCTTTCATCTCTCTAATTGCAATGGCCTGTGTTTAGAGAACTATATTGAATAGAAGTGGTGACAGAGGGCATCCCTGTCTTGTTCCAGTTTTTAGAGGGAATGCCTTCAATTTTTCTCCATTCAGAATGATGCTAGCCTGAGGCTTAGCATAGACAGCTTTTACAATGTTGAGGTAAGTTCCTATTATCCCTAGTTTTTCTAATGTTTTGAATATAAAGGGATGCTGTACTTTGTCAAATGCTTTTTCTGCATGTATTGAGATGATCATATGGTTCTTATCTTTAAGTCTATTGATGTGGTGAATAACATTTATTGATTTCCGTATATTGAACCATCCTTGCATCCCAGGGATGAATCCTAGTTGATCATGGTGCACAATTTTTTTTGATGTGTTTTTGTATCAGATTCACCAGAATTTTATTGAGGATTTTTGCATCTAGGTTCATTAGAGAATTTGGTCTGTAGTTCTCTTTCTTTGAGGTATCTCTGTCTGGTTTCGGAATCAGGGTGATGTTGGCCTCATAGAATGAATTTGGAAGAGCTCCTTCTTTTTCTATTTCCTGAAATAGCTTGAAAAGTATTGGTATTAATTCTTCTTTATAGGTTTTGTAAAACTCTGCTGTATACCCATCTGGTCCTGGGCTTTTCTTGGTTGGTAGTCTTTTGACTGCTTCTTCTATTTCATCCATTGATATTGGTCTGTTCAAATTGTGTGTATCTTCCTGACTCAATCTGGGCAAATCATATGACTTAAAAAAATTTATCGATGTCTTCACTATGTTCTATTTTATTGGAATATAGGGTTTCAAAATAATTTCTAATTTTCTTCTGTATTTCTGTAGCATCTGTTGTGATATTGCCTTTTTCATCCCGTATGTTAGTAATTTGAGTTCTCTCTCTTCTTTTCTTCATTAGCATGGCTAAGGGACTGTGGATCTTATTTATTTTTTCGAAGAACCAACTTTTAGTTTTGTCAATTTTTTCAATAGTTTCTTTTGTTTCAATTTCGTTGATTTCCACTCTGATTTTGATTATTTCTTGCCTTCTGCTATATTTGCTGTTGTTTTGCTCTTCTTTTTCTAGGGCTTTGAGATGAAGTGTGAGCTCATTTATTTGTTGTTTTTTTCTTTTTTTGAGGAATGACCTCCAGGCAATAAATTTCACTCTTAAAACTGCTTTCATTGTGTCCCATAGATTTCGATATGTTGTGTCTGTGTTTTCATTTATCTCTAAGAATTTTTTGATTTCCTCCTTTATGTCTTCTGTAACCCATTGATCATTCAGTAACATATTGTTCATTTTCCATGTGATGTAGGATTTTTCCTTCCTTCTTTTATCATTGATTTCCAGTTTCATTCCATTATGATCAGATAAAATGCATGGTATTATTTCCACCCCTTTATATTTACTGAGGGTTGCCCTATGGCATAATATATGGTCCATTTTTGAGAAGGATACATGGGCTACTGAGAAAAAAGTATATCCACTTGATGATGCTTGATATATTCTATATATGTTGGTTAAGTCTAGGTTATTGATTGTGATATTGAGTTCTATAGTTTCTTTATTCAACTTTTGTTTGGAGGATCTGTCCAATGGTGACAGAGGTGTGTTGAAGTCACCCATAATTATTGTGTTGTGGTCTATTTGATTCTTGAACTTGAGAAGAGTTTGTTTTATGAACGTTGCAGCACCCTTATTTGGTGCATAAATATTGATAATTGTTGTGTCTTGTTGGTGAATGGTTCCTTTTAACAGTATATAATGTCCTTCCTTATCTCTTTTGATTAACTTAGTCTTGAAGTTGATTTTATTCCATATGAGGATGGCCACCCCTGCTTGCTTATGAGGACCGTGTGCGTGGTATATTTTTTCCCAACCTTTCACCTTCAGCCTATGTATGTCTTTTCCAATCAAATGTGTCTCCTGGAGGCAGCATATTGTTGGATTTGTCTTTTTAATCCATGTTACCAGCCTATGTCGCTTTATTGGTGAGTTTAAGCCATTAACGTTTAGAGTTACTATTGATATATGGTTTGTACTTCCAGCCATGTTTGATTATTTATCTTTTTTTTAAAAAATTTGGTTTGTTTCCATGATTAGCTTTCTCCCCGCCCACTGGCTTTACTGAGGTACTTCCCACTGTTGGTTTTGGTTATTGTTTTTCATTTCTTCCTCTTGTAGTGTTTTGCTCAAGATGCTTTGCAATGCTGGTTTTCTGGCTGTAAATTCTTTTAACTTTTGTTTATCATGAAAGATTTTTATTTTGTTGTCGTACCTGAAGCTTAATTTTGCTGGATACAAAATTCTTGGTTGGCATCCATTGTCTTTCAGTGTTTGAAATATGTTGTTCCAGGATCTTCTCGCTTTCAGCGTCTGTGATGAAAAATCTGTTATTAACCTTATTGGTTTACCCCTGAATGTAATCTGCCTCCTTTCCCTTGTATCTTTTAATATTTTCTCTTTGTTCTGTATATTGGATATCTTCATAACAATGTGTCTTGGCGTTGGTCTACTGTGATTTTGTATGCTCGGTGTCCTGTATGCATCTACAATTTGTATCCGTTTCCTTTTTTATTTCTCAAAAGTTTTCTATAATTATTTCATTCAGCAGGTTGCTCATTCCCTTGGTTTGAACCTCTACACCTTCCTCTATCCCAATGACTCTTAAGTTTTTTTTTTTTTTTTATGTTATCCCATATCTCTTGGATGTTTTTCTCGTGATTTTTTACCAGCCTTTCTGAGTTGGCTAGACTCTTTTCAAGTTGATATATTTTGTCTTCATTATCTGATGTTCTGGCTTCTACTTGCTCCACTCTGTTAGTGATACTCTCATTTGAGTTTTTAATTTGGTTTATAGTTTCCTTCATTTCTAGAATTATTGTTTGATTTTTTTTATAATCTCTATCTCCTGATAAAGATGCTTATTTGCTTCTTTTATCTGTTTATGTAATTCATTTTCAATGTGTTCTTTCATTGTTTGAATTTGCTGTCTCATATCCTCTTTAAGATTCCATTCCATCTGTCTAAGGTATTCCTTGAGTTCTTTATTTGACCATTTTTCTAATTCCTCTAGGTTCTCCTGAGTATTTAGGCTGTCCTGCATTGTTTGTACTCCTTTTCTTCCTTGCTTTTTCATGCTGCTCATGTTACTTCTTGTTCTGTTTGACTGCTGAGTTACTGTTTACTCCTATAAATTTATTTGGTTTTGTGTGTCTCTGGGGTCTCTCTTTTGTGATGGGAGACTATGACTAGAGATGATGAGTTTTGTTGCACTTTAATGCAGATTCATTCGTTTCCTAAACTGTGTACAGATTCTGATGGCATATAGTGGTCTGCGGTTTGGTCTTGGGACTTATATTTAGGTCGAATGATGTGATGGTATTGAGGTTGGTATCTCATGGCAACCTTGGAGGGTTGCTCTACTGACAAGGGATATTAACAGGAGAATGGTCTGGAGTATTTGGGAGTAGCTAGGGACTTGGTAGCACTATATAACACCTCGGAACATTGACCTATACATATTTAGTAAATTACACATAAACAGCGTAGTGATGCTTGGGAGGAAAGGTATTAGAAGTGAAGGGAAGAAGTCACTAAAGATAATGAGAGTAAACAGGTAGAATTCAAGGAAAGGGGAATAAGGAAATTGAAAAGACAAAGAAAAAAATAGAAAATAAAAAAAGAAAAAATTTAAAAATAATAATCAAAAAAATAAAAATTAAAAATTAAAAAATAATTTTAAAAAATTAAAAAAATAAAAATAAATAAAAATAAAAAAACCCACATAATTAAAAAAAATTAAATATGCAGTCTTAGAGTTTGATTAACTTCTCTTCCAGTAGGTGGAGCTGTGCCCATCTGGCCAAGCTTCTCCTCTCAATATGCGGGAACCAATCACTGTTCAGCACTTCCTCCTCCCCAACTGGGCGGGTCTCCAATCCTGAGTGCTTAGGGCCTTGTCTTGTGTCTAGTCACTTCCCCACTTTTCCTCCAGCCAGGCCCCGCTCACCGGTGACACTCACCACAATACTGGCTACATGCCAGGTCTGTTGCTCCCGGGAGCCCTATTTTCTTGAACGACTGGGCACTCTCTCCCTGTTTGCCATTCCCTCAGACCCTAAGGTTGTGGAGCTTGGGGCTGAGAACCCTCAGCGTATTTTTCCTGCCCTCCGGTAGCCACGCCCCCGGGAGCTGGTGCAAGAGACCTCAGTTTTCAGCGCTGGTGGGAGTGGTAGCCGGGGTCCCGCACCGCAGGTCCCATGCCCGCTGCTCCTGATTCCCTCTGTCTGACTATCGCACTCACGGGAGAGCTGGGAGGGGCCCTTGAGGTTTCCCCACTGTGTGGAGAGGGAAGCCTAGGGGGTTACACACCTGCCGCCGCCAGTTTCAATGAAGTTATCTCCTCTGCCGCATTCTGGTGACGTCAGTTCTCTGCCATGGTGGTATCCCAAGCGAATGGCGACAGTTCGTTCCCTTTGCTGGGTGACCGATGCAACGGGTAGGTCCTGACCAGCTCTCCCAAGCCCTGTCTCAATCCTGTGGCCACTACCTATGAAGGCTCGGTTGGTATTAACCTCCGCAGGTTCAGAAGGGCCGACCAGTTGTTTCAGCGGGATCATTTAATGCTGAGTCACAGCGGTTTGTCTGTGAGACGCAGGCAAACGGTAGCCTGAATTCAGCCGATCCGGGCTCGGTGTGTGTTCTGAGAGGCGCAGACTGTTCGCCTCAGATCCACGTTAGCTCAGCATTGCCTAGTGATCCTGAGCAAACAGCATTTAGATGGTTTAAGACTCCCTATGACCGCGCAGCTGAAGAGGTCAGAGACTTGATCTCTCTGCGCCTGCCGCCATGTTGGATCTCCCCCAGCCCCTTCTTATCTTTCTCTTTTTGTTTCCTGACTGCTGTGATGTGAGCAGCTTCGCTCCACCCGCTGCTCCCTGCGATGATGTACTGCCTTGCCGCAGACCCAAAAGCAGTATTCAACTGAGCATGTACTGAAATCATAAGGCAAAATAAAACTGTCTTCCATATAAATGGATTCCTCAGTTATTTTGCCACGTTGTTAACGTGGCAAACACACAGCTCAATCTTTGCTTCCTCCTGACTTGGTACCCACCTCATTAAACCTCACTGTTACTATGGCTTATACCATTCTTAAGGTCTGATTGTGGTCTTTGTCATATTTGAAGTTTTACATTTATTTGAGTGCTTCCCTGGATAGTATCTGCCTCACATACTAAATTGTGAAGCTCACTCATATCTGATTTTTATATGAACTGTATATTTAGCATTTTCCATATGAGAGATTCAAGAGATATTTGTTAAATAAATGAGGGAATGAATAAATAAATAAGGTTTGGTGTAAGCATAAAAATAGAAGAGATCACAGAAAGTTGGAGGAGGGTTAGTGTGGCCATAAAAGGGCAATGTGAAGGATATTTACAGTGATAGATATGTAACCTTTTCTTCACTGTGCCAATATCAATATACAGACTTGGCAAGATCTTCTCATTGGGAGAAAGTGGACAAAGGAAACATTAATGGTCTCTGTATTATTTCTTAGAATTGTATGTAAATATATAATTATCTCAAAATAAAGTTTAATTTTAAAAGTAGTGTAATGTTCAACCCATGGCAATCAGTCTAAAATTCTTCTGAGCTCTTAAGGAAAGTTCCAAATTTTATAGGGCTGCTACCAGACTCCACTATATAATAACTACCAAAATAGTGGAATGCCTATCAACATCTACAAGATCCTCCAGTAAATGTCTAGCCAAAAAACACCCAGATATGCATGTTTGAGACATACAGATAATATCAAATGTGAATGGAATGATCCATAAACTTTAAGAGCTGTAATTTGGGAGAAGTAAAGGGTAACCTTTTGTAGTCACGTTCTGATATTGCTGACATGATATGATTATGAGCACATGATTCAGGTCTATCTTTAAGTATCCTGAAGAAAATATCTTTTTCTGATGCTTTATTTAGTAGAAATATTTACATTTATAATGGAAGTGACTTTTACTAGGCCATCCATTTTGCCTGAGACCTGCAAAAACCAAGGTATTTGCCATTGGTTTAAAGATCTTGGAGACGAGAACTTCAGTACAACTTTGTCCTCATTATGAGGGAAAATTTATTATAAAACACCTTATTTAGTGAGATATCTATTTTGGAACAGAAGAGACTGTTTAAACATTAGAGATTAACTATAAACTGTAGGTAGATGATCTCTTATCTATTGATACAGATAAAGATACGAATGGTCTTTCTGTGTATATGTATTTATGTCATTTTACATAATTATATAGATGATCTCTATGTATGAACTGTGGGTGGTGTGTTGCTTTTTCCTTAGATTTGTCTTCAGCATTTTCATTTTCACTACATTTTTTCAAGAAAAAAAATATTTGGTTTGTGTGTTTCTTATACAGTTCTTTGAGTACTTCTTTTGCTTTTTCTCCCAACTCATATCCTGCATCCCCCTTTTCTTTGATTACTATCCTCCCATGGCATTTTCAGGACAAAATAACCATGCAATTATATGTTGAAACTGCTCAATAATTGCAAGCACAGTGTTTGAATGTTTCACACAATGGATTGTTACAAAGACAGGACCCCTTCAGGTCATCTCTGCTGGAGATATTTGTCATCAGACAGATGTAAATATAGTCTTCTGGGAAAAATGTTTCTTGAAAAAAAATAATTCAAAGGATGTTGAATGAGAGTGTCCAAAATCACATAGTCCACTTATGCACTAGTAAATAAGAATAACAAAATAACAAAACACATGGAAACAGCATTGAATTGATACTGCAATGAAAGAAGGTTTGTGAGAAGGCAGCTGAAGAAAACAGGGTAGGATCAAGCCTTGTTTGGAAATCTGATTACTACAATGTAAGAGAAAGTAAGCAGCCTATTGAATTAAAGGACTAGTGAAAACCACTCTGCACAGTTGAAGAGGCAGTAATGAAACCATCAAGATGTACAGAAATGCACATACATCTTCTAGAGGGAAAAACCATAAGAAAAAATGTAGGTGAGATTTGGCAAATATTTTCTTGCCAGCCTTTAAGGATCTTTTCTTTGCAAGTAAGGGATGACATATTGGTCTTTACAAGGCTGAGCTCTTGGTAACTTTTAATTTTCCTTATCTAACAAGATGCCTCAAAAGATACGACTGCAAAACAAAATATCACTAAGACAAGAACTTAAAAACTTGGGTAGAGTCTTCAAAGATAAGATATCCATGCTTTCTCGACAATCTCTAGAATTAAACAGAAATCATGATCAAAGTCACAATATCATGTAGTTAGAATACAATAGACCAATTGTGTTATCTAGTCCAAGAAAAAGAAAGAAAAATGAATGAAAAAAAGAACAAGCCTCAGAGACATGTGGCATAATGAATTAAACAACCACATCATGTCTAGTAGAAATTTAAAGACACATATACATTAAAAGTAATAGGATAGAAAAATATACACCAAGAAAACAAATATCAAAATAGAGCTGGAGTAACTGTTTTTGGATCAGAAGAAATACATTTTAATACAAAAATTGTTATTAGAGACAAAAAGAACATTTTATAATGATGAGAGGACCAATGCTTGAAGAGGATAAACCATCGTAAATCTATATGTACCTAAACATAGAGCTCCATGAAGAAGAAATGGGCAGAATTGAAGGGAGAAACGGGACAATTAAACAATAATAGTTGGAAACTTCAAGGACTCATTTTCAATAATGTATAGAACAACAACTAATGTCAAGGAACAAGAAAATAGAAGACATGCATAACACTATCAAACAACTGGACTGAGCAGATTCTTACGAAATACTCTACCTAACAACAATAGAAAACAAGTTCTTTTCTAGTGTTCATGTTACATTGCCTAAATCAACCATATGTTAGGTCATAAAACAGGGCCATTAAATTTAATACAATTAAGATCAAAGGACTTTTGTGTTTCAACCACAAAGGAATTAAACTAAATGTTAATAACATGATGAAATATGGGGAAATCACAAATATGTAACATTAAACAACACACTCCTAAACAAGCAATGAATCAAAGAAAAAAATCAAATTAAAAAATATTCTGAGATGAATGAAAATAAAAAGACAACATACTAAAATTATGGGATGCAATCTAAGTAGTGCTTAGAGGGAAATATATTGCGTGTTGGTACCTATATTTTAAAAAGAAGAAAGATCTCAAATCACTAACCTGATCTTTCATCTTAAGAAACAAGAAAACAAAGAACAAATGAAACCCAAAGCAATAAATAAGGAACTAATAAAGACTAAAGCAAAAATAAGTTAAACAGAATAGAAAACCAATAGAGGAAATCATTCAATAGATAGTTGGGATTTCTTTATGTGACAGGCATTGTGTGAGATGTTGTGGTCACTATTTCTGTCTCATCCTCTTGACTGTGGGCTCTTTATGGGAAAGAATCTGAATTGTTTTCATGACTTCTACAGTGCCTTGTACCTAGTACTCCATGGCCTTTGTTGAATGTGGCCTGTCCTGCTGAATGATTTATACTCACTGCATGTTGAATTAACAACACTAAGAAGTCCCCACAATCAATTATGATTTCCTTGGTCATAGAATCAATAGATAAAAATTACTAAATTTTTTTCCAGGCAGCAGACTGCTTTATCATTGATGGTCACAGAAATTCTGAAAAAGATGCAAGTTTTCAGCCCTTTTCACAAATGAGGAATATGAAGACTAAGTTCCAGGTCAAGGACTCATAGTGCTAACTGTCAGAGATGGGTTTTGAACCAAAGCTGTTCTCACCATACCATATTAAGAACTAAATTAAAGCCTCACTGGAAACTAGACAGACTATTGTGTGCAAACAAGGAACTAATGAAATCTATGTTCAAATGTGCTGAAATAAAAGACCTTTGACAATAGCCAATCAGGTAGGCATGGCTGTCCATGAGGGATGTCTGGGACAAGCCCTCTGACAGTAGCTGCTGCCTGTCATGAATAGTGAGTTTTCAGACCGCAATGCTAAGAGCCATGTTAGGCCTTCCAAAATTGATTTTCCCCTTATGATGGCTTTTGTACCCTTTAGCAACCCAGGCTTATTTTTTGATTGAACTAGACCCTAGTAATTTCCAGACTAAATGGATTTCAGAAGTTCTGAAAGGCTGAACTGTTAGAAAAATGCACAGCCTACATGTGGCCACAGAGGGAATCTTCCTCCTAAGCCAACTGCACTCTAAATATTGAAATGTCATTTTCACAGCTAATACAGTTTTTCCAGATGGATTATTTTTCAAAATTGGTCGACATTAGTAGAAGTACAGATTCTTGTTATTAAAAAACTATATTTCTTTGAGTTTGAAATGAGCCAATGTTGGAAGTAATGTTCTCTGGGTGGAAATGTGAATAAAGATGTTTCTAAAGTTACCTGTCCCTGATGTAGTTTTTCCCAAGACTGTTGTCAGGTACTGTAATTCTATTGCGTAGGGAAAGGAGTTACCTTATAAGGCTTAGTAATATCCCTGGAATTAATTCTACAAGGGGCAATCAATACATCCATTTTGGCTAATGACTGCAACATGTGATAGCCATCTGAAATAAGCATATTTGGGTTGTAATCAATGCTCCCATTTGGAAGGCAAATTTGAAAGCTAATTCTGGACTTTATTTTGGTTGATGTCTGACTTTTTGGTGCCCTGTTATCTAATATCAAGTGTCTATAATGCAAAGTTTTGTTTTGTTTTAAACTTTTTATGGAGGTATAACATGCATACAGTCAGGTATATACATCTTCAGTACACAACCTAATAAATGCTTACATAGGAATGAAGTGGTGTGATACCATATAATCAAGACACAGAACATTTCCAGCATGCCGGAAACTCTCTTGTGAACTTTGGTGACAAAGGGTGATTTTACAAAGTTATCATAGTGCTACTTTTCTGAACACATATCACAGAAATATAGGAATGGAGATCAATGGAGAAACAGGAGCCCAGAATGTGTCCTAACACGTTTATGATTTTGTAGGTAGGTGAGGCATTATGGGTTCAATCCAGCATAAAGTGTATGTAAATCTAGGCCATAACATATCTACGTTTAGGTATGAAGTGTCCCCCAAAAGCTCATGTGTGAGACAATGCAAGAAAGTCTAGAGGTTAAATAAAATTGGGTTATTTAATATTAATAAATTTGGGTTATTTAGTATTTTATTGGGGTTATTTAATAATTGGATTATATTAACCTAATTAGTGCATTAATCCCCTATTGGGGATTAACTGGGTGGTAACTATAGGCAGGTAGGTGTGGCTGGAGGAGGTGCATCATCAAAGGTGTGACTTTTGGGTTTATATTTTAATGTTTGGGGGATCTCTCTCTCTCTCTCTCTCTCTCTCTCTCTCTCTCTCTCTCTCTCTCTCTCTCTCTCTCTCTCTCCTAGTTTCCATGTTCCCAGCTGCTTTCCTCTGCCACACCCTTCCTTCATGATGCTCTGCCTCATCTTGAGCTCAGAGCAATGGAGTTAGCTATCTAAAGACGGAAACCTCTGAAACTGTGAATGACAAATAAACTTTTCTTCTTAAAGAATTGTTCTTGTCAGATCTTTTGGTTATAGCAAAACATCAATGTATTATTGTGGTTATAGTCAACCATCTAAATAGTTATGATAACCAGCAATAGAGAAGACATTTGATACAATAATTTTAAGAAGGATGTTATCATATACATACAATTTGAAAGCAAGAGACTGAGAAGAGAGTATAAGTTTAAAACTACTTCAATGTTACCACTTCAACTTTATCAATACAACAAACATTTATTATTTCTATAATTCATTCATTCAACTTGTTTTTATTGAGCACTACCATCTGCCAGAGATGGAACAGACCCAAAGGCAGCACTGCCCATTGCCAGCAACAACTACCCTGAATGCACATCTTAACAATTTTCCAAAGACATTTTTATTCCACAGCTGGGGGCTGACGTACTTTTAAGTCTGTGACTCTATTTCAGTTTTCTTTTTGCCTATGACATTTGCACTTCTCGATTCATTGCTTCAGTAACTTTCTGTGCCCTTTACATATCCTACAGCTAGTAACTCTGCTGCTTACTTGAGGAAAAAAACAATGAATCTCAAGTTGAAATGCTTTGAGAAATGCCCTGACTGGGCATTTTCTAGGCATGCTTTGAAAAAGAATAGTAGGTGGGGTATTGCTTCAGTGAGGATGGTGAAGGAAAAAAATGGAGACATTTGCCTAAACTTTGGAATCCTTGTAATGAAGCCCTTGGACTTTTAGAGAACCAGTAATCAGAAAAGAAGCTGGTTTTCCTCTTCATCCTTTAGTTATGAATGGTGGGAGACTCTGCCTACTTGCACAGATTGCACAAGCCTCGGATGAGAAATTCAATAAGAGATGCAATTCTGGGGCTAAATTGGATTTATTCTGGCTTGAGAAGGAAGATCTGAGGAGGAGGAATGGAGAAGACAGAATGGGCCAAGAGAACAAATCTGGAAGGCGAGAAAGCACAGATCAGAGTTGAGGTTACAGTATAAAATATGTCTCCTGTTTATTGGACACTGACTGTACTCAGGCCCTGTGCTAGTTCCAAAGTAGGCAGAATCTAGTTTAAGTTTCCAAACAATCCTATGGGACATCTGCTATTATTTTTTTCAACTTGAAATAGATTGAAACTCACATGCTTTCTCCAGATCACACTGCTGCTAATCAGCAGAGAAGCTTTTAACCATGCTCGTGCTGTTGGTTCCCATATCATTCTGTGTTGAGATAAGGCAATGATTTAGGACATGATGATTTTCATTGACAGATGAAAAATGGGCAAAGGTATCTGCAAGTCTGGAGATGAAGAATTGGAGAGACAGGTCCTTAGCTTTGATAAATACCAGTGTTTTCTGCAAACCTCAGAAATCTCCAGAGTGTCCCAAACCCCAAACTTGGGAGTATCAGTGCTGGTCAAACCTTGATACCTTCTTCTAAGAGACACTGAATTTTTTATCTTTATTCCTAAGCAAGGACCCCAACAACTGGAGCAGCTGTCTAACTCCCCAGAGTCTCTCTTGTTCATGACATCTTCACCTCACTATACTGTCATGAAGCATGGAGCACATGTATTATTATTATTCTCTTGTCACAGAAGAGATGAAACAACATGTGACTACATGGAATCTAGACTAAATAGGCTTTACCCCTTACATTCTCCTTTAGGCTGACTTGGTTATTTGTGCTTCAATATTTATTCTCTGTAAGAGCTAATGCTAATTCTTGTCCCAATTTAAATTAGATTCTAGGAGATTCACAGACTGGATTCATCCTTCCCCTTCTCATCTTCCTCCTCCTCTTCATCCTTTCAGCTGTTTTTTATCCTTTTTTTAGGAAAATGGTTTCAGAGACTCCGTGTGTTCAGTCATTCCCTCTAGAGCCAGGTCTAAAACTACTTCTGGGAAATGAAGGGAAAAGCAGCTTGCCCAGTCACACTGAAGCTTCTGGGGTGGACAGGGCAGCAAAGACCCACCAGAGTGTCTAGAATCTAAGAATCACACACAATTCTTACACCTGCCTCTTCTTCTGAGTTGAACTTCTGTGGTCTTATCCTGCCTACTAGAAAGCAAGCACTCTTCACCGTGTGCCCACCCTGTGCCAAGGATTATGCTGTGTGCCCGGGATTTGGAGTTAAATGAAGCTCAGTTCTTATCTTAGTTCTGGCAAGGTAACTGTGGGGATAAAAATGGCAGCAGCCTATCCGTTTTTTATTATTGGTTCGTTTTAGTTATACATGAGAATAGGATTCATTTTGACATAATTATAAAAGTATGGAATATGATTTGTTTGAATTTAGCCCCCAGTGCTTTCTTTCCCCTTCCCTGTTCCTTTCCCTCTACTCTAGTGATCTTTCTGCTATTTACTTATAGTTTTTTTTTTAATTAGTGTCTTATGGATATATATGATGGTGAGATTCACTGTGGTATATTAAGTCACATTCATTCCACTGTCTTTCCCTATCCCATCCCTCCTCCCTTCCGTTCATTCCTCTTTGTCTACTCCACTGATCTTTCTTCTATTCATTTATTTTATCCCCCCTTTTATTTTGGATTAAATTCCACATATCAGAGAAAACATTCTAACTTTGACTTTTTTGGACTGGCTTATTTCACTTAGCATGATAGTCTCCAGTTCCAGACATTTACTAGTAAATGTCACAAAGTCATTCTTCTTTATGGCTGAGTAACACTCCATGTGTGTATATATACCATATTTATTTATTCATCCGTTGAAGGGCACTTAGTTTGGTTCCATAGCTTAACTATTGGGTGAACTGAGTTATAAATATTGATATGGCCACATCACTATAGTATGCTGATTTTGAGTCCTTTGTGGATATAGTGAGGAATGGGAATAACTGGGTCAAATGGTGGGTCCATCCCTAGTTTTTTTTTTTTTTTTTCAGAAATCTCCATACTGCTCTCCAGAGTGGCAACCTATCCTTGATATGTCACAATTAGGAATTAAATCAACCTCATGAACGTTATGCTACAAGATTGCTGTGAAACGATTAATTCTGCTTTAAGTAAAAAAAAAAAAATTGAGACAGGTGGTTTGAACTGGGCTTTAAATTCCAAGAAAATTTTATAGTAGGGAAGAGAATAGGAATAGTTTGAAATAATAATGCCAAAGAGAGTTCTGTGATTTTTATTACTTACTTGAAGCAGTATCCATTTATTTGTTTATTCAGTAAATCATTTACTGGATTGTTACCTTATACCAACTAGCTACACATTGAGGATGGCAGTGAGCAAGATTATCCAGCTCCCTGGCCTATGGAGAATGAAATTTTATGAAGGAAGACATAAGTAAAGTGGCTACTTATATCATTATTTCCTTTTGTTAAAAATCATGATAAGGGGCTGGGGCTGGGGCTCAGCGGTAGCATACTTGCCTGGCATGTATGAAGCACTGAGTTCGATTCTCAGAACAACATAGAAATAAATAAAATAAAAGGTCCATCAATTTAAAATTTTTAAAAAAATTTAAAAAATTTTAAAAAATCATGATAAGCAGAATTGGAGGGTGTCATAAATGTAACTAAAGTTTGGGCTGATCTTGCTGGTGAAGGGAGGGCTTCTCATGGAAATAATATTTAAGTTGTAATGGGAAAGATGGTTGGGAATTATCTAAATCAGAGTGAAGAAGCATCTTGACATAGCCATTGTGGGCTACATTGTGCCTCCAAACATATGCTGAAGCCCTAGCCCCAGTACTACAGAATGTAGCTTCCTGGCAGGTAGGGCCTTTGAAGGGGTTCTTGTTAAAGTGAGGTTGTTCAGGTGAGCCCTAAACTAACCTGGCTGGTGTCCTTATAAGAACAAGAAATTTGGAAATATAATGAGATACCAGGGATGAAGGCAAACCAAGCAAAGGCCATGTGAGGACACAGCAAGTAGACAGTCGTCTATTAGCTGAAGAGAGAAGCCTTGCAAAAAGTCAGACCTTCCAATACCTTGACTTTGGAGCACTGGCCTCCAGAACTTGAGAAATAGATTTCTATTGTTTAAATTAGCATTCTGTGGCATTTTGGTATGGTAGCCCTGTTTGTTTAAGGGGGCCTGTTCAGAAATTTAGAAAGATGGTCTGTATGGCTGATGACACACTCAGTGTGTGACCTGGGTAAATCTGACTGCTGTCTCTGGGGTCAGGCTTCTCTCCTGTAAAACAAAGGTCCTGACTGGCTGCTATCTCTGAGGTTTATTCTGGGTCCATGATGCTGCAAATTAATGCCTTGAACCCTTATAAGATGAGTATTTGAGAATCTCTTAATGAGACTCAGAACATTTTGGAAAACATTCTTGATTCATCAAGTCCAACAGTGGATGAACAACAAATGTTTGTTGAAATGATAGACAGTTGGACAGATAAACATCCTCCAACATCTATCCAATGGTTGAAGGAACACCAGCTAACTAGAGAGAATGTGATATGCAGTATGGTAAACTATTAATAATAACCTTTAAAAGTTACTTAGATTTCTTTGGGAAACTTTATAATATAAGCATAATTTTGTAAATGAAGAAACAGAGATATAGGGAGTTTAACCATCTCAGAAATCCCCAGGCACCTTGCACTTGAGGTGAATAGAGATGGCTGAGACACACACAGGACCAATCAGTGAACTTTGAGTCCTGAACTGGCAGTATGACTGCCCTGTGGTGAGGATCAGGAGATGGCATGGCCAGACCCTTTCCACGCCAGACCCTTAGAACCTTGAGAATTTCCTTTTTCTCCCTCCTCAACTTCCTAGTGCCTGTACCTGATAAAGGAAACAGCAGAGTGACAGAAAGCCTGTTTCAGACAGAATTGACAGATTCTAGAATCTTCCTAGCTGTCAGAGAAGGATGTACTTTACTGGATTAATCATTCGTCCTGCTCTAGAAGGCTTGGAGCCTATCAGCATAACTCATTAATCTGATTCTACCTGGATACCATCATCCCCACAGATGAACTTCCAATGGTCTTGCCTACTTCTCAGTGGGCCTAATTGGTATTAAGTAAAATTTTTCTTCATGAATAACATCGTAAGTATGTTATAGTCATGTTTATATTTATATGCTATATGATACTCCTACCAACCCCCTAAAGCATATAAAAGGCCATACTTAAAGTTGGCTCTGTAGAATCCCTACTATCATTATATTTTCACTACTAGCTTCTAGAAGAGAGAATAAAATCCTCTGAGGTTGTTTCCATCCAGGATGAGGATAGAAATTAGCAATCAGTGTCTACAGTACAATTGTCACTTCTGTGGGCTCTCGAAATCCAATAGCTCCTGTGCTGGGACATGTTACCCCAAATACAGAAAGAGGCTTCTCGCTCCAAGTCAAATGGCTATCTCATAACAGTGATATGTCCATGTGGGAGTGGAAATTGGCTTACATGGACTACAGAAGCTCAGACTGGAGAATACAGCTCCTTTGGCTACTCTGTTCTGCTTATTAATTTCACTATTTTTATATTCCACAGAGCTCTGAGTCCTTTGCAGTCCACTATTCTCCATCCAAAATCAATGAATCTTTCTTACCTACACTCAAAATTCTCACTGTTATCTTCAAAATATTCCCTCCTTCCCCTGGCCAGCCACTAACCTTCTTTCCAAAAGGCCATTTTATAAGCCAATTCATCAGAATCAACTAGGGAGCTTTGTAATCTGCTGCTTCCAGGGCATTCCCTGGGACTCAGAGAGATTCTCATTCATTAACCTTGTGATAAGGCTAAATAATATTTTTAAATGTTCCCCCATAATATCAAAGGAATTAGCAAGGTCTCCAGGGAGTGACAGGTTATCTGAGATGGTGGTGCAAGGGATCCTTTTCACTGTTTGCCTTTTTCAATATTTTGGATTTGTACACAGTGAATGTATTATTTATTCCCACAAAATAAATGAAATTCAAAATGAATGCATAAACAAACACATGAAAGCATGTTCCCTAGGTGATTTCTGCTACACAGTCAGGTTTGAGAATCACTGCAATAACTTATTACAAGAGAGGAAAATAAATCTAGATTGCTTAACTCATTTATCAGTCTTCTAGGGTAGGTTCTACCTTGTATCTCCACTGCTAAATACAGGGACTAGATGGTGGGCACTCAATAAATACACGTTTAAATTTAAAATAGTCTTCATCTGCCCTCTGCAACTGACAGAGGTGAGCATGAGCTGTTGGGTTCTGTGTGTATTATCATATTCCACCTACAATGTGAAACATATATGAACAAATCTTTTATGATAAACTCTAATTTTGAAGATATCTAGCACTGGATTGTGTTTCATTGTAGCTAGTCCCAAAGAACAATGGGGTTCTTTTTCTGATCCTATTATTTCAAAGACATGAATGGAGGTCTTTTAAGATAAATTTGGAAAAGGCTGTGGGTCAAAAATCAGAAGTCTGTGTACAGAGAGTTAGAGAATCTTGCTGTATGAGGAGAGGGCTCATCCTGACCAGGTCCATGAGAATGATTATTATTTCAATGAACCATGGTATCATGGGAAAGGTGACTTGGGATTTAAAACACTCCAGGTAGAATTATGAGAAGAGGAAAATATAACATAGGAAAAGGCTCTGAGGAGGAAAGTACCTGTTTTGGGGAAATAGGAATAGCTAGTGATGGGAAAGAACTAGCAAATGCAGAATATAGAGGGAAAAAGGAATGGGGCCAGGTGGTGGGAAGCCTCATGCAAATAATGTATAATTCTTTAACATAATATAGACATACAGGGGATTATAGTTTTTAACTGGGAAAATGATGCAGATGATGGCCCTTTAGGTAAACTGGGCTACTATTTTCAGCAAGAAATATGCCTAACTCTTGCTGCAGAAGCTGAATAGTATAGGCTCTCCTGCAAAAGAATGAGTTCCCCGGGACATACCCAGGCAGGTTTTATGCCACACCTGCTCAGAATAATGAAGAGAAAGCTTATGAGTGGGAAGAATAAGAAGATAATCATTCCTTAAAAAAAGAAATGGAGAAGCAGAGAAAATAACTGTTTTCTCTTCTCAAATGTAACACAAAGAAATGCTGAGATGGGTGATGATAAAAGGGCCCACAAGAAGATAGAGGATGCAAGTGACAGAAATTGATTCCCTGACAATAGTAAATCCATTCAGGCTCAGACAGAAACAACCTGGACTTTTGTTCTGTATTTTCTGCTCAGTAAATTCCTCTCCTCATCCCTCAAGTGCTTCCTACTGAGGCATTTTTGAGAGGGGAGACATGTGCTCTTCCATCCAGACCTGAAAGCTGCCAGCCAGCTCTTATGAACTGTGTCAGCCTGCCTTCCAACAGATGCGGGGGGGATGCCAGCAACATGAAAGAGTCCAAGCTAATGGGAAAAGGAGTAAAATAAAGTGCTCCATATGCAAGCACTATTCTCCCACAAATGTTTTGTGGGAAGAAACAGGAAATAAATCATGCAAAACTATTTTCTGAGAGTCAGTTTCATTCCTCCAGATCATCGAGGGAAACTGGAGAGCCAGGATCATCTTTATAAATTCCATTTCCCAAACTGGGTAGAGCAAGGTTGAAAAAGTGGGAGTTACCTTTTGATGCAACTGGATGCAAAATGTCCCCTGCTTTCTGACCTGTAAGGCTCCGTTTTTGGTCTTATAAATCAATCAATGCAAATAACATACCTTAACCCGATTAATCTCTCTCTTCCTGCCCCTTCTCCCCCAATTCAAATTCCTATTAAAAACTCTTTAAAAATCCCCTCTTGGGAAAGGGGATGAATATAGAAAAAAATGCTTACTGGGGACTACAGCCCATAATGCTTCTCTTTCTCAATGAGTGAAAACTCCCCTCAGGCTAACACCTAACCAGCTTTCCCCTCTGGTTCTACAGGGGACTCTGGGATGTAAATTTGCATGCGAAAAGGTCTGAGGGCACACATGGGCATCAAAAGATCTGGATGGGCACGAGTAGGGTGAGGCAATGAAATACGTAAGGCACAGCCACAGCATTTAAGCAGGCCCTTATCCTCAGGGTTGCACTAGTGTGGGGCTGGCCCTAGCAGGGGAGAGAGCACCGCTCCAGGTGTCTCATTTACCACAGGGTTCTAGGCACAAACTTCCAGGCAGCCTTGACATTTTATACAGCTGGTTCACTACTGACTCGGGATGTATTTTTGAATATTATTCATAAATATCAAGAAATTTCATAGGTTTCCTATGATCACCCACTGGCGATAGTCCTAACCATGTTAACATTTTAGTTTCTTATCGTTTCATGCAAACAGCCTTAGAAACACTTCAGGAAGCTGAGGTGGAATTAAGAAAGTATCAATACTCTTGGCAATGGGGTTCATGATCACTTCCTGAATTAACCCATTTTACAAGTATGTTTTCTTGGTTTAATTTTCCAGAAGTTGCAGATTTTCTATGAATCTGAATTCCTGAAATTCTTTGTCCACTGATCAACCAAGAGGTTAGACACAATCACTCTTTTTACTGCCATGTAAGTTCTATTTTAAGGCTATTTCTACCTGTTCAGGTTTGAATTAAACAGGGAATCTAGTGTTTAACACCTGGAAAAGTTGGTTCTCTCCTTCTAGGGTCCTGATTTAGTAACTAACCAAAAAAGGTGAGCTCTATCAGTTGGGACAACAGAGGACTCAAATCTTTAGTCATTGCTGAATTCTATGGCAATATCACATTCAAATATTGAGAAAGTTTCTTACATGTCATGTGACTGTTTGCTTTTTTTGCCTAAAGGTTCTTCTTTTATTTGTATTGTTTTAATTTTTTACTTAAAACACACTTTTTTCAGAATTTATTTTTACTTATGCTCTAAGGAAAATATCTAAATCCTCTGATTAGATTAAACAAGTCCCCTAACACTTTTTATTTTAGAGTTTCTAAAGCTTTTGGATATATGGATCCCCTTTTTGCATAAAAATTAAAGTTTCCAATAGTTGAGAATAGGGGAAAAAGCTCATCATATTATGTTAACTACAAAAAGTCAGAAATAAAACTGTTTATCCATTGGATTCATATGCAAAATTATATACTGTATACATATGTAAATATTATGTGTTTTATTTGTGCACATCATAAAGGCTAGAACATACATTTAATTCTTGGTATTTTTATGTATTTTGGGTGATAGGATTATCAACTTTCATTGTTTTCTGCATGCTTTCCTGGGTCTTCTGAATTTTTCAGCAAGGATGCCTTATTTTTTAGAATAAAATGATAGCAAGTTTGAAAATTTAAAACTGTTTACCTATTAGTAAAGTTAAAAAATGTACAGACTTGGGAATTCTGGGAAGGTAATGGCAATGGCAGCAAAGTTTCTCCGTCTCTCTGAATTCTCACATAAAATTAGAGCAACGATATGCCAAAGCCATGGACAATAGTAACAACAAAACTTGGTTAAGAGGTATCCCCGGGGAAATCTCAAGTACAAGCAGGTAGGAGCGAGCTACCCGTAGACACAAGATGTCCTAGGTATTGGACTTTCTGAACAAGACTGAAGCAACAGGCCAGCATCCGACAGAGCAGAGCACAGAAGAATCGATAGTCAACATTCACTGGAACATCAACAGCTGACAGGGGAACAGCAGCTGAAATGGGGAGGAATTTTATTTTATTTGATACTGGATGAATGCAAGGAGTCTGCCCTAAGGGGCAGGAGGGGCGGCAGTGGTCCAGCTCCTGTGAGCTCTCCAATTATCAGCCAGAGCTCCAGTTAAGATGGGGTTCACCCTGAAGAATATCTCCTGGGAATAGAATCAAAACTGACCAGGACATGGACACTAGGATCAAAAAGGTAAAGTCAGGGAGGAGAAGGAGTCAGGTGAACTCTGGAAGCAGACTGCCCATTTTTGAACATTATAAAACAACAGAAGAGGGAACTCTGAGAGGTTATAAAAGTTCTCAGATCCACCCCGCATTCTAAAAGTTCAGGGAACAAATGAAATACTAAAATGAGCATCAGAAGAAGCCTGGAGGTCAAATCTGTACCAAGTTATGGGAAAAAAAGAATAAGGAGCAGAATAGCATTCCTTAAAAAACAGCAAAACTGTTATCTATGAGTTCAAAGCAAAAGAGAAAGAAAGATAGATAGATAGATAGATAGATAGATAGATAGATAGATAGATAGACACACTAAGAAAATGATACCCTGCCAATCCTACTGTTCTTAAGAACCAAGACTCTTCTACATGGAAGAAAGGAGGTGCCTAGGTTATAAGCAGAAGGATAATTGAAAGTTCTGTAGAGTTGAATATCAATTTTAAGAAGCAGAATAAAGCAGGTGTGCTATTGCACACCTGTAATCCCAGCAGCTAGGGAGGCTGAGGCAGGAAGATCCAAGTTCAAAGCCAGCCTTACCAATGTACCAAAGCACTAAGCAACTTAGAGAGACCCTGTCCCAAAATAAAAAAAATAAAAAAAAAGTACTAGAGATGTGGCCCTGAGTTCAATTCCTGGTATCCAAAAAAAAAAAAAAAAAAAAATAGCAGAATAAACCCATGAAGCACTTTGTCTTTATATATGTATGACCACGTGTGTGCAATCCCTAGCTCTGTATAAGAGTGAAAAAGCCTGGAGATGATTATTGACACAATACCCCATGAGCAATGAGCCAGGACCCAGAGTGTGAGTTTTGAAATATCATTTGTCACTGAAAGACACCCGAAGTTCTCTAAAAAGTGAGGGATGCCAGGTCAGGGTCAAATAAGCTAAGATGAGTATGGAACATCTCAGAGTGGGTGGCCACAAAATTCTGAAGTCCTACTCGAATCATAACAGAAGGACTTAGGAACCAACTTAAGAAGATTCCACTGGCTAAACATGAGACAAATTGTATTTCAATAACAATAAAAATCAGAGCAGATTGAAACCCATCAAGTTTATGAGTTTGGTGTATTAAAAAAAATTTAATCACCTTCAGAGGATAATAGCAAAACTAATTCATTATCTTAAAAAAATCACTGAATTAATGAAAAGAACTAAGATCTTTTCTATCTTTCTTTTATGAACTATACCACAATTTAGTTACTAAATATTTATAAAATATTTCAACAAATAAACTATAATAAAGTGATTCCCATTTTTTTATGTGAATTACTGGCAACTTTTAAGCCTCATCTCTCCCCCTTCTCCTCTGCCCCATATCTGGACTACTAAGAAAGCCTAGTGCTGTCTCCTTTGGAACTTCCATGAGGTTCAAACCAGATAAGCCTGCCTGTTCACAGGAACTCTTACCTCAGTCCCACCCCCTCATCACAGTAAGAACCTGGAGCTAGTCTCCTTTTCCTGCACTCTAGCCATTTTAGGACCAGCTTAAAAAGCTGCTCACCTCCCAAACTCCCATAATAGAAGCAATGGCTCTTCCCATTTCTTCTTGGAATGTGTGCATGGCACCACCAATCTTGACATCCAAGTCGATTTTGAGTGGGGGCCCATTCCATCTCTGTAGGATAATCACAACAGACAAACATGATAAACTTAGACATTTCCACTTTGCAACCTCCAATTAAAAATGCATCTAGGCATTCAGCATTCAAGACTGCTAATATCATTAGATGAAAGGAAAAACATACATGATATGTGTCCTAATTTTTTAAATTTTTCCAATGCACATTTGATAATTAAAATTGAATACATTTAAGGAGTATAATTTGACATGCATAGAAACTGTGAAACAATCATTGCAATTAAGCTAGTTAATATAATTACCCTTTTTTTTTTAAGTGAGAACACCAAGAACCTGGGACATGCT
Source organism: Marmota flaviventris (assembly GCF_047511675.1). Lineage (NCBI taxonomy): Eukaryota > Metazoa > Chordata > Mammalia > Rodentia > Sciuridae > Marmota > Marmota flaviventris. The sequence goes on from NC_092502.1 coordinate 41,817,004, forward strand.
CTATTTTAATGGAACCTAAGGTATTATCTCTGAAGAAATAGAAGGTTCTGATGGGATTCAAATGCCTCCTACAGTTTTGACTGAAAATCTCTCTTTCTTCGTATTCACAATGGGTGAAGGCATGACAGGTACTTACTCCCTGCTAGCGGAAGTACATATCGGTTAACTATTTTTCTGAAAAGACATTTAGTCATAAATGTTAAGAAGTTTCATATTTGTAAAGTGCTTCATCACATACATTGTAGAAATAATATCTAAGCAATGCTTAGTGAAATCATTTTTAAAAATGTATGTTCATCCAGGTACAATGACACACGTCTGTAATTTCAGCTATTCAGGAGGATGAGGCAGAAGGATGGCAATTTCAAGGTCAAACTGGGCAACTGAGCAAGGCCCCATCTCAAAATAATATGAAATGTAAAAAAAATGGGGCCAGGGATGTGGTTCAATGGTTAGAGAGCTTGCCTGGTATTAATGAAACCCTGGGTTCAATCCCCAGTTGTAAAAAAAAAAAATAAGTACAAAGATTTACAATGTAGTATCATTCAAAATGGTTTAAAAGGGAGGATATATGGTGCCTAAAACTAAAAGAGAAACTCTGGAATAACATGTAATAAAAGGTGCTTTTGGAAAAGGTCTGATAAGCATGGATGCTTGGAATGCATTCCTTAAAAGGAATGATAATAGAGAATGATGCCATCATCTTTGCAAATAAAAAAATGTAATTCTTCCACTGCTTCTTCTGCAGCTTCTTCATCATCATCAATTGATTCTTTAAGGGACAGGCTCATCAACCATGGAGTTCCCTGGAGACACTGAAAGGAACTTTCCATATCACACGAGGGCACACTTGGAATTTTTGTTTTCCCTCTGAGACTGTAAGTTCCAAGGAGCAGAGTCCATGTCTGCCTTAGTCCCTGCTAAGACTCTGGCTTCTAGCCCAGATCCTGGCACAGAGAATACATCTGATTAATATCTGTTGAATGAATGAACGAATGTTCCTGTAACAGATGAGCTGCTAGGGAACCAGTTCTCTAGTGTTCAACCTTCTCTCTGAAAAGAGATGGACAGAAATTGTTTATTGGATCGTCTGCTATATACTCTATACTGACATGATGGATTGTTATTAACGTGTGGGAAGCCTCCCACTTCAATATTAACACTATCTACCAGTTATTGCACCCTAGAAGGTCTCAGCATTGCACTAAGAAGTTCAGATTCATTATGTTGAATGCTCACAGCATGCCCCTCCCTCTCATCCGGCTCACATCGCTGTGAGCTGCCAAGTCAAGGTGTCTTGTCCGTTTCCACAGCCCACTTACAGTCTTAAGGATCAAATCTAGAAATGGGAGAAGATGAAAAATACCTGTAGGTGTCCTCGATATCTCCAAAATGGAATCATAGGAATATCAGCAGCAGGCAGTAAGCTCAACTTAGTGGAAGATTCAGATAGTTCCCAAATCTTTTAGTTGGTTTGCTCAGCTGCATTTGAAAAGGGAATAAGGATGAATGGAGTTCTTCAATCAGAGACCTTAATCCTGTCTTCAGGGAAGGCAAACTGTGGTGCTAGCAGTGAGAGGTGACTTTTCCAACCTGTTGAAAATTCTTAAACAGATGAAACACAAAAGCTGAGGGAAATGGGGCCAAGAACCAGGAAGAAAGTTTTTCCTCTTTCAGATTTTTGATAAACTTTCACCATAGGGAGAATCATTATAGGGCAGTAAAGAGGAATGAGTATGTATCAATGGGACTAGAAGCAAAAATAAAGCAAACACCTCAATGGTTGTTAATTGGAATATTTCATGTAGACACAGAAATTTAATTTGATGATTGGCTCTAACAATAGAATTTAAAGGATGGCTTCTGTTCTTAATAGTAAACATTTAGGAGACTGGAAGTTGAAATAGTTTCATCAGTTAAATTTTAAACTAAAAATGAAAGTAAAAAGTCTAAGATAAAAGTAATGGAAGAATTGATTATTAAGGAACATCCAGTCAAAAAATAGTGCTAAAAATAATTTAATGTTTTGCAGATGCTAACGTGTTTAGAGAAAATTTTAAATTCTTATATTTTTTAAGAAGAATCTATTTTACCACTCAGAGACAAGAAATACTCTGGGTGTTTTAAACAAATTTAAATAATATTCAAATTTGCAAGGTCCTTATTGAATGTTACAGGCCATTGATTTTCAATCCTGGATGCACATATGAATTATCCAGACAGCTTAAAAGCATTTTTTTTCTGGGTTTTATTACAGATAAATTAATTCAGAATCTCTAGGAATACAGTTTGGGCATCATTGTTTTAAAAGTTCTATAGATGATCCTATTGTGCTGCCAGGATTGAGGGCCACTAAGTCAGACAGTGAATGGGCAGAATGTAAACATAATGAGAGCAAGAACCATGCATGATTCATTAACACATAATAGATGCTCAATAAAGATAGAATGAATTGAGTAATATGGACTATGTGGCCTGTCTATAAATGGGAAAGCCTACAGAGGCTTCCCACTCTATAATATTATTTTTAAAAAGCCCATTCAGAGCAATAGCTTATTATTTACCCATTGAGTGTGAACTCAGATAATGAGATTTTCTAATCCATAATCTAAAGAAATGAAAGATCTTTTGAAAAGGAGGGGATTTGAATGTGCCTACCTTGTCACCTAAAGGAACCAGCTACCTGTCCTGTCATTATTATAAATACTCCTTACACACCTTGCAGGAATAACACAATGCTGAGGTCTAGTTTGGGGAGGAGCTATGCTTTCACACATCTTTCATGGTGACCTGCTTCTATAAGACACATTTTGTATCAGAACCACTATATGTGTACATATATACTATTATGTATATATACTACTATATATATATAATATATATACACACACACATTTAATTCTGAAATATTTCTAAAATCAGTACTTACCTGTAATATGTGAGATAATATCTGATATTTTAAATTTTATTTTATTCATCAAGAAATGTTAGTGAAAAGTTCATTGATTTCATGATCCAGTAGGGTATCTTCACCTTCACTTTGTAAAACACTGCAATACCTGGGTCATGCAAATGGAGGCCAAGGTTTAGCAGCAATGCCCGCCTTACCAGGAAGAGAAAATGAATTTTCAGTAATTGTAATTAGTTCATAATATCATGTTACATTATACTTACCTAAATGGATATTTTATTGTTTACTCTCTATTTCTTGCAATGTGAATGTATGCCTCATGAGGACAGAGCTCCTAATTTCCTTTATACATCCCATCATCAGCAACAGATAAGTACAGTGCCTAGCTCATATTAGAAGTCAGTAAATGCTCATTATACTGCTGAACATAAAAATGAATAACTCCCTACCATAATGGTTTCCCAGATGTAATTTTCCCAGATACCAATACTTGAATTTTTAAAATTTGTCAACAACTTCCATTTCAAAAGTCTTAGTTGTTCCTTTTTTTTTTTTTAGAGAGAGAGGGAGACTTTTATTATTATTATTATTAGTTGCTCAAGACAATACAATGATTTTAGTTTTCGGTGGACACAACATCTTTATTTTTTTATTTTTATGTGGTGTTGAGGATGGAACCCAGCGCCCTGCGCATGCCAGGCAAGCACACTACCGCTTGAGCCACATCCCCAACCCAATTTGTTCCTTTTAAGATTCAGCTGTATCATCATTTTTAAAGGAATTATTAGAGATCCATGACATATTTGGGGAAAAATACCATGGAGCTCCTAAAACTCATCTCAGGGTTAAAATAAAAAGTCATCTTTGTCCTAAAGTTTATGACCCTAAAAACAAGAATAGTAAGAAAAGAGAGAGAGAGAGAGAGAGAGAGACAGAAATATCCTACGAATGGCAAATTACAAGTATCCTGGGGTAGAGAAGTAGGAAGGCCTTGAAAATAAGAGAGGCAACAAATCAGAAGCTGAGAGCTGTGAATGGTAAATGTCAATGCGGCCAACAGAATCCCAGAAAGTTTATGGCCAATGAGAGGATTGAGAAAGCAAAAATGACCAGTAACAGGCATGTGACAAAGAAACTGGAGAGATAAATATTTACCTGACAGGGACCTGGGAGCACAAATGTAACCAAAGAAGAGAACAGAGGAAAGGGTGCACACATATGCAGATATACCCACATGCACACACAATATTTCACAGATATGTATGTCTACGTAAGCCTGCTCTCATGGAGCTGAGTTCCTGCTAACTTTCAGCTAAGTGCAAGATTTGTTGCGCTTAGAGATGTGTAGCCCAAATCAAGATACTGATAGAAGACGAAAACTCGCTATTATTTATGTTCCTGTGCAAACATTAAGAATACATTGGCCAGTATAAAAGACACAGTCCCTATTTTCGTGAAATTTCTATTTTAATGGGGGCATTTAGACACATATAATACCAATAATTTTATTATGTAATGTTATTGGTTATCACTTGAAGAGTCATGAAGGAGATGGCCAACAGTACTGTAAACACTTGGGTTATACTCTACAGCATGAAGAGGGGCCTCCTGGGGCTTTCCAGGAAGAGGACAGTATTTGTAAGGACCTGTGGCAATGAAAGTAGGTTACATTTGTGGTCAGTGTGGTCACAAAGCAGGGGTGAGGGCAGACTTGCTAGGAAAGTAAGTAGGGTCAGGCTCGTGCAACAATATTCAGGGCATGCTAAGGATTTGAAATTATGCCTGAGAGAAATGAGAAGTTGCTAAGAGATTTCATATAGAGTTCAGACATGTAGGCAGCACTGGGGAGGGATCAGGGGCAGGATTTGATGTAAGCGTATCTGTCTTGGGATGGTCCCATGGCAAAAGTTTGAGCACAATGCTTTTCAGCTGTTGTGAGCAGCTCATTCTAATTCTGAATGCTGTGGTTCTCTTAGACAACAGCTTTAGTTCTGTTACTGAATGATCTTCCCACTATATCCCCAAACTGTCCAATTTACTGTCTAGAGAAGTTCTCCAGCTTAAACCATTTCTCATTAGAGAATGATTTAAAAAAGAAAAAGGCTTTTCTTGCCTATTACTACTGAAGAAAATGTTCTGGAGAAAGAGGCTTGCCTTAATCTTGGGTCTGTAACTTGTGCACTCCAATAATGATTTGCAATAAATCTGCTTAAATCCCCATAGGGTCTCCCTGTTAATCCTCAGTTCCTTCCTTACATATCAAGCTTGGGAAGGCACAAATCCCTTCACTTATTAAGAAAAACCCACAGCACCATAACCTGAGAATATAGTTCCATCTCTATTGGGATGTGTGCATCTTTGTGCAATTTTGATGGAAATGGAATTTTATTTTCCAGATGTGGAAAATGAGTATCAGCAATCTTGGCACTCCTGGCTTTCCATGAGATCATGTCTGTGCAGCTAGGATGGATTCTTCTGGGGCTTTTGATACTGCTTTTAGAATTAAATCAAATACAATCATACAGTGACGTATTCTTCTTAAAAAATTACAGGGTGAGAAACGTGAACCTACATGGGAACATTTGAATTTCATAATAGTTCCAGCAATGGTGGAAGATTGGAAGGGTGCTTTTAAACAAGCATTAAGCAGCCCCCTGAATGTCAGGCAGGTGTTGAAATTTTGGATGAACTATCTCAGATTACCCTCGTAACTATTCCAGGGAGTACTATTAACATCTCCATTTTACAGATGAGAAAGTGAAGCTCAGAAAGTTTAATTTGCTGCTTATGAATGTGATAGAGCTGAAATCTGAACCCTGTCTACACAACTCAAACACCCCTCTTTTAATTTTGACACAGTACATAATACTGTTGGATTAATTACCTAAAATATGTAAACACCAGACCACTTTTTGACAGGTTCCTAGCTTTTTCCAATACCTTTAAGTAAATAACTCAGGTGATATCTAGCAAAGATGGTGACTTCAACCTGGAAATCAAGCCCCACCTCACACCTCCTCTATTCTGACCAAGAGGATCAAAACAGTCCAAAAGTATTGAGAAGAAATCTGTAAAAGTACAGGAGATCAGAGATGACATCATCCTCACATCAGAAGCATCTGTGGATTTCTGATATGGTACAGTAAATACATGAACAAGTGGGCAGTGTTGAGGTGACTCAGCAGAAGTAAATCTGCAGAAGTTGGGCAGCCTCTGATTTGGATGCTTATTATAGAAAGGGGTCAGGCTGCAGGACAGAGTGGTCTCCCTCTGGACTCCTCCTGCTCTGCAGAATCGTTCCACAGTGGAGTCAGCACAGCAGTGGCTATTGAAGAGGCCTTGGGTAGGTGGACTGCGTATTGAGAGGCAATTTTAAAAGCAGCCAGAGGATTTATTCCACCACCATCCCCCATCTCTGATGCCAAGAAGAAAGAAAACATTACCTGCAGCAAACATTTCATTCAGAACAAGCAATTCATTTGGAATACAAAGTGTTCCTGAGGAAGACAGATAGCCTGTTCCCAGGAATGGAGTGTGCACTTGTTTATTAGCCTTGGGATTGTACAGGAAAGAGTCCTTCGGTGTTTGTGGTACAGAAAAAAAAAAATATGGTGTAGTATTTGCTGGTTTTCAAGACATAAAAATTTGTCTCTCATTCTTTTTCCTAAGTTCTACTTCTTCACCATTCCACAAGACCCAGATGAAGTGCTCAATCTTCCCTAAAACTCTTCCTTACCTCACTTTCTCTTCTCCTGAACCAGAAGTAACATCTCCATATTTTTGGTTTGCTGGCTAATTTTGTTTAATTTTTAAAGTCATATGTACTTAGATTAAAAAATAAAAACTAAGTGCTAGGAAGGCATGGAATGAAAATGTGTCTCTGTACCCTCAACCTTCTTGGTTTTCCCTAGAGGCATTTTCTGTCTTCCGTTTTTTGAAATGTCTCTCCAAAACCTAATGGTCTGTACCAGCAAATAGAAGTTCCCTGTGTACATTGTTCTGCCTCCTCTCTCCTTTGGTTTAGCATATATCTTAGCAATGAGTCTCTCTCAGACACATAGATCCACTTTATTTTCATGGCTCTCTAGCATGACATTTCTGTCTCCTTTGGAATTTCCATGGTGGATCTGCACTGCTTCTGCTATGACACCTGCCTGTCCTTGAGATCTAAAGTCATCTACAAGCTGCCTTCCTTGCTGGATTTCAAACACACTGATGGCAAAGACTAAAATATTACCATATTTTATTGAGCCTATTAATTTAAGATAGAAGTATGAAATAGTGAAATTATAAAGCTCTGCCAACCAGCAGAGTTTTTAAAAATCGAGGGATAATTTATAAACAATCAAATGCACAAACCTTAATTGTACAGTTTGATAGCTTATGACAATTGTATAAAACCTTGTGACAACTAAGGTATTTCCACCGTGCTGGAAAATTCCCTTGTGTACTTTTCCAGTCATTTTTTAACTCCACCTCAACACCAGCAGCAAAGGCTTCCTACTACTACCACCATACATCAACCTTTGAAAAATAATCTTATATTTATTTTAAATAAAATAATATAGCAATATTCTTGTTTTATTATTTTTCAATGCTGAACAGTATTTTATTTTATAAAATTTGTTTATTCTCTTTTTAATGGATTTACCTTTTTTCCCCTCTGATTTTTGCCTATTATGTGTAAGGCCATTCTAATCGTCTTTTGTAGTTCTATGTTTTCTTTTCTCTTAGGCAAATATCTAGAAGTGAAATTCCTGATCCTGGGGTAAACAGATGTTCAACTTTAATAAGAAACTGTGAAAAAAAAACATGTCTGTCATGTTTAATTTTGGTCATTCAGTGCCTGTGAGATGGTATTTCATGGTGGTATTAATTTGTGCTAGACAAGTATTCTACCACTGAGTTACACCCCAAGCCCTGCTTTCTTTTTTCCATTTTTTTTTATTGTGCTGTGGTTTTCTTTCTTTCTTTCTTTCTCTTTTTTTAAATGAGTCAATTATTAAGTGCATATATTGGATATGTTTTCCCTAGTCTGTGGCATGTCTATTTATCTAGTGAATATGATCTTTTTATGATAAGTTTTAAATTTTATAATATCTAATTTTTTTCTCCTATAAAAATGGTGATTTTATGTTCTGGCTAAGAAATCTTTTTTTTTTTTTTTTTTCATACCAGGGGTTAAACCCAAGGGCACTTAACCACTGAGGCATATTCCCACATTCCCACAACCTTGCTAAGTTGTTGAGGTTGGCTTTGAACCTGCCATCCTCTGGCCTCAGCATCCTGAATTGCTGGGATTACAGTTGTGTGCCACCAGACCTGACAGAAATCTTTTGATAACTCCAAGTCACAAAGATATTCTTTCCTGTTTTCATCTAGTAGCTTTATATTTTTAAGCGTTCACATTTAGATACATGATATAACTTGAGTTAGTTTTTGCACATGACATTATTAGAGGCTGAAGTTTCTTTGTATTAATTACAAATATCCAGTCATTTAACCATTTGCTCAAATAGTTTTCCTTTCTGCATTGACTGTGTGCCTTGAAATTTAGTTGTCTACCTATGTGTGGATCTGTTGGATTCATATACTTTTCAATTGATCTATTGATCTACCTTACACCAATACCACAGTCTTGATGACTGTTGCTTTATTTGGGAATCATCAAATCACAAAATGTAAGGTCTCCAGATTTGTTTATCTCCTTCAGGATTGTTGTTTTATTCTAGACTCTTTAAATTTCCATATAACTTTTAGAATCAATTTTCCACATTCAATAACAAAGCTTTCTGGGATTTTGATATCTGGAGATAAGGGAACCTTAATAATTTGAGGCATCCAATCCATTAAAGTTGTAATTTTTCCTATTTATTTAGATCTTATCTAATTTCTCTGTTTCATAACTTTTCAGCATAAGAGATCTTGCACATTTTTCATTAGATTTATTTTAAGGTGTTTGATATTATAGCTGCAATTATAAATTAAATTTCATATTCCTGTCCTATCTTACTGGAATTATACAAGTAAATTAATCTATGTTTGTTGCATACACATTAAGATAGTTATGCTCTGTAAGAGCGATATCCTTCCATTGTGAAATGTTCATGAAATTTTTCTCTAGTAACTTTCTTTGTTCTGTTATCATGTGAACATAACAGCCCTATATGTATTGCATATGCATAGCATACCTTTTTCAATCCTTTGCATTTCAACCCATATTTTTATATTCAAAGTAGGTATCTTAGAAAGTTCACATAGTTGGGTGGTCTTTTTTTAAAAAAAAATTGTTTTTAGATATACATGAAAGTAAGGGTGTATTTTGACATATTATACATACATGGGCTGCACCCATGTATGTATTACAATGTACTACAATTTTTATCCCATTCTTGTAGTTAAACATGATGTGGAGTTATACCTGTTGAGTTTTCATATGTGAGCATAGAAGTTATGTCTGATTCATTCTACTGTCTTTCCTATTCCCACTCCCCACTCTTTTCCCTTCATTCCCCTTTGTCTAATCCAGTGAACTTCTATACTTCTCCTCTCTACCTTCCCTTGTTATGGGTTAACATCCACATATCAGAGAGAACAATGATGTCTGCTTTTTATATCTATGTGGTAAAGGTAATCCACTTACATCTAAATTAGGGTTGGACTTTAATTTTAGCTTCTTAGTATTTGTTTTCCGTATGCCTGTATTAGTTTGCTAGGACTGTCAACGTACCACACAGTGGGTGACTTAAACAACACAAACAGTTCTGGCGTCTGGGAGCCTGAGATCAAGATGTCAGTAGAGTTGGTTTCTTCTGCAGGTCCTGAGGGAAAGTTCCATTCCAGGTGGCTCCCGCTGGCTTGCTGATGGCTATAGGTGCCTCTTCCTGGTGTCTTTATGTGATCTTTCCTCTGTGCCTGTGTGTAGATTTCCTCTTCTTACAAGGTTACCGGTCATATTAGACTACAGCTCACTCTAATTACCTCATTTAAATGTAATGATCTCCTTAAGGACCCTATCTTTGATGCAGTCACATCCCAAGCTACTGAGGTTTAGGACTTCAACATAGGAATTTGGGGAGAGACATGGTTCAGGCCATAATAGTGCCCTCTCTGTTCTTAATTCCTTTGTTCTTCCTTTCCTATGATCTTTTAGTGTTCAGTTTTATATTCTTTTTTATTTTTATTTTTTAATTTTTTCTTATTAGTTAACAAGACAGTAGGAAGCATCTTGACACATCATACATAAATGGAGTATAACTTCTCATTCTTCTGGTTGCACATGATGTAGAGTTACAGTGGTTGTGTAGTCATATATGCACATAGGGTATTAATGTCTGATTCATTCTATTATTCTTCCTTCCCACTACCCTCTTCCCTCCCTTCACTTCTCCTTCTCCAATCCAAAGTACCTCTATTCTTCCCTAGCCACCCTTCACCTTTTACTGTGAATTAGCACCCACATATCAGAGAAAACATTCGTCCTTTGCTTTTTTTATTGATTAAAAAAATAAATGCTAAGGGAATGCATTACAATTCTTATTACACATATACAGCACAAGTTTTCATATCTCTGGTTGCATATAAAGTATGTTGACACCAATTCGCATCTTTATACATGTACTTTGGATAATGATGTCTATCACATTCCATCAGCCTTGCTAATTCACTGCTCCCTCCCCTTCCCTCCCACCCCTCTGCCCTATCTAGAACTTATCTATTCCTCCTATGCTTCCCCTCCCTATCCCACTAAGAATCAGCCTCCTTATATCAGAGAAAACATTTGCCATTTGTTTTTTGGGATTGGCTAACTTCACTTAGCATTATCTTCTCCAACACCATCCATTTACCTGCAAATGCCATGATTTTGTTCACTTTTATTTCTGAGTAAAATTCCATTGTGTATATATCTGTCACATTTTTGTATTCATTCTTCCACTGAAGGGCAATGGAAGAGCCTACATCCTGGGAGCAAATTTTTACCCCTCACACATCAGACAGAGCAGCACTAAGCTCTAGGGTATATAAAGAACTCAAAAAACTAGGCACCAAAATAAAACAAATGACCCAATCAACAAAGAGGCCAAGGACCTGAACAGACATTTCTCAGAAGAGGATATACAATCAATCAAAAAATATATGAAAAAAATGTTCATCATCTCTAGCAATTAGAGAAATGCAAATCAAAACTACTCTAAGATATCATCTCACTCCAGTCAAGGTGGCAGCTATTATAAAGACAAACAATAATAAGTGTTGGTGAGGATGTGGGGGAAAAGGTACACTCATAAATTGCTGGTGGGACTGAAAATTGGTGCAGCTAATATGGAAAGCAGTATGGAGATTACTTGAAAATCTGTGAATGGAACCACCATTTGACCAAGCTATCTCTTTCCTCGGTCTATACCCAAAAGATTTAAAAACAGCATACTATGGGATACAGTCACATCAATGTTTATAGCAGCACAATTCACAATAGCTAAACTATGTGGCCTTTGCTTTTTGAGATTGGCTTATTTTGCTTAGCATGATATTCTCCAGCTCCATCCATTTACTGGCAAATGCCATAATTTCACTCTTCTTTAAGGCTAAGTAATAGTCCATTGTGTATATGTGTCACCTTTTCTTTATCCATTCATCTGTCAAAGGGCACATCAGTTGGTTCCATAGTTTAGCTATTGTGAGTTGAGCTGCTATAAACTAGATGTGGCTGTATCACTGTAGTATGCTGATTTTAAGTCCTTTGAGTTTAAACTGAGGAGTGGGATAGCTGGGTCAAATGGTTCTATTCCAAGTTTTCTGAGGTCAGTTTTATATTCTTTTTTGACTTTATACAGTATATTCTTTATTGACTAGCTATGTCGTGTGTGTGTGTGTGTGTGTGTGTGTGTGTGTGTTGGGTTCACTCTAGAGATTAGCATGTGCAACTTTCACTTTTCCCAGCTACCTTCAATGATATCCTATCATTTGCGAACATTTTAAGAATGTTGCAACATAATAATTCATATATGCCTTTCTCTAAATTTTGTGCTCTTTTGGTGATAAAATTTAGTTCTACATCTACTACAAATCCTACAATATATTCTTATTAGTTTGACTTTAAAAGTCAATCATTTTTAAAGAAAATTTTTAAATGAGAAGAAGGTACTAATATTTAAGAAATTTAACCATACCTATATATGACATTAAAAGGAGATAGTGTTTTAAAGAATAGAATGTAAATATATTTATTTCTCTATATATTAATAATATATATAACATGGCATTTTCATTTGGCAGGTTAAAGATGCTGTTCTGCTGTATCTGGCCTCCATTCAACCAGCATCTCTAACCTTAGGTGTTCTATCCCTAGAGATGATACTGAAGCCAGAATTAGACAGGCAGTCAGTATAGATAGGTAAATTGAGTCAGGTCAGATCACAGAGACCAATTTTGAGTGAGTCCAGGAAGTTGGAGACTGTCCCCTGAGGGATCAAAATGTTAATTCACGCACCCGGGTGTGAGCCAGGGCAGAGCTTTGTAAGTGTGTGTTCTCTTCCAAGCCCTTCCTCCACCCTTATCAAGAACCTCCTCACATACAGTCAATCAACAAGTACATGAAAAAATGCTCACCATCTCTAGCAGTCAGAGAAATGCAAATCAAAACCACCCTAAGATACCATCTCACTCCAGTAAGATTGGCAGCCATTATGAAGTCAAACAACAACAAGTGCTGGCGAGGATGTAGGGAAAAGGGTACACTTGTACATTGCTGGTGGGACTGCAAATTGGTGCGGCCAATTTGGAAAGCAGTATGGAGATTTCTTGGAAAGCTGGGAATGGAACCACCATTTGACCCAGCTATTCCCCTTCTCGGTCTATTCCCTAATGACCTAAAAAGAGCATACTACAGGGATACTGCTACATCCATGTTCATAGCAGCACAATTCACAATAGCTAGACTGTGGAACCAACCTAGATGCCCTTCAATAGATGAATGGATAAAAAAAAAATGTGGCATTTATACACAATGGAGTATTACTCTGCACTAAAAAATGACAAAATCATGGAATTTTCAGGGAAATGGATGGCATTAGAGCAGATTATGCTAAGTGAAGCTAGCCAATCCCTAAAAACCAAATGCCAAATGTCTTCTTTGATATAAGGAGAGCAACTAAGAACAGAGTAGGGTGGAAGAGCATGAGAAGAAGATTAACATTAAACAGGGACGAGAGGTGGGAGGGAAAGGGAGAGAGAAGGGTAATTGCATGGAAATGGAAGGAGACCCTCATTGTTATACAAAATTACATACCAGAGGAAGTGAGGGGAAAGGGGAAAAAAAACAAGGGGGAGAAATGAATTACAGTAGATGAGGTAGAGAGAGAAGATGGGAGGGGAGGGGAAGGGAGGGGGGATAGTAGAGGATAGGAAAGGTAGCAGAATACAACAGACACTAGTATGGCAATATGTAAATCAGTGGATGTGTAACCGATGTGATTCTGCAATCTGTATACGGGGTAAAAATGGGAGTTCGTAACCCACTTGAATCAAATGTGTGAAATATGATATGTCAAGAACTATGTAATGTTTTGAACAACCAATAATAAAAATTTTAAAAAAGAACCTCCTCCCCTTGCTCCAACCTGTTGCTAAGGTAACCTGTCCCAGGAATTGGTATTTTTTCCCAGGAATTGCCCCTCCCTATAGGAAGCTATAGAATTGTTAGTTAATGTGTCCTTGGCTGCTCCATCCTGCCCTTCCCCTTTCAACCCTCCTGTTTCCCACCTTTTGGCCAGCCCACAGAGCATTTCCTAGGCCTAGTCAAATGCCTAGTCACATATGCAGGAAGGAGAAAGATAGTGGAAGAGGGCAGGAGAACAAAGGAAGCCTAGGACTTATATAAAGGGCAGAACACCTCACTTCTTGGGATACCAGGATACCAGCAATGGCCCCCTTCTCCCTCCTAGGAGAAGTCTATGTTACCCCTTTTTAAATAAACCCTGTTTTATATTCTTGCCTTGGTGTGCTTCTCTAATGTTCCAACTTCAACATGTGAGGAAGCAGAGCTCCTCACTGATAACCGGCAGTATCAATGCTAAGGGTAAGAAATAGTCCCCACAAAGGAAGAACTTAGTCTCCCTTGTCTCAGTGGATTGGAAACACCACTGCCCACCCAGTTGTAGGGATGTTTCACTCTTCCTCTCACTGGAACCTGGGAAGCCCTTTGTCAATGTCTCAGTGGGACTTTTGTGCACTGGAAGAGAGATACACTCCAGAATTCTAGCATCAGGTCAATCTATACAGAAGTTCAGTGACTCACTTTTCATTCAGGCAGTTGGACCTTGTGGTATATGGAGCCTCCCTCCTCCTGCCCCCAATTTACCCTTTTCCAAAGACAAAGGAAATGGAAAATGAGGATGCAAGAGGGAATAAAGTGTTTGGAACACAAGAGTATTGTGATTTACGGAAGTGATTCCACTGGCAAAACCATTGGGACTTGGTGGGTTGGAGAGATATTTTGGTGTGTGGTTTGGAGCATGTAGATGAGGATGGGTGGTTTTGAAGATCCTTGTTGTCTGACTGAGCAACTTGAATTCCACCATCACAAGGCCTCAGGGCTTTGAAGCTGGCATGAGAATTGAGTTGCAGCGTGCAAAGTGTAGGCACCTGGGTTTGAGCCAGGGCAGAACTTTGCAAGTATGTGTTCTCTTTACTTCCTGTACTCCCAGATATCACCCAGTCTGGTATTAATGAGAACTGACATTTTTTTTTTTTTAGTAGACTCTAAGAGCTCAGGGTCTACTATCTATCTCAAGGTCCAACTGCCTGAATAAAAAGTAAGTCACGGAATTCAAAATGAGACTAAGTTGTGATAAGTGCTTTATCTAAATTATTTAATATTTAGAGTTCTTTAAGATTTGCCAAGTGTAAATATACTGTCAACCAGTTGTATTCTGGATGTGGTTAACTTAACTGATGAACTTCAATTTTCCTCATTATAATATGCCAACTGCTGTCATCATTATGATGTGTTAGATTTCACAGATAATCACATGTCATATTTTCAAGGACAGACCTGATATTGCAACTATCCACAGTGAATTATGCTTAAAAACATTGCTATAAATGTTCGTTTTACACAAATAGTTAACAAACACTTGTAATGAATGTGCTCAGGTGGTAAATTGAGGTGAATGATAATCTCAGAACATGCTTATCTATCATCATCAAATAAGGATACAAAAGTTTGTAAAAGAGAGAAAGAAAAAAACTAAATTAAGCAAAATGTGGGGGTAGGGATGATATTCTTGGCTCAGGAAACTGAGTCAGAAATATTTCTGCATTTGGGCAATGTCAGATCCAGTAACACATTTGTTGTAACTAGAACCTGATTTTTCTCTCTGCTCTGTCTTTCACAGTGTTGGCTTCATCCTCAGGCTGCACGCACTGCCTCCTGCCACACTCCTGGCTCTATTTACTTCTCACAAAAGGCAGTTGCTAGCTCTCAGCTCTCAGCTCCCAGCCTTTAACCACATTATCCAAGGGAAGATAATGTGGGGTTATTATCGGGCTACCTCTGATTGTTCCTGCACAAATCCTCAGATGCTCAAATTTGGCTCAAATTTGCTCAGTTGTCTCTCCTGAACCAATCATGTTTGTTACAGAGAGTGGAGACCGTGACTGGCTTATATCACTCAGATTCTGGTTGTGGTCATGGAGCAGAGGGTGGGTCAACCCCACCTGAACACAGAGCATCAGCACAAGGGAGGGTGTGGTGGTTCCCACCATAGTCTGGGAACACTGGCCTGGCTGAGGACTAGCATCTTACTAACACTGTCTCAGATGTGATCTAAGGAGCTTAATGCTGTATCCCACTCAATCCTTTCCTCAGGTTTGGAATTTTCTTTATCACTGAACTAATACCTCCACTCAGGGGAACTACATTCTACCCTTAATAGGGGCCTTTCCTTATTGCCCCAGAAAGTTTTCCTTTTACGTATACAAGTATTTCTTATTTGAAGGCCTCTAAGCACAAAATCAAACAGCATATCTTTCTTTTCAAAACACATAGTTAACTATTTCATTCCTGGATACTCAAATTAGGAGTGTTATCTATCCACAAGAGCCAAATTTCTTGAAGTATCACCGTCACCATCATTATCATGTTCCCTGAGGACACTGTGCTAGGCACAGTACAGTACACACATAGCCCAACTGGATAAAGTGTAATATGATTCAGTTGATGTTAATTACTGAGTTTGGCATCAGACATGGTTCATAATAAGACTTCTGGTCAGACACCAACCATAGGTTCTCTGGGTCCCCAGTCACCTGCACTTTTGGCCAACAGCCCACCAATCTAAAAGCTTCCTGCTATCCTCCTCAGGTTTAAAATCTTGCTAGAACCATTTACAGAACAGAGAAAAGTAATACTAATGATTCCAGTTTTGTTATAAAGGAGACACATAGGGTGAGGTCTGGGAGGGAGCACAGAGCTTCAAGCCCTCTCCTTAGGAAACCAGTGTTCACCAATCAGGAAACCTCATTAAAACTCATTGTCCAGAATTTTTACTGGGGTTTCATTATTTAGATAATAGATGTGATTTATTAGGTCATTGGCCATGTGATTGAACACAACCTCTTAGCTTGCCTCCTCTTCCTAAATTTGGGCAGATCCAAAGTCCCAACCTTCTGGTGACCAGCCCTACTATCCCAACGGAAGCTTATGCATTATTTTTATCACAATGAAACTATTTTAAGACACTGCATGCTTGTGTATGCAGTGCCCTGGTTATTTTCAATTTATTTCCTGTCTGTCTGAAAGATAACCTTATCTCTTCAAGTGGAATGAAGCTTCTGGACTATAGATATAATGCCTTCTATTTTATTTGTATGATTGTTTTTTTCTTTAGGTTTTTACTGTTCATCAGTTTTGGAGGCAGACATATTTGATGCCCAAGATTTGCCTTCTTTTAGCAATCTAAGGAATGGAATCCTAGAAACCAAATCTCAGGATGTATATGTAAGGTCAGTGAGAATATTGGTGGCCTAATTTCATCATAAAACTCCATGCAGGTCTTCTCTACGCCCCTTAGCAACATGTAAGGTTGGAGAGGCCATTAATTCCTAAGATACTCACCTGAAGATGAGCCTTACTCTCCTTAAAGTAGAGGCTGATGATTCAGACAAAGTATCTGGGAGCAGAGTGCCTTTAGAATGGTTCTGGTTCAGTTTCAGAAATAGACTGGAAGAAAAAAATCCAGCATGAATAATGTTTTGTCATAGAATATTGCAAGAAAAATCACTCACTAATTAAAAAAATTCTATTACAGTTTTAGACAACTGTGGAAAGCAAAAAAAAAAAAAAAATCTTCATTCTATAGGGTTTTCTCCTTTAATGTACGTGGAGGGAATTGTCTCAGCAAATATATAAGCAGCTCAGGATATTTTCTCCCATTTTATAATCTCCTTGTTAAGAGAGGTCAGCTATAGAAGTAGCCTACTGTTATAGTTTAAATCTTGAATGTCCCCCAAAAGCCCATGACTTTGAGGCTGGGTCCTCAGGCAATGGGGCCTGGTGAGACATCTTCAGTTCATTGGGGTGTGACCTTGAAGGGGATTGTGAGACCCTGTTCTCCATCTTCCTCTTTTTCATTGCTTAACATGAAGTGAGTAGTTTTATTCTGTCACATGCTCTTACCATGACACTGCTAGAGGCCCAAAGCACAGGGTGAACCAATCATGGACTGAAACCTCTAGCAATCTGAGCCAAAATAACCCTTTTCTCTTTATAAGTTCATTATCTTCATTATTTATTTTAATGATAGGAAGCTAACACACCTAACTTTGGGCTTGAAAGCACCTCATTTTCTCTATTGTTTTATTTGTTTCATCAATAATTTGTTTGGTCATTCACTTATTCAGTTACTCACTTATTCATTTATTCATCAAAATGTCAATGATGAGGCCAGGTGCAGTGGTTGTGTAATCTCAGCTACTGGGGAGGCTGAGAGAGGAGGATCACAAGTTGGAGGCTAGCCTCAGCAACTTAGTGAGACCCTGACTCAAAATAAAAAAAAAAAAGGACTGGGGATATTAGCTCAGTAGTCCAGCACCCCTGGGTGCAATCCCCAGTACCAAACACACTCAAACATCAACAATTATTTGAGGTGCCTTCAATACTGTAATAGTGTGTGAGGCACTGATGGGGATAAGGGGTAGAATATTTGGTCAGGCATCTTTCCAGTAAAAATCTTTGACCAACATGATGATTCTGATCTCTTTCTCATATTACTTGGATTTCAAAGCTTTTCTAGCCCACATGATCCTCAAATTAAAATGACCAAATCACTCCCCCCCCCCTTTTTTGGTGACCTATTAAATATAAACTTGAACATAAAACATGTGGATTTATAATATCTAAAATTTTACCACATGGGATTTGTTCCCATCTCCCAAGCAACTGAGAAGTATGAAAACAAAGTTTCCCTCTGCATGTCAACTTTAAACTAATGAAGAACTCTCTTCTCTGTCCCTTGGGGACAGGCATTGGTGGCCACAGCTGGTCATGCCCCACCATTGCTGGGAATCAAATCCAGACAATAGCAACTTTTCCATATGGAATCTCTTAAGAAATTCAGAAAAGCCAACAGATCTTAAAGAGACCTAATGATAAGGTAGGTGTATTATCATGTGAAGAAGTTTCCTAGAGGTGGTGTTTGGAAGTGTGCCTTCCTGGTGAGCTATAGAAGCTTCATCTCCCTTTGTGATATTAAAAAAGGAAAGGATTCTGGCAGAACATCTTACAGATTTTTTTTCTGCCAAGGAGAATTCTAAGATCAGCATTTTCTTGTAAATGCCTTCGTTGACCATAATTGCTTCATGGACATTGCAATATAATGGTTATAATGCTGCCTTTTCTTTTAATCTGGTTCAGTATCCGACCATTTAAGCCATTGTAACAAGAGATGCAAAAAGAAATTCCTTTAGCCATTTCCTGAGATGTTGGGATATATGCTGTCATTTACAACCACAGGTGAGGAGAAATCTTTTCACAGAGCAAGGGAATCTGTCCCTGGAACCTTATCTGTTTTATTACAGCATGATGAAATATGAACACTATCACATAATTGTGTTTTTACCCACTGATTGACTTGGCTTTTAGTCTTGAGTGATAATGACAAATTCTCCATGACTTTCCAACAAGAGAAATAGGGATTTGCCATCAATCATCATATAAAAGGCCTAAAATGCAATTTGAAACTGAAAGAAGAATTTCAAACAAAGTAGAAATTTCCCATGGTGCATGTGAGCCTATCCGTAACAGCTTTATGTCTCTGTGAAACGTCCTTGTCTCTGTACAAGACCAACAGCTGGCTCTTGCAGCCAAGGCCCCCATCCCCTGACCTTGTACTTCATCTCCACAAACAAACCTCAGGAGTTACCTTTTCTTGGCAAAAACCATTTGTCCAGGAATTGATTTGGGACTTCTATAGGAGACTTATTCTACTGGTATGCTATATGCTTAAACAACTCAGTGATTTCCATTACAATGTCAAATAATGAGTCAGTTCAGAAAACAGGTCACTTGAGCTTAATGTCTGATCAGCATTTATTTAAATTTTGTACCAAAGTGGACGCAGGTCTTTCATTTCTAAATGTGTATCTATATCTTAGTTTACATCAGGCAATGTTCTAAGCCCATCATTTGGGTAGTAAAAAAACAGAAATATCTCCTTGCCTGGTGGTATATAAGTTGGGGAGACCCAGAATAAGCAAATTAAAATGTCAAGAAAGAAACAGGAGCATAGGGAAGAAGGGAGGAATAGGAACTCAAGGACACAAAGGGTAGGAGTATATGCATATTAACATGATCTTTACACATACGAAACAGGACAGAGAACCTACTCTGACCTAACAGATGGAATTGACAAAGAATTGAACCACAGTAACTGAGCTTTGACTGGTTGCAGAAGGCCTTTTAGCCACTTAATTGATTTGGCTGTAAACTAACTAGTTAAGCTGTAATCAATTGACTGGTTGATTGATGAGGTTGTACCCCATTAAGTGTCTGTGTCCCACTTCAGTCCTCCTGTAAATGCTGTCTGATTCTGTTGGAATTGTCAGAGCCTGCTCTAGTTCTAGGAGTTAAAAGAAAAGCAAATAGGTTTGGTTTTGTTTTCTCTGCTCAAACTTTCCTAAATTTAGTTGGTCTAGGGAATGTTCCTTTTCATAGTTTTTGTGTAAAGCATCAGGAGCCAGAGAAGAGCTTCAGTGGCCTCCGGGAGCATCAGGTAGATAGATACCTGAGAGTCCACCCTTGTTCGCTGTTGTCTTACTGCCTCTGGGGATCCTGGCCGAGTTCTCTCTTCAGAATCCAGTTCTCTGGATTCTGAAGCTCTGTGGGTTTGTGTCTTGAGCTGTCTGGGTTTGTGGGAGCAAATTTTTGCTTCAGACTGGGTTTGGAAGTTGTGAAAGAAGGACTGGATTTTCTAAGGAAGTCTCAGAAGCCTGACTGGGTCCAACAGAAACCAAGCTAGGATCAGAAAGAAGTAGACTGGGTCTTGCACAAAGGCCTAAGGTACTGGGTTGGGTCAGACAAAAATGAAGAAGCAAACAAACAAACAAAAAAATTGAGCTTAATGTTAGACACTGGGATCTTTCATTCCAATGACAACGGAAAGAAACAAAAATGGAGAAAGGTGAGTGAATGTGCAGGCAAGGATGGGGAAGAGTAAAGACCTCACAGAACCAGTGGGATTTAGCCCACAGGTGCTTTTAAAATGCTAAACAAGGGGAGAAACTTGTTTATGCATATTGAGCCTTAGATCAGCAGGGTCCACTTCACCCACATTTACGCCTTATTTTATTGGGGCTGACATATCTCCAGTGAGAAGTCATCAGCTGGTTCCCTAAATGACAAAAAGGGAGCTTGTTTTATTGGCAGAGGTGGGAATGTTCCTTGGCTTATGTGTACTCAACAAGCATTTTGCCCTGTGCCGTAGACAAGGAACTGCAGCTGCTCAAGACAGCACCTGCAGGGCTCCCTGACCTCAAAGACGCAAAGCTGGCAGTGGTCGAGGCTGGCACTCCCAGGCTTCTGGGATCTGCTGTCAGGTCATAAGCCAAGGCTTAGAATTACATCTGTCCTTTGTCCCTGTCCTGGCCCCTGTTTTAGGCTCAGTAGATGGGTATGGTTGCTAGGAGTCAGAAAATCATGAGTTCATCTGAATCCAGGGAGTTTAGAACTTCACCTTCTGGAAATGCATCCTAACTTAGTTTAATGCTCCCTGGATTAGGAGAAAGTGGACAAGGTCCAGGGTCTCAACCTTTTTTCAGTTGGGACTTTGGCCACTTCTTGTGTAATGATTTCTAGAACTTATACTTCTTTTAGATAAAATGGTGATTGCTACAATAAATAAATTGAAATTATGGGACTACAAAGAGGAAGTCATTGGATAACATTTTGTCGTTGTTATTGTTGTTGTTGTAAGGTACTTTAGAAAAGAAAGGGTCAAAGACTTCACAAAACCAATAGGATTTAGCCCACAGGTCCTTTTAAAAGGCTAAACAAGGAGAGAACTTGTTTATATAAATTGAGCCTTAGATAACAGGCTTATATCAGCTTCACCCATATTTACGCCTTGTCTGGGATGTTAAGCACAGAGCAATAATTTAAGGTACCTTAGTCAAGAAAGTTGCTTTGTCCTTGTTAGTTGTTAACAAGTTCTTCCTCTAATTCACTCATTTAGTTCAAGGAACACAGGGCTGGGTTGGGAAGCAGCCTATTTTAACTCATTTTGAGACCTATCTTTAGCGAAAGAAACATCTATAGAGAAAGTCTCCTTTCAGAGCCACAGTCCTCTCTCCTTCAAGAGAGGAAGGAAAAGTCATTAAGCCCCTTAAAGGTGGAAAAGAAAGGCATTTGGGGTTCATGTAACAAGGCTCACTGTAGGCCATGTTGTTTTGATGAGGCTTTCTACTTCGTTTTTACTTTTTATTTATTTATTTGTTTTAATTAGTTACACATGACAGTACAATGATCTTGACATATCATACATTTGAATCAGATGGGGTATAATTTCTCATTTTTCTGAGTGTACAGATTGCAGAATCACAGACTGTGGAACCAACCTAGATGCCCTTCAATGGATGAGTGGATAAAAAAAAATGTGGCATATATACACAATGGAATATTACTCAGCACTAAAAAAAATAACAAGATCATGGCATTTGCAGGGAAATGGATGGCAGTAGAGCAGATTATGCTAAGTGAAGTTAGCCAATCCCTAAAAAACAAATGCCCAATGTTTTCTCTGATATAAGGGATATAAGGGGGGTGACTCAAAATGGGATTGGGAGGAAGAGCATGAGAAGAAGATTACCTCTAGATAGGGAAGAAAGGTGGGAGGGAAAAGGAGGGAGAAGGGGAATTGAATGGAAGGTGGAAGGAGACCCTCATCATTATACAGAATACATGTATGATGTTGTTCGGAGAAAAAAAAAAGAAGTGTGTCACATTAGATTGGGTAGAGAGAAGTGATAGGAGGGTAGGGGAGGGGGAGGGGGGAAAAGAATGACAGCAGAATAAAATAGACTTTATTATTGCTGTATGTATATACGTTTTTACTTTTTAAAATTGGTGCATTATAATTACACAAGAGTGGACTCACTATGCCCTATCTGTTCATGCATAGGAATAATCTGATCAATCTCATTCTCCTGTTCCTTCCCTTTTCCTCCTCTCCCACTTCCTTCCATCCTCTTGCTCTACTCTGCTAATTCCCCTGGTTGTATTATTATTTTAATTAGTGCACTGTAATTATATATAAACTGCATTCATTGTGGCACATTTGTACATGGACAGAGAATGATTTGGTAGATTCAGTTTCCAGGTAGTGCCCCCTGCCCTCCTTTCCTCCTTCCTTCTCCATTCCCTTCCTCTACTCTATTGGTTTCCCTTCTATTTTACTGAGATCCACCCACTTGGGGAAGCAGTGTGGAAATTTCCCCAAAGACTAGAAATGAACCACCTTATGACCCAGCTATCCCATTCAGTGGTATATATCCAAAATAATTAAAATTGACATACTAAATGGATAAAGAAAATGTGAGATATTTATATATATATATATATATATTTTTTTTTTCCCAATAGAATGTTACTCGGCTTTGAAGAAGAATGAAATGTATAGTATTTGCCAGTAAATGGATGGAGTTGGAGAATATCATGCTAAGTGAAATAAGTCAATCCCGAAAAACCAAAGGCCAAATGTTTTTTTTCTGATATGCAGATGCTAATTCACAATAAGGGGGAGCACTAGAGAAGAATAGCATTACCTTAGATTAAGTAGAGGGAAGTGAAGGGAGAGGGGAGGAGATGTGGGGATAGGAAAGATAGTTGAATGAAACAGACATTATTACTGTATGTATATATGTGACTACATGACCAATATGATTCTGCAACATGTACACTCAGAAAAATGAGAAATTATATCCCCTCTATGTATGATATATCAAAGTGTATAAATACATTCTACTGTCATGTATAAATAATTAAAACAAATTTTAAAAATTAAAAAAGTAAAAAAAAATGACATACTATAATGATATAGCCATATAAGTGTTTGTAGCAGCCCAATCTATAGTGGCCAAGTCATAAAACTAGCCTAGGTCCCTGCCAATAGACAAATACATAAAGAAACTGTTATATATATATATATATATATATATATATATATATATACACACACACACACACACACACACACACACATATACACACACACACATACACACACACACAGCGGAGTTTGGACTGAGGCATAAAGAAGAATGCAATTATGGCATTTTCTGTCAAATAGATAGAACTGGAAAACATTTGCTAAGTGAAATAAGCCAGACTCAGAAGACCAATAGTCAAAAGGTTTTCTCTCACATGTAGACATTAGAGAAGGGAAAAAAGATCTTTCTATTTATGTTTTTCATCTAGGCAGATGATAATATGTGGGCCTGGCATCTGATTTAGAGTAGGTAAATCAAGAAAAGAACAGGGTGCCTTGATTCAACTTTCTTGCTGAAAAAGACTGAATGAAATGATTGAGGATGAGGAAAATACTCTCAGAGTAAATGGTTTCTAGAGACAGATGAATGGGCCCATAGGGGAATAGATGAAGGTTTGTGGCATGGTCTGCCTGCGTTTGGTGAAGTCTCCTCTCCTTTGACAAGAGTCAATCTTCACAGGGTTGATAACAACAGAGCTTCCCACAAAAATAAAAGGGAGACCAAGTAGAAGAAAGAGATCACGAAGGAGCAGAGAGGTCATGGGGAATACCAGGGAATTGAATCTACCAAACCATTCTATGTCCATGTACGAATATGCCACAACAAACCCTGCTTTTATGTAAAAGTACAAGGCAGGTGGATGGGGGAAGGAAAAGGGGAGGCTCAGGGCAGGTACTGGGGCTTGAGAATGATCAAATTATGTGCATGTAGGAATACAACATAATGAATCCCAGTATTGCATATCATTATAATGCACCCCCAGAGCTAAAGCCATTATTACAACTACACTTTGGTTACAAATAATTTCTTCACACTTACCTCAAAATCTATTTCCCACAGCTACATACTCATGTAACATTTCCAATGGCATACTATATGCTACATAAAATGCAAGGCCTCTATTTTAAAAATAATTAAATAAAGCCTCTAAAGAGACTCAACTGTTAAGTAAATGTAGAGAAATTCAGTCTTTCATTTTCTTTTTCTTCCCAGTGTTTTCAACTTTAAGCTACAGCAATATAGTTTGGGGTAGTATTTCCTGAGCTTCTTCAAGGGCTAACACTGTTTAATGATCAGTTCAATAAATAAATTAGTTGACTACAACTGGTATGAGAGTTTGTGGAAGAACTCATCCAAAATATTTTAGTCTCAAGGTCATGTAGTAGTGAATTAGTGGCAAATAGTTACAAAATATCTAAATATTTTTTAAGTTAAAGTACTAACTCTTTTTGCTTGACCATTCTAATTTAGTTCTGGGTTGGAACATCTAAAGAGAGGATAAATGACTGACAGGTGGGAGATTTCCCAAGTACCTGTATTGATTGGGGAGGTTACGAGAAAAAAGTTCTAAAGAGAAAACAACCATTTGCTGCTTTCACTGTGAGAATTTGGGATGTTTTGACTAATTGGCAAACACAGAGAAGAACTGCATAAATCCAACAGATATTTTACCTTTTGTGCATATCACATTCTTCTAGAACCAAGGACATAATGACAAGGTAGATGTAGGTTCTTCTCTTGTGCAGCGTCATAGATAAACAAAACATACCCAGCACAAGTAAGGAAAAACTGAGTCAGTGATTGTGTCACATGCTATTAAGGAAAGAGTTTATTCACTCACTATGCTACTTTCTCCAAATAGGTTTACCGTTGAGTGGAACTCCTAGGCCAGCCATTTATCTGGTATGAGACGTAGTTCCGGTCTCAGTGTAATGTTTGATAATGAATCACTACTGTGGGAGGAACATCTTGTTTTTCTCTGGTATAGAGAACTAGGTATGTTTGGGTCTGTTAGTAGATAAGAAAAGGGTTCAATTTTGAGGAAATATGTCTCTAAAGATTACGAAATGGTGATCATTAACAAAATGTTGATCTGAAACAATTCACAATTGCTTGCTTCCTGGGTGGCCACTAGAAATTAAGGTTATTGAGTTAAAATTCTATCATTTGTTAGTTAGGGTTAGAAAAGATACCTTCTAATACAAGGAAAGCAAGACATATTTTTGGTGCATGAAGTTTACTGGTCTTAAGGATATGTTTTTGGTTAAAACACACACACACACACCTAAAGTGAAAAGACTGAGTATTCTGAATCAAGAATAGGACAAATAATGGAAGGGATATAAGAAGGTTGTAGACATTTTTGAAGAGAATTTTATAATCCAGTTGGCTAAAGCTAGAGAACAGTCACAAGGTTTTCTAAGAACTGAGTATTAAAGTCAAAACTGAATGTTAATATGCAAAACTGAACTGGTTTCCTATGTTCCAACAAGGTGTCCTCAAGAATTGATCTGCTCTTCATAGAAAATAGAGCTTTAGAAAGTCTTTAATTAGGAAAGTTGAGTCCTCTCCATTGAAGCGCTAGGTTTTTCCCCCTTGCAATTCTTGATTTTCTGTGTTTGCTTTTGAAGTCTCTTGGTTATCCTTTTGGTTAAATGAATGATTATTTTGTAATGACTTGTGATCTTATTTTAATCAAGGGTTTTGAACTTTGGTATTTTACAGATTTCTCACAATCAAATTCTAAGTTAATTCTTTTGACTGCAGACTAACTGTTGGATGCTCCCATGAGCATCCAAAAGGGAGATATTAAATTGGGCTGTTTGATGTGGAAAGCATAATCATAAGTAATGCTGGATCTTCTTATGAGTGATATTTGTGTAAGTGTGTTAACATGTGTTTCAAAATGTATGAAATCCATAGAAATCTGATGGTCCTGATATAATGCTGTCAGTCATAATTCTAGTTATTAATATGTTATATGCAAGAGAAACAACTAAATTTCCTTGTCACTTATGTCATTGTAATGAAGTGTCATCAGATCTTTAATCATGTATATTTTGAGTGTTGTCATTTTATAGAGGATTTACATCATTCTGAAGTGTTTCATCTTCAAGGAGACTCATGGAAAGAACTTGACAAGCGCAGGTTTTTGATAACTTTGAGATTATATCATTGGACTGGTAAGGATTCATAGAGCTCTAGTGCAGATATCAATTGTTCATAAGACTGCTAATCTGACATCAGGCAGAACAGGAATTGATTGAATACCAGGGAGGTGCTCTGACTGATTTTCATGCCGAGTCAGCCAGTGCTCAGATTGCCGAGATGTGCAATCTGAATGAATTCCGTAAGGTTGATCGTGATGATATTTTTTATCCTTAACTTTTTCTTTCTTTGTGTCTGTCTTTTTAGCTTGACTAGGCCAGCAACCCCCAGATACTTGTTCTACTCTCTGTCTTCATTTAACAAACTTCTGGGGTACTAGATTACTTAAATGACCAAACAGGGAGGAGTCTGTGTAATTGCTAATACTTTGTGTTGCAAATGTATAAATATATTAGTTATATGGACAAATACTTCAAGTATTATAGAGACTCATTTCAAGAAAATTAATAAATGGGCTATTTGATTCATTTTTATCAAGTAGCCCATTTATTAATTTTCTTGACTTACTCTTTAATGATCCAATTTGTAATTGGTTTGTGAGGACCCTGGAAAAGGTGTATGCTCCAAACTCTTGCTATTACCCTCCTGGTAGTCATAATAGCATGCTTCCTGGTGTACTATGCCCTTTTACTTTTAAATATCTATGTTCAGTCACCTGCTGAATATTACATGGTCTCTCTGGGGCTGGAATGACAAAAACTCATGTATGATATTGAGAATGATATAAGGAGCCAGAAACACAGTATGATGATTGCTGAGGGCTGATGCCCTGAATTTTGGTCAAGGTCTTTGTGGGAGTGCACTCAGAAAGTACAAATTATGTTATGTGAATGTATGAATAGGCACAATGAATCCTACTATTATGTATTTTTATAATGAACTGATAAAAAAAGTGGAGTTGTTAGATAAGATTGCTATAAGAGTCCATGATATTTGGACCTGCATGGGGCTCAACAAACCAAACCAATATGGAGTTTAATCACAATCAGCTTTGGCTGATTAAATAAGACCCTGTATCCAGTGAACTGATTGGGCTGTAATCAACTAACTAGTTAAGCTGTAACCAATTAACTGGTTGACTATGCTGAAGTCAATTAAGTTGTTTTCTTACACCTTACTTTTTTTCCCCTAAAATTGCTGTTTAATGATGTTGTTAATTTGCAAATTAGTTTTGATTTGCTTTGCTTGTTCAAATGCTCCTAAATTGGTGTAAGGAATTTTCCTTTTTACACATTTATCACAACCCTCGCTCAGAGGAACATGCAAATCAGAGCCACTTGATTTTAGAGGTCAGACACCTCTGATTACTCAGCAGATCTGAGTTATTTCTCCAGCACATGACCATGTTGGTCTTGTTGTATTCCTAAGTAAACATTATATGGAAAAAACACTCTTCTCCTCTTCCCTGTGATAGAAAAGAGTACTGAGTTCCAATTGTATTTACCCCCTCTTCAAGAGTCATAACCAATATTTTCATGAAAGATTCTGAAATCTTTAAACAGGTCTTGCAATAGCTGTTTAAGAATTTCCCAAACTAATTTTGATATGAGAACTCCTTTTTTGTTCTAGTAAGTTTTCACATTACCTGTTTTAACAGCTGTCTCAGAGGTAGGACTAGTGAAAGAAACATCATTAAACAGAGAGCATTTTACACTTGATCACTCAACCTACTGAAGAGTGGCCAAAAGATGGCACAAGAGCAGCATCCACTTTAGAAATTAATGAGCAGAATAATGTGTCTGTTTAGTTCATGAACATCCCATTCTGTGCTAGACTTGAGGAGGCGGAAATGAGTAAGGCACAGTTTTTGCTTTCAAGAAGACACAGTGTGATCAGTATTTATATACCAATTAAAACTTATAATTTAACAATGGGATCAGGATACTGGGGAAGCATAGAGCTCATGCCTCTGAGCCTTGAGGAAACACAAGGGGTATCTCCTGGACGAAGTGAGAGTAATTGTACATATGAAAATCATGATAGTATATGATTAAGAACTGGATCATGTAGTTCAGAACTTGGAAGAAAAGTCAAAGGGTACTTGGGTAGGAAACAATTACCACTTAGTTATGTCTTGAAAGAAGTGGGACAATAACTAGCTGTAACCACCTGTAACAGTATGTTAGTTGTCATTAATTGATAATCAAGGACTTTCTTTGTAATATACACTGTGTCAAACACCTCACACAACACTGTGTCAACTCCTCCCAGGCGACCTCCAAGCCAGCCATCACAGTGTGTTCTTTTGCAATTGAAAAAGGAAACCTTGAGTTCTCAGAACTTGCTCAAGCTCACTCAGGGTTAAGGTCAGGGCAGCAGTGCAGGCAGAATTGCAACCAGGCCTATGCTGACACCCACAATCTTCACCATGATGGGGACTGTGTTATGAACACGATGTATTGACAGGACGGCTATCTTTCAGAGCATCTTTTGAGTTCTAGGAAAGACAAGAAATTCTCTTCATGTACAAAATAGCTTTGAAGGCACCAAACTTAATTATATCCCATTCCCTTTGGATTCCTAATATATGGGACTTGGTGATAAAAATGTACAAATATTCCATATCAATTATAACATTATGTAGGGCCTTGTGGCATAACAGCATAAAGGAAGTTACAAAGCTTGTCACACTCATAAAACATATGCTGCTACATATCTGAAAAATGAACATTAAATATATACTTGAGAATTCTTTGTTTCCCTAAAGAAGAGAACATATAGAAATGAGAGGAAAGGAGTTTGTAATTAAAGATGTTCTTTGGTTAGGATCAAGGTTGGTATGATGTAAGTGTTATTGGTATTTGTGGATCTACATAAAGTAGTAGAAAAGCAATACTTAAAAGAAAATGCTATAGGGGTAGGTTTTGACTTGTCTCCAGAGTCTTGGTTTCCTCATCTGTAACAGTAAGATAAATAGGAAAACTATGGCAATTCATAGGCAGAAATTTTATTGCTGACTTTAATCAAACCTGGGCTCCTTTCTCATGATCCTTTTTTCTTGCAGTTCTGTTCAGAGGTAGTTAGGTCTGTCTCCATCTGGGCACTCCAGGGTTAGCTGGTGGTGCAGTGGGCAGCCACGTAGCATTCCACTGCCATTTCCAAACCATTTCCTCCCATCCATTTGGCAAACACTCAACAAACAACTGTGTTCTTCTCTGATCCCTGTAATATTCAGACTCTCCACTTCTTTCTTCTCAAATGCCTCCCCTCTCCCATTGCCCTTCCTCCACTAACCTTGTCCTGGGGACTTCAAAGGCCATCTGGACCATCATATATCTAGTGACTTGGCCTCTTCGCTCCTTGACCTTCTCATTTTCTGATCTACCCCAGATTTCCAGACTGGTACTGATCTAAAACTGTGATAGGAGTTGCTGACTAGTCACAACAAATTTTTTCTACTCTCCTCCATCTGACCTTAGTCATTTTATCTTTTTTTCCCACTTCTTCCCAGTAATTAGCCACAACCCCTGAAACCATCATATGAAAGATGCTCTCCGTTTCCCATCACTGGATCTATAGACCTACCTGGCCCTAATATTCTCATGTCCACTCTACCTTACTCAGAGACTTTACATGGATGACAGATTGCCTTTTTCTTTCATCTTTTTCTTAAAGCTAGGTCCTTCCCATCGGCATCTAAACATGCTCAATTTTCTCTACACTAAACACAAATAAGCAAAATAATCCTCCACCCTCAAATTCCTTTCCCCTCTCTACTGATCTTCCCTTTACAATTTACCCTTTTGTAAAAGTTTTCTTTATTCCCTGTCTCTATTTCCTTCAATTCACTTAAAAACTAATGATTATCAGCTGGGTGAGGTGATGCACACCTATAATCCCAGCAAACTTGGGAGGCTGAGGCAGGAGGATCACAAGTTCAAACACACACACACACACACACACACACACACACAATGTGGTTTCATTCCTAGTTTTTTGAGGAATCTCTGTACCACTTTCCAGAGTGTTTGCACCAATTTGCAGTTTTATCAGCAATGTAGGAGTGTACCTTTTCCCCCACATCCTTGCCAACATTTATTATTACTTGTATTGTTGATAATTGCCATTCTGGCTGGAGTGAGGTGAAATTTCAGTGTAGTTTTAATTTGCATTTCTCTAATTGCTAGAGATGTTCAACAGTATAGAGATTAAAAAAAAAAAAAAAAAACTAGTAATGGAACCACCATTTGATCCAGTTATCCCATTCCTTGGTATATATCCAAAAGATTCAAAATCACCATACTATAGTGATACAGCCACATCAATTTATAATAACTAAGCTATGGAGCCAAACTAAGTGCCCTTCAACAGATGAATGAATAAAGATATTGTGGTATATATATACACAATGGAGTATTACTTAGCCATAAAGAAAAATGAAATTATGGCATTTGCTAGTAAATGGATAGAACTGGAGACTATCATGCTAAGTGCAATAAGTTAATCTCAAAAAGCCTAAGGTCAAATGTTTTCACTAATATGTGGAAACTAACCCACAATAAGGGTGGAAAGGGGAAGAGTAGAAATTCAGTAGATTATACAAAGGGGAATGAAGGGAAGGGAGTGGAGATAGGAAAAGGAAAGAAAGTGGAATGAATCTGACATAATTTTCCTGTGTACATATATGAATACACCACAGTGAATCCCACCATTGTGTACATCCACAAGAATGGGGTCCTAATTAGAATAAGATATATTCTGTGCTTGTATAATTATATCAAATGGACTCTACTGTCATATATAAAAAGAACCCCCCCCCCCGCAAAAAAAAACCCACCAATAATTATACCACTGACCTCGTAAGATGACCAATACATACATGCTAAACCCAAGGGCTCTCTTTCAGCTCTCTGATTTGACCTCTCACTGCATTTCTTAGTGCTGGCTGTCCACTCCCTGTAGTGGTCCCTCTAGAACCATGATTTCTAGCTTCTGGTGTGACACTTTCCTGACATTCCTCCAACATCTTTGTCCACTCTGTATCCTTAATACTAGAACTAGTGTTTAATATTATATTAGTAGGCTTATTTATAGCACTTCTACCTTTCACTCTTATATTCATATTACTTTCCACTTTCTGTGGAGGTTGTCTCTTCTATCCCCATGGATTCACTTAATGCATGGTGACCCATTAATATAAATCTTTAGCCCAACTTCTAATGTAGATCTGACTGCTTATGTGCCAAGTGTGTTTGGATCCTTTTAGACACCTTGATCTCAGTACATCCAAAATGTCCAGCTTCGTCTTTTTTCAATATCCTCTATCTCAGTCATAAGCCTTTTCATCCACTCACTTCCATAGATCAGCAACCTAGGAGCCAAATCTGACCTTCTTCTGCTCCATGTGTGTATATCCAGTCTATCAACAAGCTCTCCCACCTTCCAAATCTGTTCTCTTTCGACTGTCACAGTCTTAGTCCTGGTGGCTGTCATTTTTCATTTATCTCTACTCCATGCCTCCTGCCTGTTCTTAGGTTGAAGACCAAACTCTTTCCCACAACTTGCATGGCTCTTCTTATGTTTACTCATGGACTAGTTGGTCAATTAGTTATTTTTTATGAACATAATACCATTCTTTTATTTTTATTTATTTCTATGTGATAGTGAGGATTGAACCCAGTGCCTCACAAGTGTCAGGAAAGCATTCTACCACTGAGCCACAACCCAAACCCCAATTAGTAATTTTAAGAAATGAATTCAAGCACTGTTTAAAGCACCATGGAAATCATAGTGAAGGAAAGAAAGTTCCCCGCCGCCCCACCAAAAAAAAAGAAAGTCCCTGCCCTCATGGAGCCATGGAGTATTTATACTACTGGAAGAGATCAACAATTAAAGCATAAAAATGTATTTTTCAGGTAATAACTACTATGAATAAATAATAAGCAATATAAAGGGTTAAGGAATAAATTTACAAAATAGGTAGAGGAAGCCTCCTAGCTCTCTCTCTAGACTGGCTGATCTTTTTAATACTTCCAAATGCATAAGGATACCCCAGGACCTTTATGTTTGCTCCTGATTCTTCCTGCTTTGTTTTTCCTCCTCCTTTAGTACTAACCTTCTCTTCCTTCTTCAGTACTCCAAAGTCTGTTCTCCACTCCCCTCACTGAACCTAGTTTTCTCTAATTTTCAGATCCAGGCTAAACTCCCTTCTTGTAGGATAACCTTCCTGGTCCCTTGGATCAAGTTGAACTCTGATGGATGCTTGGGATCATGTCCTTGTCTTCGTGTTGCTGGTTGAGATTTGTGTTGGTTATAGATGGCTTTGCACCTCCAATGGAATTTTTTGCTGTGTCTTATATTAACACTTAAACTTGTAAAGTTAAAAATTTTAACAACTAGCTCTTCTTCGGGGGTGGGGGTACCAGGAATTAAACTCAGGAGCACTCAACCACTGAGCCACATCCCTACCACTATTTTGTATTTTATTTAGAGATGGGAGTTGATCTCACTGAGTTGCTTAGGGCATTACTTTGGCTGAGGCTGGATTTAAACTTTATATCCTCCTGCCTCAGCCTCCCAAGCCACTGGGATTACAGGCATATGCCACCTCACCCGGCCAACAAGCTCTTCTTCAATACTAATCTCAACTGATGATTTGTGTTTTTTATAAATCTAGTTATTTTCTGGGTAAAAGCAAGAAATATTTGCTACCTGATTAATGTAATAGTTAATTATAGATTTACCTAAGTTCTCCGTTACATTTAACATAAATTTCTTAAGGAATATGTCATTAAATGTTTTAAATTATAACCACAAATGTGAAGATTTAATTCTCTCAGGGCACAGTTGTAGGCAAACCTACAACTACAAATAAAAATTTCCTTAGGCACTTAAACACCACATTCAAAATTAATTTATCTGAATTTTTTTGTGTAATGGGTCAGATTATCAAATAAACCACATTTACACAAATATAATCAATCCAATTATCTAGACATTTGAAATTAAAATTGTAATTAAACATTGAATTAATGTTACAATTAATTAAACATTTAAACTCAACAAAAAGTCTATTTTAGTCAGCACATCAACACTATGACCAGAAGACCTAACAAGAATAACAAAGAGGAAGAAAAGTTTGAAGTTCATGATCAGCTGACTCCATAGCTCTGGGCCCAAAGTGAAGCAGACCATATGGCTAAAGTCCTTGGTGGAGGAAAGCATCTCAGTATTTGCCACCAGAAAATAGAGAGCTCCGCTCACCAGGGAGAAAATATAAACACCAAAGGCACATTCCCAGTAACCTACTTTCTCCCGTCACATCCTACCTGCCTATAGTTATAAGAGAGTAACCCATATAAGTGGATTAATCCACTGATTAGGTCAAAACTCTCATCATCAAGTCATTTCATCTCTGTATATTCTTGTATTATCTCTACCCATGAGCTTTGGGGGACACCTCACATCTAAACCATAGCAAAGTTGAATGGGTCAATAAGTTTAACTATTTGATATACCTTAAATCAACATTTGTCTACCAGTATGTCTCAAAAGCTGATGCTCCCAGCCTTTGGGGCAGGCAAGTAGGGACTGAGATGGCCACAGTCTATGGACTAATTGCACCCTGCCAGGAACCACCTCATAGAGTG
The DNA here is from genome assembly GCF_047511675.1 of Marmota flaviventris. NCBI lineage: Eukaryota > Metazoa > Chordata > Mammalia > Rodentia > Sciuridae > Marmota > Marmota flaviventris. Next base: position 41,851,213 of record NC_092502.1, read on the forward strand.
ATCCAAACCACAACCCCCAGTTAGCAATACCATATTCCTTTGAAATACCATTTATCCCATGATATGGTAAAAGTTGGGAACCACTGCCACAGGGGATACACACACACACACACACACACACACACGGATTGCAGAGCCTTCCAAAGCTGAAAACAAAAGTGTTCATCACCATGGATGGTGTTATGTAATAACAGTAACGCGTATTTTACTGATTCTGGGCTTATTTCCAAATTTCCCAGGATGCAAAAATTCTTCAAATAAGGAGAACAGATTTTTCCATCTCTGGCCAGCTGAAATCACTGGCCTAAGACACAGATACTGATGGATTTGGCTACACATCTAGAATAATTCTACCTGAGCTGCGGATTTAAAAGCTGAGCCCTATTTTAGAGTCAGGCTGCGCCTCCTTGCCCAGTTCTTAAACTATAAACCTCTCTCACAATTGCAAAGCCCTCATTTAAGTGGTTCTACTTCTTCTACCCAGATTGAAACTGATCCTTTTCCTATCACATGGAAAATTCTTTCACTCCCTTATGTTTTCGTTTCTTTTTCCTCTCTCACCATTTTTGTTCCATCGTGTTTTTTAAATATATATAACATTAGCAAAGTATTAACTTTGCAATTAAGTTCTTTGTTACCTACTTATCTAGACTTCCATCAGGGCCACGACTGTGGCCAACACTCACCATCCAATCTCTACTGAGTGGCATTGGATAGCTCTATAATAAACTTATCAGTGAACAAATAAAGGATGCCTAATTGTCCAGGGAAGGTATGGTACACACTAAAATATTAGAGAACTAAATCATTGGGCTGTTAGGCAACATTCCATGGTTCTTCATATCTGAGGATATCTGCCATACAATTAAAATATACAATTAAGTATAATGCAGGTATTACATCAAGGGTTATATCCCCTCAACAAACACTTGACTTTAGCAAGCATCTAATTGCTCTCTTAAAAATGAGCAAGACAAAACAGTATGACAGTGTATGGAATCAAACACAAAATACTTTCTAGTGAGATTGAGTAGCATGCTCTTATTAGACCAATGAGATAGTCACTAGTGTTGCCTGTCTTGCCACCTGCACCTTTGGAGATTGCTCAAGGACACCTAGCCTGGTCTCTGAGGAAACTATCACTACGGAAATAGTGATATGGAAATAATAGCCAGCCTCAAAAGCATCTCTGCAAAGAAAAAGGCATATGGCTTTTGAGCCCAAAGTACTAGGAATCCCAGGGTGTTTGTTCCCTGCTTCTCCCTCCCACACACCCCAGCAGCCCTCTCCTTTCTTCATCTGCTCCCTTTCAGCCTTCCTTCTGGTCTTGGATCCAGGATCACCACCTCCAATTCTTCCCAACTCCCCTCCATCCTGGCCCCTGATACTGGTATAGATGCCTCTATTCCAGGCTCCCAAACCGTGGTACTTTCCACTTTGTTTCCTATGTATCTGCTACTTATTACCTTTATAAAGTGTGGATTGCATGATGGCAAAAGTGATATATGACCTGAAAAAAAAATGGCCATCATTCACAATGCCTCACTTAGCCAGACCCATAGCAGCTGTTAAATAGTTTTGAATGAATGAATAGTTCTGACCACTTGGTTAGACAGACACCTTTGGATAATCTTGGCCTTCACATGAGTTGATGGTGTCTAGAGAGGAGGCTGCTGGACATGAGGAACACGTGGCCCCCTTACAAGTTCTGATTTTCACTGGAAAGTGACAAACTGGTGTCCTGGCTTATAAAACAGCTTCTGGACACTTAATAAACATGAATCTATTCTCAAGAGAGAAATCAGGTTGGGCTAGGACCCACTGGATAGCAAACGTGTCTAGTTTCATGCCTCCTCCCTCCAGCTAACACCCTCTTCATCTGCAACCCTTTCTGACCTCAAGCTTTGCTTTGGACACATTCATGCCCAGGAGGAAAAAGTGGTTCAAGACCGAACCTGAAGGCAGTTCTGTTTTGAAAAATGGCAAATGATAAAAAGCAGCTTACACAAAGACTGCATTAATCAGAGGTGTCTGACGTTAGATTTTTATTCAATTTCATAGCCGTGTAGCTATTTAGTTCTTTAATGTTATGATCTAAATTTATTCTACACTGCATCTGTAAAGAATCTAACCTATGATGAAAAAAACAGCTTGTCTTACTGGTTTCATCCCAGGAATCTATTTTCACCTTAGATGAAATATCATACAGGGCTTTATTTTCCTCTTTTTCCAGAAGCCTTGGGGTTTAGTGAAAATGAAACTTAAAGCAGAGGTGGGAAAAATATGGAAGAGGCTCTCAATGCTGCCTGGGGGAAGGAGCATCGTCCACCCAGGGGCAGGCCCTTGTCTCTTCATCACTTTATTCCGAGCTGAGCATCCATAAAAAAGATGCTAACAAAAGTGAAATCTGTTCTCAGGTCTTCAGAGTCCATTTGAAAGGTTTTACCCTGTCTTTATTTCAAGAATGGACCCTGGTTATTGTTATTTTAACTTGAAGTTATGACTTGAGTAACCACTACGGTTATTGCCTATTCCCAACCTGCAGACACTGTGCTAAATCCTTGCTGTGCATGTGTCCCATTTAATCCTTGTCATGATCCTGTGAGGTCAGCACTCATGCCACAGCCTTCTGAGGCTTTGAGACATTAAACAATTTTGTCAAAGCCATGAAACATGAATCAGCCATGCTGAGACTTACATCCATGTTTTTCTGATTCAAATGTCCATGTCCTTTACTCCTGTGGCATCCCAGCTTCCACAAAAGAGGTACCATACCTGGTAAGCACTGGGTCCAATTGACTTTTTTTGCCCTCTTCCATATGACCTTGGTCACTGACCTGTCTCAGGCTGCAGTCTATTGTGGTTTCTGTAGCTCTTTGAAGAGCTGCAAACTTGCTGGTGATCATTTTTATAGAACAGCCATGGTCAAAAATAAGAATGGTATATCAAAAATGCTTCCCAAGGGAACTAGAGACAAGAACCACTCCAAATTAACCAAGGGGAAAGTGTAATCTTTTCTGCTTCCCATGTCAAGGGTTCTGCTCAGAATCCTTTTAAAGTAAGGAAGACACACGTGAGAGACCAAGTCATGTTCAGGGTGAAACAGAGAAGTGAACACTGATATAAGGCCCATAATTAGTGTTCAGTGGAAATCAAATAGGTAGCATTTCAGAAAAAGAAACCCAACCACATAAAATCAATATGTATAATTTAATATTTTATTCCATGAAACAATTTTTTTATTCAAAAAATACTTGAGTGTTTACTCTCTAGAAGGCTCCATTCTAGATAGTGGGGAATTTTTTCCCTTTTAAGTTTCTATTATGGTCCTCATGTCCTAATGTAACTAAAAGACAAATGGTGGTGACTACAAGGTAATAGACCAAGTTGGCTTTCCCCACAGAGCCAGGCCCAGAGCCTCCCTCTTAGAGACAGGGAGTTCTGCAGGGGACCCCATGCCCTGAACTGGCAATGCTCAGTCTTAAGGAGGGTGGATCTGCAGGAGAATCCCATTGAATCAGGCAAGGGGACATTGCCAGATCATTGCCAGAACACAGTTCTCCCTCCCCACATAAGGACTTGGGAGGTGGGTGAAACACTGCTGAATAACATACAGCTTTTTGTTGAGCATTTTACCGATTTTTTTAAATATATCTTGAAAATAGGATTTTGAGATATTCAAGAAATCAGGACACTCTTAACTTGTTTCTATTGTTCTGTATGTTGGTTGATTTTTGTGTGTCAACTTAACTGGGCTAAGGGATGCCCAGATAGTTGATAAAACATTGCTTCTAAGTGAATCTGTCTCTAAGGGTCTTTCTGAAAGATATTACCATGTGATTGGTAGCCTGAGTAAAGCAGATGGCCCTCACCAATGGGAGTGGGTAACATCCAATCAGGTGAAGTCCTGATTGGCACAGGAAGGAAGGATCTGCTTCCCTTTGAGCTGGGACATCCATATTCTTCCTCTGCACATCAGTGCTCCTGGTTTCTTGGACCTTCAAAGGATGGAATTATTATCACTGGTTTTCCTTGTTCTCAAACTTGCCAACAGCAGATGGTAGGACTCAGCCTTCATAATGTTGTGAGCTAATTCCTAGAGTAAATCTCAGTGTGTGTGTGTGTGTGTGTGTGTGTGTGTGTGTGTGTGTTTGTAAAACTTCCTACTGGTTCTATTTCTCTGGCATAGAAATGTAATATGGTTTTCTAAAAAGAATGTGTAGACAAGATCAATTGAAGTTTAATCCTACTTTTCCAGGTATGTGAGTCTTTAGAATATGTAACATTCTCCTCTGTGCCAGCATTTTTGATGTTCTATCTATTCTTTTAAAACCACCAGGAAGATCTGCCTGATACAAAATATATGGTGTAATAGTTCCTATTTTACTCAGGACTATGTTCTAGGCTTGGTACTAAGCATCTTTTACAGAAACATTTCAGAGCAGATTTCTTACGCCCATTATGTAGATGAGGGGATCTGAGGATTAGCATTTCTCACAGTAGCTTGTCCAAGTAAATAGAGGGTTGGTATCATCCAGATCTGCCTTCAACATCCTTGACCTTACCTGAAACCATTAATAAAGTCACTATGCACCAATAATTATGGAGTGGCCACTGTGTGCTAGATACTCTAGACTGGCCATACGTAAAGAGAGGAATACAAAGGTCCTGCCTAGAGGATTTATTTGAGGAAGTGGGGGAATCACAATCAAATAAACATGAAATGTACTATCAAAAAGTGACAGTTGTATGAGAAATGTGATCCCATGTGACAGATGGCTGGGTACATGTGTGCATTAGATGTGTGCCCAGAAAAAACATGAGAAAGATACACACCATAAGGGTGATTATCTTTGGATGGTCAGAGTTTTGTTTTCTTTTACTTTATAAAATATTCAAATGTTCTTTAGCAGCTTTATATTTCTGATATAATCAGATATAACACACACATATATATATATTATTAAAAATAGGATTTAATCTTAGAAAATCCTGCCCAACTGCATATGGTTTAAGTGATCCCCTTTTATGCCCTTTCATTTCAGGTTTTCATTTTAGAAACGAAGTCTAGATATTTTGTTTTTCAGGGTTTTGTTTATTTTGTTTTTTTCCCTCAACTATACTAATGAAATATTTCTCCCCAGGAAAGTTGTGGGTCCCCTATATCCCAAGGTTTTCTGAGTTCATGGTGATCTGGGCTTCTCAACATTGGCTGCACATTTGAATCTCTTGGGAGCCAGGGCCACACTCCCAGGTTCACTAAAGCAGAATCTCTGGGCTGGGGTCCAAGCCTGAATGTCCTTCAGGTAACTATCATGCAGCCAGGGTCAAGAAGCCTAGGGCAGGGGGTTCCCTTTCTTGATCCTTAGAGCCAGAAGTCATGTTTCCTGGGCATCAACTAGGACAGAGAGTGGCTCAGAGCATCCTTAGCCCTGCCTTCTTCTCTCTCACTGGGTTTTGAATGGCCAGGGAGGAGATGAAGGGGATGGGCCAGAGGAGGTGGCCAGAGCCAGGCAGAAGACAGCAAATCCTGAGTCCTCTAGCACCTGGCTCCCTCAGCCTCTCCCTGCTGACCTATTTTCACTGGGTTCATAGGGAATATGAAGGACTCAAGGCTGGAGGACAGCAAATGTTTTTGTTTTTTAAACAAAATCAGAGCTCTGCACAGGTGGAAGGCCAAGGCCACACACCAGTCCCAATAGACTCCTCACTGTTCCAGAACACAGCACACACTCTCAGCTTTGGGTCTTTGCCCTGGCTGCCTGCTCAGACTAAAAGGTCCCATGATAACAATTCTCTTCTTCCCTGGGGAATAAATTCTCTTTCTCCTCTCAAAGATGAAGCTCTCGGAGGTCTTCTCTGCCCTCCCCCTTCCCCCTCTCAGAATGAATCCCTCTCTTCCCATCCCTTGGCACCGGAGAGAATTTGCTCACACTATTAATGCAGCACTTAGCACATTGGATCGCTTGGTAAATTTGTCTGCCTCACTGACCAGGCTGGGGAATCCTCAAGGCAGAACTGTAGCCCGATTTGCCACACGGCATCCTCCGTGCCTTCCAGAGTGCCTGGCAAGTATGTGGGCTTAGGCTTTGAACTTCAACAGAAGCAGGTTCGGCCTTTGTTCTTCCCCTTTGGGTTGATCAAATGGGAAGTGATGCAGTTTCTGCCTATTCCATGGGAACACACTAAAAATGCAGAAATCGTAGGGCTGAGCTCCAGCCAAGGCTTACATTTAACAAGGTCTCCAGGTGATTCTGGGGTACCTGAGAAGCATCAGTCTTTAATCCTTGACTTGCTCAGCTGTGAAATGGGATAATAATTGCTAATTTACAGTGTTGTGAGGCTTGAATGGAGACATATAAAAGTGTCCACTATAAGGACAGTGATAGATATTTTTATTGTTTCTGCTCTAGGAGGGAGCAGGAGTCTGTGATAGCCCCCACCAAGGGTTCTGGGGGCTGCTGTGAGAAGCTCTAGGGCACTGTAGTGAAGCACGTTTAGCATCCCACCAGAGGGCAGAGGAAAAGAGGGAAAGGTAGTCTTACCATGGCTGAAGTTTAATAGGAACTGTGGTCTCTCCCCTACTAGATAAGGGGTATTGATCCTGGAAAGAACAAATGTGTACTGACCTGCAAGGCTTGGGGTTCCTGAGCAACCCCACCAATGAAGGATAATGTCATTGAAACCCACTTAGATTTCCCTCACATTATAGAGTTTATTATTTGAACTGGGTGACATTCCTTTTAGGATCTCAAGATCAGGAGGCCATTCATGCATGATTAAGCTGTGGAACAGGAAAGTGGGGGTTGTTTGAGCATCTTAATATGAATTAAGCATTATACTGACTCATGATTTCATCCAACACATGAACCACACCATGTTTGTGAGGACTTCTTTTGCACTTATCTTTCCTTTTAGCAACAGAGTTTTAGAGTCATAAGGATTGCGTGCCAAGATCAGTGTAGGCGAAGGGTGGTAGATCATGAGTTTTGCAGCAAAATAGCTGGGGCAACCCTTGCTCCCTTGTAGTGCTGTTTCTTCCCTCAGAATCCCACCTCTGCTGCTGCTAGAGAGAGGGCTTCTCTGTCTGCCTGGCCTGCAGGCTACTTCCCTCTCAGGCTGAGGCAGGACTGAATCACCTCTCCCCCTATCCTGAGTCTGCCCTCATCAGATCCTACCAGACCATCAGGGAAGATGACCAAGGGGGATGGCATTGAGTGACATCAGTTTAAATTGTTAACAGTGAGGCCTCACTCCCAGACAAATTAAATCAGAGTTGTTCCACAAGCCACCTCCTGCAACATGACGGAAAAGCATAGCCCAGAAAGACAAGAGAAGCCCTTGGGTCACAGATACATACCAGGAAAGACATGAGTCCTTCAGTGATGTGGACTGAGGGTTGAGAGTCAGGGACTCTGGGCAGCAGACAGGCATTTCTGAAAGGGCTAGAGGCCGGTTGTCAGAACGAAGCCAACCTGTCTTCTGATCTATACAGTCTAGACCCAGGACATGCTCACCAGAGACCAGAATTGCCAGAAAGGTGGCTGACCAGGAGCAGGAAGCCAGCAGGCACTATAAGAACAGTCTCAGCCCTGGAGGCATCTAAGCATGAGGATTCGCTTTCCTGGACCTTATAAGCTAACAGGAAAGATAAGTCCCACAGCTACAAAGTCCGCATAAATGCAGTGATTGCCTAAGTGAGTCAACATCAGCTCCAGCCTTGACTCTCAGATGGGAATGTAGAGATGGTGAAGAGTGAATGAAACCAGAGGGAAGCATTGGACTCATCTTTACACAGCATTATAGAGGGTACAGGCAAAATCATACAATAAATTGCACATACTTAATGAATAATGTTATATGTCCTGTTTCATGTTTACACCAGTGAATGCCACAATCACAGTAATGAACATATTCATCACCCCAAAAGTTTCCTTGTGCCCCTTTGTAAATCCTTTCTCAGGAAATCACTGATCAGCTTTCTTTGACTAAAGGATGGTTAGCATTTTTCACAATTTCACATTAATGGAATCATATAGTAGATCCTGTGAGCAGACTTCTTTCATTTAGCATAATTATTACCAGCAAAGTGGCAGGTGGAGGCAGGAAGTTGGCAGGCACTATTAGATTCACCCATGTTGTTGCATGAATCAATAATTCACCTTTTTATTGCTGAGTACTGTCCCTATGTATACCACAATGTGTTCGTCCATTTGCTTGATGGGCATTTGAGCTATTTGTAGGTGTGGGCAATTAAAAATAAATCTGCTGTGAACTTTCACGTACAAGTCTTTGCAAGGATGTCTTGTTCATTGGTCTTAGTATAAGCTCAATCATTTGATACAGGCATATTTAATTTCCCAAGAAGCTCTTAAACTGTTTTTAAAAGTAGTTGTAGCATTTTTATGCAGCCTAACATTGCAGAGATGTTCCAGTTTTGCTATATCTTCTCTAACATTTGGCATTGGTATGACAGCTTTCTCTTCTTTTCCTTTTAAAATCTGAACCATTCTAATAGATGTAGGATACCTCATTTAAGCGTGAACTTGGACTTCTTTAATGACTTCGGGTTAAGCATCTTTTCCTGTATGTATTTTCCACCCAAATAATTTCCTTGCTAAAACATCAGACTATAACCAAAAGACCTAAAAAGAGCATACTACAGGGACACAACCACATCAATGTTTATAGCAGCACAATTCACAATAGCTAGACTATGGAATCAACCTAGATGCCCTTCAATAGATAAATGGATTAAAAAATGTGGCATTTATACATAATGGAATATTACTCAGCACTAAAAAATAACAAGATCAAGGCATTTGCAGGGAAATGGATGGCATTAGAGCAGATTATGCTAAGTGAAGTTAGCCAATCCCTAAAAAACAAATGCCAAATGTCTTCTCTGATATAAGGGGGGTGACTCAAAATGGGATAGGGAGGAAGAGCATGAGAAGATTACTACTAAATAGGGAAGAGAGGTGGGAGGGAAAAGGAGGAGGAAGGGGAGTTGCACGGAAAGTGGAAGGAGACCCTCATTGTTATACAGAATACATATATGATGATGTGAGAAAAAAAAGTGTGTCACATTAGATTGGATAGAGAGAAGTGATGGGAGAGGAGAGGAGGGGAAGGGGTGATAGGAAGGGCAGCAGAATAGAATAGACATTATGAATGCTGTATGTATATAGGTGACTGTATGACCAATGTGATTCTGCAACCTGTACAATCAGAAAACCAAGAAATTATATCCCAATTGATTCAAATGTATGAATTGCCAAGATCATGGTAATGTCATGTGTAGCTAATAAAAAAAATCTGTTGAAATACATTGTCTATTTTTTAAAAAATTTAGGTTCCTGTTTTCTCATTTAGTTTTGAGATTTCATTCTACAATTTGGACACAAATTCTTTTCTAGTTATATGATTTGCAAATATTTTCTTCCTATCTATGTCTTTTCTTTTCATTCTCTTGACATCTCTATTAGTCAGGGCTCTCTAAAGGAAAAAAAAAACAAGAGAATATATATGATTATATAGAGGATTTATTAGATTGACTCACTCCTGTAAGTCCCACAGTGGCAGACTGCAGGCTGGAGGTCTGGAAGAACCTGTAGCTGCTCTGTCCAAGAAACTGAAGTCTTAGAAGAGAGACTAAGGATGCAGCCACTGTCCAGGACAGAAGGCTTGAAGCTCCCTGGTGAGTCATTAGTCCGAGCCCACTTCAGAAGAGTCAAAGAGCTGGAGTCTGATGTCCTCAGACAATTGCAGCAGCAATCTAAGCACCAGCTCAAGATGAGTGGCACCTGCATTGACTTCCTCCTTCTCACCCTCCTTCCACCCAAGCTCCCAGCCCACTTGGCTGTGCCATGCACATTCAGAACTGGTCTCCCCATCAGTTTGATGTCCCATATGTCAGTCATCTTTGGACAGACCCAGAAGTCTCAATCCAATAAAACTAACAATCCAGATAAACCGCCATACCATCTTATCGTGGTCTGTCAAAGAGAAGAAGTTCTCAATTCTTTATAAAATCCAATTTTGGTGCCTCACTTAAAAAAAAATCTGCCTAATGCACAGTTACAAAGGTTTCTTTCTACATCTCATTCTAGAAATTTTATAGTTTTAAGTCTGACATTTAGCTTTGTTCCATTGTGTTAGTGTTTGTATGTGGTATAAGGTATTGATAAGTGTTCTAGGGCATTTTTCCCTGCCTTGGGCATGAATACACACTTGTTGGAGCACCATTTGCTGTCAGATCATTTTTCCCCTTGCATTGCCTTTGGACATTTCTCAAAAATCAGTTATCCGTCTATAAATTTGAACTTTTATAAAAGCTTTTTCAAACGTTACAGTTCTGGAGTGTTAGTCCAATTCTTGGTACTATAATGAAATACCTGAGGCAGGCTACCTCATAAAAGAGGTTTGTTTTGATTCATTGTTCTAGAGGTGTAACATCTAGGGCCATCACCTGGTGCTGACTTTCTTGCTGGCAGAGTAGAGAGGCAGCACAGAACATCACATGGCAAGAGGCAGGGAGTGGGTGTTCGATACCTCTTCTGGTCTCTGTCCCTCTTCTTATATAGCCACCAGGATTCCATCAAGGGGGCTTGACCCCATGAGCCAATTTAATCCTAATCACTTCCCAAAGGGCTCCACCTTTAAATCCCACAGTCAGATAAAGTTCCTGTCCTCTTAATACCTCATAATGGATATTAAATTTGAACGCATGAAGTCTTGGAGGAAACTCACACCATATTTAAACCAAAACAAGGAAATGGGGAAATAAAATGTGTTTAGGTAGACCATGTGGTTAGTGATTTACATTCCTAATAACCTATCTCTTTTGTATTGTTATTATTGTTATTATATGTATGTGTGTGTGTGTGTGTGTGTATATATATATATATATATATAATTTCCCATTCTTGTAGTTGTACATGATGTGGAGTTTCACTGGTTGTGTATTCATATCTTCATATATGAACACAGGAATATTATGTCAGATTCACTTGTCTGTCTGTCCTATTCCCCCTCCCTTCTCTTATCTTAAATAACAACACTAATAGACTCCCATTTATGGAGCGCTAACCATGAACAGGCTCTGTGTAGAATGCTTCATGTGTACCATCCCTAATCCTCACCACGTCTCTATAGCAAGAGTTATTCTTATTCTCATTTTTCAATTAAATAAACTGAGTCTCAGGAAGGTTAAATAACTTGCCTTTGCCTGAGGTCATTCATAAGCAACAAGCCCCACAAGAGCAAGCCAAAAAGAGGATATAAGAGCATTATGACTGGGAGTTAAATCTGCAAATTTTAATCTAGATGCTGTGTCATTCCAAACTGTACACTCTTCCCACTAGAATATATGATCCCTTAGACCAACATTTGGCACAACACAATTTTTATATCTTAGATATAATGGTCAGCATTTCACAGAACACTAAAAACCATGACCACTTATTGTATTAAAATATTGAACGTAGATGATGGGGCAAATGTAGTAGGACTGGATTCCTTCCAGAAGAAAGGCAAAATTTTATGTGGAAGCTGGAATCTCTAAAAAGCAATTCCAGAATATTGCATGAGCAGAGTTGCACGGTTTAAGCTCCATGTCCAGTTGCTGTAATAGACCATCCAGTTCCAATAGCTCCATTCTCAGAGGGCTTAGGGACATCAGAAGCATGAATTCTCTCTGATGACTACACACTGATGATGATACTCACAATGACGGAAACAGGCAAAATTCCAAATAAAATCTTGGGTCTTTTTGAAGCAAAAGACAAAGAATTTATCTGGCCAGGGCCAAGGGAGCAGAAAGCAGAGAGTTCTGCAGCCACCAACCCCAAACACAGGTGAAGAGCAGCTTAAGAACTGAAAAAAACACAAAGAAAGGGGGTGGGAGAGTCAATTATAATCACAAGACACATTTCATAAAATGGACAAGTACCAATTTTCATTTTATCAGAAATTGCACCTTTTTTGCCCATATTCAGGAAGGCAAGTTTGCATTAGCTCCATAGTTCAAAGATATTGTGGTCAGGGTGCAAGTGGAGGTGAAGGTGGAGGAGTTAGCTTCCTTGCAAGTGGGCCCATGAGGAAAGGAGGGGCAATTTCACACAGGCTAAGATATCTGAACAACATGGCATCAGCCTGGCCTAATTTTTAAATCAGCCCATAACAATCTTGTTGCAACCAGAGCCTTCTGGGGCACCCACTATGCCCTGCCTCACTCTGTTCTCTAGGCCATGGCTCCTTGAAGATTCCTTTCTATCCTGGCTTGCTTGGGTGATAAGGACCTGCTTCCAGAGTTGATCATATCCCCAAGGGTGTGTGGGTGAGACTTCTTTCCCTCAATACCATTTTATCCCCCTCCCTTCACACGGTTCTATCTGGGCACATTGGAATACTCTGGACATACCCCCCTGAATGCTACCTTGCATCTGGTGTGGCCATTGACTTACGGTCAATGAGATGAGATTTATGGGATCTCATTTATAATGTGTCCCATGTAATATTTGAGGCATACTTACAATAAAAACTATTTGTCTGAAACTTAAACAGGAGGGGGTCCTGTCTTTTATCTACTAACCCTATTCTTACATAAAAGCCCAAGATTAGACCACCACTCTTAGATAATAGGTTGAAAAACTTTTCCTGTAAAGGCCCAGAGAGTGAATGCTTTAGATGTTACAGGTTACACAGTCTTTGTTCCAATTACTCAATTGTGACATAATATTGCAAAGACAGCCATATTTCATATATAAATGATGAGTGTGACTACGACCTAAAATTTTGTTATTTACAAAGCAAGAATAGAAAGCGAGACAGATTTGACTCATGGGCCATAGTTTTCTTGTAGTTTGTGATGCTGGTTCAGCATCGCTTGGGACATGGTGGGAAAGTAAATTGTAAAGCTCTGTCCCAGACCTATTGGGTCAGAAGCTGTAGGAATGGGGATCAGCTTACTGAGCCTAGGAGGTTTTGATACACACTGAAGTTTAGGAGTCATCCTTCCAGATTCTTTGTTTTTAAATGTGAATGATCCTCAGAAAAACCTAGGGCCCTTCTTAAAATACAACTGAACCCTACCAGACCCTCTGAATCTGAAATTCAGTGTGAAAATTCAAGGTGGGTATAGACAAGTAGAATGTGTATGTTAACTCTACAGGTTACTCTAATGCCCCAGTTAGAATTGAGAACATTTATAAAGTTATAAGAGAATGTTAGATCCAGAACCCTCTCATTTTGTAAGGTTTCAGAACAGAAATACAACAACAACAAAACTAATCTCCCCAAATTAATGGAAACTTCCATATCCTAAGTTAGCACATAACAATGATATATATAATAATGGAAATAACGTCAGATTACAAATATAAACTCAAGTATGCCTTTTATTAAAAGGTTTATTTAAAAAAATTTTATCTAGAAACTAAAAATGCATTTAATAAATACCATCAACCACACTCCCATAATGCTGTTCCCTGTAGGCAGAGTTGGTTAGACTACAGCTCACTCTTCCTCATTTCCCACTGGGTGGGAAAACTAACAAAGTAATTTATACAGGGTAATGCACTGGGGGCCTATACTACAAAGAATATTGTTCTACACAAAGAGAAATAATTAAACCATCCAGCCACATTTCCTTTGGCCAATTCCCCCTTCTAAACACTTCCCACCCTGACAAACAACAAATGTGTCAAAATGTTATAAGCAAGGGAAGGAAAACATGAAAATTCATTAAATGCTTGTTCTCTCGTGAAACAGCCAATTAAGGTCTTAGATGCTGTTACTTCTGCCTTATAGATATTGACTTGTTTTTATTTCATTAAGAAAACGTGATCAAAGGGCTTTGGGCAGAAGCTTTAGGTCTTTTTTCTTCCTGAAAATAAGTGTTAATAATTAGTTGGCAAAATGAAATGTCCCTTCACAGTAAGGTGTCTGTGGGTGGGGTGGGGAGACAGGCTTGTTGGGGTTCAGGAAAGAGGAGCTCTTGAGGTTTTCCCCAAAATAAGAGAGCAGGGGAAACAAAGCCCTGGACACTGAGGAAAATGGTAGCTTCCCTTATTGGCCTTCTTTGAACACTTCATCCATTTAAACAAGCAACTAAAAGTCCTATAATTTGGACCCAAGTTAATTAAGCATCTCTGAGTAGGAGTTAGCAGGCTGAGAGATTAGAAACCAGTTTGGCAACTCCTGGTGGAGAGTCAACAGGGCTCCATAACTTTAGGTAGAAAGAGGAGAAGGAATGAGGAATTGTAACAACTGCAGATCTCCTCCCTAAGTCTCTTTTCTGTAACGACTCATATAGATTACTTTTCTCTTAAAAATCCAGTAAGTATAAAGAATGGACAATTTGAAATATCTTTGTATATATAATTATGAGAAGAATACTAAATGTGGCTATCCATAAAGGAAAATCCTCACTTTTGCAAATGAAGGCGGATTTGTGAATCTTTCCCAGCAGGCTATTTCTGAGAATTTTTTCTTACAGTGGAGATACTGTTTTGACTATTTGTCAGTGGATGGGCCAGAATTAGTACTGCTGTCTTTAAAAAGCAGATCCATTTAAACTTGGCATTCCCTAGACAGAGACCCAGTGCGTAGGATGGAAGATTTGTAAATAAATACTCAAAATGTTTACAGTATCCTTCTTAGAGTCTACCATGTGCCATATATAGTTGGTTCTAAGTGTGTTACATACTTCAGAGGATTTATTCCTCATGAAAACCCTTTGAGGGAGATATCATTTTCCTCAACAGATAGGGAAATTAAAGAGCGGAAAAATTAATTTTCCTTAAGGCGACACAGCTGGTTAGTAAGCTGGTGAAGTCTTGAACTCAGATCTTTCAAGTTTTTAAATCTTGCTCCCCACTCATTTTTTCCTCTGTTCAGTTTCTGTACCACTGGGCAGATAACACCTGGGTAGGAATTAATGATAAAATGCATGGTTTATAAGCTTTTAAATGTTCTGGTTTATTTTCTTCCTACCTGGATACAGCATAATCGCTGTAAACAACTTCCACCATATTAAGTTGAATAGTCAAAATCAGCACAGTCAGATTTTGCATACTTGGGCACTAGCATTTAATTGGAAATGCAAAGTGTGTTCCACCTAATTCTTGGAGTCTATAGAGAGAGAACCGACACTGGTCAAAATTATGGACTCCGAGGTGAGACAAAAGCAGTCCACTGCTTGCAAAGTTATAGCTGTGGGAAAGTCTCATTTTCCTCATTTGTAAAGTGGAGGATAATAACGGTATTTTTTTATGGTATTGTGGAGGGATAATGTTTCTATTTTGTGAGATTGTTGGTAGTAATTTTGTGAAAACGTATAGCCTATTGCTGGGTTACCACAGGCATTCAGGAAATTTTATATTCCCCTTCTGCTACCTTTCTTTGTCGGCAAGTACTTTGAATCTCCTGTTTGATAAACAGGGCAAGTAAACACACTCAGCTCATCATGAAATGCATAGATTGGACCTCTGGGTTATTCATGAGCCTTCAGAGCCAGCACATAGGTTCATCATCATTATACCAAAGATATTAATTCAATTTTTAATAATTTTTATTTCAAAGTGTTGTCTTCTAAATCTTCTGCCATTTTTTGAACAAACAATATTTTTTAAAAAATATTTTCTGTCATTTTAGTGAGCAAGACAAATAGACTAAGACTGAAGTAAAAACACAAAATTCAAACAAACAAGCTGAAACACTATTGGAGAAGGCAGCCTATATTATTCAAAAATAGAAAAGAGGGACCTTGCCTATCCAAGATCCCCTAAAATCATCCTTGAAGATTGTTTTGAAAAAGGTAAAAAAAAAGTAATTCTCTAATTCAAGTGCAGGAGTGGCTCTTGTGCCCCTCCCCCTGGCACAGAGCAGAGAGCACCATGAGCCTGCTGAGGGACAGTGAGTCACACTGAAAGGTCTTCACGTCCTGGGAAGCTCATTTCCCCACTAGCTGACTTCACTGTCCTCGATACCTGCTGGATCACAGAAATCCTGGCATAGCTCAGTCCATGAAGGAGTAGCATGGACAGGCATCCTGATGTGTTTGAAAAGTGGGCCCATGTTCAGGGGTTCTAAAGTGATCTTTTTACCACCACCAAAGCAACTTTTCTCTCCTTAATTTGGCCTTTTTCCAGAAAAGGCTTTCCATCTTTTTTACTAGGCAGCCAAAGGAAGATTGGGGGCTTGGAGTAATAAGATCTCCTTAAGGAGTTGGGGAGAGGTGACAGCAGTGATCACTTTGTATCGGTAATCTTAGTGTCTTCACTGATAACAGCAACCATACATTGGGCATCGGCAGATGGGCCTCCTAGCACTTTGGATACAAGATCATGTTTGACCTTGTCTACCCCACTAGACAGTTATCCTCATCATCTCCATTCCACGAAATTTTCCATCCAGGAAACAGAGGTGGAAAAACTATTGAGGAAAGAGCAGCACTTTGGACAGCAGGGTCTGGGGACACAGGCAGAGCAACAGTGGCTGGAAGAAGATTATACCTATGTCAGGCTCAGGACTCCACAGTTGTTGGCATCTCTTAAATAGGTTGGTCAAGTCTCCTCAAGGCAGCCCTGGGCAAGCAGAGAGGGTAGACTGGCAAGACACTGAGAAGGCACTCAATATAAAATGAAAAACAGATGTGAATTTTACCATTCTTTACATCAGAGAATTACTTTACAGCATTCAAAGAGCCACCAAAGGTAGTTGTGGGATTCAGCCACATCGCCAAAGGCATCCCCATATGTCTGATGTGCCACAGGAGCAGACTTGAATTTCCTTGCCTCCGTTATAGAACCTACACCTTCTGTACCTTCCATGTTCAATAACAGTAGAAAGGAAGATCCCTGGTCTGACCGCACTCAAGTGTGACTCTGTATCCTCACTACCCACTACAGTATCTGCCAAATACTAGGGATTTGATTGATGTCAGCTATTAAATTGACTAAGCTCATAAGACTCCTGGTTATGGGATTTCCTGCCTGTCCCAGATCCCCAGACATTAAGAACTCGCTAATATCAAGAGTCTTCCTCAGTAACCTTGACATGTTCATTACTGACTTAGGAAGCCCAGGGCTGCCTTGTGGAGACTTGACCCAACCAATTTAAGAGATGCCAACAACTTGTGAAGTTCTGAGCCTGACACTAGGTGTAATCCTCTTCCAGCCACTGTCAGTAATGAACAGTGTGGGGAAGCCCTCTCTGTTCCCTATCCACTCAGCCTTAACCAAAGCTTATGATCAATGTTCAGCAAGATGAGGTACCTTTTCTGAAGTTCCTTTGACAAGGTCCCTTGCACTTGCATTCCACCATCTGTTAGATATCTCCAATGTCCCATGTGAGGTCAGGCTGGCTGGATGAAGATGTCCCATGAGAGAGAGAGGTCAGGTCAGGCTGGTTGGGGATGTCAGATGAGCACTAGGCAAATATTCATGATTTTAGCCTAGGTATATAATTTGGTTCCTCAGTGTCCTCATGAAAGATTGCAGCTATATGCCATTTCTCAGCAAAAAAAAAAAAAATTGTCCCTGAGTACAACTGAGTACATATTCCTGGAGACTTTCTCGGGTCTGGAGCTAACATGGCAGCAAACTTTATGCCCCTATATTCAGTCCTCTGTTGTCTTCTCCATGTCTCCAGCTCTGTGTGGGCTCTTTGGAAGAGACTGCATGTACTTTCTGATAAGAAGGAATGAAGGGAGGATCCTATTTAGCTCTGCCCAGTTGAAATTGTTCTGATCACCCTTTAGCTGAGCTTGAGAACCTGGAATGGAGATTCTCAGCTTCATTTCCTGTTCTGCCAATAGCATCTATCATTCCCTGGTTTTGTAGGACCATTTGGAACCTCACTTACCTCAAAGGTAGTAGAAAAAGGAGTGGAAGACGACAAAAACTATAAACAGAATCTGAATTTAGAAATAATGAATTAGGACTTTTTGAGATCATGATGTTAAGATGTGTGTTACCAGCACATGTGTGTGTTGAGGACTTGGTAGGACCACATGGTCTGCCTGTGTGAAATATGAATGTGAAATCATCATCTACAGCTCACTGTATACCTGCCATGTCTGAGATCTGGGTCCAGAGTCAAATAGCAATTCAAAGTTAACTAAAGGTATGTCAACTAAGTGAAATGGGCAGAGAGAGACATCTCCAAGAGCCTCTGGAGCGATTATGGGAAGTGAGATTTTATTTGGATCTTAAGGGAAGAGAGCTCAGATAATACAGAGAAAAAAAATGGGTGAGGCACTTAGGGGCCACAAGTGAACAAAAGGACAGAGAGGAGGAACAGATGGGATAGAATGTAACATAGGATGTGAGGGACATAAGTATCTGGTGGACCAGGCTCTAGCTACCTGGGTGCTAACTACCTTCTTTGGAGTCCTAGAGATTGATCTGGAAGGAGTCTCAAGGAGTACAATGTGACCCCCTTCTCTGGGAATGGAAGCCTGGATATGCAATGCTTATGATCCCAGGTTCTAGGCTTAGACTCTGGGCTAGCTCCTGGCCCAGCACTTACAGGCTGTGAAACTGAGCAATTGATTCCTCTCTATGGATCTTCTGCCCTCTTGGGGAAATTATTTCATGTTCAAAGCGTGCGAAGATTCGATGAGGTGACACATACATTGTGCGGTGTGTCTGGTGATGGCTCAGTAAATGATGATTATTGCTGTCATCACTATTAATTTACTGTAGAGCAATGGAGGTTCTGAGAACTCAAATAGCTTGCTAGGGTTATGTCAATCAGAGGCTGGGTCAGAACTAGGGCCCAGGTCTCCTGAGGGTTGACCAGACAGATGCTCTACCTCTGAAAGGCAACAGACTCTGTAGTGGGGAGTAGAATTCTATGTTACCTAAGAGGCAAGCTTTGGGCGTCCTTTTCTTTATCTGGAAAATAGAGGCATGTCTACTTGCAGAAACTGAGAATTAAATGAGGTAAGATGTAGGTGGGTGTATCAGTCAGTGTTTCATCATTGTGACCAAAATACCTAAGAAGAACAACTTAGAGGAGGGAAAGTTTATTTTGGCTCATTATTTCAGAGTCTGGGTGATAGTCAAGTCTATTACTCTGGATCCAAGGTGAGGCAGATCATCAGGGTGGAAGGGCATGGCAGGGGAGTGTTGCTCCACTGATGGCTTGCCAGAAATCAGAGGGAGTGAAGGGACAAGGGGTGGCAGGGAAAATGAACCCTTCCAGGAAACGCCCTCAGTGACAGACCTCCTCCAGCCATGTTGCACCTGCCTACAGTTACCCCTCAGTCTCCATTCAAACTAGGATTGGAAAAGATTAAGTTGTAGCTGTTAAAATCTAATCATTTTGCCAGGCGCAGTGGCACATGCCTGTGATCCCAGATGCTCAGGAGGCTGAGACTGAAGGATCATGAGTTCAAAGCCAGCCTCAGCAAAAGCAAGGCATTAAGCAACTCAGTGAAACCCTGTCTCTAAATAAAATACAAATTAGTGCTGGGGATATGTCTCAGTGGTTGAGTGCCCCTGAGTTCAATCCCCAGTACACCCCCCCCAAAAAAAAAAATCTAATCATTTCATCTCTGAATATTCCTACATTAACAAAGGCACTTTTGGGGGATACCTCCTATCCAAGCCATCACAGTGGATTCAGTTTCCAGATATCTAGAAAGGGCTGGAACATGGCTATGTGTTAGTCTGTCTTTGGACAAGTGGACAGGAATCACCCTGGCCTGTGCATCCCCTTTGAAGAGCCAAACAAATACCTATCTCCTGGAGACAACAGAGCTCCCCTGGGACAAGACTCTGAAAGTTGCCACTTGCACTGTCAGAGCCTGTAAATCAGCCAGAGCCTTTGACACTTTCACAATGAGGAGGGCAGAGAGGCCGCCACCCACTGTGCAGCTGCTCCAGGCTGCTCTGCAAGTGCCACAGTCACATCCAACTCCTCCTCTCTTCTTGTTTTCACTGATTCTGGGGAAGGAGCCAAGTTGACTCTCACATTATTGATTACCTTCTTTGTGCCAAGTTCTGAGCTTACTGACATATCTTTGCACCCCAGCTGAAGGCACGGAGGTTCTATACTCCTCAGGTCACTTGCCTGGGTCAGGTTGATTAATGACAACTATTGAATATCTAAAATGTATATTGTTTCAATGAATCCTCCCAACATCTAGTCAAATTCAGCTTTACTATTCAATATGAAGCTCAAAGAGGTGAAAAAGCCCAGGGTTGTGGAGTTAGGAGTTGGAGCTGGGTCTGAACTCAGGCTCGAGTCCACTCTATTAGCTGTGTGAGAAGGCTGGGTGAGCCAGGTAACAAAGACAAACGAGAAGTGGAGCCTTTCTGTCCTCTGATCTGGGCAACATCAAGGCTGAAGGATTGATGCCACACGGCTTTCTGGAATGGGGCCATGGCAGGCAGCCGAAGAGAAAGGAAACTGGGTGGCAGATCTTGCTGCATAAGCCCCTGGCAGCCTCTTTCCTTCTCCAGACTCCAGCCAGGCTACTTGCCCTGCCTGGCTCCATCCAGCCCAGGAACTCTGGAATTAGGCAAAGCTCCATTGTACTTTTGGACTAATGACCCTGGATGGGTTCCTTAACTTCCGTCTGGCTCTTACAGAAAGGGTTTTACCTGATGCCTGAAATGCAGTGAAGATTCACAGGCATAAAGAGTGTCTCCCACACAGAAGGGGCTCAGGGAACATGAGATTTCTCAGCTCCCCAGGAACATGCAGAACCACTCATCATAAGTCAAAGGATGCTGGCTGGCCTCTGAGTCAGGATTTGATATAATTATTCACCTTTGCTTCCCTGCTGAGCTTGGGCAAAGACCTGATACATTCATGAGATACAACCTTGACCCTGGTACCAAAATGCCTGGATTCAAATCTTATCTCCATCACTTCTACCTGTGTGATCTGGATCAAATTACTTACATTTGCTGAGTCTTGTTCTCTCTGTAAAGGACGGTAGTAAAAGTGCCTATGTTTAGCACTGATTAAGTGCTCACTATGTTCCTGACATCTTGCCACTTGTTTTACACGAAATAAACACAGATAGAACAAAAGCCAGCTATAAAACTAATGTTTATGCAGCAGCTTCTGTGTTTCAGACTCAGCAGTGGATTCTGGGGACACTAGGGAGGAGCCAGTCCTGGTCACAGACTCCTGGAGGTCATATGGTCTAGAGAGGAAGACCCACGTATCCATAAACCAAGAGATAAAGCTCACATTACAAAGCATAACAATTCTAGGTAAGAAATGAACATAGTTTGGTGACAGAGACTAACAGGACCTACTTTGTGAAGGTCAAGGAAGGGAGTGAAGTATGGAAAATTCTGCATACTACAGTTCCTCTCTTGGAAATTCATAATATTCATTAGCATATTAAAGACCCTGGAACATCATCAGTAAAGAAGTAAAAAAGCCCAATTAATTTGTCTAACCTAGATTTTTCCAAATTGTTTTGACTACAGACTCTTTTCCCCTGCAGAAGACCTTTGAATCATCTTTTAAAAATCAGCGTTCTACCAAACGCATTTCAGAGACCTGAACTTGGCTAATAACTTGTCTGTAATTAGCCGTTTGTGGCAGCCCCAGGCAGGACTATTTCATTGGGTTATTCTTTAGACTAGAGTGACAATATTGCTAGTGAAAATGGGTTTCCAGGTGTCACATTCATCCTGCTTTTTTTTCAGGGTTATTGATTCCTTCTCTGGCTTTGAAAGTCTTTCTTGGTACATTTCTTCATGCCTCTTTGTTAGCAAGCTAGTTCCCACTCTGTGTTTTTACAAAGGGTGAAAAAGATCCTTTTCAGGGGCAATGAATCCAGGTGAGTTTTGTAGCAGGCTGCGCAGCACGGAGACTCGACAGCGTTCTCCTAGAACCAGTTCAGCTCCTGGAACCAGCTTGGGGCAGAGCAAACATCTTCTTTAGAATTTCGCAGTGTTGATGAGGCTGCCATGCCAGCTGACAGCAATGTCCTTCCTGGGCATTCCCTGACTGGCACCAGCAAGTAAAGGAGGTTTATAAACCTCAGTGTGACTCTAAAAAACAAATGAGGCTAACCCTCATTTGTCACAAAATATCAGGTAGAGCTCAGAGAAGGCAAAGGATGACCTTGTGGGTACCGAAAAATGGCCTTGAGCACAAGATGTCCCTATTTCAAGCTTGAGACAGAGCCAGAAATTCTACCACTGGGAGAGCTTATTTCATTTCCCAAAATGAAACTGTAGCTATTTCATGAACTTGGGAGCCAGATGAACTTGCATTTGAATCCTAACTTTCCAACACACTAGCTCTGTGACCTTACCTAATTTCCCTAAGTCCCTGTTTTTTCATCCATAAAGTGAAGATATTGCCACAAATCTCATATGAGGATTATATGAGAAGGTGGCAATAGTCCAACGGTAGCCACTTAGAAGGGTATTTTGGAATGTCATTTTGCTGCCCTTGATCTTGTGAGCCTCACTGAGCTGTTAACACTCTAGTATGAGTTATTCATGACATTAATCCTGTCAGAGAACTGAGGGTGGGGATGGGGAGGTGAGCAGCTATAGGGGATAGAAAAAAGGATTAGAGAATTGCAGGAAGGTTCAGAAATTCCCAGAGCATGGGTGTCCATTTCTAGGCTGCAGGTAATGAAGTGCAGGAGGCTTGTTGGCTCATAGAGAAGTATTGAAATGCAGAGTGTAGAACAGGCTGCTGAGAAAACTTTGGCTCTCTGGCATTATTACTCAAAGCAAGACATGGGCTTGCAGTGCACAGTGGGAGTTGAGAACCAATTCTGTGGTTTGGGCAATGATTTTATGCACCTCATATGGCCACCTGTTCAAGAGAACATTCCCATCTTTCTCTCTCCTGAAGATGCCAGGAGAATTTGTCACAGAGAAATGCAAGCACAGGGCTTAAAAATGGTCTCAAGAAAGCTTGTCCTATTTTGTAGGCAGTGTGTTTCAAGAAACCTGTTTTCTTAACTCTGTTTATTTCTGCTAGGGAAATACTACATACTAGGAAAAATAGTCCTGAATGTTACTACTGGGAGAATGCACAATGATAGACTCTGCATTTGAATTCAAACACTAAGAAGCTAAGGGACATCTTTTAGTCCTCATTTTTACTCTTTCTTCCTCTTGCCTTTTTAAACATGGTGATGGTGCAGCAACCATCTCAAGATGGAACCATGAGGCTACCTTGAGGACAAAGCCAAGCACCAATAAGGTAGAATAGCAGAAAGGGAATGGATCAACTCTGGGATTATCTTACATAAGAAAAATGTCTGTATTTCACTAAATGTGTATATAGTATAGATTGAAACAAGATATGTATTGGCTATGCCAATGTTAGTCTTTAAATTCCAGTTCTGTATGACTACACAACTTACTTTTCTTCTGAAACTTTTATTTCTTGCTAACCACACAAATAATAGTTGCAAAAATTCAACACACTGTGCCAGGAGTTATGCTACTTACTCTACCTGTATCACAGAGCAGGTGTTACCTCCATTGTGCAGATGAGAAAACTAAGCCTGAGAGCAGCAAATAACATGAGGAAGAAGAATTCAGATTAGGATAATCTGGTTTGGGATGCCTGGCCTTATCCATGTCCACAGAAAATGCATGAAATAATATCTACTTCCCAGATTCTTTAGGGTGATTCTCTACTAAGCAGCACATAGAAAACATTCATTAAATGGTAGGTTCTATAATAATTCTTAGATAATAACAATTAACATGTATAAAGAATTTATGATATGTAAAGCTGCAGAATTATAGATAATACAACTTAAAGAGTTATAAACAAACCTAGAAAAAGCCTATGAACAGAAAAGAGCAATCTTAAAAGGTAACAAAAAAGGAGTAGGATGAGAGGCAGTGTCAAGTTAATATCAGGAACACGGCTCACTAGTGATGCTGTTGAGGGAATCATACTTTAAGTGGAAGGTCTGCCTTTATCAATGTCATTTTCCCTTCTACTGAGGCTCTGGATTAGGAAGGCCAGCTATCCCCTTTGTTTTGCACATTAGTATTAACTACAAACTGTATTTGGACTTCATCAGTTTTTCCTGTGATGTCCTCTTTTTGTGACATGAATTAAAAACCAAAGCAAGCACACCACACTTAGCAGTTAAGGCCCCTTAGTCTGGGGTCTGAGTCAATTGCTTAGTCTCTTTTTTTCATGACTTTGATAGTCTAGAAGATGCAGAAGTGTCCCAGTCTGGGATTGTCTGCTGTTTCTCCCTATTGGACTGGTAGTATGGGTTTTTTGTTGTTGTTGAAAGACTACAGAGGTAAAGCTATATCACATTAAGGTACCTGAAATCCACACGACATTAACCTTCATCAGATGGTCGGGGTGGTGTCAGTCAGGGGTCTCCACTGTGAAGTCACAAATTTTTTTCTTCCTTTATCGCTATTTTTTAAATATGAGCCACTAACTCTAGTCCACCCTCAGGGGGCAGAGCATAAATTAAACCTTAAGAACCATAAATGGTATCTTTCTAAATTGAATTTTTGAATTGATTTTTGCTGGTATTTAAAAATACAATTGATTTTTACATATTGACCTTTTATGTAGCAACCCTGCTAATTCACTTATTAATCCTTTCTGTAGATTATTCTGAAACTGCTACCTACAAAGTCACATCTGCTCGGCTCTACCAAAAATTGTATTTTTTCCTTTCCAGCCCTTAGACACTGATATTTTTTTTTCCTGCCCAATGATACAGAGCAGAATTTCCAGTCTAATATGGAATCGATTCAGGTAGGACAGGCATCATAGTCTCACTCTCAATCTTACAGGTACAATTTTAAACATTTTATCATTAAGTATGTAAGTGCCC
The DNA here is from genome assembly GCF_047511675.1 of Marmota flaviventris. Taxonomy (NCBI): domain Eukaryota; kingdom Metazoa; phylum Chordata; class Mammalia; order Rodentia; family Sciuridae; genus Marmota; species Marmota flaviventris. The sequence goes on from NC_092502.1 coordinate 41,876,036, forward strand.
TTGGTGATATTTAGAAAGTTCCTTTCTGGTTCTATTTCATTAAAAGTTCTTTTAGTTTTATTTTTTGTTGATTTCTGTGTATCTCTTGTCCACGTCCTTTTATTTTGGTTTTAATTTCATTCATTCTCTTCTAATATTTTGAGAAGATGTTTTCTTGATGCCTAGCTACCTGATTTCCTCTTCCTCTGCCCCTTCCTCCCTACTCCTCTTCCTCCTCCTTCTTCTTTTTAAACTTGTATGTATTTCAGGCCATTCAGATATCTCTAAGCACACCTTTAGCTTCATCTTAAAATTCTGATGTTACATTTGTTATTTTTGGTTCAAATACTTAATAAATTCAACTACAACGTCCTTATTTATTCACAGTTTATGGGGAACCATGTCTTTTAATTTCAAAATATATGAAGATTTTTCTAGAACACACATCCACACACCCACACTTATGCATTCTCCCTCCATTTTCTGGTTGTTCTCAGTAGGAAAGTTGGTCTGAAATATTTAATAACCCATTGCGAAAAGCAGAAATCCCCTGTTCTACTGAATAGTCTATAAAGGCCTGCTTCTCCAGGAAGGTTTCTCTCATCCCTTGTGTTAGTCAGCTTTCTACCACTATAAGAAATACCTGAGACATTCAACTTATAAAGATAAAATGTTCGTTGTGGCTTACAGTTTGAGCTTCTAGTCCATAATCAGTTGGCCCCGTAATCAGATTTTTAGGTCTGTGGTGAGGCAGCATTTCCAGGCAGAGTGTGTGGAAAGACAAACCCACTCACCTCCTGGCAGGGAAGTGAAAGAGAGGAAGAGGAAAGGCATAGGGTCCCACGACCTCCTTCAAGATCACATCCCCAATAGCCTAAAGACCTGCCACCAAGCCCTGCATCCTGAAGAACCCACAACTCCTCCCCATGGTACCATCCTGAGGAGCGAGTCTTTGCCAATGTCCTTTGGGGGACACCCTCAGGTGTCCAAGCTGCAGCACCACTCCATTCTCTCCTTGTGGTGTATTTACCTGGCTCCACCCAGCTCCATTGGCTCCCATATTTATGACCAAGGGAAGGTTATGCTCTTGCCTCCTCCTTCCTGCTTATGAAGGGCTCCTTCCCACCTCTCCTTACAGCAGACACATTTTCTTTCAGTTCATCCCTGTCTTATTTCACACATAGGAGGATTCTTGGATGTTGTATTCCTAGACCTGGCTGACAGAGGCGTCTGCCACTGATCACACCCCTTGCATATATATGAGCCATCTTCTGGCAGAGGTGGTGTGTGTCCTGCCCATAGGTCAGTGGCTCTGAAGACTGTGTGCCCCACCAGGCACATGACTGCCACTCAGAGTAGGAGGGTTGTGTTTCCCACCTGGCCTTTCTCTTCATGTCTGATGCTGTGGCTTTGTGGTCTGTGGTCAAATGCCTTGACCACAGGAACAAAATGAGTCTGAATTAAGCTCTGGGCTTTCTGGGGCTCAGATGAGGAACCCTGAGGAGACTTTGTCAGTTCAGTACCTATCACAATTGTTTAGAGAAAAAAAAAATGAGGCTATTTGGGAGTGATTTAATTACACAGATTGCAATGACTGGCTTTGTTATTGATTTTATATATTCAAGGAGTCTTTAAAGTGATTATGCTTAGAATGGGCACCCACCACAACATTGATTTCTATGAAGTTAATGGTATCTGGAGAGGGGCCAGTCCTGTTGGGCAGAATGCATTTGGAAATGAAGTTTCAGACCTTTATAATGAGGCTCTCAGAGAAGGATATCGAATGTGGTGGGAACAAGGGGCTGTCTCAAGGCAGACTGCTTTGAGCACAGCCAGAGCGGCCCAATTGGGCTCCCCTTTCCTCTTGTGCATGGCAAGTCCTGCCCTGAGGACTGGACATCTTGTCCCTCCCCACCCCCTGCCCTGGGGATTCTGGAAGCTAGGATAAGAGACGGGCACAAGAACATTTTAATACAAACAGTAATCACTTAGTTCTAACACTGTTTATATTTACACATAAAGAGAAATATTTGTATTAATAAAATGGTTAACAGTGACTGTCTTCTGCTAGATAGAGCATGGGTAATAATCTATGTATTCAGAAATATATTGGTCCAGCAAAATATATTTTGCTATATGCTCTGATCCATGTTCCTGCTTCTGGAAAGATATCCTAGAAAAACAACTGCAAGCATAATAAGTGTGTGTGTGTGTGTATACACACATACACACACACACACACACACACACACATATATATATATATATATATATATATATATATATATATATATATATATAGTTATATATAAATGACTAATAGTGAATAAGCTACATTCTAGAAATATATGTAGTACTAAGGACAGGTAGAATAAAATAAATGTTGATACCATTATAACATGGAATATTGTTCACACTTCAAAAAAAACCACAAAAGAGTTTTAATGATTAGTGAGAAAAATATAGTATATACTGTGAAAAGAGAAATGCAAATTAAAAACTTTATTCATAATATAATTTCTAATCTACAAAATATACATTAAATATCCTCAATGGTTAACATTGGATGACAGACTCCTGGGTGATTATTCTGTCCCATGTTTTTACTTTCCTGTTTTCAAGTTTTCTTAGGGCACATGGATATGACACATGCAATGAAAAGTTTACATCAGAAGCTGACTGTGGACTGTGGGGGTTAGAAGTTTGCTTACTAAAACTCTGAGGGAAATAACTGAGGCTTAGGTAACTATAAAATTTTATATACATATAGTTTTCTCTCCAAATTCAAGATTAAACGCCTATACAACTGTTGAATCCATAGCTAGAACAATTTCACTAGTTATTTGGAAGTCACTTTAAATGTGCATGCAGAAGCACACAATAAAAATGAACCAGAGGGTCTGGGGTTGGATGTTAGTCCATTATCAGATGATGATACTCCAATATATGCATTAATCAGCCCCTGTACTTCTCTAAAGCCCCTTCCCTTGCAGTGACACTGGAGAGAGTTCACACTTGCTTATTCTACTCAGAGACTATGGTCTAATTTGATTCATTTATATTTGAGAGACTGGTATTTAAAAATACCTGTGGATTTTTGATGATTGCTGTATTTCTCACAGAGCCACCAATCTACACAACTATCAAAGGGGTGTCCTGTGTGCACAGCATGCCTCAGAACACTGAATTAAAAGCATCTCAGGAAGTTGTTCTTCAGAGAATATTCTTTACAGAACATTCTGGAAGTACCCCCTGGAGTAGCATTTTGAACTTTACAAAAATTCCTGCTCTACCTGACTTCTTACCTCTCCTGTCTCCAAAATCCATAATTCAGTTGGGTTGAATTATTTATATTAACCAGAAATTGGAATAAGGGTCAATACAGAGATCATAGGAAGAAGAGGTAGTTTAAAATGTAAGGAAATTTGACAGACCTTGTTCAAATCAGAATCTGTAATTCTTAAAATATTAGGTGATTTTCACTTCCTTAATAGAAGCCTACTGACTCTGCTATTGTGGGAAATGTTGATCAGACCAATTGTGTATTACTAATGTCATATTGTAATGTGCCAAGTTTGGATAGGAATAATAGACCAAGAGAGCCATCAGTCTGTTTGGTAAAATTGTTTAAGTGATTGCACACTTTTAGAATAGTATAGATAAGGATTTAATTCAAAGCTGAATTTTCTCCACAAAAAGAATAAAATTAGGTTTTGTTTGTTTGTTTGTTTGTACTTTTTTAAAGACAGTGTATCAATCAAGTAGGTCTAGTTTAGCTGCAGTAAAATAAATACTCCTAAGTGTCAGACTTACAACAACAGGTTTCATTTAAGTGAGGCTTATTTCTAATTTACATAAGTCTGATGTAGACTGGAGCTTTTGCTGAATGACTGTCCTCCAGGCAGTGACTCAGGGGCCCAGGCCACTTTCCCCCTGCTAGTCCACCATCTTGGAATCTTTTGTTTATGGCTGTGCCCATGAGAGACAGAGAAAAAAAAAGCAAAGAGAAAGCAGTCTTCTTGTTAACTGCCTAGGAGCAGAAGAAACAAATCCATTAGAGTCAAGAATCAGTCACATGAACCACATAAAGGTACATAGGTGATGGATATTTGGTGAGAATTAATAGCATCTGCTACAGGCACTAAGTAAAATATTACATTCTAGCTGGAAGAGTTTGTTTTCATCAGACAGCTCATGCATCTCGTGTGGCAGCCTGGTGCCTGGTGGGTTTTTGTGTGAGTCCCCCAAGGCCTCAAGGAGAAGCCATCTGTCTATAAGGACAGACCTCAAACTTGGCTATGCTTCCAACCATAGCCCACATGGATCATAGTTTCTTAAATTAACACAGGCATTCATATGTTACTCCAAGAAGTGTGTTCTGTTACACTAGTTTCCTTGAGAATTAAGACCTCCAGCTCTGGGCTTTTATTCATTCTGTTACTTTCTCCCATAACTCCGACCAATAATTTTAAGTCATTACTTGCTTTAGGCACATTTCAAATGGTGACACTTTTATGAGGTCCTATCAACTAAATATTCATTAATTCAGCAGACATTTATCGAACACCTCTTAAGTGACAAGCACTGTCTTAGTCCCTGAATACACAGCAGCAAACAAAACATATGTTGTCTGATCTTGTGGTGTGTACCATGGGGTAGGTGGTTTTCCCAAAGGAAGGACCAGAAAAACGAGTGACTTTTCCTGCTCACACAAGTAGGGAGGCTAGAAGGAGGAAGTTTGTCTTCCCCTTGATTGCTGCAGTTTCTACTCTAGCAAGCTACCTCTGGAGACTTTGCAATCCAAGTCTACTGTTCTCTGAGCATTCAGTTACATCCAGAGCCATCAAATGTAGGAAAAACCCATAAGCAATTCTGTCTATACTAGCAATGAAAAACTTAACTTTTAAAAATTGTCAGTCATGGTAATGGCTATGAGAAAAATAAAACAGTACCATCACAAAGGGAGGTCAACTAGTTGGGCAAAGGTCTTTGGAGAAGGTAAGATGTGAGCTAACATTTGAACTCTGAAATTGTGTTTATTCTTTCTTTTGGGGCCCACAGGAATGTGTTTGTACCACTTAGAACACTTGTCAAAATATACAAAGGTGTTTATTTTGTTTCTACCTCCTAGTCCAATCTGTTAGTGTGAATATTTTAAAGGGAAAGAACTGTGTCATATCTGCCTCTGACACTGAAATAACCTTGAGTTTTAAATTTTAATTGTGGCATTTAATTAAGTAATTAATGCCTAACTTGGTGCCTGGCCCTTAGTAGTTACCCAATATATGGAAATATTACCTTACAGGACACAACACACAATAAATGTACAGATACGACGGCCGGATTTGAGAGGATTGAATTGACTAGACAACGTTGGAAGTAACCATTGGTGTTAAAATCAGTTTCTTTATGTCCTCTTGACAGTGAGGCAATCTCTTCATGGCATTTCTAGAGTCAAACATGTTGAATCATCTTCCCTTCTTCCGTGATCAGCTAGTGCTTTGGACAGCTAGCCCAAAGGGTTTTCTTGGCATCCACACACATTTCCTCATGTGATTTACTGGCTAGGGCTCATGCTTAGAAAAATGAGATGAAATATATTTTCCTGCAAAACATGGCATCTTGTCAAAGACTGAATATGAAGCAGGCTGGACTGCACCCACTATTAATCTGAGTGTACAAGGCTGCAATAGACTTAATACTGTTGTCATTACAAGGAAAATGGTATAATGCTATAATTATCATCATTTTGTACCTGAACAGAGTCTTTGGAATATTCTATTTCATTAAGCCTCCCAGTGCTCTTATGAGATTCTATTGTTTCTTCCATTTTATATATGAAGAACTGAGCTTTCAGAAAGTAAAGAGATTTGCCAAGGTTATAGAGATGATAAGTGGTAGACACATTGGAATGTCAGTCTGACTCCAGAGCCCAAGTCCAACATCACTATTCTAAGACAGACAACTTTTCCTCAAATTGGCACACAATTCATAGCATCACTTGTCTAGGGAAGAAGCCACAAAACTTTCTGTCTGTCCCATGCTTTAGCACTTCATTGTCTCACATCTATGATCACCCTTGAAATTCATAAATAGCCTAGAAGGCACATAGGACAGGGTGGAGTGTCATCTTCTGGGGTATCTTCTCAGAGCATTCTTGTTTTTCTAAGAATTGTCCCTCACTCAGTTTTGGGCCCCTGAGCCCATGCTTACACTGTATGATTCTCTCCCTTGGCCACCTCTTACTGATGGAATCATAGGTGAGCATTTATTTACCTTAACCTTAGTCAATTATAATCTCTCCCCTGGGCATTTGGAATTGGCATGTTGGGTACTAATCAGTCGATTGATGGTGCAAGACCCATGAGGATATGGAGGTCCAAGGTCCAAATGACTGTTTCCTGCCATGTTCACAGAAGAGCAAAGAATACACATATTATGGAAATGAAAATAGAGAGACATACAAAGAAACAAACACGAATCCAAGGTTTGGAGTGCTAGAGTTGATGTCCTTCATACAATGTCCTTGTGAGGCCACTTTGCATTTTTCTCCCTTGGTTTCCATGAGATATTCTCATCCCTTCCAATAAATACCTTTGTTCCACTCTTCACTTCGACTACTTAGTATGAATAGAAGTATTAATTGTAACTCAAGGAATCTAAGCATGGTATAGAGTCATTTCCCCAAGTGGAGGAACAAGGAGTGAGTGACTTTCCCTGTCTTCACAGGTATAAAGGCTGGAAGGAAGATCATCTACCTTTACTTCACTGCATCTTCTACATTAGTAAGCTTCCTCTCTACTCTCTCTAGACTTTGCAAAAAAAGGCTATTACTTTCTGTTGCTCACTTGAATATCAAACCATTGAATATAGGAAAAACCCATAAACAGTTCTGACACAGTAACACATTTGCCCTCTCTTAACACAAATTCTCTTGTCTAAGGCAGCATCTACATTTCCCAGGGTTTCCTGTCCAATGTGGTTCTGAGTTACGAAAATGAAATTTGAGATGTAAGAGTGAAACAGAAGCCACACTCTTCGAGGTTGGAGGAGTTAAGCCCAACAATGGGCCAATGTAGACACATCTGGTGAGCCTCAACTAGCAGTTGCTTTCTTCCTGTTGCCCTTGCAGATCAACTAGCTCTGCTGGCCCACAAAAGCTTCATAGCCTCCACCAGTCACTTGGCCACAGGCTGCAGATTAGCAAATTCCAAAGGCAGAGGTACTTTTATGAAGATAGGAATTTTCTAGACCCCTCTAAGAACTCTCCATTTGTGATCCCATATTGGTAGCCAACTGCACACAGCTTCTTACAGTTTTTTGCAAATTCCAAGTTGGCTACCTTCACCAAATAATCAGGTGGATGGAATTAGTGACTCAATTCTTCAAAACTAATTTCAAATCTTCACTTTCCCATATCAACATTTGCATGAACAATGATTCATAGTAAATCCTCTATTCTCTCATACTTGTAGTGGCTCTGCTTTTTTGACTTAAATTTAGAGTGGAAATAATAATAAATAGTGAAGATCATGTGTTATCCCATTTTGTGCTGCTATAACAAAATACCTGAGGTTGGGTAGTTTATAATAAATAGAAACTTATTAGTTCACAGTTTTGGAGGCTGGAAAGTCCAAGATCAAGGAGCCAGCATCTGGCAAGGACCCTTTGCTGTGTGTCATTACATGGTGGAAAGTAGAAAGGCAAAGAACATAAGGGAGCCAACCTACTTCTGTGATACTTTTTTATAATGGTATTCCCTTCATGAAGATGTTGCTCTTTTGACTGAAATACTTCCCATTAGGCTCCACTTCCCCAAACTGTCACATTGGGGATTAAGTTTACAGTACATGAATTCTAGGGTACACATTCAAATCATAGCAGACTACTTCTCCCTTTAATACAGCTAATCATTATTATGTTTTGGCCTCATGCCAAGGACTCTGTTTATTTCCTCCATAGTTTCCCAGATCACTCTTACATTGGGCCACTTCCGGGTTAGAATGGCTATTCTTTTTGCAAAGAAAGGAGCTGTTTTGGTCAATAGCAATTTATCACTAAGAATATCAGCAAAGTGACTTTACCAAAAACACAGAACTTTGGCATTGAAGGTCCTGATTGTTTAATCACTCTCCATAGTGTTCTAGTTTCTCCCAAGGAATATTTTCATGAGTCATTAATGCCTTGACACACATGGTGATAGTACCTTTGTTTGCTACAACTGAAAGGTGCTGGCCAGCATCCTTACAAAGACTAGCCATATTCTTGCCAAACAAGAATTAGGTATGTCAGGCAGCCTCCAGGTCAAAATGCATGTAAGCTTACAATTTTACTTCACATTGAACAAGGCTCTTTCCCCCTTTCATAATTGCTCTTCATATCCACAAGCTGTGTGGTTAATATTTTATGCAAAAAATAGGCTTGCAGAGGGAAGTGTAGTCTTTGCATGAAGATGTACACAAATGTTTCATTCAAGGATGGTGATACTATTGATGCCATCATGGGTGACTAGTTGTGATTGACTTAATGGACATCCCATGCCTCAAGAAGACAACACTGTCATGTGTGGGGTTGTGCATCACCACAGAGCTGGAATCCAGGGAGCCACATGCAACCTTTTCCCCTCTTATCCACTGCAATTAGTTATACCATGTGAACCAACAGGTGTTCAAAGCCTTGCCTAAAACACTGTCAATGTACATTCCACTTGAGTAGATAAAGAGCCTGCCTATAAGAACACCTAATCTTCATTTCATCTTATATAACAGAGGGATGTGGGCCCCAGACCTGGGGTATTTCTAGAGACCCTCATGTGGTTATAGGATTTAGAGGGAACAGTGATTTTGAAAGTGGGGATTCCACAACCAGAATCCTTCTTGGAGAATAATGTAATGAAGTAAACCCCTCCTCCTTCAAATGAAACCATAATACTATTTCTTGATGACAATAAACTTATAGGCCAAGACCAGCTCTTTACCTTACACAAACACACACAAAAAGAATAATAAAAGGTAGATAAATGAATGGCAAATGAAACAGTTTATGAGAATCCATTTGTGAGACAATCAAGATAGTTCTCCAAGTAGGAAACAAATTGGATTACAACATAGAAATAGGCAGAATTTCAAGGGTATTGAGTGCCTATAAAATGTGTTTTTTAGAATAAGCAAGTCTATCCATTTGTACTCACTGAAAATGGCATTTGAGATTTGCATCATCCAGAGACAGACAGATGATGACTTGAGGGTACAATGCAGTCTCATATGGCTTCCCAATTCTAATCATGCACTGCCTGAGCAAGAGGCATGTTTTCAGGTCAAGGAATATGGGTTTGACAGGTAGTATCATGACTTTCCCCAAATCCTTGTATGGATTGAGATGCATGTTTAAAAAACACGTCCCTGAGAGGAGATGGGAGCTACGTGGTCACAAGACCCACCAATCCAGAATATAGGTCTTATCTGATGTCCTTTTCCTATAAGAGAGTTCACGTAGTTTGCTATTTCCATCTTCCTTGATGTCAGTGTTTTCTACAATCATAGATGGTTGAAATGAAGATTAGCAATAACGACAGCGGTGGTGGTGGTGAATGAGAAGTGCTTACTATGCTCCAGGCCCACCTTTTTAAAATTTAATACTCATGCAGAAATATCTATCTTGATTTCACAGATTAAAAAAAAAACTGGATCTTAGAGAGTTTCAACCTCTTGCTAAAATTGATTAGAACTCACTTTGCTTACCTGGTTGGCCCTTTGCATTCTGAGAAACGTGCTTTTATTTTCTCCTAGTGTTCTAATTATCTAATTGAGAATCAATTATTTCTACAAAAGCCTTACAGAATACCTATTTTATGTCTCCTTCATGATTCATAAGAAGAATAAATTGAAGTTTGTTGAATTCCCTTCCAGTTTTCTTCAGTATAATTTAAATTACTTCCTTGGGCTATGCTGATCAATTGCATAGTGGAGAAAACATGTTTTCAAAGCCATAAAGATTAACATAGTATTATTTACAACAGAAGCAAACATATAACGCTATTTGAGTGTTTAAGCACCCCTTATATTCCTAAAACCTAAATTATCCAAACAACATCATTAAGAAGAAAAACAAAGCCTACAATTAAAGTGAGTTTTGGAAGGACACGTATGGATTTTTGTGATGAGCTGCAGGCTATGTCAGAAAAAAGTCATTTTCTGGTTTCTTTCTAAATGATGCTGTTTGGGAATTCTTCCCAGGGTAGTTAAAGATGGATGCAGACTATCGGTTCTTAGTCTGCTTCTCTTTGCCAACCCTGTGATCAGCCGGCTATATCTGCTCCCCAGTAGACAGCAAATTTGAGCAAGAGATGAGAAATTTTGTCAGCCCATCTCAGAATCTTTTTCCTCCTTGGATGAGCAGAGGGTATGGACAATGCCAGCCCTGGGTGGTATGACTTGCTGTTTAAAAAGACAAAGGACACAAAAGGAGGGCATGACATGGTGATGCAATGCCAAAGAGGGTTTTCAGAGCTTGGGGACCCACAGAATTTGGCCAGCCATCTGATCCACAATCTAAATATCAAGGTCATCCCCTTATCTGATTCAGTCTTCTGGGCTATTCAGAAAAGTGATAGGATTCGGGGGCCTTCTCAGGGGCTGGTCACTATTGTCCAAATACAATATAACTGAACTCTAGGAAACTGTGCAATGATAGAGTTGCTGGGACACATGAAGGGAACAGTAAGGCCACTTTTCTGGTATAATTTCAAACTAGGTCCTGGGAACAGGATAAGGTTTGATGAATGCTGAAGGGCCTGGCTTTCAGAATGAGTAGCTTTCGGGTCTTTCCACCTGGCTTTGTGATGCTATTTCTGGGTCTAGTGATATCCTTTGGATGTTATAGGCAGTCCACTCAGATCACTGCTCACCTCTTTCTGAAATCCTAACATCCTGCCCCAGGATGAGTGAGCAAAGTGAAGAGCACCATCTCAGGGGTGGGACTACTCATTGGATTGTTGGACAATCGTACAGCATTTCTAGGCTTTATCCATTTTTCATCTCATAGGTATCTATTATCAGATTAATTTCACTGTGCCATCTTTATTTCAGCCAGATTCTGTGAGTTAAACTGTGTATTTAGGAAACAAATGGTTTTCATGCTAATTTCTCCCCTAAGGCTCCTCAGACAATGTATAAGTCAATATTTACTCAACTGCAAGGTACAAGAATAATGATATTTATGCAAAACATGTCAGTTTCATTCTGCCTCTTTCCTATTGCCGAGATGCATGTTCTTATAAACACAGCTAAAGAAGTTTTGGCAAATGTCTTCCCTTTCATCTTTGATCACCTGATATTTATCAGAGTACATATAATGAAGTACTCAGTTGGCTTTCAATTAGCCAGAAAGAGAAAACAGGTGTAATGGAGTTGAAGGGCCAAAGAGAGGGTTTTTTTCTTTTCTTCTCTTTCTTTCCTTTCTCCTTTCTTCCTTTCTTTCCCCTCCCTCCCTCCCTCTCTCCTTCCCCTCCCTCCCTCCCTCCCCCCCCCCTCTCTCTTTCTTTCTTTCTTTCCCCAAAAGATTTTCTTGAAGGATCCTTGCATTTTGGTGGTGGAACTGTGAGTGAGAGGCTGTTAGAGGTTATAGTCATTGGAATACAATTGCACAGAGCTGGATCTCAGTCTTTTCTCTGGACCTGACTACTCTGTGACCTGAGCAGACCTCCTGACCTCTCTCAAGCTTGGGGTTTTCAGCAATAAAGGGATTGATTGTGCCTAGGTCATAGTGTTAGTATAAGGATTATATGAATTTATACCAGGCAGTGCTGGGCACTGAGCTCAAGAGATATTAATTACATCACAATGTTGCTTTAATGAATACCAAGGGCTTCAGAGAGTGGTTTGGCCAGTCTCATAGACAATTGACTGAGACTCTGACACTGGGACTCATGGGAACCCATATTTGGATTTACAATTGCAGGATATTAAATATCAGCTTTCTTCAAGGAATTGACTGGTTTACAGAAGTCATAGCACAATAAGTTATTTTCACATAGAAAATTGTGTCACAAAATAACATTTTTGTTATTATATCTTTCCTCAACCAATTATCAGCCTCCTCCCCACCCTGCCACTGCATTCCTTCTTCCTACCCCTGTGCTGGGGATTGAACCCAAAGGTGCTTTACCACCAAACTACAGTCCATTCTAGTTTTTATTTTGAGTCAGGGTTTTGCTAAGTTGCTGAGGCTGGTCTCGAACTTATGATCCTCCTGCCTTATCCTCTGAGTACCTTGGATTCAGGCATGTACGATTGTGCCTGGCTCCTCAGCCAGTTCTTAATTCCCTAATTCCTCTATGTGAAATGGGACATAAATAATATTATTCTGTATATTTTTTCCAGTCTGTTTCTTCCCCACCCCATTCTCTATTTTATACACATCCACCTAATACATTATATAAAAATCAAATGGGATAATAGCATGCATAATATTTTATAACCCATTTTCCCCCTAAATGACATATTGTGAATTTTTTGTATCAGTTAAGATCATTCTATGTAATTGATAGCTGTATGGTGTCAAAGTCAACTACATTAATTGTTTGAAATTTATTTCCACTTCTTAAATATTTTAAATGACATTTTAATTAAGATCTTGCAATATGTAACTTTGTATACAGTTATTATATTCTTATAAAAACTTCCAGGTGCAGAAGTTTTGAGTCAAAGGATATATACATTGTTTAACACTTTTGTTACATCTTGCCAAAGTCCCATCAGAAATTCTAGATCAATTTATGTTTCTGCCAGAAGAATGCTCGTTTCACCTCACCATTGCCAACCGAGGTGTTTTCGTTTAAAAGTGTGTGCCAATTGGAAAGATGAAAATGGTATCTCAATCTTCTTTTGATTTACATATCTTTGAACATTTTCACACATATGTTGGCTTTTCCTCTTTAGCAAACTGCCTTTTCTAAATTTTTACTGATTAGAAAACTGATGAGCTGTGGAATGAAGATGGGAATGTAATTTCTCTTAAAATATTTTATTGGCTTCTGGAGCCCAGTGTAAAATAAATGCAACACAAGGATGTGCAATTGTTTCTTCACAGTAGAAACACCATGTGGTGGAACACATGAAGCCTAAGGGATGCCAGGTATGCTGTGGATATCTCCCATAAGAACAAGGTTTCCAATAGTAAATGTGACAATCATTAAGGATCTTAGCCTCTACATAGTCATCATCCGATGAAAAACGGAAAACCTTTCCATCTTAAGACAGGAAGTTTTATAACCTTCCTATAAGTATTATCCTTTAAATACTCCTTATGAATACTATCTGGACTAGTTTTGAGAATTTTTCAGGGAATTTTGAAAGACAATTTCTGTAAGTCATAGAACATCAAGGTGTAATATTCATGGAAAGAAACTTGGAAGGCCAATCTTATGTCATTTCTGTTAATATTTTATAGTAAGGCTTTGAATAAAAGCTTTTGAATGAATGGCACCATGTTGATTTCATGTTTAACGTGCTCTTAGGCTTAACATTCAAAATAAAAACCCCAGAAAGAAAACCTTTCTATAAAGTAATGTGCCCAGAAGAACAGGTAGGGCCCACCCAAGTGAGGGACTCATTCAAGTGACATATTAAACCCTCTGAGCTAAAACAACTTAAAGTGACAGTTCTTCATAGTTGAGCGAGTGAATGTGTGTTTACAGAAGCTCATGGGAAAGCTCCTGACCATAGGGTGACAGTCCCACAATTTTGTGAATTAGATGCTAAGGATTGCAAATCTGGATGGTTAGAATGCAAAGACTGTACCACAGTTTGGTAGCTTTCTGGGACAAAATACCCGAGAATATCAAATTAAAAGGAGGAAATGTTTGCTTGACTCTTGGTTTCAGAGGTTTTGGTCTGTGGCCTATTGGCTCCATAGCTTTTGGGTCAAGCAGAACATCATGGAGAGAGTGGATATAGCAGAGGAGCAGCTCACTTTGTGGTGGCCAGGAAGCAAAAAGCCTGGGCTCCCAGTACCCTTTCAAGGGTTGTTCCCACTGACCTAACTTCCTTCCACTAAGCCCTGCTTCCTAAGATTCTTCTACCATCCAAGACTGCCACAGGCTGTTGACCAAGCCTTTAATGATGGGACTTTGGGGAACACTCCAGATCCAAACTATAATTAAGAATTTGAGAAATGTGATTTCAATTTAATTTGCTTCCTCTTCTGAGGGGTCAAGTGAAATGCTCAGGCTGTTCACCCAAGTGAAGCAGACCCAGTACTCTTATACACACAGATACAGACATAAATGTGTCTCACACACACTGGTTCTCAACTTCCATGGCTCATCTTTCATGGTTAACATTCACCTTATTCACATTTTCCTAGGAGGCATGTAGAGATACTGTACCTTCTCTGGCTCTGTGTCTCTGCCCTATATCATGAATGGGCACCCCTTCTCCTACTTTACAGAGCAACACAGTGATGAGATTGACAGCTTATGCTTCAGAGCATGACATATAAGGTTTAGCCTCTGCTACTCCCTCAGCCTTATGACCTTGAACGTTACCTAAAAAAATGAGAAGATACTAGTTTCCTTCTCAGTGAGCATCAAAATAGTATCACTCTATCAAGCTAGTAATGTGGATTAAATGAAATTAACTATGCAAAGAATTTAGCAAGGTGCCACAGAGTAAAAATACTGTGGCTAAAAGCTCTAATTATTAAGGTTGTTACTGAAACTCTTCTGTATTTGTTAGGTTTTTGTGACCAAAATACCTGACAAAAACAACTTAGAGGAGAAAAAGTTTCTTTTGGCTTATGATATCAGAGGTTCAGCCCATGGTTGGCCAACTGCATAGCTCCGAACCTGAGATGAAGCAAAGCATCATGATGGAAGGGCATGGCAGATCAAAACTCCTCAGCTCATGGCATCTGGGAAACAGAGTGAGTGTCAGGGGGACAGGGCCACAGAGAAGATAAATCCCCTGCATGCCCCCAGTGACCACCTCTCCAGTCATTCCCCACTTGCCTGCAGTTACTACCCAGTACAACAGTCCTTTCAAATTCTCAATCCATCAAATACATTAATCCACTGACTAGGTTACAGTTCTCATAATTTAATCATCCCAACTCTGAAAATGGCTGCATTAAAACAGGAGATTTGGGGAGGACACCTCAGATCCAAACCATGACAACTAAATCCAGAGATTTTTCAGTTCTGAGGAATTGGTACTGCAATACTGGTCTGCACTTTCCTTGGAAATGGAAGTAAGAATGGCAAAGATTTGTATTATTTAATGAGAAAGTAAAAATTGCTATATTCCCTGTAGATTTTTTTCCCTCAAGTTCCTTTTCATTGCTACTGGTTGTTGCTCAGAACATGTGTGTATACTTATTTAATTTTCCACTTAAAAACAATGGAAAGCCACCTTATTTAATTTTAGGAGCTGAATGAGGGAGAGAAAATCCACTGAGGAAATGATGATGTCCTCATGCTCTGCAGAGGAAGGAGCCAGCGTCCTGCCCAGGCTCAGCCTGCTTGCTGGAATTCTATGCCTGGCAGCTTAGAGATGAAGCAGTCTCTTCTACACTGAGAAAAACATCCTAGGCTAGTGTAGTTACTAGTACTTTCTTTGAAAAGGGAAAGAAAGAAGCTGAAAAAACGATATATTTTAAATATTTTTTCTAGGTTTTTTTCATTTTAATTCTAAAAAAAAAAAATTATTATGGAAAATATCCCTAAAATACCGTGTAAAAGTTGAAATCTCTGTAATCACAGTACCAGTGACAAAGGCAATATGGTGGTATAATCCTTCCTAATATTCACATGTATTTGAAAATGATAAGATGATATTTTAGCATCATGTTTCTGTTTAATAGAGCATGAATAAATCTCCACATAACTATATGTATACAAAATATGCAAAATGTTGATGATTCCATAGTAATCTACCTTGAAATGTTCTCCTTAGTTATTCAACCAGCCTCTTATTTTTGAACATGTGACTTGTTTCTGATATTTTTACTTTTATAAACTACTTAGTGATAAGCAGCCTTCTAGGTACACCTAAGCTCCCGTACACATTTCCCCCCTCAGGAAAAAGCTGAATTATGGATTAATGGGTCTATGTAGTTCTAAGGCTGTTGATAAGCTTTGCCTAGGAAGTTGGTATCAATTTATATTCCCCAGTAGCATATCAGATTTACCTCGGGCACAGAAAATAAGTCTTGGCTAGTTTAAGCCAACTGTAGAAATTTCACATCCCTTACCATGACCAGGGTTAGCCATGGGCATCTGACAAGATGTGGCCAAATAGTCAGAAGGGAAGTCTCCCTGAGGGGATCTTGAAAGTGGGTTCTTTTGTGCTAAATGATGCAGAAGAGAAAAATACCTGTTCCGTTTCCTTTCCATTATTTCAGTTGTTAAAGCAGAAGGGAAGTCTGGAATGGGAATAATAACTATAGGGGATAGGAATGGAGGACAAAAGCCAGTATGCACAGACTGACAGAAGGAAAGAGAGAAAGCATGGGTCCTCCAGAGCAGAGTGAGTCACAGATTAACTGCCAGGGACCAATTCCAGGGAAGACTCTCTTGTGCACAGTAATAAATGTGGATATTTACAGAGCTACATTGCATTAAGCTTTCTGTAATTTGTAATGAAAAAAACAAACAAATAAAACAAAAAACTCCGCTGTAGCTTGGATGTTGAATATTTCCTTAAGGTTCATGCATTAAACGTTTGATCCTCAACATGGTGCAATTGGGAGGTGGTGGGACATTTTAGGAGGTGGGACCTAGTGTTCCCACTAGGGTTTTGAGGATTTGGAAGGGGATTGTGGGACCCCTGTGTCTTCCTATTTGCTTCCTGACCATGAGGTGAGCTGTTTGCTTGACCACACTCCCCCCCCATGACATACTGCCTCTTAAAAGACCCATAGCAAAAGGCTCACCTGGTCTTGGATTGGAATTTTTAAAACCATGACCCAGTATAAATCTAGATATTTCATTACAGTAATAGGAAACTGACTTATACAATGTCCAACCTGTAGGCAATACTGATACATAAAGGTTTTCATTTTCTTGATTACAGTGAACTCAAACTTTAAAGAAAAAAGAAAAACCTTGGTCCCTATATTGCTTCTGCCTTTTATGTCTATTGTCATTTTTCTACAAGGTATTATTACATCTGTATATTTAAAATATTAACCTTCTGTATATTTAAAATATTAACCTTCTGTTGAAAATAGTGCAAATGATTCTTACTTCCAAACTCTCTGACATTTGAAGTTTTATATTTTTTCTGAACTTACATATAAATCTCTTAACTGTTTTTCCCTTATATGTTCATTTGCTTTTTAAAAATAGACAAATCCTAATCCTAACACTATTAAAAAGGTCAAAGCTTCCCCCTGTTGATTTGAGTTTCTTTATATTAATATCATACCTGAACCTATTTTGGAGTTTCTTTTTTTATTTTTTTGGTGGTGTGAAGAATTGAGCCCAGGGCCTCACACATTCTAGCCAAGTACTCTACTACTGAGCAGTTCCTGAGTTATTTATTTTTTAATTTTATTTTTAATTGATACATTAAAACAGAAAAAAATGTATATATTTATGGGGTACCCTGTAATAATTTGATACATGTATACACTGTGTAATGTTTAAATCAGTTTAACATTTAAACACATTTAGTCAAACCTATATTGTTTCTTTAAGGTGAAACATTCGATATCCTTTCTTCTAACTTTTTGAATTATATAGTTCATCAGTGTTATCTCTAGTCATCCTACTGTGCAACAGCACATAGTTTCTCCTCTCCATCTACAACTTCACTGCCCCCGCTACACTCCAGCCTTTGGTAACCACCATTCAACTCTTGACTTCTGTGCTATGAGTATTTTTAGATTCCACAAATGAGTGAGACCATGCAGTGCTTGCCTTTCTGTGCCTCGCTTATTTCACTTAACCTAGTTATCTCTAGTTCTATGATAAATGACAGGATTTTATCACTTTTTATTTTTTTATTTTTTTTTTTAATTTTTTATTGTGGGTTGTTCAAAACATTACAAATTTCTTGACATATCATATTCCACACTTTGATTCAAGTGGGTTATGAACTCCCACCTTCACCCCATACACAGATTGCAGAATCACATCAGTTACACATCCACTGATTTACAAATTGCCATACTAGTGTCTGTTGTGCTCCGCTGCCTTTCCCATCCTCCACCCTCCCCCCTCCCCACCTCTCCCCTCCCCTCCCCTCCTCTCTCTCTACCTCCTCCACTGTATAACCCTGAGGGTCTCCTTCCATTACCATGCAATTTCCCTTCTCTCTCCCTTTCCCTCCCACCTCTCATCCCTGTTAAATGTTAATCTTCTTCTCCTGTTCTTCGTCCCTACACTGTTCTTAGTTACTCTCCTTATATCAAAGAAGACATTTGGCGTTTGTTTTTTAGGGATTGGCTAGCTTCACTTAGCATAATCTGCTCTAATACCATCCATTTCCCTGTAAATTCTATGATTTTGTCATTTTTTAATGCAGAGTAATACTCCATTGTGTATAAATGCCACATTTTTTTTTATCCATTCGTCTATTGAAGGGCATCTAGGTTGGTTCCACAGTCTTGCTATTGTGAACTGTGCTGCTATGAACATCGATGTAGCAGTGTCCCTGTAGCATGCTCTTTTTAGGTCTTTAGGGAATAGACCAAGAAGGGGAATAGCTGGGTCAAATGGTGGCTCCATTCCCAGCTTTCCAAGAAATCTCCATACTGCTTTCCAAATTGGCTGCACCAATCTGCAGTCCCACCAGCAATGTACAAGTGTACCCTTTTCCCCACATCCTCGCCAGCACTTGTTGTTGTTTGACTTCCTAATGGCTGACAATCTTACTGGAGTGAGATGGTATCTTAGGGTGGTTTTGATTTGCATTTCTCTGACAGCTAGAGATGTTGAGCATTTTTTCATGTACTTGTTGATTGACTGTGTGTCCTCCTCTGAGAAGTGTCTGTTCAGGTCCTTGGCCCATTTGTTGATTGGGTTGTTTGTTTTCTTATTGTCTAATTTTTTGAGTTCTTTGTATACTCTGGATATTAGGGCTCTATCTGAAGTGTGAGGAGTAAAGATTTGTTCCCAGGGTGTAGGCTCCCTATTTACCTCTCTTATTGTTTCTTTTGCTGAGAAAAAACTTTTTAGTTTGAGTAAGTCCCATTTGTTGATTCTAGTTATTAACTTTTGTGCTATGGGTGTCCTATTGAGGAATTTGGAGCCCGACCCCACCGACTGTAGATCGTAGCCAACTTTTTATTCTATCAGACGGCGCGTCTCTGATTTGATATCAAGCTCCTTGATCCATTTTGAATTCACTTTTGTGCATGGCGAGAGAAAGGGATTCAGTTTCATTTTGTTGCATATGGATTTCCAGTTTTCCCAGCACCATTTGTTGAAGATGCTATCCTTCCTCCATTGCATGCTTTTAGCCCCTTTATCAAATATAAGATAGTTGTAGTTTTGTGGATTGGTTTCTGTGTCCTCTATTCTGTACCATTGGTCCACCCGCCTGTTTTGGTACCAGTACCATGCTGTTTTTGTTACTATTGCTCTGTAGTATAGTTTGAAGTCTGGTATCGCTATACCGCCTGATTCACACTTCCTGCTTAGCATTGTTTTTGCTATTCTGGGTCTTTTATTTTTCCATATGAATTTCATGATTGCTTTCTCTATTTCTATAAGAAATGCCGATGGGATTTTGATTGGCATTGCATTAAACCTATAGAGAACTTTTGGTAATATCGCCATTTTGATGATGTTAGTTCTGCCTATCCATGAACAGGGTATATTTTTCCATCTTCTAAGATCTTCTTCTATTTCTCTCTTTAGGGTTCTGTAGTTTTCATTGTATAAGTCTTTCACCTCTTTTGTTAGGTTGATTCCCAAGTATTTTATTTTTTTTGAAGATATTTTGAATGGAGTGGTTGTCCTCATTTCTAATTCAGAGGATTTGTCGCTGATATACAGGAATGCCTTTGATTTATGTGTGTTGATTTTATATCCTGCCACTTTGCTGAATTCATTAATTAGCTCTAATAGTTTCTTTGTAGAGCCTTTTGGGTCTGCTAGGTATAGAATCATATCATCTGCAATAGGAATCCATGGTGTATTTTTGTATCATGTTTTCTTTATCCATTCATGTGTTAGCAGCCTCTGAGGTTGTTTCCATTTCTTGGTTATTGTGACTAGTGCTGCAACAACATGAGTGTGCAGAAGTCTCTTCAACACATTGATTTTGTTTTCTTTGGATATATAGCCAGGAGTGGGATTGCTGGATTATATAATACTTCTCTTTTTAATTTTTGTGGAACTTCTTATGGTTTTTCATGTACTAATTATATTCTCAGTGTACAAAGATTGCCTTTCATGTCCCGATCAGCACTTGTTATCATTAGTCTTTTTGGTGACAGACATTGCTA
Organism: Marmota flaviventris; assembly: GCF_047511675.1. NCBI lineage: Eukaryota > Metazoa > Chordata > Mammalia > Rodentia > Sciuridae > Marmota > Marmota flaviventris. Next base: position 41,896,466 of record NC_092502.1, read on the forward strand.
CTAGAGTGAGGTAATACCTCATTTTGGTTTGATTTACATTTTCTAATGAAATTAGTTCTATTCTATTTCATAGATATATAGGTTTCTTCTTATGCCAGAACATACTATGTTAGAAATTCTAACTCTCTAATACATTTTATTATTATTTTTTAATGTGACACATATATGTATGTATTTCTGTGTTATTTTAAAAATATATATTGTATCCATAAAACAGGAACAGGCTACTATAAAAAAGTAATTGTTTGATAAAATATAAAAATTCAACTGATTTCATTAAAAAGCAACAGCAAAAAGGCAGTAGAAGAGTTGGAATATAATATGAAGACAAATATCTAGAATGTAGACCTAAATTTGATCCCAAAGGAAAAAAAGAGCAAATATAAAATAAAATGTAAGAGACATAAGGTGCCAATGTAGAATTTTCAAAGTCTATTAAGAGTTGGGGGGAAAATAAAGAGAAGGAGGAAAGCAGGAAAAGGGATGAAAGACAGTGAAGAGTAAATAAAATGAAGAAAAGCTGCTAATCACTATAAAAATAGAAAAGAATTTCCTACACTAGAGAAAGAGATTAATTTTAAATCATTTTAATTATTTAAATTTTCATGCTTAAGTATTTTAAAATTCACTGTATGTGCTCTGAAAATATAACACTATATATTTCCATATACTGCTCTAAAATAAGAACATTTTTCAACATAGCCCCAAAATTATTTCTCCTAAATTTGATAATTTTTCCATGTAATCTATTTTTTAATCTATTGGTTCTCTTTAGTTATATATATGACAGCAGAATACATTTATATAATTATACAAGCACAGAATATATCTTACTCTAGTTAGGATCCCATTCTTATGGATGTTCATGATGGTAGGATTCACTGTGATTTTTTTTCCATATATGTACATAGGAAAATTATGTCATTTCACTGTCTTTCCTTTTCCTATGCACCCTCCATTCCTTCATTCCCTATTGATAATCTACTGACTAAAATTCTATTCTTCCCCTCACTCCCCCACCCCCAGTTACTGTGGGTTAACTTCCACATATCAGAGAAAATATTTGACCTTTGGCTTTTGGGGACTGGCTTATTTAACTGAGCACGAGAGTCTTCAGATCCATTCATTTTCTGGCAAATATCATTAAGGCATTCTTCTTTATGGCCCATCATATTTCTACTTCTATGGCTATTCAGTTCCCTTGCCAACATATTGACTGGATTATTGTGTGTGTGTGTGTGTGTGTGTGTGTGTGTGTGTGTGTGAAGTTTTTTGAGTTTCTTATATATCCTGGAAATTAGTGTTCAATTTGAGGTGCAGTTGGCACAGATTTTCTCTCATTCTGTAGGGTCTCTGATAAGTGACTTGATAAGTTGCTGAGTCTGGCTTTGAACTCATGGTCCTCCTGCCTCAGCCTCCCAAGCTGCTGAGATTATAGGTGTGTGCCACCACACCCTGCTGCTACTTGCTCTTCAGGAGTCTTGTTAAGGAAGTCAGGTATATATTCTCTTCTAGTAGGTATAGAGTTCTGGTCTAATTCCTAGGTCCTTGATCCACTTTAAGTTGCATTTTATGCAGGGTGAGAGATAGGATTTAATTTTTTTCTACTACATGTGGATTTTCATTGTCTTTTGTTAAAGAAGATATCTTTTCTCCAATGTATGCTTTGGGAGCCTTTGTCCAGCATAAGGTAATTGTATTTTGCAGGTTTGTCTCTGTGTCTTCTATTCTGTTCCATAGGTCTTCATGTCTGTTTTGGTACCAATATCATGCCCTTTTTGTTACTATAGCTCTGTAGTATAATTTAAGGTCTGATATTGTGAGGTCTTCTCTTTTCTCACTAAGGATTGCTTTGGCTATTCTGGGCCTCTTATTTTTCAAAAGGAATCTAAAAATTGCTTTTTCTATTTTCATGAAGAATATCATTGGAATTTTGATGGGAATTGCATTGAATCTATATAGTGCTTTTGGTAGTAAGGCCATTTTGACAATATTACTTCTGCTTATCCAAGAATATGGAAGGTCCTTCCAGCTTCTAAGATCTTCCCCAATTTCTCTCTTTAGTGTTCTGTAATTTTCAGTATATAGGTATTTCACCTCTTTTGTTGTATTGATCCCCAATTTTTTGAGGCTATTGTGAATGGGATAGTTTTCCTAATTTTTCTTTGAGCTGATTCATCATTTGAGTAGAGGAATGAAATTCATTGCATTTCATTATTTCACAATACAAGCCTACTCCCACTAATCTTTTGTAAACTTCCTTTGTTTACTCTGACTAATTTTTTGTATATATGCATTTTAAATTATTTAAAAATATCCCCAAAGATCCCATTAAGATTTTTGGAATTATATTAAAATTATAAAATGATGCAAAGATAATGAACATCTTTCTAACATAGTCTTTCTATTTAGAACTGCATTTCATCTGCCAAATCTTTTAAAGTCCTATGATACTTACATTTTTTCCCAGAATTTTATTATAATTTTCTGTATAGAGTTCCTATATGTAATTTTCAACCTTTTTTCTAAATGATTAGAATTTTTAAAGAAGTAATATATCTGCTTTAATACTTATGGGAGAAACAATCATTACTTTTCAAAATTCTATGATACTTATGTCAGTAACAACCCCTTGGTACTAAATATAGTCAGCTAATTATGCAGCTCTCAGTCTTTCAAGAAATAAAAATGCATATTAGACAGGGGCAGTATCAAAGTAGACACTTAGCTCTAATTAGTGTCCTCAGTGTCAGGAACCTTCTGCTAATGCCAAGGTAGTCAGTAACCTTATTTGAGAATGAAGAGAAGCTATTATCACCTAATAAACCTAAAATCTCTCAGGTTAGACAGGTTTAAATGATCACACCAATTACTAAGATAAACATACCACCTTCTTTTTGCATATTTCACTTCTAAATATAATGTAAATAAAAATATTTGTCAGTCTTACAATTGTCACAATTTACATAAAAAAATAAGACGATTTCACAGCACAGGAAAAAAGGATATTGTTTAGAGGATCTTACCTTCAGAACCTGTTTGCTGGGAGAAAAAGCCATAGGAAGAAAAGTCCCAGCCTCCTCCTGTCTAAAGCAAACTCCATTAGCACTTAACATCTGTGTTATTCTTTATCTGTGCTGATGTTTTAAGATCTTATTGTTCTCACAGGACAAATAAAAATTGCATTTTAATTTCTTAATCTCTTTTCACTACACACACACACACATACACACACATTTTCATTCTTTTTTTGTTGGCAATTGTAGGCTAAGTGCTCTACCACTAAGCTACATTCCTGTCCTACTTTTATCTTATTTTTTGAGTTATGTTTTTAGAGGTTGCTTTTGCATTTATCTATGTTTTAATTATCAGAATAAGGTTAAATTTATATTAGCTTTATTCTGGTGAAGGGTGTGTGTGTGTGTGTGTGTTATTCCTATATAGTTGCATTTTTCCCTCCTTTTTCTGTAGGATTATTATTGTCCACACTTATTAATATTACAAACTTACCAATACATTGTTGAAATTATTACCTTACCACCTATAATAATATCTTTAGCCCAGTATGGCTTTGCTCCTACTCACTTTCTTGTGCTGCTATTGGCAAATATGTTACACATTAGTTACACATTACAGGCAAAAACATGTTATTAGGTGCATGTTATTTTATACCATTGCTCTTCAAATCAGCTATCAAAACAAGAAAACTATGCATTTATACTATTTTAAAATTATATAGTTTCTGTCACTGACATTCTTTGCTTCATCATCTGGTTTTAATTTACTATCTGGGATCATGTCTTTTCAACCTGAAGAATTTCTTTAGCATTTCTTGTAAAGCAGATCTGTTAGCAACAGATTCTCTTCATGTTTCTTTGTCTTGGGAAGTGTTTATTTCACACCCATTTTTCAAAGGTAGTTTGTTTCTGTGATTATGTCAGGTAAGTAAATAAATAAAACAAAGTCAGCAATGTTGAAGATAGTATCTGGGTGATAGTGTTCCCCCCTGGGAATGTTGAATGCTCTTGCTGCGTTATGGCCTCAAGTGTTTCCGCTGTTAATTTTATTGGGGCTACTTTTATAAGTGATGTGTAATATTTTTCTCCTGCTCTTTTCTCTTCTTCCTTTGACTTCAGAATTTTTATTATGAAGTGCCTTATATTGAGTTTCTTGTGTGCACCCTACTTTTAGTTCATTGAGCTTCCTAGATATGTAGGTTATTGCTGGTGGGGGGGGGTGTTGTTTGTTTTGTTTTGTTGTTTTTTAACAATGGGGAAAAGTTTTCTGCAACTAAAAAAAAAAATTTAATACTCTTTTTTTCTCTTTCCTCTCCTTCCAGTACTCCCTTTACATGACATTGGGTACTTAATTATCTCCCACATTTCTCTGAGGCTCTGTTCATGTTTTTCCCATTCTCTATCACTCTGTTCTTTGGTTTTTATAAGTTCTATCGGTCTATCTTCATGCTTGGTAATCCTTGCATCTGCTAGTTTAAACCTACTGTTGCATTCCTCTAGTAGCATGTTTATTTCATTAATTATACTTTCAACCCAAGAATTTCTTTTTTTAATTATAATATAAAATTGTCATCTTTATTTTTCCTTTTAAAATCATGCTTTCCTTTTGTTCTGTGAAGATATCTATAATGGTTATGTTGAGGTATTTTTCTGATAAATACAATATCTGGTCTCTCACAGGCAATTTGTGTAGCTTTTCTTTCTTTTTTCTTTTATTTTCATTATATCAGCGCTGGGTACTGGTCTCTTCCCTCTGGAGTTTGTTACTATTACATGATTTTAATGACTGGCTAGATTATTTTAGTGAAATCTACTTCACCCTTACCCAATGTTATGCCGCTGATGTTGCTCCTCAGTGAGGCACAACTGGGATATGGCCACAGCTATCCTGGGATGACAGTAGTATTGGGTTCTCTTTCTCTTTCCCTGGTCATGTCCAAGTGTTAACTCCAATGTTTTCTATTATTTTCAACAATGCTCTGGGTATAAATTGCTCTACAAACTAATCAAATTAAATGTATCACCATGGAAAAAATAATTTCTAAGGTTGTTGTCTGATATTTGTTCTGACATCTGGAGGGCTCCTCTGAGTTGTATTGTCCACGGTTTTATACTACAACCTAGATAGCTTACAGCCCAGACTATATCCTCATTAGATCCATAAATGTCCTCCCAATGGCTTTTTATCACAACTTGCACTGTTCCTGAGAGCATATTTGGACATTTTTACTCTATTCAAATGAAGTCAGTTCCTTGGGAAATGACAACGAGTTTTCTGCTTTATAGTCTGTTCTCCTTGCAGATAAAAATCTCTTATCCAGGGTTCTTTAGCTGGGATGGGGACAATAACAAGATTCACTTAGAGTCTAACACTTCTCTTCTAAGAGCTGAGTGCTCAGTAGGGGTGGGAAGGGTCAGTGGTCTATGGCTCCCTCAGCGTACCTCTCCTGGTAGGGAACCACCACCTTACCAGCCAAGCAAGAATGGTTAGAACACCAGTTTTCTCAGAAAGCTAAGCCCAAGATGGAAACTCCATTCTTTGAGTTTGGGCTAGATGGAGAAGGGATCCTCCACCTCTCCAGCGCATTCATCTGGGACCTAGCCTCAGGAACAGGTAACTGGAGATGAACTGAGAGATGCTGTATTCCTGCTCCTCATTGAAAAAAATTCCTCTGACTGGGGGCTAGGAAGAAAGGGAGCACAGTGGTATTGGCTGTCACAGTCTGGATTGCAGTCTGTAATTCCCTGAGCTACGGGGTGAGGAAGGAGGGAATGTCCTGGATTCAAATAATGCAGATCTAGTGTTGCTTGTCAAAGTTTGATAGTTTTTTTTTTTGAATAAATATTTTATTTGCTGTGGGTATATCGGGTCATTTCCATTCCATTTAAATGGTTCTATTTGGATGAGATTCAATAGTTTCACTGGAAAGCTGGTCATTGGAGCTTCTCGTCCTGTCATGCTGGAGGCATTCACCTTCTAAATGTCCTTCTGAGAGCCACAGCAACCTCAGTCTCACATATAAACACAGACCTACCTTTCTTATCATTTGGGGCACCTGGTATGTCCTTAAAGTTTAGTTATTGATTGTTCTCAGTAATGCTATATTTTAAACATCTTTCATAAAGTTATCCTTTCTCCTTCTTCAAATTAGATTTGATATCTATAGATATTAAATAAGACCTAGCTTTTTCCTTGGAATAACTAAGAAGATTTTTCAGAGTTTATATTATTCAATTACTCTTACAACTCTAGGTATCTAATTGTGATTTACTAAAACTTTCAGTAAAATATATTTCTGAAAACTTTACACAAATAATAAATTAGGACCCATTCATGTGCAAACGGCCGTGATTTTATAATCTTCTCTTGTTAAGTATCAAGGTAACAGGTTTGGATCTATTGAGGATGATGGTTGAAGATTAAGATAATTATATCACTTTTAACTGTTCATATTTAATTCTAGTAAAATCCAATCAAGTTGTAGGAACATAGTCAAGGATTACTTGCAAAAAGTACTACAAGCCCCCCAACATACATTTGATTCACATCTACCTCATGGACCATACTCAGGAAGTTGCATTTATTGACATTTTGCCTGAGGGATGGGATTGCTGGTCAGGTTGTCTTTCAATTCCAGTTGTGAGGATTTTCAAACTGTAGCGAAATTTGTTGAAAGTTCATATTCCTGAATCCTATTCCAAGGACTCAGATTCAGTGGATTTGGAGTGAAGCACATGAATATGACTTTTGAAGAGGCTCCTGTATACTGGTTGCAATGCAGGTAGTTTCTACCAACCCTCATGTTGAGCAACACTGTATCAGAGTCAGGTGCCACCCAAACAGCCACATGATCTTTTTATTCTTACTCTAATTTTCTGCTGGGCAACCAAATGTACAGTGACTTTATTTTCCAATTGTTTATTTGCTAGGAAAGAAAACTGTAGAATTGGTGATATTCTGTGTAATAGCTTTTTTTTTAAAATCATGAATTAACAAATATTTGAATTTTATTAAATATTTCTTTACAGATGAAGTTCAAATCTGCCTACATCACTAATGATACCAATTTTAAGAGGTAAGTAGCTGAATGCCTACAGATTCCAGGTTGGTGACTCCCCTCTCTGAGAGGACTCACTCTCTCCCATGAGAGTATCTCCTTTCCCTTTTCCCTATCCCTTTAACACACTCACTCCTGTTGCCCTGAGTGACATGTCTGAAATCTTTCTGACTCAATCACAAGAATCCGGGTTTGAAGGGGGTTCTTTGTGCTGCCTCAGTTTCTCAGAAGGACCCAGCTCTGTAACACTAGGATTTGGTCCTAAGTGGTCTGGTGTTAGAGTTGATGCTCTTAAGTACTACCCTGTCACTATAACTGTTAGCTCCCTTTCCTCTCTTTTTAATCAATGAACTCTGTCCTGGCAAGGAGGCCTCCATTCATGTTTGGAGTCATGAAATACCTGATTCAGGGCACTCCTCTGAGAATCAAAAAGCTTTATTCTGGGTTTCTCAAACTGTAGTCACCTGGTTGGGGGCGGGGTGGTGCTTTAATATGTAGTCCTGTCTGGGCTTCACCCTGAAGATCCTGGGAATTGATCTAAGGCATGGGCTGTACTTTGGGGCTTTTAAAAGTCCCTCAGGTGATTCTGTCATGCAGCAAGGTGGCAGACCAGGTAACAAACCTGGCATCCTTTGTTTCACCTGGCAAGGGCGGGCTTGCTCCATTGAAGCAGATTTCATTTACAGGTATTGGTGACACAAGCAAACACACACACACACACCAGCTCAAACACACATCCAAAGTGGAAATCATCATATGTCACAGTTCTAAGACAGCATCCATCAAGTCTGTGTGCACACGGACCCACATGCCTATACTTCAGTTATTGGATTCCTAGTTTTGTATGCCCTTCACTGCTGGGTCCTTGAAGGGCATGTGTTCAGGTGTAATAGCATGGTGCTGTGTCTCGGACTATTTATACTAATCCTTTCTGCTGTTGAAGCTGTCACTTTGTAAATGCTTGTAATATGAAGAGCTCCTCTAAAAACAGAATGCTGTTATCTTCCAAAGTCTGTGCTAACTAGGACTGTGGAATACACACAGTTCCTGTGAAACTGTGGCAAAGATAAAACCCCACTTACTTATCTCTGATTTATGCCTGCCAGTGCTTCTGGGAAGCCTTTCCCACTTATCAGGGCCAGGAAAATATTTTACACAGTCACAGGTAAAACTAGAGTGGAGAAGGATGAACATGGGCTTTGTGAGAAAACTTAGCCACTCCCAGAAAGGTGGCCACTGTTTTCTATTTCCAGGAAGGCCAGGCCCCTTTCCAGAAAAGAGTCTGAAATGCAGATTAGTCTGAATGCATGGCATTTGATGAGGGGGGCAAGGTGGTAGCCATGTGTGGCAGAGCTTGACATCCACTTACCCATGCATTCCAGTAAAAATAAATAAACATATATGTATATGAACACACACACACACACACCACTGGATACCTACCTCAGCCTCTTCTGGGCCCTAGAGACGAGCAGTAAACAAGGCAGATATGGCCCCTGTCTTTATAGAGCTCATAATCTAATGAGAAAGAGGGATGTTAAATGATTAAAGTCAAACAAGTAAATACAAAGTGATAAATGATGGTGGAAAAGATGCTTTGAGGGAAAACAGGGGAACATCATGAAAATTGGAGGCAGGGCAGATATCCCAGGCCTAAGGAATGAAGTAGAGGCAGCTGAGGTAGAGGGAGAGGAGTATTCCAAATTCCAGGGAGGGAATGAAGTCGGGAGTGCTGAGCACATTTCCCAAGGAATTGATAGGACCTGGAGGCAGGGAGCAAGGATAAGATGGAAATGAAAATCAAGATCAGAGCACTCTGGGCCTTGGAGGCCTGGAGGGGAGTTGGGTTTTTATCTAGAGCATCATGGAAAGCCTTGGGGGAGGAGAGATCATATGATTGCTTCCAGGAGAAGGGAAGGAAGAAGCACAAGATATTAAAACACCAGAGCAAAGGGGAGAGTGGATGGTCCATCCGACCTCCTTCCTATCCACAAGCAGGGAGTAGGAGCAGCAGGTGTGTCTGCTGTCCATCAGCACCTATTAGGAGTCTGCAGGGGTGAGGCATCTGGGATGGAGGTTGGCTGGGCCATTTTGTCACCCACTCTCACTGTGTGGCCGCCAAGACACAGAAGAGATGCCAACATTTGTGTGGAGGCTGACTGAGCAGGGTTCCTGCTCTTGGGAAACTCTGTGTCTCAGCCCTCTGGTGATGAATGAGCTCTGGGTACTTTTCCTCCGGGCATCTCTCCCATCATCTGCCTTTTTTCAGCCTTTCTACTGATGCCTTAGTTGGACCCCTATGACCTGAGATGCTGCAATCAATTTCTAACTGATCTCTCAACTGGTTTTAGAATCCCAGGGTCTGCTACTCAGGACTCTTTGAAATCCGACTCCTCTTTTTCAATCCAGTTCTCAGGACAACCCTCCCCTGATTTTCCCTTGGCTCACCATTGCAGAATGAATTAAACAGAGGTTCTTTTCATTTGCTTTCAAGTCTCCAAGGTAGTGCACCTCCAGGCTTTTCATCTCTTTCTGCTTCTTGAATTAGTAACCAAGCAGGACCACGGTCTATTCTGGGATCATGGCCTCTGATCACTTATCTCCTCTCTTTAAAAATGGGCCTGCCTATCAGAATGGAGTGATTTTGCCCTTCCGTGGAGGAGAGGGCATATTTCTCATGTTATTTACTTTCTACTTTCCGTAGTTATCTGTGCCATCCTGCACATTCTGTGAGAGCAGTTATTAGATGTAATTGCTCCCTGCCCATCTTAGTCCTAGGATCAGGAAACAGTGAACACACTTGGATCCATGCACCTGGAATTCTCTTCCTTCTTGGCCTTATCTCCAGGGAATGTTATCAATTTGACAATGATCCTTGATCACTGCCTTAGTCATCCTAATTCCTGGGAAAAACTTCCATGCTTTAAGTCCAGGGCCTACATTCTTTTTCATCCTTTTTCATCTCTTTCAGCAGATGTCATAGCAGTCAGTGTTTTCTTTTAATGGAAGAGAAGGTTACAGGGACTTTCTTCTCACCAGTGTAACAGTATTTCCAATATCCTCCCCTCATACACTACCAGATTCTTGGTCCCAAGAGCCCTTTCCTTGGTGATAGGAAGGGAAAAAGGGGACAGTTCCATTTTCACCCAATGTACTTGCAAAAGGCTACAAATTGATGGTGTGAGCCAGCTCTTGTTTGGCTGAGTCTCATAGAAGGGAACTAAAAGCTTTTCCTGTGTACCACCTTCTCCAGATCCCTGAAGTGTTCACAGGCTCCAAAGTGTGCAGACCATTCTTCAGTGAGCATGCCACAAGGCATCAACAGGTCATCAGCTGATGCAGAATGCACCCATCGCAAAGTGTCAGGAGCATAACTGTGGCCTCTGGATGGCAGGGCTTCTAACACTGCAGCTTCTGCTTGCTCATTTCTCAAGCACCTTTATCAGGGACCAGAGATGTCACAGTTCTTAAATGTCAAAGAAAATGGGATCAATGCCACCCTGGCCTTGACCTGAAAAATGATGACACTTTTTGACAATTGTGAGGCAGTGTTCTATAGAAACTGTTTCTCGTCCTTGCTACTCTGATTTCCTCCACAGGCACATTCAACTTGCAAACTTAATTGAACAAATTATGTAAAGGCTAATAGCACCAAACATTGGTGAGAATTTGGAGCTACACTGTTGATGGAAGTGTAAAAATGGCACAACCACCACTTTGACAAGAGTGCTGGCAATTTCTTGTGTAACTAAGTACACACCTACCCTATGATCCACTCTTAGGTCCTTACCCAAGACAAATGAAGATATGTCCATAGAGAGACTCCTATCTAAATTCACACAGCAGTTCTAATGCCCATCAGCAAGTGTAAGTATAAGCAAGAACTACTATGCACCAATAAAAGGGAGCTCATGGGTAAACCTAGAAAACACTGTGCTGAGTGAAAAAAACTTACACAAAAGAAAACATACAGATGGCCAGCAGATATATGAAAAAATGCTCAGCATTATTAATCATTAGGAAAATAGCTCTACCTTAGCTGCCATCCTCCTCAACAGAGATCATCTCTTCCAAGTGGGTAAATAAGGAAGGAAATGGTGTTGAATATGATATTCTCATGCAAATTGTAATAGATGGCAAGTTTTAGAGAAAATTTCAAAATGTTTTCTTGTGGAAAGAATTTTAAGTACTAATAAAATATTTTAAAAATAAAACATGTTACTATAGTTCCTCCACTCCATCGTGGTTTCCTTTTTCATGATTTCAGTTACTCATGGTTGGTCAAGAGGGGTCTAAAATTATTACATGAAAAATTCCAGGAAAAAAAAACAATTCATAGGTTTCTAAGTTGCAGGTTGTTCTGAGTAGTGTGATGAAATCTTGTTGTTTTCCACTCTGTCCCACTTGGGATGTGAATTATCTTTTTTGTCCAGGATATCTATGCTGTGTATTTTACTTTACCATTAGTCACTTAGTAGTTGTTATTGTTTGGATATGAGGTGTCCCCCAAAAGCTCCTATGTTAATGCAGGAATATTCAGAGGTGACATGATTAGATTATGAGAGGTGTAAACTTACCAGTTCATCCTAGTTTGAATGGACTAACTGGGTGGTGGTAATTATAGGCAGGAGGGGTTTGGCCAGAGAAGGTGGGACACAGAAGGGTTCATCTTCCCTGTGGTCCCTTCTCCTTTCTCTCTGCTTCCAGGCTGCCATGAGCTGAGTAGCTTTCCTCTGCCATCCCTTTCTGCTAAGATTTTCTACCTCACATTAGACCCAGACCAATGGAGTCAGCCATCCTTGGACTGAATCTCTGAAACTGTGAGCCCAAGGAAACATTCTCCCTTTAAGCTGTTCTTGTTAGGTACTTCATCATAGTGATGAAAGCTGGCTCACTCTAACCATCTTGATTATCAGATCAACTGTCATAATGTGCCAGTTACTCTTATTTTATTTAATAATGGCATGAAAGCATTAGAGTAGTGAGGCTGGCAATTTGAATATACCAAACGGAAGCCATAAAGTGCTTTCTTAATGGGAAAATTCTCAATTTAATAAATAAAGAAAAAATAATGTGCTGAGGTGGCTAAGATCTAAGTAACAATGAATCTTCTATACATGAAATTTTAAAGAAAAAAATTCCATTTAATTATTAACTGTTGATCACTTTCTTTTTTTAATATATAAGTTAAACTCTTCATAGCTATGTACACGTAAGGAAAAATTTCTCTATTTAGGGTTTGGTTCTGTCCATGGTTTCAGGCATCCATTGGGAGTTTTGTAACATACCACCATACCTAAACACAACTACTGTGTATGTTTGAGACTTTCATAATAAAATACTGCAACAAAATTTCTCATGTGCTTAGTTGTGAGTGAAGTTACAAGAGAGAAAGCATTGCTTTTAACTTCATTGAACTTATAGTTAGGAAAATACCTAACAGTATTAAATCACACACAGGCCACTTAAATGTAGCACATACACTATTATTCTCTCTCATCTAATCTCAACTTGCTCAGGTCCTTTAAGTGAGTAGAACAGGACAGAAACTCATACATTAGAACGTTTTGGCCTGGTGCACTTCAGGGTAGAAAACGCTCCATCACTAACTAGCTAACTAGCTATATGATCTTCAGGCGAATCACTTCTCACTAAGCCTCCATCTGGGTTGCTGAAATTCACCCTTTGAGCTGTATTAGTATGAAGAGATGTAATTTTTAAATTAGCATAAATTGCTACACTTGTAATTACCTTATGACAGGAAAAAGAGAAGGGGCATGCTCTTTCTGGGTCTCAATTCCTGAATTGTCACTTATTTGGTAAATAGTTTGTTCCATTACCAACATGCTCCCTAGTTTCACCGAAACACAAACTCCCCAAAGAGCAGAAACGAACTTGCTTGCCTCATTTAGTCACCTGATGAGAATTTGCATATTAGCCAGCATTGTGTTGTGATTTTTGCACTAATACTTCTAATTATGAATCAAATATTAAATAATTCATGTCAGCTGCCTTCTGAACAAAGGCTCAAGGGACAGTCATGGTTTCTTCTAATAACAGAAAGGTGGACTGTGAGGATTTCATTCAGAAGCAGCCCACATGCATGCAATAAAATTGAATGTGTGACTAAACAATGTGGATGCATGGATAAAAATATCACATGCAGCCAGGATAGACTCACTGCTTGACTGCAGAGATAACAGATTTTTCCTTTTATTCTTCTCAAGCTTCAGCTCCTTAAAAATTGCAAAAGATGATGGTTGATTTGGGGTTTATTCATTGAGGAGGAAAACAAGGCATTTGGTTCTTTGGAGACATCATTTCAGGGTTACATTAAAATCTGGCTTGAAAGCTTGTGGGAGAAGGGACAGAAACTACCAGATATCTATAGATACACAGGTTTCTCTGCCTGCGACAATGCAGTTATTTACCCATTCCTGCGTGGGAGTCTTCTCCTTCCCGGTAGAAAGAATGGACTTTCTGTACACCAGGATTTCCCAATCTTGGCACTATTAACATTTTGGGCCAGAAAACTCTTGGTTGTGGGAGGCTGTTGTGTATATTGTGGGACTTTTAGCAAAATGTCTCCTGATATTTTTATCTTTCTTATTAGAATATTGCTCTAAACCATCCCACACTCTCTTAGCTAGATCGCCTGGCAGGCAAGATAGGCATTCATGAAAAGGCCAGGTAGGGTGAGGGAAGGAGCCAGTGGCCAATGCACCTGACTTCAGATGGCAATAGGAAAGCTCAGATTCCAAATAATGTCCTCAATTTGGCACACACTTCTTTATCAAGTTGTTGAAAAATACACATAAAATTTACCATCTTAGTCATTTTTAAGTGGTCTTTCAACATTAAGTATATTTACATTGTTGTACAACCAACCTCCAGAACACTTCATTTTCTTGAACTGACTCTATTCCTTTAAATCCTTTATTGCTCTCTCCCCCAGATCTTGGCAATCACCATTCTACCTTCTGTCTCTATGAATCTGACTCCTCTAGAAACCTCACATTAGTGGAGTCATTCAGAATTTGTCCTTTTTGAATTATTTTGCTTAGCATAATGTCATTCAGCTCGTTCATGTTCTAGCATGTGTCAGAACTTCCTTCCTCTTAAAGGTTGAAGAATATTCCATTGTGTGAATGTATGGCATTTTGGTTGTCCACTCATCTGTCAATGGACACTGGTGTTACTTCCACCTTCTGACTATTGTGAGTAACGCTGCTGAGAATCTTGATGTAAAAAAAAAAAAAAAATGAGACCTTGCTTTCAACTCTCTTTGATATATACCCAGAAGTCAAATTTCTGGGTCAAATGGCAATTCTATTTTGAGGGAGTACCAACCATACTGTTTTCGGTAACAGCCGCACCATTTTACATTACCACCATCAATACACAAGGGTTCCAATTTCTCCACATCCTCACCAACTCTTGTGACATTCTGGGAGTAATCTTGGGAGTGAGATGAAAGCAGTGTGTGCATTTTACAACTTCATGGAGATACAATTGATATGCAAATAACTTTTCATATTTAATCTATACAATATCATGAATTTGGACATACACAGATAACAGTGATACCACAATCAAGATAATAAATATATGCATCACCTCCAAAGTTTCCTTCACTTTTTTGTTTTGATCTTTATTTATTTATTTGGTAATGATACTTCACTTAAGATATACCTCTTCAGACTGGGAATATAACTTATTGGTAGATCACTTACCTAATATACATGAGGCTCTGAGTTCAATTCTCTGTACTTCCAAACCAAAAAAGAAAAAAAAAAAAGATTTACCTCTTAAAATTTTAACTGCATGATAGCGATACCATACTATTAGCACTAGGCACTATTTTGTACAGATCTCTAGAACTTATTAATCTTGTATGACTTTAAGCTCATTAAACAATTCCCCATTTCTACCTTCTACCATTTATATTTCCCTGATGATTAATGATGCTGGGTCATCTGTATATCTTCATTGGAAAAAATAGTTCAAGTCCTTTGCTCATTTTTAAATTGGGTTATTTAGGTTTTCTCTTGTTAAGTTGTAGAATTTCTTTGTACATACAGGATGTTATCAGATACGTAATTTGAAATATTTTTCCCACTATGGTGGTTGCCTCTTCACTCTGTTAATTGTCCTCTGCGCAGCTTCTAATTTTGATGTAGTCTAGGTTAGCTATTCCTGTCTTTTGTTGCCTGTACTTTGGGTATTGTATGCAATAAATCATTGTCAAATCCAGTCTCAACCTTTTCCCCAGTTTTCTTCTAAGATATTTTAGTTTCAGGTCTTGAATGGAGGTTTTTGATTCATTCTGTAGCACATACTTTTATAGTTACTGCAATTATGGGACATGGGTCCCAAAGGTCTGAGACACTCAGGCCTTAGTCATTCATAGATGGATTCACAGTTACAGAGATAAACTAAATTTCCCAGGCTCTTTCTTCTCTTGACATAGGTTCCTCAAAAGTTCTTAGAATTATACCTGGGAATACCAGAGGCCTTTCACATGTGCTCTCAGGAAGTCCAGCTAGCCACTGCATGCTGTGAAACAGGTGCAATCAATCCAGTAAATATCACTGCCCTGTTGAGCTGTTTGCCATCTTGTCATGCATCTATTTTTTCATGAAACATGGCAGTTTCCCATAATCCACCACTGTCACTTCCACCAACTTACAGAAGGACCAGCCACCAGCATGCTTCTGGGGCTTTTCAGGAGCCATAGCTATGGTAGTGGTCTGAGTTGACACAGAGGAGCACAGCTTCACCTCTTATGACACTGCCTTACCCTTAATTGGCTACACATTGGAGGTTTGGTTTTTGTTTTATTTATTATTTAAACAGAATGCTTTCAGTATTTGCTGACTCCAACTTCCTCTCTCTCTAAAATACAAACTCATGGTGTTGAGGCTGAGCTTGAGATGAAGCCAGTGGTAGGGCAGTCACAGTACCATGATTAGACCCAGCACTCCACTCCAATAGCAAATCTTTGCAATTGGGCACAGGTGATGGTTCCTAGATCCTCTTTCTCTCTGGATGAGTGCTTTTCCATAGATCCCGAGTCTCTTGTGGCACAGAGACTTTTTTCTACCTGTTCTTTCCATTAGTGTTCCACTGAGACCCCACCTGATTTTGTGAGAATGATCTAAGCTCAGAAAGCAGACTCCCAGCCAGGCTGCAGATCTGCTGTTAGTCACTGCACCAAATAAAGCTCCAATGTAGGATGTTCCCAAGCAGATACATAAATCTAATCTATTTGGCACTTATGAAGAATCTTTATTCTTGATTTAGAAGGGATATTTATCATACACCATCCAATATTTATGAGTTAATTTGAATCCCTCAATAAAACAAGATAAAAACTCTAATCAGAAAACACTAGTAATCCTTCGATTGTGCATCACTGTTAACTCGGTTCATTTCTTTCTCTTTGTAGTCTTACCACTGAAGCTCTGGCATCTGTTTGCAATAATTTAAAGTGGTCCAACCCAAGGAAGATGGGGAAAATGCAAAACAAGCCGGCAATGAAGCCAGGGAAAAAGCAGAGCTAGGAATTCACCACCTGGATGCCAGAACCTATTGTACATGCAGAAGGGTCAAGTGGCACCAACAGCCCCTGGAACTTTACCCAGGCTGAAGAGGAAAAGGGATTTCCCTTCATGCCTGAATTCCTCATTGGCGCATGTGTAATTGTCAATTTGTATTAATAGAGGGCTGTTGTGAGGATTTAATAAGAAAATACAAAGGAAGCAGGAAGCATAGTCCCTGGGGTTTAGCTCAGTAAAGGGTTGTTTAAAATCGAACGTCCTATTATTTTTAAAATGCAGACTGAGGACACGGGGTGGCATGGAAGAAAGAAAATGAACTTTGTAGTTTTATGGTTGTGATCCAGTGACACCTTCAAAGAATAATGAAATGAAATAAGATAAAATGGTACCTAGGAGACAGTACCTGGCCCATTGTAGAGAAGCAGTAATAAATGATGTTTATTGATCATTAACTATATGTCTGACAGGTTGCTTAGCATCTTAAGTAAGTAATAGTATCTAGTTGAGAGAGAAGGAAACTGAAACCCTGACAGGTTAAGAGACTTTACCAAGGTCACAAAAAAATACTCACTTTTGAATTGAAACCATATGAGTTTGATGACAAGCTGGTGAATTAATCACTTTGTAATAGTTGACATGCTTCCTTATTGCAAGACCTTCTTCATTAATGTTTAGTGGTTTGAGATCAGAGAATCCAGATAGGGCAGTGTGAATGAGGGAAGGAATAAAGGAGTCAGGAAGATGGGAGACTGAAAGTCTGAAGGTACCAAAGAATGCTTTGTTGAAATGGTTGTGAAATGATGGTAGACAAGAAATGTATGCACACAGGTGGGTGGGGAAGGGGTGTTGGGATATGGGCATGAAACCAAAACACAGTAATGGACAGAGGCAATAGAGCAAATATAAATGATTAGAAGGAAAGATGAAGTCCAGAGTCTAACCAAGATGTCTCAGCTGTTGATCCAATAATTCCCTAAGGCTTCCAAGAGAAAAATGGAAGAGTGCCTCTCTGTTGTGCTGTCTAGATTCCCACAAGCATGAGAAACCATAGCAAGAAGAAGAAATCAGGGTAATCTCAATATTGCTCACTGTGTAGAAATCCTTCCCTAAAAATTCTTGTTGAAGAAAAATGCATGGATAAGAATTTTAAAATCACAAGATAAACAGAGTTAAGTAGACCAAGGTCACAGGGAACCTTATGAATGTTCTTAAAAAACTTATTCACAATACGGAATGCATCCAATTCAATTAAAAGAATATCACGTGCATTTAGCATATTTTAAATTAATAATAACTGCTAATATATGATTAAAGTATATGTGATAGGGAAAACTAATATTCTTCATTGTATGTTAGAAAGATGCTTAGGACTATATTTCAATTTACTGTTGCTTTTATTTTTCTCTATTTAATTTTAAATCCAAATGTTTATTTTTGATTAGATGGCTTGGACTTTCTGCCACCTATCTCCCCAGGCTCTGGTCCTAGTGATGGCCCTAAGCACACACCATTGATATATACTTCAGTTGTGTACAACTCAGTTCTCACTTCCTAACAGATGTGAAGTGCAGCTCTGAGCATCAGGTCAAAATTTTCTCTCAATATTTCTTCATCATAAAAACCTCTGTTGTGCATTTCTATTTCCAAACCCAAATTTCTCCTTTTTTATGACTATTTCTGATAGGAATGACCCATATGCTATACCTAAAGTTCTTATGTATGTGTAAAAGTTAACACAAAAACATCTCTGTGCTCTCATATTTTAAACCTAGGTTGTGCATGTGGTTCAGGAAGGATCATAACCTTGTGTTTTAGAGTTAATCAGAAGTGTTTCCCTGTTTTCCCCCAGAAAAACATTTAAATTCAAGTTCATGGATATCCAGGGAATTCTCCCTCAGATAATGCTGTGAAGGTCATTTGTATTCAGTTGCCTTACTGTGGAGCCTCACAAAGACTAAACGTGTTCATTAGAGCTGTATATGAGGTTGATTGATGTGGCACTGTTAATATACCCAAAGGATGAGAAGAGGACTGTAAGTATCATTTGATGCTAAATGAAACAATGAGAATGAAAGTTTGCCTGTAAATTAATTTAAAATATTTCAATGATATTGTTAGAAAGAGTGTTTTTAAATGGGCACCAATATATGACCAATGAAATCATCATTTGGTACCACCTTTCTAGAAAGAGCCTTAGCACTATGTTCTAAGAGTCTTTAATCTTGATTCCATATGCACCAAGTAAACTCTAATTTAAATTTTGATTCATATGTGTACCCTAGAGTAATGATGTCCATCTCATTCCACCATCTTTCCTATCCCCATTCCTGGTACCCACCCCGGCTCACCTTTGTCCAATCCAAAGTTCCTCCATTCTTCAAATTCATTCCCCCATTATGGGTCAGCATCCACTTATCAGAGAGAACATATTGCTACATCTTTGGGGAAGAGAGAGCACTAGTCATGGCACTGAGAGAGTGAATTTTTTCAGTGTAGATTTAAAAATTGGCAGTATGCATCTATGACAGGTGGAATGTGTGAGTCTGTCCCTAAATGGCAGCTTTTTCTTTGGAGATTCTAGCAAAATCAGGCTTCTGGACATGTAAGGTTAATGCTATCCTATAGCCTATAGTAAATAAAACAAGTGTTCCCTAGGCAGCCCCTTGACAGTACCATAGTAGGCAATCCTTTGCAACACCCTGGTCAATTCTTCCCTGTTCTTTAAAACTGCATCAGAAAACTTAGAGAAATATATTCTTTGAAAAGAAAAAACAAAATGATGCACTTCAATGTTGGAATGGGAAGGAAAGATCTAAGAGAACAAAACAGAAGTATATCTTGAGAATTTGATAGGACCTGCAGTCATAACCAACATGCTGCTTCCACCTGTTCTGAAACAGAAAATGCACTTTCTGGAGTCTATGTTAGAAAAATAGAAATTAAGACAAAGGTTTGTACAGATGTGTGTACATTATAAAATCTTTTAATGGGGGAGTTTCTACCAGGGATTAATCTCAGGGGCACTCAACCACTGAGCCACATCCCCATGCCTATTATTTTGTTTAGAGACAGGGTCTCACTAAGTCACTTAGAACCTCATTTTTTTTTAAAAAAATATTTTAACTCATTATGTATGACAGCAGAATGCATTTGATTCATTGTACACAAGTGGAGCACAATTTTTCATTTCTCTAGTTGTACACAATGTAGAGTCACAACATTTGTGCAATCATATGTGTACCCTAGAGTAATGATGTCCATCTCATTCCACCATCTTTCCTATCCCCATTCCTGATACCCACCCCGGCTCACCTTTGTCCAATCCAAAGTTCCTCCATTCTTCAAATTCATTCCCCCATTATGGGTCAGCATCCACTTATCAGAGAGAACATTTTGCCTTTGGTTGTTTGGAATTGGCTTACTTCACTTAGCATGATATTCTCCAATTCCACCCATTTACCTGCAAATGCCATAATTGTATTCTCTTTTAATGCTGAGTAATATCCCATTGTGTATATATACCACAGTTTCTTTACCCAGTCATCTATTGAAGGGAATGTAGGTTGGTTCCGCAGTTTAGCTATTATGAATTGAGCTGCTATAAACATTGATGTGGCTGTGTTACTATAGCATGCTGATTTTAAGTCCTTTGGGTATAGACGGAAGAATGGGATAGCTGGATCAAATGGTGGTTCCATCCCAAGTTTTCTAAGGAATCTCCATACTACCTTCCAGAATGGTTGCACTAGTTTGCAGTTCCACCAGCAATGTATGATGTACCATTTTCCCCACATTCTCGCCAACATTTATTGTTGTTCCTCTTCATAATAGCTGCCATTCTGACTGGAGTGAGATGATATCTTAGAGTAGTTTTGATTTGCATTTCTCTAATTACTAGAGATGTTGAACATTTTTTCATATATTTGTAGATCAATTATATATCTTCTTTTGAGAAGTGTTTATTCAGGTACTTGATGGGGTTATTTTTTTTTTCTTTCTTTCCTTTTTTTTTTTTTTGGTGTTAAGTTTTTTGAGTTCTTTATATGACCTGGAAATTAGAGTTCTATCTGATATGCATGTGGTAAAGATTCTCTCCCATTCTGTAGGCTTTCTCTTTATATTATTGATTCTTTCATTTGCTGAGAAGAAGCTTTTTAGTTTAAATCCATCCCATTTATTGATTCTTTATTTTATTTCATATGCTTTAGGAGTCTTATTAAGGAAGTCAGGACCTAATCCCACATGATGAAGATTTGGGCCTATTTCTCCTTCTATTTGGCACAAGGTTTCTGATCTAATTCCTCGGTCCTTGAACACTTTGAGTTGAGTTTTGTGCATGGTGAGAGATTAAGGGTTTAATTTCATTTTGTTGCATATGGATTTCCAGTTTTCCCAGCACCATTTTTTGAAAAGGCTATCTTTTCACCAATGTATGTTTTGGCACCTTTATCTAGTATGAGATAACTATATTTATGTGGGTTTGTCTCTATGTCTTCTATTTTGTACCATTGTTCTACATGTCTATTTTGGTGCCAGTCCCATGCCATTTTTGTTACTATAGCTCTGTAGTGTAGTATGAGGTCTAGTATTGCAATGTCTCCTGTTTTTCTCTTCTTGCTAAGGATTGCTTTGGCAGTTCTGGGTCACTTATTTTTCCAAGTGAATTTCATGGTTGCTTTTCCTATATCTATGTGTAATGTCATTGGGATTTTAATTGGAGTTGCATTAAATCTGTATAATGCTTTCGGAAGTATGGCCATTGTGACAATATTAATTCTACCTATTCAAGGACAAGGGAGATCTTTCCATTGTCTAAGGTTTTCTTCGTTTTTTTCTTTGGTGTTCTGGAGTTTCATTGTAAAGGCCTTTCACCTCTTTTGTTAGATTGATTCCCAAGTATTTTCTTTTCTTTTGAGGCTATTGTGAATGGGATAGTTTTCCTAATTTCTCTTTCAAAGGGTTCATCACTGATATATAGAAATGCATTTGATTTATGGGTATTGATTTTATATCCTGCTACTTTGCTGAATTCATTTATTAGTTTTACAAGTTATCTGGTGGAATTTTTTGGATCCTCTAGATATAGAATCACATCGTTGGCAAATGGTGATAGTTTGAGTTCTTCATTTCCTATTTGTATCCCTTTAATTTTTTTCATCTGACTAATTGTTCTGGCTAGAGTTTCAAGGACTATATTGAATAGAAGTGGTGAAAGAGGGGATCCCTGCCTTGTTCCAGTTTTTAGAGGGAATGCATCCAATTTTTCTCCATTTAGAGTGGCATTGGCCTTGGGTGTAGCATAGATAGTTTTTACAATATTGAGGTGTGTTCCTACTATCCCTAGTTTGCCTAGTGTTTCAAACATGAAAGGGTATTTTCTTTTATCAAATGCTTTTTCTGCATCTATTAAGATGATCATATATGATTTTTATCTTTAAGTCTATTGTTGTGATGATTTATGTTTATTGATGTCTGCATGTTGGTTCATTTCTGTATGTTGCATGCCTGGGATGAACCCCACTTGATCTTGGTACACTATCTTTTCAATGGGTTTTTTAATGCAATTTACCAGAATTTTATTGATAATTTTTGCATCTATATTCATCAGGGATATTGGTCTGAAGTTTTCTTTCCTTGATGTGTCTTTGTCTGGCTTAGGTTATCAGGATGACACTAGCTTCATAGAATGAGTTTGAAAGGGTTCCCCCTTTTTCTATTTCATGGAATAATTTGAGGAGTATTGATATTAATTCTTCTTTGAAGGTCTGGTAGAACTTGGCTGAGAATCCATCTGGTCCTAGGCTTTTCTCTATTGGTAGGCTTTTGATGGCATCTTCTATTTCATTGCTGGAAACCGATCTATTTAAATTGTGTATGTCCTCCCAATTCAGTTTGGGCAGATCATATGTCGCTAGAAATTTGTCAGTGTTATGAAGATTTTCTATTTTATTGGAATATAAATTTTCAAAATAGTTTCTAATTATCTTCTGTATTTCAATAGTGTCTGTGGTGATAGTCCTTTTTCATCAATAATTTTAATAATTTTGGGTTTTTTTCTCTCCTTCTTTTCACTGGTGTGGCTAAGGGTTTATCAATCTTATGTATTTTTTCAAAGAACCAGCTTTTTGTTTTGACAATTTTTTTTCAATTGTTTCTTTTGTTTTCAGTTTCCATGATTTCAGCCCTGATTTTCATAATTTCTTGTTTCTGCTACTTTTGGTGTTCATTTGTTGTTCTTTTTCTAGGGCTTTGAGATGTAATGTCAGTTTGTTTATTTGCTGATTTTTATTCTTTTAATGAATAAGCTCAATTCAATGAACTTTCCCTTAGCACTGCCTTCATAGTGTCCCAGAAACTTTGGTATGTTTTGTCAGAGTTCTCATTTACCTCTAAGAATTTTTTTTTAACTCCTCCCTGATGTCTTCTGCTATCCATGCATCATCCGATAGTAGCATCTATTTTTTACTTTGTCATTGATTCAGCACTTGCTTTTTCTGAGGCTGGCTTTGAACTCATGATCCTCCTACCTCAGACTCCTGAGCTGCTGGGATTACAGGTTTGAACCACCATACTGGATCATTACAAAATTTTTTTAATATTTTTTTTATTTGTAGTCGGACACAATGCCTTTATTTTATTTATTTATTTTTATGTGGTGCTGAGGATTGAACCCAGGGCCTTGCACGTGCTAGACAAGTGCTCTACTGCTGAGCCACAACACCAACCCTCATTATAAAATCTTAAGAGCTAAAGATGGTGGAGGTAGTTAAATAACAATAAATTCTTATGATAGATTTTTATACTGCTTTGAGAAATGCCTTCAAATTAAGAAAACAACAGCACACCAAATATTTATTAAAATATTAAGCAGAAGAGAGAATATAAAAATGTACATGTAAAATAGAATCCAACTTTGAGATGGCATATGATATAACAGAACCACTTCAAAACCAACAGCCTTGTCTGAACCTTCCTGCTTCGCTTAGTCTAGAGAGAAAAAGAGTTGCTTGCCTACTGCCTTATACAAGGCGAGGATTGGAGTAGAACCAAAGACAATAGCTGTTTCTGGAAAAGAAAGAAACCGCAAGAAGGCATGAGGCAGTCTTTTGGGGCTGTCAGAGGATATAAGCCCAGTATTGGAAATCACTGAGACAGGGGGACAATTTTCAAAAAGAAAACTGATACATCCCTCTTCTCCCTTGCCTAACCTGGCGGGGCCACGATGTCATAATCCCTGCAGAGTCTGATCCTAGTCTTTAAGGTTTGGCCATGATCACAGGGAAAGCAATTTGCTTCCATGCCTACTCCACGTCACCTCAGTGGCCACTGTAGTCCTCAGCTCACTGTTTCTGTCCCAGATTATCTTGGAACACAGTAATTTTGCAGAATCTGGCTGTTTGTGTTTTGCAGAAACAATTTATGGAAATTGATCATTAGCAACATGAATTGCCTAATCGCTCACTACATGCAATTTTATCTCTTATGTATTTATGGAAACAATAATGAAGCCTGCCTTCTTTCTCTAGGATATTAAAAAACAGTTAAAAATGGAGATGCTGGTATTTTTCAGAAAGCAAAATGTATTTCGTTTAAATACATTTTAAAATGTGAAGCAGTTTAATATGCTATTAAAAATGACAAGAGGCATATTTTATATATATATACATCACAAAAAGTAGTACATGAAATAAAGTATGAACACTACACCACGTATTACTGAAGTGTAGCAAAATTCATACAAACCCTGCAAGTTTAAAAGCAACATTATCATAAATGGTAAAGCAGTGAAATAGAGTTTAATTTAGTTAAGCATGCCTTGAGAGAGATTATAAAATTCATAAAAGGTATAATTTGAAACAAAGAAGCTTGATACACTGAATTTAAGCCACATGATGTATTTCATTAAATGTTTTTAAATGCAAGAAATATTAACTCCTACTGACTTTAAAAATAAGAAAATTACAGATCTTGTGTAAGGAGGCAAGGTCCAATTCAGGGTTGGTTTAGTCAGAATTTCAACCACATCATGGGGACCCATGGGCTTTTCATCATCTCTGTACTGTCAAGCACAGTGTCACATTCACCCTAAGGTTGTTCCATGCCATGGTGCAGTCATGATGGCAGTCAGTTATACCTGGAGAAACTTCCCTCTTCATATCCAGGAAGAGAGGGAACTCTAGACAAGGCATGGAACCAAAGTCCTTCCCTTCTTTTGGATGGACATTGTCATTTGTGGCCCCTTCCTGACCTTGGCAGTTGCCAAAACACACCATGTACTTTTTGTCAAGAATCAGAATCTACGGCAATGACTGTGGGATAGAGCCACTTTGCTGTGTGCAGTGGGAGGAAAGGTGGATAACTGAGCAAAATTGGAAAAAGAAGTAGGGAGATAAACCGATGCTGAGTAGGCAAGGGCTAGTGTTGACCACACCCATCTTTTTGGCTCCCCCAAACATGACATATCTACCTTTCCATACAAACACTTCAGCATTTTTAAGATGCATGCAATAGTCTCTCTCCTTGGCCTAATCCGGTCCCAGCTCTAGGATCTCCTGATATGGGTAAGTCCTCCTCTTTAGATCTGAATTGTCTGGTCTCATAGGGCCAGGGATTATTCTGGGCTTTGTGTGGCCCAAATCTTATACAATTTGGAAGGACTTATTTAAGAAAAATAATACTAAACTATAAACACCAAATTAAACACATAATGGGAATAATTACTTAGAATGAGGGAACAAATCACAAGATATTCTAAGTTTTAAAAAGCTGACAAATAACCAAAAATAACAAAAAACCTAAAAAAAAATATGTAGGCATTATTGTTAATTAACTGCCTGATTAATTTATTTTACTACATTTTTTTTTTGTCGGTATACCTCTTAGTCACCTATTCATATGGCAATGATTTAAATTTTCAAGAAAAGAATAGAAGGATAATATATTTTTATCAGTGAAAGAAATATTTTAAAGTATTTATTTCACACTGGCTTTCTTGTTTTAATACTACAGTTTTTAGCAGACTCTCCAGTTTCTTACCCAGGTAGCCCTTTCTGCTTTGAGATAAGCTCTTAGAGATTTTGATCTCACAGGACACTGGTGCAGACTGTAGGCTCCATACCAGCCAGTTCAGCCTAGTCTTGGTACCCTCAGTTATCCCTGCCTTACCACTCTCATCCTAGGGTATAGGGGGTGAAGTTCTGGGTTGTTTTGTGCTTCAATCAGGGAGCAGAGTTGTTCAGATCTTCCTTCTTCGGTTTACAGCTATACTCTAGATGCTAGAATATGGTTCAATAGAAGCAGACTGTCCCTGAGGGCCCGGCAGACAGAGAGGCAGCACTGATAGCCCATTGAAGAACCAAAGCCACACCTGTGAGTACAGAATACATCTTCTTCTGTCTCTGGCTGCTGTGCCTTGTCTCCCTAAGACCCAAAGAAGGGGTGAGTCTATCTATTACTATCATTAAAATATCATTTAAGAATTTCCAAATAGATCACTATGCAATGGCAAAAAGGAGTAGATTAATATTTCTATTTCAAATTATGAAAGAGATGTAATAGTAGCTACTAGAGTATTCTGCTTGTTGGGCAAAATTTTTGAGAAACTTCTGTCCAGGCAATGGAATACAGCTTCAACCAGCAGACTTGCCATCCCTGTATTGTACTGTCTGGGGTGATTCTCCTGCTCCAGTTTCCTCCCACTGATGGCCCCTACTGATGTGTCCTAGGGTGGTGGTAATGTGCACTTTACCTATAAAGATGCACAGCTTTTGCAGTCCACTTCCTGACATTATGAATGTCAAGGTCAAGGGGTTGCCTTAGAAATTAGGCATTATAAGCTGTTGTCAGCCAGCCCAGAGCTATATTTGCAAATAGAACCACTGGTAAATTTAATGTTTCCAGTCTATTTGTTTCACCTGGCCTGAAAATGTAACTGTTTCACGTTGAATTATTTCCAAGCAACAGCTTTATCTGGATAATCAGCAAAAATAAGCCTCTCCTTGACCCCATAATTCATCCTAAATACGTCTTCCCAATGCACATGATGATTCCCTTTCTGAGAGGTACCACTATGTCTTTTTCATCTCTTTCTCAGTCTCCTGCCTTTTATAAGGTGAGCTTCAACATTGGGCAGAGAATTCAACCTTTCCAAAGTCTCCAAATTGTTCAATTCACATTCAATCTGGATTTTTTAGACACAGGCAAAAAAATATCTCCTTAGTAATGCTGCATTGTCTTATCACTTCACTCTTAGAATACAGTGTAGCCCAAATTACCTCTTGTAAGATGGATGAAAAAAAAGTGGCTGAAAACATAACAACTGCCTTCTTAAAGATATCCCTAAAGGTCTAGCCTCATCTGGCTCCTAAGGTGCAATAGGCAACATTTTCAGCAAAATGTTTCCCAGCTACATCATTTTCCTAAATGGGAATGGTAGGTCCACCAAACTGAAGGCATAAAGGGTTGAGCCATGCTGTGAATGACTGAAATGTAATTTAATATTTTTTGCTAGCTA
Organism: Marmota flaviventris; assembly: GCF_047511675.1. Taxonomy (NCBI): domain Eukaryota; kingdom Metazoa; phylum Chordata; class Mammalia; order Rodentia; family Sciuridae; genus Marmota; species Marmota flaviventris. Next base: position 41,923,614 of record NC_092502.1, read on the forward strand.
GAGATAGCTTTGAGGATTATAATGAGCTGCATATAACAGAAACCAGATTAAAAGTGGCATGAATCTTAAAAATAGTTGTTTACAACAAATACCAAATACATAGATATGTGAATATAGGGTTGGTTCAGAGATTTAGAAAAGCCAAGGCTCTGTGTTTCCAGGCTGTAATGTTTTTGGTTTTTCTTCTTTTTTTGTTCTAATTAGTTATACATGACAGTAGAATGCATTTTGACATATTATACATAAATGGAGTATTACTTCTTATTCTTCTGGTTGTACATGATACAGAATTACACCAGTCATGTAATCATATATGCACTTAGCGTAATGTTTGATTCATTCTACTATCCTTCCTACTTCCAGAACCCTTTCTCCCCTTCACTCCTCTCTGTCTAATCCAAAGAACCTCTATTCTTCCCTAGCCATGCCCTTATTGTGAATTAGCATCTGCTTATCAAAAAAAAAAAAAAAAACATTTGGCCTTTGGTTCTTTGGGATTGGCTTATTTTGCTTAGCATGATATTCTCCAGCTCCATCCATTTACTGGTAAATGTCATAATTTCATTCTTCTTTAAGGCTGAGTAAAATCCATTATGTGTATATATCACAGTTTCTGTATCTATTCATCTGTTAAAGGACACCTAAGTTGGTTCCATAGTTTAGTGATATGAATTGATCTGCTATAAATGTTGATGTGGCTGTGTCATTGCGGAATGCTGATTTTAAGACCCAAAGGGTATAAACTGAGGAGTGGGATAGGTGGATAAAACGGTGGTTCCATTTCAGATTTTCTGAAGAATCTTCATTCTGCTTTCAATAGTGGTTACACCAATTTTCAGTCCCACCAGCAATGTATGAGTGTACCTTCCCCTCCGCATCCTCACCAACATTTATTGTTGCTTTTATTCTTGATAATTGTCATTCTGACAGCAGTGAGATGGAATCTCAGGGTAGTTTTGATGTGCATTTCTCTAATGACTAGAGATTTTGAATATTTTTATATATTTGTTGACAATTTGTATTTTTTCTTCTGTGAAGTGTCTGTTCAGTTCCTTAGCCCATTTATTGATTGGGTTATTTTTGTTAGGTTTTTTTAAGTTCTTTATGTAATCTGGAGATTAATGTTCTATCAGCGGTGAATGTGGTAAAAATTTTCTTCCATTCTGTAGGCTCTCTCTTTACGTTCTTGTTTCCTTTTCTGTTGAAGAGGCTTTTTACTTTGATTCCATCCAATTTATTGATTCTTGATTTTACTTCTTGTGCTTTAGGATTCTTATTAAGGAAGTCAGTTCCTAAGCCAACATGATAGAGTTTGAGGCCTATTTTTCTTCTTTTAGGTGCAGGATCTCTGTTTTAGTGCCTATGTCCTTGAGTTTTGGGCAGGGTGAGAGATAGGGATTTACTTTCATTTTGCTACATGTGGATTTCCAGTTTTCCCGGTACTATTTGTTGACCCTTTAATTCTTATCTCCAATGTATGTTTTTGGGGGGCCTTTGTCTAGTATGAGATAACTGTATTTATATGGGTTTGCCTCTGTGTCTTCTCTTCTGTTCCATTGGTCTTCATGTTTCTGTGGGTGCCAATAACGTGCCATTTTTATTGCTGTAGCTCTATAGTATAATTGAAGGCCTGGTATTGTGATGCCTCCTTCTTCACTTTTCTTTCTAAGGACTGCTTTGGCTATTTTGGACTCTTATTTTTCCAAACGAATTTTATGACTGCTTTTTCTATTTCTACAAAGAACATCATTGAAATTTTAATAGGAATTTCAACAAGTCTGTGTAGTACTTTCAATGGTTTAGCCATTTTGATAATATTAATCCTGCCTATCCAAGAACATGGGAGATCTTTCCATCTTCTAAGGTCTTCTTCAATTTCTTTCTTTAGTGTGCAGTAGTTTTCATTGTAGAGGTTTTTTACCTCTTTTGTTAGATTTATTCCCAAATATTTTTTTAAGAATATTGTGAATGGGGTAGTTTTCCTAATTTTTCTTTGAGTGGATTCATTGCTGATGTAGAGAAGCACATTTAATTTATGGGTGTTAATTTTATATCCTTCTACTTTGCTGAATTCATTTATTAGTTCTAAAAGTTTTCTGGTGGAGTTTTTTGGATCTTCTAAATATAGAATCATATCATCAGCAAATAGTGATAGTTTTAGTTTCTCTTTTCTAATTGTATCACTTTAATTTCTTTTTTCCTGTTTAATTTCTCTGGCTAGAGTTTCAAGAACAATGTTGAATAAAAGTTGTGAAAGAGGGCATCCTTGTCTTGCTTCAGTTTTTACAGGGAATGCTTTCAATTTTTCTCATTGGGTTTAACACATATAGCTTTTACAATGATGAAGTATGTTCCTACTATCCCTAGTTTTTCTAGTGTTTTGAACATAAAAGGGTGCTGTATTTGGTCAAATGCTTTCTCTGCATCTATTGAGATAATCATGTGATTTTTGTCTTTAAGTCTACTAATGTGATGAATTACATTTATTGATTCCTGTATGTAGAATCAACCTTGCAACCTTGTGATGAATCCCAATTGATTGTGGTGCACTATCTTTTTAATATATTTTTGTATGCAATTTGCCAGAATTTTATTGAGAATTTTTGCATCTGTGTTCATCAAGGATATTAGTCTGAAGTTTTCTTTCCTTGATGTGTCTTTTTCTGGTTTTGGTATCAGAGTGATACTAGCTTCATAGAACGAGTTTGGAAGGGTTCCTCCTTTTTTATTTCATGGAATAATTTGAGGAATATTGGTGTTAATTCTTTTTTGAAGGTCTTTAGAACTCAGCTGTGAATCTGTCTGGATCTGGGCTTTTCTTAATTGGTAGGTTTTTGATGGCATATTCTATTTCATTGCTTGAAATTGACCTGTTTAAATTGTGTAATGTCCTCCTGATTCTGTTTGGGTAGGTTATATATGTCTAGAAATTTGTCGATGTCTTTGAGATTCTCTATTTTATTGGAGTATAAATTTTCAAAATAATTTCTGATTATCTTCTGTATTTCAGTACAGTTCATCATGAAATTTTCTTTTTCACCATGAATTTTAGTAACTTATGTTTTCTCTCTCTTTCTCTTCATTAGCATGGCTAAGAGTTTATCAATTTAATTCATTTTTTCAAAGAACCAACTTTTTCTTTTGTTAATTTTTTGAATTATTTCTTTTGTTTCCATTTCATTGATTTCAGCATTAAGGGTGAAAAGTTGTTTGCTGAAGTTTCAGGCAAACCATGGTTAAGCAATAGCGTCCTATGTAGGCTGTTAGGGCAGGAGCAGCAAATGGGTATCTTCCTCTGGCTATGTCTTTTCTTTTACCATGAAATTAAATCTTTCCTAGAAGTTCCCCCACCCTGCAGATCCTGTCTTAGTCTTACTGGGCAGAAATGAGTCACATAGGCATACCTCCAGCAATAACCAATCAAGAGGACTGGGATGACAAGGGATTACATGGTGGATTAAACCTCTAGCCCCTGGGGTGTGAGAGTGTCTCTCCCCTGAGCCCACTACTGTCCACAAGACATGTTTCTGTTCACTAGAAAGATGTGGGAGTGGCTGAGAGGAAGGCATCTATCCTGAATTCCAGACACAGAAAGACTGAACAGTGAAGACAGTGCCTGGAGAATGTTAAATGTTTATGTAATCCTTTTGGAAATTTACCAAGTAAGCCTAAAAGCCACTTGAAGTTTCTGATTCCCAGACTGAAAGCCTTAACAAGAAATAGACAATGGTGGGGGTCAGGATGGGGTGGGGGACATCAGCAGATGAGAGGGTAAAACAAAGGGATGCAAATTAAGAAATGAAAATGGGAAAGGAGGGGGGATTTGAAGAATACCAAGAGACAGGAGAGAGCCCTTTTCCCTCAGATTTTTACAGTGAACAGTTAATGAAGGGTCTCAGAGGGATCTCCTGGGAGGAGGGACAAGGGGTAGGTACAGGAAGCAAGACTTTGTAAACAGGGCTTAATCTAGGTCCTATGGGACCTTAACTCTATGCAATTAGAAGGGTCTTCTTTAAGAAAAAGGAAAATATGCTGATGTACTACAAAATATGAAAGTGATTATTTACTTCAAGTGAGGAAAGAAATCTAAACAAACCACAAATTTTAAAAATCGAACAAAAATCCAGGAAAATAATATTACTTTTATTAACTGGCTGACACACCTCTTTAATTTGCCTTTTCATGTTTATGATAAGCTTGAAACATTATTTTTAGAAAGCTTAGAAGGATAATTCAGTCTTCTTGCATAGTAAGTAAAAATGAAAAGGTATGTTTTATTCTAATTGGAATACATAAAACATATGACTTCCCACACAGATGTCCTCACTGGAGAATTGCTTCTGGCTTGAGCCCTATGCAGGCTGTCAGAAAAGTTCTGTTTCATAAAATCCCATTTAGAAAAGGGAAAAACATGTATGGTTTGATTTTAATTGCATTTGAGGTATATTCGTGACAGAGGAGAATTTCTGTTTTGACAAGGTGACAATGAGAACCAAATCCTCTGCTTAGAATTTTACATATCTGATGATGAAGTTTTCCTGGATCAGCTTCTGTCCCCATATTTTAAAACTTTTTTGCCTCTACTAGCCACATATTCCCAATGCCAGGGCCCTGAAGTGTGAACTGATCTGGGTATGCTGCACCTTTGTTGCCATGAGACCCGGCGGGTGGGCAGAGTAGAGCAGCAGTGTGCCTGGGTGCCATTCCTACTCCAGATGGCTGCAATAACTGTGCACAGAGATGATGTAAATACCATAGGCATATTCTTCCTAGACCCAAACTAGATGTGTTCAGAAGTCAACTTCTTAGCCAGATCTGAAAAATTCATCCCAGATACTACAGCACTACTCAAAACAAGATGAAAGGTGATAGAAGAGAAATTGGCATGGAAAGAGACAGAGTCTTAAATAATTGTGGTGAAAATATTTATTTAAATTTCACAAAATATGTGATCATGTGAAGTTTTTGCTAGACCCCTACCCAGGACCTAAATCACAAGTTTCTTTTATTCAAGTAAACCTACCCATCTGGAGAGTACAATGGGTATAGATGGGATGATGGGTATTATCAGTAAATAATTTCACCATCAATATTTTTTCCTTGGTCTACTCTTTTTACCAGCTTCCTGACTCAAGTACCCCTCTGTGATCAAGGTAAGGCAACAGGTTATTCACCTTTGCTGTGAGCTCAATCTAAAATCTTTTCCATCCTCAGACATTTGGTGAACTGGCTTCATTCAGGTCTACAATTTCTCCCCAGAAAGTATTTCCTGATCTCTAGAGTAAAGCAGATTCCTCTTCCTTCCTTTGATTTATTATCGCAGCTCTTCCACATCTCTGGAATTAACCTACTTAGACTTTGAGTTCTTCTTCTTATTATTATTTGTCTATTTAATTTGTTCTAATTAGTTATCCATGACAGCAGAATGTATTCATTTCATTGTACACAAAGGGAGCACAACTTTTCATTTCTCTGGTTGTACATGATCTAGAGTCCTACCATTTGTGCAATCATACATGTACCTAGGGTAATAATGCCCTTATCATTCCACTATCTTTTCTTACCTTCACTATCCCTCCTCTCCCTCCCTTTTGACCAATCTAAAGTTCCTCCATTCTTCCCATGCCCCCTTCCACCATTATGGATCAGCATCCACTTACCAAAGAGAACATTCAGCCTTCAATTTGGGGGGATTGGCTCATTTCACTTAGCATGATATTCTCCAGCTCCATCCATTTACTGGCAAGTGCCATAATTTCATTCTTCTTTAAGGCTGAGTAAAATCCATTGTGTGTATACCACATTTTCTGTATCCACTCAGCTGTTGAAGGGCACCTAAGTTGGTTCCATAGTTTAGTGATGTGAATTGATCTGCTATAAACATTGATGTGGCTGTGTCATTGTAGTTTGCTGATTTTAAGATCTTTGGGTATAAATCGAGGAGTGGGATAGCTGAGTCAAATGGTGGTTCCATTTCAAGTTTTCTGAAGAATTCCATTCTGCTTTCAATAGTGATTGCACTAATTTTCAGTCTCACCAGCAATGTACCTTTTCTCACACATCCTTGCCAACATTTGTTGTTGCTTTTATTCTTGATAGTTGTCATTATGACAGCAGTGAGATGGAATCTCAGGGTAGTGTTGATGTGCATTTCTCTAATGACTAGAGATGTTGAACATTTTTTATATATTTGTTGACCAGTTGTATTTTTTCTCCTGTGAAGTGTCTGTTCAGTTCCTTAGCACATTTATTGATCTGGGTTCTTTTATCTCAGGAGGAAGGCATCAATACATCCCTAATGTTCAGCCTGGTACCCAGCACAGAGAGGATAACTCTAGAAATATCTTTAGAAAGGAAATCTGGAGAGAATATGCCTACTGTTAATATAAATAATAACCTCTCTAATAATTTCAGTAATAATAGGAGGCATAAGTTTTGAGCATTTATATGTGGCAAGCCACTTTATGGTCATTGTCTCATTTAATCTTTATAGTAGTTCTATGAAGTAGGGACAATTATCACTCCAACTTTATGCAGTTCAGAAAGTTGAAGTAGTTATACAACTAGTAAGAAGAAGAGCCAGGATTCCAATCTAAGTCCATGCAACTCTTCAGGTTCATAAATAACACATTCATTTCTTATACCAAGATCACCATGGCTGACCCTATATAGATTATAGGGTACAGTAAAGTCAAATAAACTCTCTTCTGCTGGGTTCATAGTCAAAATCACTAGTAGATCAGAACCCTTTTAGCATCTTTTCTGGAAATTTAGTCTACATCCATTTCCAGATGGCTATCCCTGAACCACTGAAAGTGGAAGAATTAAAACTTATCTTTCCTCCTGCACTAAGTCCATTCCCATGTTTGACAGAAGTACTTGCTCAAGTCTCCAGAAGGAATTTGTTCTAGGTCTAGGTCAAGGACCCAAGTCTCCATTCTCCATTCAGTGGATTTTAATCTACATTGGGTAGCTGATAATCTCAATTTTGGTGCTCAATTTTTTTCTTTAAAAAATTTTTAATTTTAGTGCATTATAGTTACACATAATTATGGGGCTCATTTTGACATATTCTTACATGCATATAATGATTTTCTCCATTGTAATCCCCAATACTACACCCTACCCTTCCCTATTCCCTCTACCCTGATCTCCTTCCTCTATTCTACTGGTCTTCCCCCTATTTATTCATCTATTTTAATCAATGCTTTATTGTTATGTATAAAGTTGGAATGAACTGTGATATAATTATAAAACCACAGAGCATAATTTGGTCAACTTCAGTCACCAATTTCCCTCCACTCCTCTCTCTCCCTTGGTCCCCTATTTCTACTCTACTGATCTCCCTTCTATGTTTGCAAGATCCTTCCTTTTTTACTCATTTTTTCCTAGCTTCTGCATATGAGAGAAAATATTCTCCTCTTAACTTTCTGAATATGACTTATGTCACTTATCATAATGTTCTCCAGTCTCATTTATGAGCAAATGCTATAATTTCATTATTCTTTATGGCTGAATAGAACTATGTTGTGTCTATATCCACATTTTCTTTGTCCATTTGTATACTGGTACACAGCTAGGCTGGTTCCATAACTTGTCTATTGTGGATTGTGCTGCTATGAACATTGGTATGCATGTATCCCTACAGTATGCTGATTTTAGATCTGTCAGATGTAGAGCAAGAAGTGGGATAGCTAGATCATTTCCATACCTAGTTTTTTAATAAATTTCCACACTACTTTCCAAAGTGGTTGTACTAATTTGCATTCCCACCAACAATGTATACCTTTCCAGCAATGTATACCTCACCAGCAATTATTATTACTTGTATTCTAATTAGAGATAAAATCTCAGTGTGGGTTTAATATGCATATTAAATAGCTGGCATAAGTTTTGAGCATTTACATGTGGCAAGCCTGATTGCCAAGAAATTTGAATATTTTTCATATATTTGTTGGTCTTTTATGTTTCTTCTTTTGACAAATATCTGTTTATATCTTTTTCCCATTATTGAGTGGGTTATTAGGGTTTCATATTTGTATGTGTATGTGTGTGTGTGTTGGGTTTTTAAAGTTTCTTATTAATTCTGATTATTAACCCCCTATTTGGAAGAGTTGTTGGAAAAATTTCATCCTATTCTATAGGCACTCTTTTCATGCTCCTAATTGTTTCCTCTGCTGTGCAGAACCTTTTAAATTTGATGCTGTCTCACTTATTTATTCTTGGTTTTGTTTCTTGAGCTTTAGGGGTCTTGTTAAGGAAGTCGGTGCCTGTGCCAATATTGACCCTATTTTCCTCTAGCAGTTTCACTATTTCTGGTCTCTTTTTCTTGTTTTTTTTTAATATTTATTTTTTTAGTTGTAGTTGGACACAATACCTTTATTTTTTACTTATTTATATGTGGTGCTGAGGATTGAACCCAAGGCCTAGCATGTGCTAGGCAAGAGCTCTACCTCTGAGCCATGACCCCAACCCCAGGTCTCTTTTCTTGAGATATGAATCTTTTGAAGATATTCCCCATGAGTTAGTGTGATTTAGAAAACCTATTATAGTTGATTGCAAAGTGAGGCCTCTGTAAAGAGTCATACTCAGAATTTCTTCCAGTGACGTTTTATCTTATAACCCATCTAAATATAATGTGTATATATGTATAAAACTAATAATACACAATTATGTATTATATCTGTTATTGGTAGATATGACTATATAAACATAACAGCTTAATGAACTGTAATTGGCTCCGCTCTTCTCTCCTCTTTCGGGGAAAATAATCTACTTTATCAATTTTATGATGATTCATTCTTAGCCAGTCATATTAGATATATCAGTGGCAGAAGCTAATATGTTATGAGTGTTGAAAACTGAACTTGGAAGACAGCTTGATTCTCGGAATATTCCAACCTAATTTACATCAGAAAAATATAAAATCAATTTGGGCCAAAATGGAATGAAAATATCTAAAGTGCACTGATGTATAATAAATGCTTCAATGAAACCACTAGAAATGAGCAAATGACTGACAAATCAGAAACTCTCTCCCTGGCGGCTCCTATGTCTCCTGTGCCCATGAGGCTGGCCTCTCTTCCAATTGCCTAAGTGACTCCCAGGACCCTCCTCAGACACTGCTCACAGACCTCCCTGATGAACCCTGCTGCTTCCCTCAGGTTCTCAGCTTTCCCTTCCCAACTGAAGCAAGTTCTCTTTTATTCACCACTGATTCTACATTTTGCAGTTCTCTTACTTACTCTTTCTGTTTACCAAGCCAAGACAGTTTCAATTCCTCCGTCCATTCCTCCCTCACATCCTGAAAGGTCTAGCTTTTGGGGACTACTTACATCCCAAAAAGTGAGGTTAGTGTTCATACTATCTAAGGGAAAGAGCACTGGTTAGATAATCACAGCCAGGTGCAGAGGTTGGACTTTTTATCTTGAGGGCTCTGAACTCAACCATTGATGGCTGATGGACCTAGCTGGAGGAGTAGGCCACTGGGGCTGTGTCCTGGGAGGGTTTATCTTACCCCACATCACTCTCTTTCTTTTGCTCTCTATCTCTGTCTCTGGTTGCCATGAGCTGAGAAGCTTTCTGCCAATGTCTGGCTGGGCACAAATGCCGCAGTCTGGCTGGGCACACAATCACGAGCCACCACACAGCTTGTAGATTCAAACAGCAACTCTTTATTCCCAAACTCACACCAGCCGTCTACAATCACATTCTGGGGAAATCCACGTTCTCTGCCCAAATCCACGTTCTCTGCCCAAATCCACCTCCACTGGGCTTCTATCTCCAAAATATACTGTCTGAATCCCGTGAGAACTCAAGGGGAACTCAGGCAGCAGGATACGCCCTATTCCCAGGAGGAATAATCTTAAACCTTAAACCTGGAACCTAAACTGGGAACGCCCTAAACACGATTATCTTAAAACCGGGAACACCCTAATCTGCCTTGGTCCTTGAGCAAGGTCACCTACATTCAATGTCGCTGCAACATGTCAGCAACATGGGGTACGCTGGCAAGGAAATTGTCATACCTACTTGGCTAATGGCTCCCAGCAGCTTTCCTCTGCCACTCCCTTCTGCCATGATGTTTTATCTCACCTCAGGCCTGAAGAAATGCTGTTGGCTAGCCATGGACTCAATCCTTAAAATTGTGAGCCAAAACAAACTTTCCTCTGCTAAATTGTTCATGCCAGGTGTTTTGGTCACAATAACAAAAAGCTGACAAAGTAGATGTTGAGGAACTCGGCCTACACCTATAATGAATTCCTATTGTAAAATGTGTGCTACCCCTGCTTTTGCAGTACAGCTATCAAGACAAACATTCTCTCAGAGTTTTCAAGCCCAAAGAACACACTAGCAAACAGAGAGTTGATCAAGTTTGCCTTGAGGAAACCTGCACATTGTCGCTGAATTTAAAGGGTCTCCAGGTCTTTGAGAAGCCCACTTTTGAGTTCTAGACGTTTGTACTACCACATCTCAGTACCCACCTCTCATCTTCTCTAAACCAGGATTCCTCAGGGTGGTTGTCAGTGGGCACCAGTCTCTTACTTCTGCCTAATAACAAAAATGAATCCCAGTGGCATCCTGTGATTAAGTTCAAAGAAACCCACATTTAGGATCTCTAAAATTCAAAGTATGACCCTTGACTTCAGAACTGCAGGAAAAATACCCCAAGACTGGTGTTGAAAACTCAGCTCATATCAATAAGTGTCAGCTGCGTAACTGCACTTCTGGTACCTTCATGTCAGGCCTTGGTATTTCCACAGTCCTACTACGGATGAAAAGATAAGACAGGACATAGAAAAAAACAGCAGATGGGTGCTAGATGACACCTCAGGAAAAGCAATAAGGCCATCCCTCTGTCCTCTGGAGTGTAGAAAGGGAAAGAATACTAATGTATATTAAGTTCTTGCTGCTTGCCAGGTGGTGCCAAGTGCCCTACAGACTTTGGCTGACTGTGGTCAACTTTCAAACAGGACAGACCATCCACATTCCAGTGGTACCACTGACTCAGAAGCAAGTAGTGGTTTTGACCTCTTTTGTAGTGGTGGGTATCTTACAAACTCCTCCACTTTGATCCTTCTTCCTTAATCCCCATGAGCCTGGCCACAGCAGGAGCCCAGCCCCCTGCTTCTACCCTTGCTCCCTGTAACCATTCTCAAGGTGCCAGACTGAAAGTTGGAGATGTGAAGTTACTTGGGTACTTTCTGTCTAATGGTTTCCATCTCATTTAGAATGGTCCCCAAGTCCTCACCTAGGCCTACAGGCTGTTATGATCTGTAGCCTGTCTACTAATTTAAGTCATAGAGTGCCTTTCTCCCTTTCCCTCCCTGCATGCATGCCTTCTTATATTTCATTCTGTGATAGTAGGAGCAAATGTGACTCCATTTTGTTTTATGACTTCATCCTGTAAAACAACCATGCCAAGTAGAAGGGTCATGATTGGGGCAAGATGTCCTTTTCCTTTTGCTATAGAAACCTTTAAAAACACGGAACTACCTAATGGGGCACTGTTTCTGTAACTAGGGTAACGGGGCTCTGTTTCTGTAACGGGGGTAACTGGGCTAACTGTGATTGGTTAGGCTTCCCGCTGCTTGACTTCACTCTCCTGCTTCTGTAACCTGGCTTGCTTGCATTGGCTGGACCCCCGAACATCCCTTTTGCGGTTTTCAGGCTTATAAGGAGTGCCCTTGCAATTGTTCCGGGGCTGATCAGGGGAACAGCTTTATGTTCTGGTCAGCCGCCACCGGTGTGCTTCAATAAAGGCTTGATTCAATTATAAGTGAGTGGTCTGGAAGTCAGTTTATGAAACCCTGGGATGAAGCTTTAACTATAACAATTCTGAGCCAGCATAAGAACCACAAAAAGTTGTTCTAGGCAGAGAGAAGAACAAAGACCTTAAAGCCAGAAAAAGACTATGGGTATGCTCAAAGGCTTAGAAGAAGGTAGAGTTAAGCATGTGGGTTCCTGAGTTAAATACTACTGAGTTCAAATCTTGCTTCACTCCATCACAAGCTGTATAACCTTCAACTTATCTTTTAGGAGCCTCTTTCTGCTCACAGAGCTTAGAAAACTAAATGAAATAAAGTTTTGTAAAGCACCTGGTGTATTTTTGGGCACATAGTAAATGATTCACAAATATTAATGTATAGGGGAGAGAAAAAATGTGGGCTTATTCAACCAATGGAAGAACTCTTGTTAGAGAAAATACAGATTTGGGTTTAGCAAATAATGGTCAATCTGGGGATATGAAAATCATAGGGTAAGATGGGACAGAAATGAGAGAGATCTAGCTGAAGTGTTCTATGTAAGAAATCGATGGTGTTGGAAAGATTAGAGAGAACAGTCTGTGACAGGGGAGAGAGCCTGTGTGTAGAGAGAGGGTGGAATAACTGAGTGGGAGACTAGGATTCTGTGTGGAGGGATGGCCTCTATCCACAGGAGAGAAGAATCAAATCCTTTTTCACCTTTCCAATTTTTATGAAGTTATTGATTGAATAATGGTGTTATTAGTTAAATTACTGTCTTAAAAAGATTATATGAGAACATTTGCTCAAAAATTTATTGTTTATGATGAAAATATTTTAAATCATTTCTTCTGGCTTTTTGAAATATACAGTACATTATCTTTGTCTATAATCATGCTACTGTGCAACAGCACTTTAGAACTTCCTAATCCAATAATTAATATCCATTGACCAACCTTTCTCCATCCCTTCCCAATCTCTACTGTCCTTAGCCTTTGGTAAGCACCATTCTACTCTCAATTTCTGTGAGCTTAACTATGTTTATATTCCACATATGAATGAGATAATGCAGTACTTGTCTTTCTGTGCCTGTCTTCTTTCACTTAACCTAACAGTCTTCTGTTCCAAGCATGTCACAAATGACAAGACTCCATTCTTTTCCGTTGCCAAATAGTAGCCATTGTTGATACGTACCACATTTTCTTAATCCTTTCATCTGTTGATAGATATTTAGGTTGTTTCCCTTTCTTGGCTATTGTGAATAGTACTTCAGGGGACATTGGAGTGCAGATGGCTCTTTGTCATACTAATTCCATTTCCTTTGTATATATACTCATTGGGATTGCTAGATCTTATGTATTTTTATTTTTAATTTTTGAGGAACCTTCATATGGTTTTCCATAATGGCTGAATTAATTACATTCCCACCAACATTGTTCAAGGATTCCCCTTTATTTACATCCTTGCCTATTGTATTCTTGATAGTAACCAATGAGTGAGGTGGTATCTCATTATGGCTTTAATTTGCATTTCCCTGATGATTAGTAAGGCTAAGCATTTTTCATACACCTGTTGGTCACTTTGGTTACTTTTATGTTGTATGTCTGTCTTATTTTGAGAAATGTGTGCTTACATCAATTGATTATCTTGAAATCTTTTTTTTGCTATTGATCTTTTTGATTTTTTTTCCATTTTGTAGGTTATCACTTTACTCTGTTGATTATTCCTTTGATGTACAGTAACTTTTTAGTTTGATGTAATCCCATTTGTCTATTTTTGTCTTTGTTTTATCCCAAAATTCCTAGCCCATTCCAGTGTTCTGAAGTATTTGCCCTATGTTTTCTTCTAGTTGTTGCATACTTTGAGGTCTGTGTTCAACTCTTTCATCTATTTTAGTTGAAATTTGTAGCTTGTGAGAGACAGGTGACCGGTTTTACTTTTTTTCCGTGTGGATAACCAATTATCCCAGCACAATTTATTGAAAAAAAATCATCCTTCCTCCCATGTACGTTACCACCTTTTTTGAAAATCAGTTGGCTGTAGATGTGAAGATTTACTTCAAGGACATCTCTTTTGTTCCATTGACTTGTGTCTCTGTTTTTATGCAATTTTATACTAGCCATGTGGCATAATGTCTCCTGCCTGTTCTTTTGGCTCAAGATTGCTTTGACTATATGGGGATTTTTGTAATTCCATCTAAGTTTAAGAATTGTACTTTTCTAATTCTGTGAAGAAGGTCTTTGGCATTTTGACAGGGATTACATTGAATCTATAGATCACTTTGGTTAGTATGGACACTTAATATTACTTCTTTAAAACCAGAATGAAGATGTCTTTCAATTATTTTTTTCTTCTTTGATTTTTTTTATCAACATTTTATAGTTTTCTCTTCTTAAAACTATAAAATGTTGATAAAAAAATCAAAAAAATCTTCCTCTTCATATTTTTTTTTCCTAGAAAGGTGGTTTGTGTGTGTTTGTGTGTGTGTGTGTGTGTGTGTGTGTGTGTTATGAATGGGGTTGCTTTCATGGTTTCTTTCTCATCATTGATGTATAGAAAAACAATTGTGTTTTATATGTTGACTTTGTATTCTGAATTCATTTATTAGTTCTAATTTTTTGATGGAGTTTTGGTGTTTATATATATAAAATCACATCATCTACAATAAGTCACAATTTGAACATCATTTATTTATTTATCTTGTATGATTGTTATGGCTAGGAATTCAAGTACTATGCTGAATAAAAGTGGTGAAAAATGAGCATCCTTGTCTCTTTCAAGAACAAGAAAGCTCTCACCATTTCTGTATTTATACTATCTATTGCATTTATTATGTTGAGGTACATCCCTTCCATACATAATTTCTTCAGGGTTTTTATCATTAAAGTCTTGAATTTTATCAATGCTTTTTCTGCATCCACTGAGATAATTATATGGTTTTAATTCTGTTCATGTGGTATACCATGTCATTGATTTGTGTATGCGAAAGCATCCTTGGGATGAATCCCACTTGATCATAGTGAATAATGTTTTTAATGTGCTGTTGGATTCAATTTGCAAATGTTTTGTTGAGCATTTTTATACCCATGATGAAGGATAGTGGCCTATGTCTCTTTTTCTTGTGCTCTCCTCTGGTTTTGGTATCAGGGTAATGCTTGCCTCATAGAATGTGTCTGGAAGAATTCCCATATCTGGTCTGCAAGGTAGGCAGACCTGCGACCGACCGGGAGAACTGATCCAGCAGCCCGCGGGCGTGGTAGACAGATCATCCCTATTGGAGGAGGGGCCCAGTGGCCGTCTGCAAGGTAGGCAGCGTGTCCCAGAGAAAGGGCCCAGCGGCACGCCAGCATGGTAGACAGAGCACCCCAATTGGAGGAGGGGCCAAGCCGCCGCCTGCGCCTGCACGGGAGGCAGACCTGCGACCTGGAGAACAGGCCCAGAGACTCGCCTAAGCAGTAGACAGACCTCCCCAGTTGGAGGAACCCAGCCTCCCACTGGTGAGGTAGACAGACCACTCCAACTGGAGGAGGGGCCCTGCTGCCCGCCCGTGCAGTCACCTGACTGAGCTCTTGACAAACATAAGGTTTCCCCAACACCCCCACCTCATCAAACACCTTATGAGAAAAACTGATGGAACTCATCTTGGAAAATCCCACCAACCCTTAAAACCCACCAACCAGTTGACTGGTGTGGCTACCAGTTTGGTTCTGCAGCAGATCAGGCACCTAGTTTATATCTCAGAGAATAAGAGTAGGGAGGCCACAGGTGGAAGCTCAAGTCCTCTCACACTGATTACCACCACCATCCTAAACCCAGAGACTCAAGCTAGGAATAGACAACACCACCAACTGGAAGAAATGAAAACAGAGTTCTAAGAGACTTTTTTTTTTCTTTTCTTTTTTTCTTTCTTTTTCTCTCTTCTCTCTCTCTTTTCAGCCATTCACCCAGTCTCCTCTACCCTTCCCCCTCGGGTCTTCGCAACCTCAACATATGTGAAACCAAAAATTGTACACGAAAAAGGTCTTTAACAACTGAATCACCAGAATAATATACTATAGAGGAATTGCATATGCCCCACCTCCCTTCCCCCTTTTTATTCCTTTTCTTTTTTCTCGTATTTTCTTTTTCCCACTCTCTTTTTTCTCTCCCTTTCCTTGTTATCTGTTTTCCTCCCACTTACTCCCTCTATCCCACTTGCAACACTCTAAATTTTACTATTCATAAGTAGGGTAATCTTATAAATACAGATAGGATTTTTGAATCTATACATTCTTCCATAAATTACCCATCTATTGGTTAGAGCTCTCCAAAGTTACTAAATTAGATTAACCCCATACCCTCACTCCTTTCCCCATAAACATAACATCCTACACCTGAAACCCAGTATTCTTCAAGCTACCAGAAATTGTGTGCCTTTCATGAAACAAACGACTATATTTGTAAACAATAATCGTAACCAACATTTGTAGACATAGAGTCTAGCTATAAATGTAGTAATAAGGAAAACGTGGGCTTAGATGATGTACTATTGATATTGAGAATGGTTAACATTGTCTTTCTCCACAAAAGGGAGACTTTGCAACTATACAAGAGCAATATAAATATATAGGGGGGGGAATTCAATAACACAACAGTTTCACCAAGCAGAAAGAAACATGAGCAGTATGAAAAGACAAGGAAAGAAAGGACCACAAGCAATGCAGGTCAACTCAACTTTAGAAGAGGTAATATCTGCAGCAGATGGAATGTCAGATAGAGAATTCAGGATATACATGCTTCAGATGATCTGGAGTCTCAAGGAAGACATTAGACTGCAAAATCAGACAATGAAAGATCACTTCGACAATGAATTATAAAAACAAATCCAAGAAGCAAAAGATCAACTATACAGGGAGATAGAGGTTATAAAAAACAAACAAACAGAAATCCTAGAAATGCAGGAAGCAATAAACCAAATTAAAAACTCAAATGAGAATACTACCAGCAGAGTAGAAAAATTAGAAGATAGAACATCAGACAATGAAGACAAAGTATTTCCACTTGAAAAGAACATAGACAGCTCAGCGAGACTGTTAAGAAACCATGAGTGGAACATCCAAGAAATATGGGATAACATAAAGAGACCAAACTTAAGAGTCATTGGGATACAGGAAGGTATAGAGGTCCAAACCAAAGGAATGAGCAATCTGTTCAACGAAATAATACGAGAAAACTTCCCAGACTTGAAGAATGAGACAGAATCCCAAATCCTAGAAGCCTACAGGACGCCGAATGTGCAAAATCATAAGAGATCCACACCTAGACACATTATAATGAAGATGCCCAACATACAGAATAAGGAGAGAATTTTAAAACTACAAGAGAAAGGAAGCAGATTACATTTAGGGATAAACTAATCAGGATAACAGCTGATCTTTCAACATAGACTCTGAAAGCTAGAAGATCCGGGAACAACATATTTCAAACGCTGAAAGAAAATGGGTTCCAACCAAGAATTGTGTATCCAGTGAAATTAAGCTTCCGGATGGAAGATGAAATTAAAACCTTCCACGATAAACAAAAGTTAAAAAAATTTGCAGCTAGAAAACCATCTCTTCAAAACATCCTCGGCAAAACATTACAGGAAGAGGAAATGGAAAATAACAATGAAAACCAACAGTGAGAGGTAGGACACTAAAGGGGGGAAAATAATCAAAGTGGAAAACAAACCATGTTTAGTAACATAAATAAACAAATATGGCTGGAAGAACAACCCATATCTCAATAATAACCCTAAATGTTAATGGCTTAAACTCACCAATCAAGAGACACAGGCTAGTAGAATGGATCACAAAACAAGACCCAACAATATGCTGCCTACAGGAGACGCATTTGATAGGAAAAGACATACATAGGCTGAAGGTGAAAGGTTGGGAAAAATCATATCACTCATATGGACTTCGGAAACAAGCAGGAGTATCCATACTCATATCAAATAAAATAGATTTTAAGCCAAAGTTAATCAAAAGGGATAAAGAGGGACACTACATACTGCTCAAGGGAACCATACACCAACAAGACATAACAATCATAAATATATATGCCCCAAACAATGGTGCAGCTATGTTCATCAAACAAACTCTTCTCAAGTTCAAGAGTCTAATAGACCACCATACAATAATCATGGGAGACTTCAACACACCTCTATCACCACTGGACAGATCTTCCAAACAAAAGTTGAATAAGGAAACTATAGAACTCAATAACACAATTAATAACCTAGACTTAATTGACATATATAGAATATACCACCCAACATCAAGCAGTTACACTTTTTTCTCAGCAGCACATGGATCCTTCTCAAAAATAGATCATATATTATGTCACAGGGCAACTCTTTGATATTATAAAGGAGTAGAGATAATACCATGCATCTTATCTGATCATAATGGAATGAAACTGGAAATCAACGATAAAAGAAGGAAGGAAAAATTATGCATCACTTGGAGAATGAACAATAGGTTACTGAATGATCAATGGGTTATAGAAGACATCAAGGAGGAAATTAAAAAATTCTTAGAGATAAATGAAAACACAGACACAACATATTGGAATCTATGGGACACATTGAAAGAAGTTCTAAGAGGAAAATTCATCGCTTGGAGTTCATTCCTTAAAAAAAGAAAAAAACCAACAAATAAATGATCTCACACTTCATCTCAAAATCCTAGAAAAAAGAAGAGCAAAACAACAGCAAAAGAAGTAGAAGGCAAGAAATAATTAAAATCAGAGCTGAAATTAATGAAATCGAAACAAAAGAAATAATTGAAAAAAATGACAAAACTAAAAGTTGGTTCTTTGAAAAAATAAATAAGATCGACAGACCCTTAGCCATGCTAATGAAGACAAGAATAGAGAGAACTCAAATTACTAGCATATGAGATGAAAAAGGCAATATCAAAACAGACACTTCAGAAATACAGAAGATAATTAGAAATTATTTTGAATCCTTATACTCCAATAAAATAGAAGATAGTGAAGGCATCGATAAATTTGTTAAGTCATATGATCTGCCCAGATTGAGTCAGGAGGATATAGACAACCTAAACAGATGAATATCAATTGAGGAAATAGAAGAAGCCATCAAAAGACTACCAACTAAGAAAAGCTCAGGACTGGATGGGTATACAGCAGAGTTTTACAAAACCTTTAAAGAAGAACTAATACCAATACTTTTCAAGCTATTTCAGGAAATAGAAAAAGAGGGAGAACTTCCAAATTCATTCTACGAGGCCAACATCACCCTGATTCCTAAACCAAACACTTCAAAGAAAGAAAACTACAGACCAATATCTCTAATGAACCTACATGCAAAAATCCTCAATACAATTCTGGCAAATCTGATACAGAAACATTATCAAAAAAATTGTGCACCATGATCAAGTAGGATTCATCCCTGGGATGCAAGGCTGGTTCAATATACGGAAATCAATAAATATTATTCAACACATTAATAGACTTAAAGATAAGAACCAGATGATCATCTCGATAGATGCAGAAAAAGCATTCGACAAAGTACAGCATCCCTTTATGTTCAAAACTCTAGAAAAACTAGGGATAACAGGAACATACCTCAATATTGTAAAAGCTATCTATGCTAAGCCTCAGGCTAGCATCATTCTGAATGGAGAAAAATTGAAGGCATTTCCTCTAAAATCTGGAACAAGACAGGGATGCCCTCTCTCACCACTTCTGTTCAACATAGTTCTCGAAACACTGGCCAGAACAATTAGACAGATGAAAGAAATTAAAGGCATAAAAATAGGAAAAGAAGAACTTAAATTATCACTATTTGCAGTGATATGATTCTATACCTAGCAGACCCAAAAGGGTCTACAAAGAAACTATTAGAGCTAATAAATGAATTCAGCAAAGTGGCAGGATATAAAATCAACATGCATAAATCAAAGGCATTCCTGTATATCAGCAACAAATCTACTGAAATGGAAATGAGGACAACCACTCCATTCATAATATCCTCAAAAGAAATAAAATACTTGGGAATCAACCTAACAAAAGAGGTGAAAGATTTATACAATGAAAACTACAGAACCCTAAAGAGAGAAATAGAAGAAGATCTTGGAAGATGGAAAAATATACCCTGTCCATGGATAGGCAGAACTAACATCATCAAAATGGCGATATTACCAAAAGTTCTCTATAGGTATAATGCAATGCCAATCAAAATCCCAATGGCATTTCTTGTAGAAATAGATAAAGCAATCATGAAATTCATATGGAAAAATAAAAGACCCAGAATAGCAAAAACAACTCTAAGCAGGAAGTGTGAATCAGGCGGTATAGCGATACCAGACTTCAAACTATACTACAGAGCAATAGTAACAAAAACAGCATGGTACTGGTACCAAAACAGGTGGGTGGACCAATGTTACAGAATAGAGGACACAGAGACCAATCCACAAAATTACGACCATCTTATATTTGATAAAGGGGCTAAAAGCATGCAATGGAGGAAGGATAGCATCTTCAACAAATGGTGCTGGGAAAACTGGAAATCCATATGCAACAAAATGAAACTGAATCCCTTTCTTTCACCATGCACAAAAGTTAACTCAAAATGGATCAAATATCAAATCAGAGACACTGCATCTGATAGAAGAAAAAGTTGGCTACAATCTACATACTGTGGGGTCGGGCTCCAAATTCCTCAATAGGACACCCATAGCACAAGAATTAATAACAAGAATCAACAAATGGGACTTACTCAAACTAAAAAGTTTTTTTCTCAGCAAGAGAAACAATAAGAGAGGTAAATAGGGAGCCTACATCCTGGGAACAAATCTTTACTCCTCACACTTCAGATAGAGCCCTAATATCCAGAGTACACAAAGAACTCAAAAAATTAAACAATAAGATAACAAATAACCCAATCAACAAATGGGCCAAGGACCTGAACAGACACTTCTCAGAGGAGAACATACAATCAATCAACAAGTACATGAAAAAATGCTCACCATCTCTAGCAGTCAGAGAAATGCAAATCAAAACCACCCTAAGATACCATCTCACTCCAGTAAGATTGGCAGCCATTATGAAGTCAAACAACAATAAGTGCTGGCGAGGATGTGGGGAAAAGGGTACACTTGTACATTGCTGGTGGGACTGCAAATTGGTGCGGCCAATTTGGAAAGCAGTATGGAGATTCCTGGGAAAGCTGGGAATGGAACCACCATTTGACCCAGCTATTCCCCTTCTCGGTCTATTCCCTAAAGACCTAAAAAGAGCATACTACAGGGACACTGCTACATAGATGTTCATAGCAGCACAATTCACAATAGCAAGACTGTGGAACCAACCTAGATGCCCTTCAATAGATGAATGGATAAAAAAATGTGGCATTTATACACAATGGAGTATTACTCTGCATTAAAAAATGACAAAATTATGGAATTTGCAGGGAAATGGATGGCATTAGAGCAGATTATGCTAAGTGAAGCTAGCCAATCCCTAAAAAACAAATGCCAAATGTCTTCTTTGATATAAGGAGAGTAACTAAGAACACAGTAGGGAGGAAGAGCATGAGAAGAAGATTAACATTAAACAGGGACAAGAGGTGGGAGGGAAAGGAAGAGAGAAGGGAAATTGCATGGAAATGGAAGGAGACCCTCATGGTTATACAAAATTACATACAAGAGGAAGTGAGGTGAAAGGGAAAAAAGGAAAAAAAAAAACAAGGTGGAGAAATGAATTACAGTAGATGGGGTAGAGAGAGAAGATGGGAGGGGAGGGGAGGGAGGGGGGATAGTAGAGGATAGGAAAGGCAGCAGAATACAATAGACACTAGTATGGCAATATGTAAATCAGTGGATGTGTAACCGATGTGATTCTGCAATCTGTATACAGGGTAAAAATGGGAGTTCATAACCCACTTGAATCAAAGTGTGAAATATGATATGTCAAGAACTATGTAATGTTTTGAACAACCAACAATAAAAATTTAAAAAAAAAAGAATTCCCATATATTTAATTTTGTTGAACAATTTAAGAATTAGTATTAGTTCTTTGAATATTTGGTAAAATTCAGAAGTGAAATCATCTGACTCTGGGAGTTTCTTTTTAAAAAATATTTATTTATTTATTTTTAGGTGAACACAATATCTTTATTTTACATTTATGTGGTGCTGAGGATTGAACCCAGTGCCCCGCGCATGCTAGGCGAGTGCTCTACTGCTGAGCCACAACCCAAGCCCCTCTGGCAGTTTCTTTGATGAAAGATTTTTATTGTCAATTTAATTTCATTACATGTTATTGATTTCTTCAGGTTTTCTATTTCTTCATGATTTGATTCTGGTACAATGCATGTGTCCAAGAATTTGCCCACTTCTTCTAGATATCAAATTTATTGGTATATAGTTCATAATAACATCTAATAATCCTTTATATTTCCATAGTGTCATTTTTAATGTCTTCTTTTCAATCTCTGTTTTTGTTTATTTTGTTTTCCTTTGTTTTTTTAACCTAGCTGAGAGTTTTCTGTTTTATCTTTTCAAAGAACCTGTTCTTTGTTTTATTGGATTTTGTATATTTTTTGGTCTCCAATTTTTTAATTCCCTTCTACTAATTCTGGGTTTTATTTGTTCTTTTAGTTCCTTGAGGTGTAGCAATAGATTGTTTATTGGAAATCTCTCTATTTTTATGATGAAGCTATTGGTTGCTGAAGACTTCCCTCTTAGTACTGCTTTTTCTGTATCCAATAGGTTTTGGTATGTTGCATCTCCATTTTTGTGTGTATATGTTTAAATTTCTAAATGTACTTTTTAATTTCTTCTTTGATCTTCAGAAAGTCTGCCATATGCCCAGAACTGATGTCCGAGACCAATTCCTGTTGCTAGCTTTTATAATATACTGCCTAGCAAGTGGAATCTTGCATCCTTTGTTCTGCTCAAGTCTGGAGAGGAGCTCTGTTGGAGGAAGTCCCTTGGCTGCTTTGATTAATGCAACTTCTGCAGTTCATTACTTGGGTTCTTGTCCTGGGCAGGAATCAGAGAGCTCTCTCCAGCAATGGGTTTTACTGTGGCAGCCCTGGAACTGGGCTTCAACTTTAAGGTATGGATTTAAATTCCAAATTCCTTTTTCCTTTCCCAAGGTGAAGGCATCTCTCTTTAAGCTGAGATGCTTGGAGTTGGTAGAGGGGTGACACAAGTAGCTTTTTGCTTTCTACCTTCTTCAATGCATTTTTTCTTATTGTTATACTAAAACCAGGCACTGTGGCACTCACTTGCCTCCCATAGCTCTTGTGAAGGTAGTTTGGTTCGTGAACATCTATTAAATTATTGTGTTTTGGGGGAGACAATTGCTGGAGGATCTTAGTCCAATTTGCTCCACTTTCCTGGTTAATTTTCTAAATGGAATTATTATGCATGTTAAAAATACTCATTTTAATACAGTTTTAGATTCTCAGAAAAATTATAAAGATAGTATGGAAAGCTCCCATATGCCTTTCATTATATTCCAAATTTAAAAAAAAAATATTTTAGATTATTATGTTATACTTGTCAAAGTTAATGAGCCAATATTGCTGCCTAGGCAAAGTCTGTACTTAACTCATATTTCCTTAATTTTATCAAGTGTCCCTCTTTTGTTCCAACATTTCATCCAGAACGCCAGACCAAATGTCATTGTCTTTTCTTTTGGCTGAGTCCTTTCTGACTTACCTTGTTTTTGATGTGTTGATAATTTTGAAGGCAGTATTTGTCTAATGTTCTTCTCTTAAATAGACTTGGGTTATGGTTTGTGGGCAGAAAGACCACAGAGGTAAAGTGTCATTTTTATCATATTCTATCCAGGATACACACTGCTGATATGAATCTTGATCACCTTGCTGATGTAGTGGTTCTCAGGTGCCTGTAAAGTTATCCTGTTATTCCAATTGAACATGGTGTTCTTTGGAAGAAAGTCACTATGCACAGTCTAAACTTAACAAGTGAAGACCTAGGGTAGCTTTGATAGCAGAATATCTACACAAATTATTTAGGATTCTTCTGCATAGGAATTATGTCTGATTCATGTGTATTTGTTTAATCATTTCTTTATATCATATGGACTCATATGTTTTATACATTAGGTTATAATTCAATACTTCGTTTATTTTGTTGCTTAAATTGTTTCAGTTGTGATCATTGTGAGTTCTTTCAGGGGGCCCCTGTGTTTCGTTGACATACACCTATCATGAATTTTGGTCTGGCTTGCTTGTTAACACTACAAAGTACTCCAGGATTATCTTTACTGTTTGATTCCAAGAAATAGCCATTTATCCAAGGAACCTGGTTTTCTTTTCTTTTCTTTCTTTTTTCTTTTTCTTCTTCTTTTATTTTTTAAATTTTTTTGAGATTAGAAAGCAAGATCTGAACCTAGAAGTACTTAGAGCTACTATGTTGTCATTGAGTGTAGGCCCTCTTCCACTGACAAAGCAAACAAATAAATGTGTATAGTGTATAGGTTAATCCTGTGTACCTATATGGTTTTTAATATTATGGCAAATGTGAATTCAGACAGATGTTTTCAACTAATTCATCATTATAACCTCCTCCCTTTGCTTATCTGTAACCCCTCACCCCTACAGTAAGAAATATGGCTCAACCATCCTCCACCTATTTACTTAAATCTTCAATTCCAATATATACATATAGTAGTATCAAATTGTTAAGTCAAGCTATAATGCAAAACAATTTTATCAATGAGACTACAAAGTTTATGTATAGCTTATACTGACTTCAGTCTTAGAGACTCCACTGATTTCCAAAGCTAAATTAGTCAATAACTTTTCTCCACCCCCTTTAGTGAGATTATTTCATGCATTTGTGATGCAGTTAGATTATTTTATCACCTTTTTCATTGCATCTTGGAAAGCCCTCAATGATTTGTTTTAAATTTGTATATACTAACTCTTTGTGCAGTAAAGTTTTATGGGTTCTGGTGAATGACAACAGTATGTATTTACCATTAAAGCAGAGTTGTTCCCCTTTATCTGTGAGGGATGTGTTTGAGTGGATGTATGAAACTTAGACAGCTTTTTATCACTGTGAACAAAATACTTGACAAGAACAACTAAGAGGAAGAAAAGTTTATTTGGGTTTCAGACGTTTTAGTCAATGGTTAGCTAACTCCACTGCTCTCAGCCTGAGGAGAGGCAATGGGCATGGCAGAGGAAACTGCTCAGCTCATGGTATATAGGAAGCAAACACAGAAAGACAGGCAGACAGGCAGGCAGATAGAGCAATAAACCAGGAATAAGACATATTCCTCAGGGGCATGCCCCCAGTAACCTCTGACACTCCAGTCATATCCCACCTGCCAACAATTACTACTCAGTATTTTATTCTGTTTCTTGAGCTCTCAAATGAAGCTACAGTTCTTATAACCCAGTTTTTCCACCTCTTTCCTAGATCTTAGCCATAAAAGAAACTAGATAGTACCAAATTCCATATACAAAGGTGTATTTCAAAGATACTATGAATTGGGTTCCAGAATATGTCACTAAAGGGACTTTCATAAGAAAATAAGTCAAAAAAAGCTTTTTATTTCCAGTGCATGTAAAAATAATGCTTTACTATAATAAAATACATTAAGTGTGAAATAATAGTTTCAAGTGTAAAAAAGGTATATATCTTAATTAAAAATCATTATTTTTTTCTAAAAAATCATAGTGATCATCTGAGCCTTCAGAGAGTCAAAATCAGTTTTGCTGGTAGGGAATCTTATCTTGATACTATGGCTGCTGATTGATCAGGATGGTGGTCACTGAAGGTTGGGGTGGCTGTGTCAATAATGATGTTTTCTGCATCAATTGCCTCTTTCTTTCATGAAATATTTCTCTGAGGTATGTGATACTCTTTGATAGCATTTTATCTACAGTAGAATGTCTTTAAAACTCTTACACTGTTTTATCAACTAAATGTATATAATATTCTAAATCCTTTGTCGTCATTTCAAGTGTTCACAGGATCTTTATCAGGAATAGATTTCATATCAAGAAACCCCTTTCTTGTTCATTCATAAGAAGCAATTCCTCATTCATTTATTCAGTTATATCTTTAGGCTGTGGTTTTCTTAAAAGTTTTCATAGATTTAGTTCTAGTTCTCTTGCTGCTTCCAACACTGAAATTATGAACCCCTCAAAGTCACCCACAAAGATTGGAACTAGATTTTTCCAAATTTCTATAATGATACTTTGACATTTTCCAGTGAATCACAAATATTCTTGAACCCAGGAGTGTTTAGCTACTGAAACACATCGCTAGCCCTTTTTTATACTTTATTTAGAGACAGGGTCTCAGAGAATTGCTAAGTACCTTGCTAATCTGCTGAGAGCGGCTTTGAACTTGTGATCTTACTGCCACAGCCTCCCAAGTTGCTGGGATTACAGGCATGCACCACCGTGCCTGACACACAGATGTTCTTAATGGCATGTAGCATGGTGAATTCTCTCCAAAAGGTATGAGTTTACTTCAGTGAGGGCCTTCCAAGGATTCACCATCTCTCACAACTAAGAAATTTATTTCTTAAATAGTGAAACTTGAAAATCAAAATAACTCCTTGGTCCACGGACTGAAGAATGGATGTTATGTTAATACACAAAAAAAACAACATTAATCTCATTGTACGTATCTACAGGAGCTCTTGAGTGATCAAATACATTGCCAATGAGCAGTCATATTTTGAAAGAAATCTTTTCTTCTGAGCAATAGTTCTCAACAGTGGACTTAAAATATTCAGTAAACCATGTTGTCAATAGATGAGTATCTTCTAGGCTTTGTTGTTCCATCAAAAGCACACAGGAAGAGTAGATTTAGTATAATTTTCAAGGGCCTTAGGATTTTCTGAATGGTAAATTAATGATGGCCTCAACTTCAAGGCAGCATCTGATTTGGATTAGCTCCTAACAAGTCGGTTAGCCTGTCCTTTGATGCCAGGCTCTCATTTTTCCTCTTAACCATGAAAGTCTGAGACGGCATCTTCTTCCAGCATAAAATTGTTTCATCTACATTGAAGATCCATTGTTTAGTGCAACCGCCTTCAACAACTCTTTCTCCTGTATAATAACTTGCTGCAACTTCTACATCAGCACTTGTTACTTTCCCTGTATTTTCATATTTTGGAGACAGTTTCTTTCCTTATACCTCATGAACCAACCTCTACTAGCTTCAAACTTTCTTTCTGCAGCTTCCTCACTTCTTTTAGCACTCATAGAATGAAAGGGCTTTGGGGTCTTGCTCTGGATTAGGCTTTGGGTAAAGGTGATATTGTGACTGGTTTGATCTATTGAGACTGCTAAACTTTCCTCCGTCTCAGCTGTGAAGCCATTTCACTTCCTTATGTCCGTGTGTTTTCTGGAGAAGCGCTTTTCATTTCTTTGAACTTTTCATTTAACAACTAGACTACCTGTTTAGCCCAAGAGGCAAAGCTTTTGGCCTGTCATGGATTTCCACATGCCTTCCTCACTTAGCCTGATCATATCCAGTTTTATATGTAAAGTGAGAGGCAGGAAGCTCTCCAGTGTTGCACTTGGACACTTAGAAGCCAAGGTAGGGTTCCTAATGGGCCTGATTTCAGCATTGTCATATCTTGTGAAAAAGAGAGGCCAGAGGAGAGGGAGAGAGATATGGAGTTTTGCTTATAATCATACCCTAATTAACCACATGTATCTGGAACCTCAGACAACAAAATCTGGGATAAGTTGGGGGGGGGGGTCGCGGGGAGCTGTTGTATCATACTGAATAATTTCACAGCCCTAAAATCACCTGTAGGTGCTTGGCACCTATTCAATCCTCCTGTCTCTGAATTTAAAATAATCAATGATCTGTTTCCCATCTCCAAAATTCTGCTTCTGCAGAATGACATATAGTTGGAATTATACAATACATAGGCTTTTTAGAAAGACTTTTTACACATAGAAATATGCATTTAAGATTCCTTCAATTCTTCTCATAGCTGGATAGATCATTTCTTTTTATTACTGAATAATATTACATTGAACAGATACAACAGAACAGAACAATCCAAATTTGTTTATCCATTTAGTTAGATAAAGGACACTTTGATTGTTTGGGGTTTTGGTGATCATGAATAAAAATGCCACAAACATTTATATGCAGATTTTTGTGTGGACATAGGTTTTGAGCTCTATTGGAAGAAAGATTGCTAGAACATGCAATTGGCTTTGTGAGAAATTGCTACACTCTCTTCCAAAGTGACAATTTCATTTGTATTCTAGCAGCAATGAATGAGAGTTCTTAGAGCTCTGGACTGTATTTGTTACCATCAGTTTTTGGATTTCAGCTATTCTAGCAGAAGCAGAGCGATACCATTTGTTTGTTTGTTTTTGTACCTCCCTAGTGACATATGATGTTACACATCTTTTCTTTCACTTACTTGCCACGTGCATATCTTCTTCCATCGTGTGTGTTCACATCTTTTGCCCATTCTTTTTGGGTGGGTTTTTGTTGTTCTTGATGAGTTAAAAGAGTTTTGTATATATTTTGGATAGACGTCTTTATCAAGAGACAAATATTTTTATTGCAAATATTTCTTTCCAATGTATTTTTTTCCCTCTGCATAGTTACTATATGATTCTATATGATTCCAACTATCTGACATTCTGTAGTAAAAGCTACAGAGATGGCAAACAGATCAGTGGTCACCAGGAATTGTACAGAGGGTAGAAAAATGAATAGTTCGGACAAAGACGATTTTTAAGGTGGTGAAACTATTCTGTATGATGGTTTCCTTTTACATCAACCTGCCTGGGTCTTCGAGTGCCTAGCTATTCGGGCAAACATTATTCTTTGTCAGTGTTTTAGATGATATTAGCATTTGAATAAGTAGATGGAGTAAAGCAAATTGCCCTTCCTAATATGAGA
Organism: Marmota flaviventris; assembly: GCF_047511675.1. Taxonomy (NCBI): domain Eukaryota; kingdom Metazoa; phylum Chordata; class Mammalia; order Rodentia; family Sciuridae; genus Marmota; species Marmota flaviventris. The sequence continues at coordinate 41,952,277 of NC_092502.1, forward strand.
GGGTCTCATCCAGTTAGTTGAAAGCTTGAATAGGCTACCCATTCTGAGAGGAAGAGGAGATCTCCTTGTGTCCTGCTGCCTTTACCTGCAGTTTTTCTTTCCCTCCTTTGGATTCAACTAAAACATTGGGTCTTCCTGTGTCTTGAACCTGCAGACATTTGGGATTGCATTGCATTGGTCTTTGTGGACTCCAGCTTGCTGACTGCATATTTAGGGACTTGTAAGTTTCCATAATTGCATGAAACAAGCTCAACAAGCTCTCTCATTCCCTCTTTCTCTCCCCCCTCCCCACTGCCCCATCCCATTTATTCTGTTCCTCTGTAGAACCCTAAAAAGTATAATATCACAATATTATATGGCAGAAACATTATATCATGTATTTGTCAAAACCCATAGAACTGAACAACACAAAGAGTAAACCATTATATAAACTGTCATCTTGTTGTTATTGTTCTTAATAATGAATATATATATATATATATATATATATATATATATATATATATATCAGTTTAGTAATTGTAACAAATGTACTACACTTAACTAAGATGTTAATAAGGGCAGCTGAGGGGAGGAGGGATATGGGAACTCTCCATGTTATCTGTTCAATTTTTCTGGGAATATAAAACTATTGAAATACACAGACCTTGGTATGTTTATGCTGTTTGAGGGAAATAAAGTTAGTAGTGGGATGATGGTGGCTGCTATCAGATATCAGAAGTAAATTGATTTTTAATTAAAAGAAAGTCAAATATTATACCTGGAAAAGGCTGGGTGCAGTGCAGTGCTCCCCAGATATCAGAAGTAAATTGATTTTTAATTAAAAGAAAGTCAAATGTTATAACTGGAAAAGGTTGGGTGCAGTGCAGTGCTCCCCAAGAATCTCCAGATGAATTGAAGGTGGTAATGGAAATTGTACATCCTACACTTGGATATGGAATCTGAACCAATCAAGTTCAAGTAATTTTAAAGTATTAGGGGACTTAGAATGGTATTGTGTACCCTATCCTCCTCAGTAATTCCTGTAGGGCCTGAAGTCACCAAAAAAAAAAAAAAGTAGATTAAACACAAGGAGTTCAGATACTGGGGAAATTCCTCAGCTGTTCCCTTATTCCACTTGCAGTTAAATGACATCTGCCTTGGAGGGCCATCCAGGAGACTTTTCCTGGTTCTCCACTTGCCCTGCCCTACAGACTTTTCTCTTTTATTCTTTGGAAGTAAGTCCTGTTCTCTCCCCAGCACCCTCATCCCCATCCCAAGTTCTCTGAAGCCACTCTCAGCTCCCTCCTGCTTGTCTCCAGTGGTCTGCAGATGACGCTTTGAACCCTGTGAGGTTTTGCACAAGGCTCTGTCTCTCCACACTGGCCACAGAGACCCTTTACATGAGGGAGGAGGAGGAACAGAAACACTACCTTGCTGCTGAACTATTATTACTATTGTTGTTGGTACTGGCACCTAGAATATCCTGCTTCTTGATTGCTTTTCTGTCCCTGCCAGACCCTGGGTACGCCAACAGTAACCCCTTGTCCTTTGAAGGATCTTGAGTGGACCTCTGGGGAGAATGCCAATTGTCTCCAAACCCCTGACCTTCTTCTTTCAAGCCGCTCTTGCTTCAGGATGTGAGGAGGAAACACCGCACCAGGTGCAGCTCTCTCCACAGGAAACAGCAAAAGATAGACACCTGGATTCTCCCCTGACTTATCTCTTAATGAGAACTACTTGAAGAAGAAGGCAGCTTTGATGGGTCTCTGCAGGGATAGATCCACCTGAACATTATGCCCAGCTATTATTAGGAACATGGTCAGAACTGACGCAGCAGCTCTGCCTACCGTGAGGTCTCCGTGGCCATCTCCTTTCCGGGGCTATTCACAGCCTGAAGGTTAGCTTCCCTCCCTGACCAGTGGTCCCACCTGATGACTAGGTCCAGCCTGCCCTCCAGTATCCCATTTAGATACACCAACCTCACACGTCAAAGGAGGATGAGCAATTTCTCTTTCTGCCCTGAAGGCCAGAATAAACAGATCATAATGCCAGCCCTTAGGGATCAGAGCCCTTTTATCCAATTCCTCCATATTAACATTTCAAATTCAGAGAGCTGAATGCCTTTGTTCATAAAAGGTCACAAGAAGAGCATGTTGATTTCAATCAGCATTCTTAGCCATCCCTCTGGTCAGGCCATTCCTGAAGGGTCAGCCTCTGGAAAGCCACATCTTACAATGACAAGAAACTCCAAGGGGCAATGGAGTGGAAAATCTTGTCTAATTACCCGAAGCCCATAGTACCATATCAGAATAGGCCCTGAGCTCTGTTCCTGTTTCTGTCACATGCTTACCAGGTAACTTCTTTCCCTAGGGCCTTAGCTTTCTTTCTCTGAAAAGAAAGGATAGACCACTCTGAAATAAGCACCCCCAACCCTGGCTCCACTTTGGAATTACCTGGCAAGCATTTTTTATTTTCAATTTAATGAGTATGGATTCCTGGGCCCAGTGCCAGGCTTGCTAAGTCAGTATCTCTAGGGCTGTGGCCTGGGACCTTATACACTTAAGGAGAATCCCTGTGATGCTGAGGCAGCTAAATGAGTACCCACAAAACCTAGTTTGGGAGCCACTGACTTGAGCAGCCTCTGTTTGCCCTTTGTTATATGATGGTTTTGAAGATACTTTATTTTAATAATGTGGGTAATTTTTAGAGGAAAAAAAACAGAAAAGAAAAGATAATCCTAAGGATAATAATTCTATCAGCTAAAGATTCCTTATGCATGGGTTTCTGGGAGCTTTGCTTTTGCTGGTTTGTATAATTATAACCAGATTACAAATACAAATCTGCATCTTGATTTTTTTACTCAGCATTATCTTAAAAACAACTCCCCACTTTATGTATTTTTGCATAGTGAACACTTTCAAAAGTAAATAGCATTAGCTGTAAGTATCGGCCCTTGTTTACTTTGTCACTCCCTTTTATTGGGTACTTTCAGCTAAAGAATTGGACCACTTCATTGCATAGCTCTTCATCTGAGGGATGTGACAGCAAAAGATGGGCCAACTACTCTCCTGTTCTGGTCTTTGTGGAGCCCTGACAACCCACATCCTGCCCACAAAGTGCCCTACTTCGGCATTTGTGCCAGATGAGGACAAGTTCTCTGAGTCAGACACTTCCATGGAAATCCAGCACAGAACCTCTCCATGGCTCTTGGATTCCTCTGCCTGAGTTCCCTGTATTATTGCTGCTGTTGGAACAAATTAGTGGAGAAATGGAAGGATCTGGCCTAGAAAACACCTTCTGATTATTCCCTGTCAGTTTTCATTTGCTGTGGCTTGTTTGGCCACTTTATAGGCTGCAGTGTGTTTCAATATTAATTGGTGAAATCTCAGGTCAGAAAACTCATTCATCAACTCAATCACAAGCCCCTCCAACTGAATAACAGGAACTCAGGGCTAGACTCTAGGCAGAGATGATGCTCAGGTACCAGCAGATCAGAGGCACCACTGTTCCCACTAGAGTTTGCGTAGGTGATAAAACTACAGAAGCCATCTCACAGCACATTTTTCAAGGACGGAGATAAACTCAGGCAAAGGAACTGGTCTAGGGTCTTTCAGGGCATGTGTGGCAGAGCCTGTGTGCCAGGACTGGTTCCTGCTCTTACCTCCTGTCACCCTACATGTAAGTGCCAATACAGGCACTTCTGTGCCTGTGTCTGTGACCACTAAGCTCACAGAGCCCTGTCAATTCTCCATATTCTCCAATCACCCACTTTACCTAAAGCCCATAGCAATCTGAAGTCCACATGCTCATCCTGCCTGTCCTTCCCTTCCTCCCTCCTTTCATACATTCCTCTCATCTTTTTTTCCTTTCTTTCACAAAGTTTCTGTAGTATAAGAAAAATGACAGGTACTCTACTGGAGATTCAAAGGATCCACCAGCTAGTAGAGCACAGGCCGGCCAGCAGGCAGCTTCCTCTTCAGAGAGGTAAGTACCATAAAGAGGTATGGGAGTGCAGGGAAGGGCTCCAATCCCAGACCTGGATGGGGAGACTTCCTGGAGAAGGTGACCTCTAAACCAAATCCTGACCTGAAGCCTGTGTAGGAAAAGAGCATGATGAAATGTCAGCAAAGGAGGGAGATCTTTGCTCCTGGCAGGGAGAAGTACATGTGCAAAGGTCTGTAGGTGAGGAAGCTCATGACTCCTAGGAGGGGCTGCCAATCACTTCACCTAGGGCCCGAGGAATTCACAGGGCAGTGTGTTTTGGGTTGGGGTGAGGATCAAAGCAAGAAAAGAAGACAGAATGCAAAGGCTACAGGTCATAGCAGCCTTACTCATACTTGGACATTAATACCTGTCCTTAGAGTGGTGGGGAAGGTGACAATCAGAGTGCACCTAGAACGTGTCTGTGGAGAGACTGAAACTCACATGAGAAACAGTGGTGGCCTAAGGCAGGTATAGATTGTGGGGAAGAGAACACATCTGTCAGCACCCCTGCTACAGGGCTTCAGAATTCCAAGAGAGTGCCCACTTCTGCTTCCAAGCGACCCACAAAGAGCCCCCAGAACAGACAATGAAGATACTGAGCTCAAATTGCTAAGCCCTGTCCTTCTCCAGCCACCCCACCCGCCCAGGTCCTTGATTCCCTGGAGCGACCAGTGAGTCAGACACCTCAGGGCAGAGCCTGGCTGTTCATCAGTTCAGCCTTAGAGATTGAAGGCCCCTGACCACAGATGTTAGGAAACATGCTCACCTTTGATGGGGACTAATTGAATTTTTGTGTCTCTAAATTAATTATTAACGGCCCTAAAAGGAGAAGCACTGGTGTTTTATTTTTCCTTGTAATCTAAATAAAATTGACAATTATGAAAATACAGCCCTTAAAGGATGTAGCCAATTTTTCTATTGCCTCAAAAACCATTGGTATTTTTTATACCCACTGGTAAGTTCATACTTAAAATTGCCCTTTACTATTATTTACTCTTATTCCCTTTCTTCAAAGGTGCTGTATTGCCTCATAGGTATAAGATGAAGGACAAGGCCTTTTAGAAAATGCAAAGGGTGGGCTGGGAATGTAACTCATGTTGGGGCACCTGCTTAGCATGCACAGGCCATGGGTTATAGCCCAAGCACTGTAAAAATGAAACAAAACAAAAATGCAAATGGTAAGTTTGCATCTGAGGTGAGGGGTGCAATGATGGGACGTATTCTCTGGTAAGAGTGGTGTCCCCTTGCCACTGAGCATAAAGAGCAAAAATTTAACCATCACAATAAGCAGTAGGTAGCTGCTCCAACAGAAGAAAACTCTAGCTCTGTGCACCTGGGGAAGCTGAGGACTCCACCTGAGCTCTCCAAGGGAAGGAAATCTACTTTGATTGAATAATACCCACCGGAAGGCCTCTTTAAATTGTAGATGTAACGAGGAAGAAGCTATCATATTTAGTCATTTTGTTTGACATCTCTACTTTACTGTGCCTAATTAGGCAGACACCCAGCTGGGCCTTGGGGTGATAGAAAATTGCTAGATTTTCTGGAAAAGAATCAGATAATATCTAGAGTAGAGCTTGACCAAGTGGAATACTGCTCTGAATGTTCCCAGGCAGCTGGAGGAGGAAGTCAGCTAAAGCAAAACACACCTGCAGCAAAGATTGACCTGGGCGCCAACTTGGCTTATCCTGGTCAACTGTGTCCTCCAAGACAATAGCATTATTCTCTCTGGTCACTTCGCTGCTTGCATCTAGTTTATTAGAACTCAAGAGTCATGGACAAGGAATGTTGTAATTATAGGATTTTTAAAAAATTTTTTAATCAAGACAAATAATGATTTCAGCCTTCTATAGAGATAATCTACTTGGGAAAATTGGAACTCATTGTTTATAAAAATCACCTCCATTTGGGCCATGAGCTAATTCTGGGTGATTTCAGATACTGCCACCCTTCAGTAAAAATGATCACTAGACATTATCAACTAATCTGTTTATCAGCATTTGCTACTAAGGATCTTGTAGAGTTATTTCTTAGGCACATAGTTTAGCTGTTCTCTGGATAAACTGGAAGCAGTTATAACCTGGGGACAGTCTAAAAACAACTGAATCCTACGACTCCCAGTGGCTCTTGTCTTTTTGTAATCCTCATTCTTTGAGTATGTACAGAACCCCATGCACAAAATGGCTGATCAGATTCATGAGTGGACATGTTACATGGCAAGTATTGTTCAGAGATAATGAAGGTTGACATTGAGTAATTAAAAGGGACATTATCCAGGTGGAACTGATCCAAGTAAACAGCCCTGTCAAACCTACATGGAGAGGTCAGAGACAGAGGAAGTGAGAGAGCTGAAGAAGGAGAGAGATTAGCACTGAGGACAATTCTCCATTGCTGGCTTTGAAGTTGGAGAAGCAACATGGGTGAGAACACAGGTGGCCTTAGGAATTGAGAGCATTGCTAGGCAACAGTATGCAACTGATTGGAGCCTCGGTCCTACAGCCACCAGGAGTTGACTTCTGCCAATACCATATGTTCTTGGAAACCCAAGCTCTGGAGAGGAAGTCAGTCCAGCTGACACCTTGAGTACAGCCTTGTGAAAGCCATGTACAAGAGTCCAGCTGTGCTGGATTTCTCACCTACACAAGCCAGGAGGAAATAAGTGACTATTATTTTAAACTTCTGGTTTGTTCACTGATTACACAGCAACAGAAAGTGAATACAAAAGATGATGAGCTAGAATTTAAAATTGAGACTGTCTGGACCTAAGGCTGTGCTCCTCCCACTGCAAAGCAGCCTCTTTCTTCCGTGCAGGGAGAGGATAGACAATAAAATTCTACAAGTGCTTATTGAGAGCCATTCTATGCTCAGCCATAGAGTAGGCAGTGGGTTTGCAAGATGATTAAGACTGGACAGAATCCCAAAAGGGGCTTTCTGCCTTGCAGAAAGACAAGCAGCAGATGGTGATAATGTGACAGAGCTTGTGGAGACCTGAAAGCAGTGTGTTTGAGAGCTGAGGTGGGGAAGGCTCCAAAGCAAAGAAAACTTGAGCTTGGACCTGAAGCCAGGGTAGGAAGCCATGGAAACAGAGTGGGAAGTGCGTGAGAAAAGGGATAAAATTCCTGGCAAATGCAGAGACAGAATATATGAAGAACATTTTTGTTCTAATAAATAGCCTGTGGTATCTGGACTGCTAGGTATACATGGGCAAGTGGAAGATTGAGCTGGAAATCTGAAGTAGACCAGATGGAGAGGGCTTTTCATGCCGTGATATGGCAGTTGTGCCATTTCTTCTAGGCAATGAGAATAATATCTCTGTCCGACTGGTCCTCTCTGCCCAGAGACTCCACAAAAATCAATAGGCAACTTATTAGGTAGACAACATGCTAGCCTGTCTTAATAGACACTACATGCCAAACTCTAAGACCTCAAATAGTGCTGTTTCTTTTCACTTCATTTAATCAGTAATTCATTCAACAAACATCCCCTGTGTTGCTTCTTTTGCTGGATACTGTTAGGCCCAGGGGGTACATAAATTCCCTCAGGTTGCTGATAGGGTGGGGAGGCTGCATTGATCCTATCTGGGGGTGGGAAAGGAGAAGGGGGAAGTATTAAGGAATTTTTTCCTGAAGGACTAAACCCTGGAAGTAAAGCAGGAAGAGGCTGGAAGACATCGAAGACTTTCCTTTTACAGAACATTCTCTACCCCAGAGGATTTGTTGCTTTTGATGAATAGTGAACAGACTTCAGCAGGAAGATTTATGCAGGTTACCATAACCAGTTCATAGCTGGCGACTGTGCCCAGCTTAATTGGATGCTCAGAGCTGAATTACCATAAATTTCTTTGCCTTAATTGCATAATGGCTTCTTAATTAACATTTGGCATAATGACATCATAAGCAACAAAACATTTCAGGAGAGTTTTGGAAAGGGTTGTGTTCTTTCCTACAGCACACTTCCTCTCACCTTCTCACTCTCAGGGTTAGAGCTTTCCTATTTTTAAAAAATAAGAAATCTGGAGGAGTAGAATTGTTTTGTATCTTGACTACAGTGCCGGGTTCCTGGGTCAGCTCTAGCTGCCATAACAAAATATCCTAAACTGGATAACTTGAATGACAGACATTTATTTCTCACAGAGAAATTGGTGTCTCTTCTTATAAGCATACTAATACTCTCATCTAAGGGGCACCAGAGAGCTCTAAGAACACACTGAGAAGTCAGCAGTCTGCAACCTGCAAGAGGCTCTTACAGAACCTGACCACTCTGGTACCTGATCTTGGTCTTCAAGTTTCCAGAACTGGAGATAATTAAAGCTAAATGAAGTCATCATAAGGGTGGTCCTGGATTAGAGCTTCAATTTACAGATTTGAGGTAGATATAATTTGGTCCATAGTATGTATAAATTTTCCAGAATGTAAAAAAATTGCTTAATATGACTGCAGTTTATTATAAATAACCTATACATCTATAAAAATAATTTTTTAATGGAATAGGTCCCCAACAACCAGATTTTGGCTCTACAGATTTAATACAAACTTTTTAATCTCCAAAGGGCCATGGGAGAACTGTGCTGTGAGTGAAAAATTCCAGGTGCCCACTGGCTTAACAGTGCCCTTGCAGGCTAACAACCCCCCTATACCAGGACATCCTCTAAAGCTGTCATCTTCCCAAGGGACTTCATGCTCCAATTTTTTACCCTGTTCTTGACCCCTTCTTGGATGTGTTTATGTTTTAGTTTCTACAGTCTCAGTTTTCATATAATGTACTGATGGATGATAATAACTTCCATGATGCTGAGTTGCCTCTTAATGTAAAAAAAGCAAAGCATTCTAGAGGTAGGATTTGAATCCTGATGCCTTCAATGTAATCCCTACTGAACTGCTGTTCATTTGCCCTACTACGCGGGAGTAATTGTTCTAAAACCCCAAAAGATTCAATTGCTCAGCTGATTATAGTCCTTCATTAATCATTCAGAAATAATATATCAAATTTCTGCTGCTCTCAGTACTAAGCACCCAGGAATGAATAAGATGCAGTTCCGATAGTAGAGGGAACTGTGACCAAACACAGAGCAGGCCCAGCGGCCTGCTGAGGGGCAGAGCCGCCCCCCACCCCCCTCGCCTGCCAAGTAGGGGAAGGGTGACCACCGACAGAAAAGGCCCAGTGTCCCGCGGCGGGACAGAGCTTCCAGTCACTCCTGCAAGGTAGGCGGGCCTGCGACCCACCGGCAGAAGAGGAGCAGCCGCCTGCTGAGAGGCTGAGCCGCCCCCTCCCCCTGCGCCGGCATAGTAGAGGGAACTGTGACCAAACACAGAGCAGGCCCAGCGGCCTGCTGAGGGGCAGAGCCGCCCCCCACCCCCCTCGCCTGCCAGGTAGGGGAAGGGTGACCACCGACAGAAAAGGCCCAGTGGCCCGCGGCGGGACAGAGCTTCCAATCACTCCTGCAAGGTAGGCGGGCCTGCGACCCACCGGCAGAAGAGGAGCAGCGGCCTGCTGAGAGGCAGAGCCGCCCCCTCCCCCCCGCGCCTGCAAGGTAGTCGGAACTGTGACCACTATCAGAACAGGTCAGACCTGCAACCGAGAGACAGAACAGGCCCAGTGGCCTGAGGAAGGGTAGAGCTGCCCCCCCCCCACGCCTGCAAAGTAGGCAGACCTGCGACCCACTGGCAGTACAGCCCCAGAGGCCTGCAGAGGGGCAGTGCCGCTGCCTGCGCCTGCAAAGTAGGCAGAACTGCGACCACCGACAGAACAAGCCTAGCGGCCCGCAGAGGGACAGAGCCGCCGCCCGCGCCTGCAAGGTCGGCAGACCTGCTACCGACTGACAGAGCAGGCCCAGCGGCCTGCCGGCGTGGTAGGCACATTGCCCCAATTGGAGGAGGGGCAGAGCCACCGCCCGCGCCTGCGAGGGAGACTTTGCAACTATACAAGACCAATATAAATATATAGGGGGAAAATTCAATAGCACAACAGTTTCACCAAGTAGAAAGGAACGCGAACAGTATGAAGAGACAAGGAAAGAAAGGACCACAAGCATTGCAGGTCAACTCAACGTTAGAAGAGGTAATAGCTGCAGCTGATGGAATGTCAGATAAAGAATTCAGGATATACATGCTTCAGATGATCTGGAGTCTCAAGGAAGACATCAGACAGCAAAATCAGACAATGAAAGATCACTTCAACAATGAATTACATAAACAAATCCAAGAAGCAAAAGATCAACTATACAGGGAAATAGAGGTTATAAAAAACAAACAAACAGAAATCCTAGAAATGCAGGAAGCAATAAGCCAACTTAAAAACTCAATTGAGAATACTACCAGCAGAGTAGAACACTTAGAAGACAGAACATCAGACAATGAAGATAAAGTATTTCAACTTGAAAAGAACATAGACAGCTCAGCAAGACTGTTAAGAAACCATGAGCAGAACATCCAAGAAATATGGGATAACATCAAGAGACCAAATTTAAGAGTCATTGGGATACAGGAAGGAACAGAGTTTCAAACCAAAGGAATGAGCAATCTATTCAATGAAATAATACGAGAAAACTTCCCAGACTTGAAGAATGAGACAGAACCCCAAATCCTAGAAGCCTACAGGATGCCGAATGTGCAAAATCATAAGAGACCCACACCTAGACACATTATAATGAAGATGCCCAACATACAGAATAAGGAGAGAATTTTAAAAGCTACAAGAGAAAGGAAGCAGATCACATTTAGGGGTAAGCCAATCAGGATAACAGCTGATCTTTCAACACAGACTCTGAAAGCTAGAAGATCCTGGAATAACATATTTCAAACACTGAAAGAAAATGGGTTCCAACCAAGAATTGTGTTTCCAGCGAAATTAAGCTTCCGGATGGAAGATGAAATTAAAACCTTCCACGATAAACAAAAGTTAAAAGAATTTGCAGCTAGAAAACCATCTCTTCAAAACATCCTTGGCAAAACATTACAGGAAGAGGAAATGGAAAATAACAATGAAAACCAACAGTGAGAGGTAGGACACTAAAGGGGGGAAAATAATCAAAGTGGAAAACAAACCATGTTTAGTAACATAAATAAACAAATATGGCTGGAAGAACAACCCATATCTCAATAATAACCCTAAATGTTAATGGCTTAAACTCACCAATCAAGAGACACAGGCTAGTAGAATGGATCACAAAACAAGACCCAACAATATGCTGCCTACAGGAGACGCATTTGATAGGAAAAGACATACATAGGCTGAAGGTGAAAGGTTGGGAAAAATCATATCACTCATATGGACTTCGGAAACAAGCAGGAGTATCCATACTCATATCAAATAAAATAGATTTTAAGCCAAAGTTAATCAAAAGGGATAAAGAGGGACACTACATACTGCTCAAGGGAACCATACACCAACAAGACATAACAATCATAAATATATATGCCCCAAACAATGGTGCAGCTATGTTCATCAAACAAACTCTTCTCAAGTTCAAGAGTCTAATAGACCACCATACAATAATCATGGGAGACTTCAACACACCTCTATCACCACTGGACAGATCTTCCAAACAAAAGTTGAATAAGGAAACTATAGAACTCAATAACACAATTAATAACCTAGACTTAATTGACATATATAGAATATACCACCCAACATCAAGCAGTTACACTTTTTTCTCAGCAGCACATGGATCCTTCTCAAAAATAGATCATATATTATGTCACAGGGCAACTCTTTGATATTATAAAGGAGTAGAGATAATACCATGCATCCTATCTGATCATAATGGAATGGAACTGAAAATCAACGATAAAAGAAGGAAGGAAAAAGAATACATCACTTGGAGAATGAACAATAGGTTACTGAATGATCAATGGGTTATAGAAGACATCAAGGAGGAAATTAAAAAATTCTTAGAGATTAATGAAAACACAGACACAACATATCGGAATCTATGGGACACACTGAAAGCAGTTCTAAGAGGAAAATTCATTGCTTGGAGTTCATTCCTTAAAAAAAGAAAAAACCAACAAATAAATGATCTCATACTTCATCTCAAAATCCTAGAAAAAGAAGAGCAAAACAACAGCAAAAGAAGTAGAAGGCAAGAAATAATTAAAATCAGAGCTGAAATTAATGAAATCGAAACAAAAGAAACAATTGAAAAAATTGACAAAACTAAAAGTTGGTTCTTTGAAAAAATAAACAAAATTGACAGACCCTTAGCCATGCTAGCGAAGAGAAGAAGAGAGAGAACTCAAATCACTAACATACGGGATGAAAGAGGCAATATCACAACAGACACTTCAGAAATACAGAAGATAATCAAAAATTATTTTGAATCCTTATACTCCAATAAATTAGAAGATAGTGAAGGCATAGATAAATTTCTGAAGTCATATGATCTGCCCAGATTGAGTCAGGAGGATATAGACAACCTAAACAGACCAATATCAATTGAGGAAATAGAAGAAACCATCAAAAGACTACCAACTAAGAAAAGCCCAGGACCGGATGGGTATACAGCAGAGTTTTACAAAACCTTTAAAGAGGAACTAATACCAATACTTTTCAAGCTACTTCAGGAAATAGAAAAAGAGGGAGAACTTCCAAATTCATTCTACGAGGCCAACATCACCCTGATACCTAAACCAGACAAAGACACTTCAAAGAAAGAAAACTACAGACCAATATCTCTAATGAACCTAGATGCAAAAATCCTCAATAAAATTCTGGCCACTCGGATACAAAAACATATCAAAAAAATTGTGCACCATGACCCAGTAGGATTCATCCCTGGGATGCAAGGCTGGTTCAATATATGGAAATCAATAAATGTTATTCACCACATCAATAGACTTAAAAATAAGAACCATATGATCATCTCGATAGATGCGGAAAAAGCATTCGACAAAGTACAGCATCCCTTTATGTTCAAAACTCTAGAAAAACTAGGGATAACAGGAACATACCTCAATATTGTAAAAGCAATCTATGCTAAGCCTCAGGCTAGCATCATTCTGAATGGAGAAAAATTGAAGGCATTCCCTCTAAAATCTGGAACAAGACAGGGATGCCCTCTCTCACCACTTCGGTTCAACATAGTTCTCGAAACACTGGCCAGAGCAATTAGACAGACGAAAGAAATTAAAGGCATCAAAATAGGAAAAGAAGAACTTAAATTATCACTATTTGCAGATGACATGATTCTATACCTAGCAGACCCAAAAGGGTCTACAAAGAAACTATTAGAGCTAATAAATGAATTCAGCAAAGTGGCAGGATATAAAATCAACACGCATAAATCAAAGGCATTCCTGTATATCAGCGACAAATCCTCTGAAATGGAAATGAGGACAACCACTCCATTCACAATATCTTCAAAAAAAATAAAATACTTGGGAATCAACCTAACAAAAGAGGTGAAAGACTTATACAATGAAAACTACAGAACCCTAAAGAGAGAAATAGAAGAAGATCTTAGAAGATGGAAAAATATACCCTGTTCATGGATAGGCAGAACTAACATCATCAAAATGGCGATATTACCAAAAGTTCTCTATAGGTTTAATGCAATGCCAATCAAAATCCCAACGGCATTTCTTGTAGAAATAGAGAAAGCAATCATGAAATTCATATGGAAAAAGAAAAGACCCAGAATAGCAAAAACAATGCAAAGCAGGAAGTGTGAATCAGGCGGTATAGCGATACCAGACTTCAAACTATACTACAGAGCAATAGTAACAAAAACAGCATGGTACTGGTACCAAAACAGGCGGGTGGACCAATGGTACAGAATAGAGGACACAGAAACCAATCCACAAAACTACAACTATCTTATATTTGATAAAGGGTCTAAAAGCATGCAATGGAGGAAGGATAGCATCTTCAACAAATGGTGCTGGGAAAACTGGAAATCCATATGCAACAAAATGAAACTGAATCCCTTTCTCTCGCCATGCACAAAAGTTAATTCAAAATGGATCAAGGAGCTTGATATCAAATCAGAGACGCGCCGTCTGATAGAAGAAAAAGTTGGCTACGATCTACAGTCGGTGGGGTCGGGCTCCAAATTCCTCAATAGGACACCCATAGCACAAAAGTTAATAACTAGAATCAACAAATGGGACTTACTCAAACTAAAAAGTTTTTTCTCAGCAAAAGATACAATAAGAGAGGTAAATAGAGAGCCTACATCCTGGGAACAAATCTTTACTCCTCACACTTCAGATAGAGCCCTAATGTCCAGAGTATACAAAGAACTCAAAAAATTAGACAATAAGAGAACAAACAACCCAATCAACAAATGGGCCAAGGACCTGAACAGACACTTCTCAGAGGAGGACATACAATCAATCAACAAGTACATGAAAAAATGCTCACCATCTCTAGCAGTCAGAGAAATGCAAATCAAAACCACCCTAAGATACCATCTCACTCCAGTTAGATTGGCAGCCATTATGAAGTCAAACAACAACAAGTGCTGGCGAGGATGTGGGGAAAAGGGTACACTTGTACATTGCTGGTGGGACTGCAAATTGGTGCAGCCAATTTGGAAAGCAGTATGGAGATTTCTTGGAAAGCTGGGAATGGAGCCACCATTTGACCCAGCTATTCCCCTTCTCGGTCTATTCCCTAAAGACCTAAAAAGAGCATGCTACAGGGACACTGCTACATCGATGTTCATAGCAGCACAATTCACAATAGCTAGACTGTGGAACCAACCTAGATGCCCTTCAATGGATGAATGGATAAAAAAAATGTGGCATTTATACACAATGGAGTATTACTCTGCATTAAAAAATGACAAAATCATAGAATTTACAGGGAAATGGATGGCATTAGAGCAGATTATGCTAAGTGAAGCTAGCCAATCCCTAAAAAACAAATGCCAAATGTCTTCTTTGATATAAGGAGAGTAACTAAGAACAGAGTAGGGTCGAAGAGCATGAGAAGAAGATTAACATTAAACAGGGATGAGAGGTGGGAGGGAAAGGGAGAGAGAAGGGAAAATGCATGGAAATGGAAGGAGACCCTCAGAGTTATACAAAATTACATACAAGAGGAAGTGAGGGGAAGGGGAAAAATAATACAAGGGGGACAAACGAATGTCAGTAGAGGGGGCAGAGAGAGAAGAGGGGAGGGGAGGGGAGGGGAGGGGGGATAGTAGAGGATAGGAAAGGCAGCAGAATACAACAGACACTAGTATGGCAATATGTAAATCAATGGATGTGTAACTGATGTGATTCTGCAATGTGTATATGGGGTAAAAATGGGAGCTCATAACCCACTTGAATCAAATTGTGAAATATGATATATCAAGAACTATGTAATGTTTTGAACAGCCAACAATAAAAAATTTAAAAAAAAAAAAAGATGCAGTTCCTATCCTTTAGGAAATCAGTCTGCCAGAGGCATGTAGACCTGCATTTTATGTAAATAGGCAAATATCACAGAGGGCTGGAGGTGCCTTGATCGAAGTCATAGGATGTAGAAAAGCCCAAAGGAGGGAGATGTCAGTTCTCCCTCAGTGTCAACAGAGTGTCAAGGATAGCTCCAGAGAGAGATTGACCAGCAAGCTCTGGAAGTGAAATGGCAAAACATTTTGAGAAGAGAAAACTACATTAAATAAGCCATGAACAAAATTTGGGAAGAGGAAGTTAACATTAAAGGGAACAAATTCAAATTTAAGTACCTGGTTCTTTCTGCTAATCAACACTGCAACCTCATCTTTTCAGTTTCACAATGCTACTGAGCATGTCTACCACGCATAAGATATTTGGAGCAATGTAGAAATGAGTTGTATAATGTTCTCCTTAAAATAGCATATGTAACACAGAGAATGTGATTATATATTCTGTGGCCCTTTCAACTTTGCAATTAACATTATCCTTTAAAAATCACTCCTTTATTTTATGTTGTCTGGTTTATTTTCCTGGTGACAAAGCACAAACATCACAATAAAACCAAAATCTTATTCACCTGATACTCAGCACTTGACCAAAGCTTTGGCTTATATTTTCTTATGAGCAAAATAAAATGAGCTCTAACCCAAAGGCTATCAGGTGCTGTTCTTCTTGTACTCACATTTAAGTCACGTAACAGTAACACGACCTGTCATTCAAAGAGAGGTCCATTTTTGCAGTTACAGTGTTGGGTCTGCCATGTGCGTTTCCTGGAGAGTGACTTAGAATCCATAAATAAGAATCAATAGTCAATCTATTTTTATGCCAGGAAGATTTTTTCTCATAGATGTCTGAACATCTACCTCCAAATGTCAGAGGGAAAAGCAGCGACTAGATCCAGGTGAATAGTGTCAACATCACCCACATGACACTTGTGTGTTAATCTAAGGTGGATCATGTCATTTTAACTCAAGTACTTACATCCCTTGTAGGCACTCCTGCTCGGAGCCAGAACTGGGGTATCTAGGATCAATGATGTCCTGGATCATGGGAACCAAGAACCCCAGCCTCACTTCTTTTGGGACAGAGGGAGGGCAGGAGACTGGGAATGGTCCTGAAGCCTAATCTGTGAGATCTCTGGAATTCCTACCTGGCCCTTTAGGAGAAAATTCTCTGTCCCTTTAAGAGAAAATTACAGCCCTTCTATTCAACTGTAGTTGAGCCCAGGGCCAACCTGAGGCTGGGGCAGGCATCACTAATCAATTGCAAGGCATTGATGTTGATCCCAGGGAAAACTTCAGACTCCTTTTCCATACAAATTTTCAGGAAATTATTCCTAATTCATAGGGTTGATACAAAGATGAAATCCATTTGCTACTTTTTGGCCCAGAGGATGAGGGAACACTTGCTTTGTACTGTCCTTGTCTTGCTGCTTCCCACTGGATTCTCCTGCTGTTCCAAGCTTGGCTGCATACCCGTAGATTTAAAGCTATTAAGAAAAATGTCACATACTTGGATTTGGGTCAGTAAAGCTTTGCCATATATCTCTGCTCCTTCCTTCCTCTGTCCTCAGCTCTTACCAACTGACTGATGAGCAAGCATTCTGTTCTCTTGGCCTTTGGCCATTTGCTTTTTTCCTTCACTCTGATTTGAGCCATGCCCCTCTACCTGGCTGATCACTTGTTGGTCTTCTCTCTACCAGTTCCTGTTCTCTAATGATTCCCCCTCCCCACCCAAATCAAATCTTGGTAAATGTAAACAGAGAGTAATTTCAGTTTTCTCTTTCATTGTTAATAACCCAGAGAATTGGACATGCCAGTGTGCTGGTTCCTCTGGCTCCAATGTCTCTTAATTTATAACTAAAAACCCTGTCACCTGCTGCCTCACAATGTTTTATCGTCTACTATCTCATGAGGTCCCTGAGATGCTTGTTAGGTAATATTCCTCTTTTGGAGAGTTTCCTTTCCCTACTTTGCCCTGAGTTTCCTTGACTTCTCAGGTTGAACCTAAATCTCCCACTACCGAAGGATGTCAGAGGAAGATGCCAGTGACAGGGCCTACGTGGCCTCAACTACTCTTAAGCCCAAAGGCTCTTGGGGATTGTGAGATAATTTCTGCTTCTTTTAGAGGAAAGAATTCAAATCTGGGTTTTCCTCCAACAATGTTAATTTCATTCTGAAGGTGGTAATAATCTGTTTGGTCTGTTTGCAAGGCTTAATGAGAAGCCTTCAGGGCATACAGAAGAGGGGTGGACAGGCAGGCAGCCTTTGTCTTTGCTTCTGTCCCTGTGGCTGATGAATGTCTTTCTTGCATTATAATATGTGAGACTTAAACCTGGTGTTGTGCAAGTAGAAGAAAGGGAAGAGGCAGAGGTGATGGCCTCCTTTGTCTAAAACCACTTAGTTTCAACTAAGTCATCAGAAAACTTTAAGGACAATAGGTATCCGAGGTGTGCCTTGTCAAGACTCATAATGACTCAAAACAAAGCCCTGCCCTCCTGGGGTTCATCCTGCATTATCATGATTTCATGAAATGTAAGGCTCAGATTCTATCTCCAGTCTTGGAAAGGCCAGGTATATACAGAGCTCTGGGACAAGGATCAGAGAAGTGATCTTAGGAGAGAGTGAACTCTGCATTGCCCATAGAGAATTAGAGAATTCAGCTCTGACAGATTCAGCAGTGGGGGCTGTGATGGTATGCAGAAAAGTAAGAAGGAACTAGAAAACAAAAATCAAAGAGTTTGGAGTGGGGTTGTAGCTCAGTGGTAGAGCACTTGCTTTGCACACGTAAGGCCCTGGTTCAATCCTCAGCACCACATAAATAAATAAACAAATAAATAAATAAATAAAAGTATTGTGTCCATTTACAACAAAAAAGAAATATTTTTTAAAAAATTAAAACAATCAAAGAGTTTGGCAAAATAGTAAAGTCATATTCTCAACCCTCCAATAAGTATCTATAGGGTCTCCCCCCAAGCTGAGACTTCTGAATGTACTTTTGGACAAGATCATGGGCTTTGGGGCCAGTGAGACAGGCTGGTCTTTTGCCATATCTAGATGAGGCCAAAACACAGTTTGGAGGCTGCCCCCTCTCTTCTTCCAGGACTCTGGGCCTGAGTAAGAAGCAACTCCAATGCACCCAGGTGGGAAGGAGCCTCTGTGCCTATAGCAGTTCAATTGGAAGCAGTCACAGCCAGCTGTCAGCTCAGAGGCAGAAGAAGCCAAAAGCCAGGGGAGGCAGGGAGGGTGGGGGGAAGAGGGAGGGAAGGTCAGACCCTGGAATGCCAAATGAGGCCTGCTGGGGCAGCTGGGACAGGAGGGAGGAGGGGTGGAGAGTGTGAAGCCAGGTCAGCTCTGCAGGAGACATCTGATCTGAGCAGTGTGTGAAAATTGGGACTTCAGATTCAAGGGCAGGAAGAGCTTGTTAGCAAGTCAGGGCCAGTTTTCAGGACAGCTCCTTGGTTCGCTGGAAAAAAAAACTGCTTCCAGAAGATAGAAGGCCAGAGCACCATCAGAGACCAAGCTCATCTTCATCCTTCCCCTTCTTCTGGAAGTTTCTACTGCCCCAGGTCCCAAAGGAACAGCCATCCAAAACTAGTGCCTGTTGTAGGTTGAGGAGCTAGCCAGTATTATACAAGCAGAAGTTATCAAGGATGTGTGGGGAAACCAAGAGGGGGTCTTTATCTTAGCAGAGGAATAGCCTGCATTCTTGACCTTATGTGGTGGTGCACAGGGGTAAACTGGTCTCCTTAGTCCCCAACTGGGCATTTGCATTAGCAAGTGTTTTGTATTTCAATAACATTTTAAATTTTCTGTGATAAACTTTGGGACAATCATTTATCCTGAGATATCATAAAACCAAATTTCAAAACCATAAACTTGAGCAGTATCCAAAGAGCTTTGAGGACATGAAGCACGGGACCAGCTCAGGTGCAACTTCCTTTCTTCCTCCAGTCCTCTTCGACTATCTCCTGAGCACCTTTCCCCTGATCACACACACCCAGGCACACCTCTCACAGTATTCCAGCATTCTCTTTCCAGGGTCCCAGCTCTCCAGAGGTATTTAGAGCTGGCCAACATTTTCTATTTCATTCCTAAGTTAAGAACAAAAGGCAGAAAATGAGCTTTTTGCTGGGGTTGGGAAAATAGCCACTAGAAAGGAAAGAAAATCTCAAATGACTTAGGCCAGATAGTTAAGCACAGTGTTTATGATTTTTTTTCTTCTCCATGATGTCTCTTTTGTCTCTTTGCCTACAGGAGCACTTTCATACAATTTCCCAACTTTAGAATATGTGATTCAACAGGAAAAAGAGTTGGGCAGTCTAGTTTCCCACTGAGCGATCTGACTCATCCTTGTAATTTTTAATGGCCTTGATTTGTAATGCCCTTTACCTGACCTTGACTATCAGCAGAAGGAATTCTCTTATCAGAATGTCTGCAGCCTCAGCTCAGAGCCATCACCTGATCCTATAGGAAATCCAATCTTTGATGCTAGGTCTGATGAGGGTGTTCCTTAAGGAATAACCCTCTTTCCATCTTGCACAGGAATCTTCCCTCTCTGAAATATTCTTTCCTATCCTGGGCTAATCATCACCTACAAAGAGCACCCTAAGGGTTTTTTGATCCCAGCTTTCTTGAAAGGGTCTCAAAACTTGCTGAGTGTAACCCCTTCTGAGGGCCACATTCACTTCCCCAGAGAAGCCTCCTGTCCCCACTCTAGTCATTTTGGGCTGGGCCACAACTGGCTCATAAGGGCAGGCAATAAAATCCAGTCTTACACATGCAAAAGACATGTTCATGTGCACAAGATCCAGGTCACTGAACCTGTGACTTTGTTACAAAGAAGAAATAAGGTAACGTAAAACTTCATTTGAAAATTGTAAGTGTGCACAAAGGTAGATCTAAGGATGAACAGAATAGGGCTAGTGTCCTCCACGGCCTCTTCTCTTCCCTGTCCTCCACAAGCACTTCTGGAGCACCTCAGTATGCCATGAGCTATGTTGAATGTCAAGGGTAGAGCAACTCACAAGAAAAACACATATCCTTTATCCCATTGAAAGTATACTTTTGAGATAAGCATTGCCGAAACTACTCTGCCCTGGCACATGTTAGGCTGTCAGAGATGGCTAGTTGTTGATAATTGAATTATTCTATATCCTGAATACATATTGTATTCATTTAGTTGTGTCACTCTTTCTGATAAGTTTCACTTGCTGTTGGTGCTTTGCAGCTAGGGAGAGAACAAAAGAACTGGTTTCCTTTGCTCTGCAATTAATATAACGTTCCCAGTAAGAGTTCAACAAAATGCTCATACTTAACTAACCACTGTTAGCAAAGCCCAACTTCCAGGAGGGAGTTTTCAGAAGAGTTTATAGTGGCAAGAGTAACACATGTCAAAACCACCTCCCATCCTTTGAGCTCTGGGTAGAAACAGAAAAGGAAAAAGAAAAAAGATCTTTGCAGTTAGCTGGGAGAGACAGGGTGGAATCAAACAGAATAATCCAAAGCAAAGTCACACAAGCAGGTCACCCCCCATTGGAGAGTAGACTGAGGGGGACGCACATACAAACAGAAAGATAGCCTTGTCCGATGTCTTTAAGAACTTATGTTTACTTTTCCAATTTTACTACTATGAGAATCCACCAGATAAGGGTGTATGAGGAAAAGGAAAATGAGCCCACAAAATGTATTTGTTACGCAGCATGGCACAATGTCGGTGATTTTAGCAGCAGGTAGAAATAAGCTCCTTCAGTAAATTAATTCAATTGTAGTGACAAAGCATATTGAACCAGGGAGGCTGCTTCTGGCAAAGTTTCAGCTCCTTGGCAGCAGTGTTTAAACCCAACTTTGTATAATTAAAATAGGGGAACCTCCTTTCCAGGGGAGTGAGCCAGAAAACCAAAGAAAATGAATTCTCAAAATGAATTTTCTTTTCCCAATTAGTTCAAGAAAATGCTAATGGAACGGGCAGAATCAATTAATTGTGTTCCTAAAATAATAAAGCTGGGAGTCTCCTGCCCTCTCCTGTTAATAGGAACCTCTTACATCTCTCAGGTCATGTGCCCCCAAGCCGAGCTCCTCCTCAGCCAAAAAAAAAATAGCAAAACCACAATGGGTTCACAGTGCTGTCTTTTCAACAACGTGACCTTCAGGAAAATCTGGACACCCCACCAGGAGAAACATAAATGGTTTCCAGCCTAAACTGGCTTTTGCTGCTTGTAAATCTCATCCATGTGGACACTCACATCATACAATTTTAGTTTTGCCACAAGTGTCAGAAGATGGCACAGTCAGTGAATGGTAAATGGACAAGATGCCCCGTGTACTAGCTGGGGCCCAGGGCTGGGAGAGCTTGGCTTGGCACTCCCTGAAGCCGTGGTGATTCTCATCAGGACACACAGGCCTCTGAAGTCCAGTCCTTGCTTGCTTCTCCAGCTTCCATTCTGTTCATTTGAAATTGATCTGGGATTGCTGTTTCCCAGCTCCTTGTCTTGTAGCAACTTGATTTCCTAATAGAGTGTCTTCTCCCTTCCCCTTAGGACAACTGAGGAATCTATCCCCAGCCCTCAGACGGGCTCCAGTAACCCTCTTCTAGGAATGGCTCAGCTAGCCTGGCTGCACCCCTCCCAGGGCCTCTCTTGCATCTGGCCTGGCACTTTTCGTGTGCAGGTAGCACTTTGTTTTGTGGGGTTTGATTTTCATGTACAGATACATTACTGCCTCTGAACTCTGAGCTCCTCAAAGGCAGAGACTGTGTTGATATTTGTTTGAACCTCCCACCCAGAAAGTGCCTCGAACACTACAATTGAGTAACTGGTAGTAGTAGAAAGAAGAGAGGAATTTTTACTTCATGTCTAGTACCAGGGAAAGGGAGATGACATATTTCAAGGCTTTAGTAAAAAAAAAAAAGATGGAGGATTTTTGTGCAGTCCTTATTCCAAATAGGGAGACAGATTAGAATCAGGAAACCTGGGCTGTCATATATCCTATCTGTGACCACAGGCAAATTGCTTCATACTTTCATGCCTCAGTTTCTCCATGGCTAGAAGTAAGCATTCCCAAATCTGTTATAGTAATGAAATTATGTGATTTTAAGAATAGCACAATATAAAATAACTAAAAGCAACAGTAATTCGAGAAAAAAATGTTTTCTTCATTATTATTGAATATACACAGTCATTGAAAGGATTTATGACTTAGGAATTATTTACATTATAATCAGGAAATGTGACTCTGAAAACCATCATTAGCGTAGTTCCTATTTGATGAATATTGTTGGAACACGAGTCTGAAGTGAACTCCATTATTTTTGAAAATTTATTCTGAGACATATAGAAGCTCCTCTCCTCATTGGGGGAGATGAAGTAGAGGTGAAGAGGACTGACTTCCCAGTTTCCTCTGGCTAACAGCTAGGAGCTCTGCCAAGTACGTGTGTATAAAGGTTATTGAGGGGAGAAAATAACTCAGTTTCTCAGTTTATTCAAGTCACTGAATTTGAGCTCTAGGCTATTGAAATTTTCCATTTTCTTCCCCATTTTGGAATGATAGCTGACCGTATGAACAAGGCACACTCTTTGCCCAGTTTGAAATATTGCTTATTAAGGCAGGAAAGCCAGCTGGCATGTCTTTAAAAGATTCTGAACCCCACCTCTGAAACTGAAAAGCTTCACTGGCTACAACAGAGTTAACTAGAATATTCAGTTCTGAAGAACACCATGATTTGCTGATATTTCTGGTTACTCAACATTTTGCTATATTTGGCATTGAAATGAAGGATCCATTGTTCACTACTTGATGAGATGCTGCCTGGCCCAACAGTGGAGGCTGGAAATAAGGCAACTTGGCTTTGTTTGTTTTGCGGAAAAGTAGCCTGGTGGCTTAGGAAAATCAACCTCTTTGAGGCTCAGAGAGCCCAACTGGAAAATTAAGGTATGAAATTAGAGGCTATCTACAATCCTGTAGTTCTAAGTGCCCTGCACATGCTGAATCATTTACCAGGTACTACAAGTGAAGCCCAGATGTCAGCCAGGAGTGATCTTCACAGAGCACCATGGGCCCTCTCAGTCCCTTCCCCAATCTGTTGATCATTTCCTAATGCATACTGAAGGCAGTCCTGAGAACAGGGTTGGAAGCTTTCTATCTATGATGACAAAGGAAAAGGGGGAGGAAAGGGACTGCCTCTGCTCCCAGGACATGTAAGGTGAGACATAAAAGTCTCTCTGACTATATCACAGCAATTGCTGCTGGGCTGAAACTCAACAGAGGGACACAGGGCTTTGAACAGCAAGGAACTCTGCCAAGTACATATGTATAAAGGTTATTGAGGTGCCCCACTCGGCACTTAGAGACTCAGTGTCAGTGATGGCTAGGAGGACTCTGGGATTCTGGACACTAGAAGCTATGGTCCCTCAGCAGCTGATTACCAAGGCCAATTCCCTCTCCTTCTAGAAACACAGCTGGACTCTTTCCCTGCCTCTTTTGCAGCTAGGTGTGGCTTTGTCACTGTACCTGTCCTATGGGTGGATAACGCTTTTCTAGGGTTGACCCATGAAAACCTCTCACCCATTCTTCAATTTCTCCTCTCCATCCACCTGATGCCCAGGGCAACTGTGAAAGAAGCCGCACATTGAAGACGAAGGAGTCTGGATAGTCCCCATTCCTGAACAAACAGCTTCCTCCACAGACTGCGCTCTGTGAGAGTAAGAAATCAACCTCAGCTGCTGAAGATTTGGGGTTTATTTGTTATAGCTGCTAGCCCTGCATAGAAATGTCTGCCTGTGTATCAAAACCAGGTGTTTGTACTGTTGATTTTTGTAGCATGGGGTAGTTAATGGTAGCTTTGGGGGCTTCACCTAAATAAGTTAAGCCACCCACTGTGGTTCTGATAGCAGTTTCTCAGGTCTTAATGAATGAATGAATACTGCAAAAATCACTGGATAAATAAATAAACAGGCCCATCACCAGTGGGTACCTGGGAGGGCAGAGTGGGGCAAGATGGCAAAAACATCTTCTCCCCTGGGCCCTCCTATTTATGTCTGGAACAGCTTGGAGCAGCCACTGATTTATTCCTTGGGAAGTGAGACATAAATCATAATGCAGGCCTCAGAGTCTCAGAGGCAGTTAACAAGAGGCCCAGAAAGAGACTGGCTGGCCTACAACTACTGCCCAGCAACAGAAAAGAGAGGAAGGAAATAGTGGGGGCAGGCCCATTAAATTAAGAGGCACCGCAGTGCCACATTCTAGAATTGGGAAACAAAGAGCAGCTGTGTCCGTCTGACTCTCCATCCTGCCAGCTACAGTGTGTCTAGTTATAATATTTAACAATTAAAAGCATGACTCAAAATATAGAATGACTATGTGTCGATGATTATTAACTAACTAATGTGGAGACCCATAATGGTGAAGTTGGTGCAGAGCATTTTTTAAAACATGGGTTACACCAGTTCACCACAAAAGGCACTCTGAAATAAATTAACTATTAAGAAAATGGAATTTGGAATCTTCATGTTCCATATTACTCACTGTGTCTAACCCTGTAATAGCAGAGTCAATTCATTTCTCTCTATATTAATTAGTCCTCAGAGAAGCCTGTGAAGCAATACTCCAGTGTGTCGTGCAAGGGACATGATGCCACCCATGCCTTACTTCCTGTTTTAAAATATTTTTATTTCTTTTTAAAATTTTTTTTTTGTATTTTTATTGATTTTTTTAAAATATAAATGACAGCAGAATGCACTACAATTCTTATTACACATATAAGCACAATTTTTCATATCTCTGGTTGTATATAAAATATGTTGACACCAATTCATGTCTTCATGATGTCAGGGACTGGCCAGAATTTCCAGAATTATTTGTAGTTCAGAAGTAGACAGTTTCATGAAAGTAGCTGCTTTAGTGGAAGAAAACAATTTTAGATGACTGAATTAGTTGATGGAGATTTAGTTGTAGTTATGTGTTTTAGAATGTTATCATTTCCCAGTGTTCTATTTTTGATGGATATATGAAGAAATAGATTATTAGACAGCAATTCATGTACTTTGGATAATGATGTCTATCACATATTTTTCTTAACAGCCCCCTGTTTTGACCACAGATAATCTCCAAAGATTATTCTTGATCATAAAAAAAAAAAAGTCTGGTCTCACTGTGTGTTAGTCTGGTTATTTTCAAAGGTGAAGCAGAAGAAGTAAGAGACCATGAAATCCTCCTGGAGTATATGGTACTGAGCAACAGTGAAGACCAGAGAATTAACTTTTGTCTGGAAATTTCATTGAGGAATCTCAGGTTGGGCATTTTAAAAGACTTCATTATTTGATGTTCTTTCCTGAGGCTAGAAGTCAAGCCTGCGAAATTCCACCTGATTTAGCAAGCAATACGTACAGATTTTGGTGAATTCTTCTCAGAGATTTTCTCTGTTTTATTAAGGGAACTGCTCTGTGTCTGGATAAGTCTCTATAAACATTCACTCCACATGTGAACTACAACTCTTTTGAGGGAGGCTTCTCATATCTGATTAAATGAAGCCAACTTTCAACATGAGAATCCAGATAGGGCCCTGGTTTCACAGTTAACTTTATAAATTAAATCTCAGTAAAAACAGAATCATATTCTCACTAAACTTATGCAAATAACTACATTGCTGAGTAAAGAAACTCTGTAAAAATATTAGTTTCTGAGTTCTGAAGTGTTGGCAAAATCAGACCATTAAAAGTGTCATATTTTAGTTTGCCTAAGCATAATCTAATTCTTCATATACCCATAAAAAATTGAACACTGGGAAATGATAATATTCTAAAACATAACTACAATTAAATCTATCATCAACTAATTCAGTCATCTGAAATTGTTTTCTTTCGCTATGTCTTGGGTCAGCACCAACTTTCATGAAACTGCTTCTGAACTAAAAATAATTCTGGAAATTCTGGCTGGTCCCTGATATCATCTAATAGTCATCTACACAATGTTAGCCTTCACCTTGGCAGCTTGACTTGAAGTCCAGACTTGAAGCCTCAGTAGTTACTTGGACCATCTGTAGGCTTTTCCTCAAGACTCTGAACCTGTTTTTCATAGAAGATAGATCCAGCCTGTGGGCCTTTGTGAAATGATCACAGGAAAGTGGAACCCATCAATAGGTGACACTGTATGTCCACGGTTCACTATTTGTAGTGAACAATAACATCAAAATAGAGAAAAGTTAGATTTTCTGTTAGGTTACAATCCATAACTTTTTCCAAGAATTTGATCTGTTTGCTTCTTGGAAAAACCATATTAAGGACAGTAAGAGTATTGTTGAGTCTCCAGGGCCTCCTAATCCATCTGTAAAATGTATGTGCTGGAAACATTAAAGATATTTTACCTATAAATAATTAACATTTAACTTGACAAATCAGTTTTTGTCAGTCAGCCTTTACAACTGTGTTGAGCTAATGAATATGCAAAACAGACTTAATTATTTCTAGCTTCTCCTTGTTTTATAAGATTAAAGAATAAATCTTTGGGAGTTTCCTTGGGGACATAGAAAGATGCTTAGGTATAAAAGATATCCTATTTCCTTTTGTTCTAAATTATGGCCCGATTTCAGGATAGCAAAATCAACAATTGAGAGATTTGGGCACTGGGTTAAGACAGAAACAATAACTTGGTTGCCTATTAATCAAAGTGACAATATATATTTTAAATAAACATTGAAGAACGTGGCACAATTTCATGGAACCTTATCTCCTTAGGAATCTAGGGCATAATAAAGTCACACAAAGAACAGAAAAGTTTCTTGGTGAGTAGAACCCTGGCCATGCAGGCAGATAACATAGTACACACAGAATAGCCTTTAGAGATCAGTAGAAAAGAGAAAGGGGACCTGGGTCAGAGGTAGGAATGGAGGGAGGAAGTGCTCGGGAGGGATGTTGGCCAAATCACATCATTATATTGTGTGCGTGTAAAATATGTAGCAACAAATCCCACAATTATGTATAATAATAAAAATGTGGAGAAAGAAATAATAAACTTTTATGTTTCCTCATAAAGGAGACCAATTTACCATTCTAACAGAAAGAAACTGAAGTCCACTTTTTCAATAATATTAGGGTTAGCAGGGAAGATTTGCAAACTTCTCCCACCCCTTTAATTAAACTCACCAATGAACCCATCTCACTGAGTGGGGTCCTCCACAATCTGAATGTTCCTTGCTTTCCCTCCGACTCATTATTTTTGGGTATTAGAGAGCAAGGTGAATAACACATAATTTTTACAAACCTTCTGCAACTACTATATCCAAGTTTTGTCATCCATTATTCCATTTCACATTATGGAACAATAATACATTGTGGGTCAAACTACCTTGTTTTTTCCTCTGGTGATATGCACCTGTTTATCTTACGAGCAATTGAAATTCTTTGCTATTATGACTAATCTTAACCATATGTATTCATTAAAACTTGCAAATAAATTCTATTTTAAAGAAAGAACAGAGAAGGAAGAAGGGAATTGAGAAATACCTATCACACACAAGCAGTTAGGCAGACTCAAAAGTTCAGAGGAACATAGCATATTACCCCCAACAGCCACCTATATGCCTTTAATACCTTCTCCAAGTGACAAAAAGAAAGGTTTCCATTGATAGAACCTACTCTATGACATGAAAATAGGAAGCAAAAGTACATACTGAGACACTAAACTGTGCTCAATAGCCAAGATTTCTATATTCACTTTTACTTAGAAATATCCAGGTAGCCATAGATCATTAACCAATTGACTCAATTTTATATTGATCCTTGGTTGTAAAGTTTACTATGGCTGTTGGAAATTATGTTCAGACAAACTGCGTACATAATTGCTGTTGATATAAAAGGTTTATCAGAATTATAATTCAATTTAGTTCAAAAA
Source organism: Marmota flaviventris (assembly GCF_047511675.1). Taxonomy (NCBI): domain Eukaryota; kingdom Metazoa; phylum Chordata; class Mammalia; order Rodentia; family Sciuridae; genus Marmota; species Marmota flaviventris. The sequence continues at coordinate 41,980,508 of NC_092502.1, forward strand.
TTTTACATTTTTAAAGTCCTAAATATTATGTAGAAATAATATCAGCTTATCTGATAAGGAAATTAGTATAAAAAGTTTAGGAAGTTTAGATTAACTAGTTTTTTCAAGACAAAAGCATAAAAACCTTCAAAAAAATCTTGTATTATAACCCTTAGTGATAAAACCCACAGAAATTACATAAACTATTACTAAGTCAAAATGATTAAATCAATCTGATTTGCCTAAGGATTTACTTTGAATTACCTAAATTTTGATTTTTTTTTAAATGCCTCAGCATTTTCTATAAGAAAGGTTTCTCAAAAGCTAGCTCATTTAATATATTGGGAGTTTCAATTTAAAAAAAAATTTTGCAGGCAATTCTGGGAATATTAGATTTATGTAAGTACTTAAAATCTCTTTGAACCAATTAATTAATTTAAGAGAGGTTGTAATCTAATTTATTAATACCCTTCAGGGGGAAGGAAAATATTTTACACACAGTGAGCAGTAAGGCTTTCCTTAGTTACACACATTCAAACCCACGGAGAGTTTCTAACTTAATTTCTCAAACTCAGTCACAGGTCAGCAACAGAACTGTGAAAACTCACTGCTCCACATCTCAAAGGGCTGCTCCTTATCTTTATGAGCTCACAAATGGCCAAACAGACAAACTGAAAAGGCAAAAACTGGACTCTTGGTTGTTTCTCACCCAAGAGAATATGTCCCCTCATTCCAGCATTAATTCCCAAATGATCAGACTAAAACCTGAGTCCCAATGATGGCAGTCACACATAGTAAATAACTTCTGATCATGCATAAATCATAACCAGAACTAAAGTTGGCCAAGGACCAGAAATAATTAATAATAATAATAATAATAATAAAAAGAGGTGGGAGGAGAGGTTGAGGAGAAGAAAGAGAGAGAAAGAAGAGGGTGAGTCAGGAAAGAAAGTTTTACTTGGTATCTATTCCAAGAGCCAAAATAGCATGCCAAGGATAAGACAGCCCATGAGATGCACTTCCTGTAAAGCACATCTTAATTGGCACAGGCAGGTCTCAGTGAAGCTCTAGACTGACAATTATAATTCCTTCAATTCTCAAAATGTTAAAAACACCCAGATATAGAATGAATATGTGTCAAAGACTAACTGATTCATTAACAAGGGAGCCAGTAAGATGGTAAAGCCAGTTAAAGAAGCATTTTTTCTCATACAGGTTACATGATTTATTTATTTTATTTATTTGTAAAAATTTGCATTTGGGGAAACTAGGGTTATATAGTTTACCAAGAAAGGCTCTGTGAATAAATGGTTGTCATTCTATGGTAGCAGGTGGAAAAATGACTCACCAAAGATGCAAATGACCTCATCTCAGAAGCTGTGAATGTGGGACCTTACATGGCAAAAAGAATTTTGAAGATTAACATAAGGATCTTAAGATCGAGAGATAATCCTGATTATCTGAGTGTGCTCAATTTAATGACATGAGTCCTTGAAAGTGGGAGAGGAAGGCAGAGTGAAGGTCAGAGTGATGTACATGAGAAGGACCTGCAGGTGCTGGCTTTGAAGATGGAGAAAGGAGTACATGAACCAAGAAAAGTGGTGACCTCTAAAAGCTCAAATGGCCCTCCACTTTGACTCAGCAGGAACATGGCACCTCCATCGCATGCCTTCAAGGAACTGAATTTTTCCAACAACTCAGAAAATAGAGTCTCCCCAGGACAAGCAAAACTTGCAGACACCTTGATTTTAGTCTGGTGAAACCTGTATTGGACTTCCGACCTCCATACTGCAAGGTGATTACTTTGTGCTGTTGTAAGCCACTGAATCTGTGGTAATTTGCTATGACAACAAGAGCAAAGTAACACACTGGGGCCGAGATAAAATTTGTTAACATTCTATAGGATAATAAAACTGTAAGCTTGAAGGTTATCTTTCTACCAGACAGGCACCCACACAGTGCATTTAACTCGATTTTGATTTTATAATAGTAAAGCACAAAATCAAACATAGGTACATTACTCTAGAGTATTAAATCATTTTTAGTAAGTGTATTAAACAATCAGTACGATATTGCAAGTCATGTCATGCACCTTGTTGTCTTATTTCTGACTTTAATTTTCCTAACAGAGAAGGTATTGTTTGATTTTATAGATTGTAAACTGCATGAGGGCAAGCATTGTATTTATAACAATTAATGTAGTCTTATCAGAGGCTAGCATGATGCCTGACACATAATCGGTGCTAAATTAATAGAGCAATCTCTGAAACTTCATCTCTAAATATTTCCCTTATGTGATATCTGAGCCAGTTACACTCAATGCTTTGAATATAAAGAAGCCATGCACTTTTCTACTATGAGACTTCTCATTTGCTTTTGCCTCCACCTAGAACCCACATTTGCATTTGGTCTGGGTAACAAGCAAACATACCTTGGGTCTCAGCTCAGACATCACTTCCTCTGGGATGTAGTGTATGGTTGCCCTCATCTTTCCACATAGGGTTCTGCCTGCTCTCAAAGCCCCTATACTTACCCCCTTCACAGCACTTAAGCATTATATTTGCCTTGTATGCATAGTCCTTGAGGGTCAGATGCAGAAAACTGCAATAGTTTCAGCTTCAATCCGAGAGTCAGACTGCCTGACTTTGTAATTTACAAATTGTGTTATTTTAGGTAAGCTAATTAATCTGTGACTCAATTTTCTCATCTGCAAAACAGGAAAAATATTAATATGTTTTCTGTACAGAGTTACTGAATAAAGATTAAATGTCAAGGACTTAGGACAGAGACTGGCACACAGCTAGCACAACAGAAGCTTTTGCTGGTTTTGTGAATTGCATGAAATCGGAAATACGTATTGTTCAGCTCATCCTTAGTTTCTGACACTGAATGCCTGACATATTGTAAGTGTTCAGTATGCTCAGTATCCTTTGGTGACTTAAATGGAGTTCTGATCCTATAAAGACTGTCTTGTTTGACCAAAATTGTAGATAAAAGAGCAATGTCTTGACAATGAGATAAGCTACCTAATGACATTCAATTTCAAAGTCAGGAGAGCTCCCTGCTCTCAATCTAGAAATGTTTGAAAGTCAGCATACTCTAAAGCTTTAATGTTCTCTGGAAGGGTCTGTTGACTCAATCCTGGGATACAACGTTCATCACATCACAGGTGCAAGCATCCATCCCCAAAGGATCATGAATTCTCAGCAATAGCACACCCTTCCCATTCCTATCTCCTCAACACACAAACCCACAGCCTTCCATCCATACCATCCCCATTGCTTCTGGACTAGGAAATTCTCAAGAAGCTTGAAATACATTATTCTGACCTAGGAATCAGTCTTTGAAAGTTCCCAGGAGCTTGCTCAGGCTGAGGGACCACAGTGCCACTCTTCTCTCTTTGGTTGTTGGATTTGCTAGCTAAGCCATCACACCCCTGCTGTTGTATACCCTCTTCACTATCCTCCTTCAGTCTCTGTCTAGGTGGGTTGGAATCACCAACCCAGCCAGGAACAGCACAGATGGAAACCCACCAATGACTTAAATTCGTATCCTACAGGCATCTGCCTGCAGTCCCCACAGAGTGAAAAAGGATCAGAAATTATGAGAAAGGCACTGTCATTTTATATAAATTAGCCTGAGCCAGCATGGAATTTGTACCTGCACAGAATATATCAGAATTAATGTGAGTTTTTAAAGGCCTAGTCATGCTATGTGCAGGATAGGTGTATGTGGCATCCAAAAAGGGTGAGAGGAAACTTCACTTATGACAGTCTAAGCCCTCCTTCTTTCTATCTATAACCCAATAGAGTTTTATTATTATTACCTTTGCAATTTCCATCTTGATGTTTCCATTGTCCCTATTACTAAAGAAATGTTAAATCTACATAAATAAAAACAGAACAAAACTAAATAGCATTCTTCTGAATTATTTTGCCTTTGAGAAAAATGAGCCAGAAAAAGTTACATAATGTGTCAAAAGTTGTATAAGATGACAGGCAAAGAGTCCAGATTCCTAGGTTCCAGATTTTTAGGAACATTACCTCATCTAATCTGGATCAACCACAATTCAACAAGTCAGGTGCTACTGTCCCAATATTAGAGGACTAAGAAGTACCATGTTGAATGGAATAAGATTGGATTCTGAGGGTGTGTTAGTCAGCTTTTTGACATTGTGACCAAAATACCTGACAAGAATAACTCAGAGAAGAAAAAGTTTATTGTGGCTCATGTTTCAGAGGTTCCATTTGTGGTTGGTTGATCCATTGCTCTAGGCCCAAGGTGAGGCAGAAAATCATGGTAGAAGGTTTTGCAGAGACGTGCTGCTCCACATCTCTGCTGGGGAGGAGCTGCAGGGAAAATGAGCCCTTCCAGAGGAGCCCCAAGTGACCCACCTCCTCCAGCCATACCCTACTTACCTACAGTTACTACCCAATTGTAGTCCTTTGAAATTATTATTCCATCAATTGTATTAATTAGCTGATTAATCCATGGCTCTCATAGTCTAATAACTTCAGCTCAACATTCTTACATCAACAGGAGCTTTGGGGGGATACCTCATATGTCAACTGTAACAGAGGACAGATATTTAACAGAAAAAGAAAACAGAATTTTAAATACCTGAGTGACTAGAAAAATTTAAAGGTAAATAAGAGCATTCAAAGGTATAACAGTATTGGTGATGCGAGTCACACATGCCATATCCAGGCTAATTTTTTTCCTCTCATCTCTAGCATGCATTTCATTGATATTTGAATGGTTGCTGTCCCAGAAAACAGCTTTCTTGGCCCAAGAAACCAGCATAAATCATAAGACCAAGCTAAAAAGACACAAAGAAGTTCCCCTTTGGCTCCAGAAACCTCCCAGCTTCAACAGAAAATAAATAACACCTTAGTGACACTGCTTCATGATTTCCAAGACCAAGTTTGCATCAACCCTTTGAGCAATATTATCTTGAGTCCACCTCAAGAAAGAATAGGAGGTGTAATTTCTTCAAATGTAACCCCCTCCTCTAGAACTTTCCTCCCCTTTACCTCTCCCAGGAAGCTGGAGAGGAGGGGAGCAGTGACATAGCCAACCGGACAAGGTCACACCTGGAAACAAACAAGAATAGTATTTGTCCGAGGTCTCCTTTCCCAAGCTCTAAGTGAAAGTTTCTCATTGTCCCTTCACCAATCCCAGGAATGCCTCCTGGGCTGGTCTCTGTATGCTAGCCCTTTGCCATCTTTCCATCATTGCTAACTCCCTCTCAACCTTCACTCCTGAGAGACTCACCCTGGCTGCTGCTTCCACAGAATCCTGAAGCAGAATCCTGAGCAAGTGAAATATTTCCCCTTATTATCTGTCAGTAGCTGATATCGATTAATGTGCCCACCCACTAGGCTTTGCATGTCTCTTTTCAAACAGGGGACTTCTTGAGACAGTACTTTAACCTGTAAGTGACATGATAGCTGAGGAAAGATTTGGTGGTGGAGGGGAGTCAGTGGTTCCAGAACTAGCCCCACGTTGTCAACTGCCAACAACAACTTTCTCTGTCATTTGTTAAATTGATTCTACGTATACTCTGTTTTTCACACACACACACACACACACACACACACACACACACACCATCTCCACTGCTTGACTGCGTCATCAAGGGGGGGGCCAGGCGGAGGCCCCAGGCCTCAAAGAGCAATGTGTTTGAGTTAGCTTTATGTCACAAGACAAAAATGTAAGGAAAAATCAACTTAATGGAGGAAATACTTATTTTGACTCATGGTTTCTGAGGTTTCATTCCATGGTCACTGTTACCTTTGGCCTTGTGGTGAGGCAGAATATCATGGTGGAAGCACATAGCAGAGGAGACTACTCACCTCATGGCAGAAAACAGAGAAATGAAGGGATGGGGCTCCAGTACCACCTTTAAGGACATATCTCCAATGACCTAACTTCCATCCACTAGGCCTCATGTACTCATGAGTCCACCAACCTCCCAATAGCACCCCAGGCTGTGACCAAGAACTCAGCACTTTTACCCTTGGAGGACACTTAAGATCCAAACCATAACAGTATTTCCAAGCCTGGCTCACCACCAATGTCTGTTCAAGAAGGTAGGAAGACCCCATAGACTCTCTTAGCAGTTCTCATGCCTTTTATCCTGTTATCCCAGAGCATCACTAATAGGTATAGGTGGGGCAAACCCTCATCCTCACCTGAGTCTTAACTGCAGGGGAAGAGGAGATGGAATAATCCAGATCATCAGCAACTCTGGGAAACAAAGAAGGAAAGTAAAGCCATGACCCATGAACTCTTGAGCTCTTTATGGTGTGCACAGACTTTGAAACACAGCCACTTTCTGTGGCATAAGTAACCTGTAAGGTGAACACACAGAATTAAATATCACATGGCCAAGGGTACTATTCTTCAAGGTCGTCTTTTCGATGGACTTGATACTTGTTTCAAAAGTGCTTCATGATTTAACATAATTGACCAGCTCCAGCTTCAAAATTACTTCCAAAGCTTCTTTTGCTATCTCCATGTGATGTCAAGTCTTTGTCATGGGAGGAGAGATTTAAATGTTGGAAAAAGAGCCCAAGGTTAGATCATCAAGAATCTAACCTGATGGGGAGTCTGTTGAATTATACTGTCCTTCAATGCCCCTTGCTTCCTTGCACAGTGATTGTGGAGAAATGAAGCCAAATTTTTTGTGCAATTAGTAATGTGACCCTAAGGATCATCTGAAAATAGCAGAAGAAGGGTAACTGAAAGGTCTGTTGGGAACAATCAAGGCATCTCTGGAATAAGTACACAGCCTTCCAAAGTGACTACTGAGAAGTGGGTAACGTCACCAGGGTAAGAGGTCTGGGCAAGATGCATTTAAAAAGTACAACCATGGGCTGGGGATGTGGCTCAAGCGGTAGCACGCTCGCCTGGGATGCGCAGGGCGCTGGGTTCCATCCGCACCACATAAAAATAAAATAAAGATGTTGTGTCTACCGAAATCTAAAAATAAATATTAAAAAATTCTCTCTCTCTCTCTCTTAAAAAAAGAAGCACAACCATCTTTTCTATCAGAGACACAATAATAAACAAGTAGTGTTTTGTCTTGATACCACTCCTAAAAACCTGAAGAAGGGAAATAAGCTTGTTAAAATCCAGAACTTTCCTAAAAGCCTCTTTCTTTACCTCCCACCATGCACATGGGAGGCAGGAAGAGAATGAGAGAGACAGCACATGATCACGTGCACATGGAAGAGAGAAATATAAAAAAAATTGCCAGAGACATGGAGATTTCTTTTTCCCACAGAGTCCTTTCCACTTGATAATTCACTGGGGATGGCTGAGTATTGGCTCATTTGCCCCCAAGCTCTTAAGACCAAAAATGTAAATTATAGCAATGTGTTAATTTAAATAAAATATAGTTATAAATCTGAAAAATAATTTATAAATCACACAGCGATCAAGTTTCTAGAAAAACATATGGGCCATGCTTAGGATTGAAAAAGTCTAGTGATTTAGAAGCTGAATGCCAAAGGAATAAAGATGTTGAACACTACAACCCCTCTGTTCCTAATTGAGTAGAAGTAAATTTATTTGAATTGTTTTATTAGGTCTATTAGATTCTATTTCACATGTAACCAGCACACAGCTGGTCCTGGGAGACTCACTTACCACTAAATTGCTTCCTGGCCAGAAGGTCAAGTGCTATTTGTTGGCATTTGGTCCAATTAGAAACCCCCACCTCAGAGTGCTGGTTTAATCTCTGTCTCCCAATAGAACACAGCAGAAGTGTAGTTGGCTGTGGACTGGTGCATACCTCATTAAGTCTGGGGATGTGTTGTCTGAGGAAGTCGGGAAGCTTGGGCTCCCCTCCAGTCGATCATACATGAATGCCTGCAATGTCTCCCATCCACCACGAGGACAGGACTCAGAACCAAAGCCTTGGGAAGAACTTGTTAGTGGACACATGTCGAATGCCCTAACAAAGTATGCTGTCCAAAGCCACTACTAATGTTATCCATTTTCCCATCCATGAGGTCACAGGTCTGTAGCCTATAGTCTCTTCACCTTTCTCAAGTTTGCTAATTGCCAGCTACTGTCTTAGTCTATTTTATGCTTCTACAATAAAATACCTGAAGCTGGAAAATATTAAAGAAGAGAAATTTGTTTTATCACAATTGTGGATGTTGGGAAATACAAGATCAAGTGTGGCAAGTTGGGTTTGTCTGGTGAGGGATACCCTTTTCTTCCAAGTTGGCACCTTGATGGCAAGGAACACTGTGTCCCCACATTGTGGAAGACATGAGACTCAACTGTCATTGAGGAAAGTAGGATCCAAGAGCAAGTTCAAGGTCAAGATTGAGTCTGTTGCCTCACCACCTCCTCGCCCACTTTAAGATCCCTAGCATGCCCTTGAGAGACCCTGGAAGTTTCCCAACCCTGCCCAGAACACTCCTCTCTCCCAGTATCTCTGACCTTTGAGGGAAATAAAAGCCTTGAACATAGATGGGGTAAGATGGTATAAATGGTGCAACAAAGACCAGAAGAAATGGGCTCTCTCCTCTACCATCCCTGCAAAAGGAAAACGGGATGATAATTGCAAAGTTTTGAAAAGCAAATACCAAGTAGCAGCCATTTTACAGACATCACTGTGTTAATATCCCAAAAACCTTCATAAAGAGGGAAAACACCTTCTTGATCTAGGAGAGTCAGCTCTTTAGATGTCAGGTCCTCACCTTGCCTGGCCTTCCTTCAGGGTGTGGCCTGGATGCCCCTTGCACTGGAATAGCCTTCCTATCCCCCACCTCTCACAAGCTTAACGTCTTTCTCTGTGCTCTCACAGCTCTCTGGGGTTTTCTCTATAAGAAAATGTGTTCCTTCACTGGGATTGTCAGTTACCTATGGCTGTCCTCCTCACTCACATTGTGAGCTGCAAGAGACAGGTTTTATTTGTCTCCATGAATCCAACCGAATCCAGTACCAAGGATTGATGTAAGCTCAGAAAGTGGTTATCAAGTAGGTGCGTGGATGGGTGGGTGGGTGGCTGGGTGGATGACAGACGGATGGATGGAGGGTGGATGGGTGGAGACATAATCTATACACAATTTGGCCTGGAGTCAACAGATATTGAACCTCTCCTACACACCAGGCTCTGTGGTAGGTACTAAGAATTTAATAATGGACACAGAGATATGGTTTCTGCTTCTAAAGAGTTTCCCGTCTGTTTAGATTCCAACTCCTTTCCTTCTCTCTACCTGGGGAACCTACCTGACAGCTTTGTGCTCAGTGTCTGGGCAACAGCCAGCCTCTTTTGCACATCAAGGACACAGCAGAGGTCTCAGCCACGTTTCCACATTTACTGCAGCAAGTGTAATGACAGCCTAGAGATGGTCATGGGAGAGAAGTTTGGCTATCTTTTGGTTACTCTTCAAATGATCCAACAGTCCCTCTCGAGCCTTTACCTGTTTCCTCTCCAGGTGCCTAATGTCCTGCTAACCTCCCCAGCCAAAATCCAGTGCAGTAGACACCAGAACTTTCTGTCTCCCCATATTGGGTGCAAATCACATAGTATTAGGTGAGAGAGACACCAGAACTGACCACCCTCTGCCCCTTCCCCTTGGCACAAGGAAGTAGCTTTGTGCTAATGAGGAGGTGCAGTGCATCAGCTCTCAACTAACAGCAAAGTAAACATTACAGTTTGGATCTGGAATGTCCCCCAAAAGCTCATGTATTCAAAGTATGGTCCCCAACACTGCAAGGTTCAGAGATGTGCCTTTTAGGCAATGATAGGATCTTAAGTGTTCTAATCTCACGAATGGATTAATCCAATGGTGGCAGAATAGATTACTGGGAGGTGGGTCCTATTGAAGGAATTAGGTCACTGGGGGCATGCCGTGGAAGGGTTTATCTTTACCCTGGCCTCCACCTTTCCTCCTCTCTGCTTTCCAGCTGCCACAGGCAGAACAGCTTCCCTCAGCCATACTCTTCCGCCATGATGTTTCTGCCTTGCAGTCAAATGAGCATGGACTGAATCCTCTGAAACCTTGAGATAAATCTTTCTTCTTCTAAGTTGTTCTTGTCAGGTATTCTAGTCACACCAACAAGAAGCTGACGAGCACAATAAAGATCTCAGATATGGGAGTCAAAGCTCTCAGAAGTTGGGTAGACTAGTTCATGGCCAACAGAACTTAACTTGGGGCTTGGAGGATCCACAGCAAATGCTCATCCCACTCCACCAGGCTTTATGGAACAGAGTGAAGGGCTTTACCTTGCACAAGCAGGGGACAATTTGTAAAACGACCGAACTTCAGTTCTTTGCAATCTTATGAAAGGCTGTGGTTTCCTTCTTTGCAACTGCAGTCTTCCCTCTGACGACCTAGAGAAAAAACAAATCTTCATTAGGTAAAAGAGAGCTGACTGGAAGAAGCTCAGGCAGGCTTACCAGGGTAATGCTAAATTGCCACTAAACAAGTGAGCTGTGGCAAATGCTTCACTCAAGATCAACTTTACAATCCATTTGGGGGCAGCATGTCACCTGCTATGCAAATGAGATTCCAGAAAAAGGCGCTGATGTCAGAGTCGAATGGGGCCTTCTTCCCACAGCATGTTATGAGCAGACAGACTGTTGGGACAGATATTGACAGATATTGAGACCCCAATGTGTCATGGTCAGTTTCAACTATTGCAGCTAATATGTTGGGTGCCAGCTCTGGACTGGACCCTAGGTGTTCAGTCATGAAATTGGTAGTGCTCATAGTTTGGTGAAGTGACAGATCAACAAACCTGAAATGGGTTACTCCGACTCACACGTCTCCAAGTGTGAATGGCAGCTCCTGCCCTCAGGGGCTTGCAGCCACTATGCCTATGTAAGATAAGGGCACAAACTCCTGACAAGTGGCATTCAACAAACACCCATAGATCAGTGAGAAGACAGGGCTAGCAGGACACAGGAAGCTTGTTACTGTGCCTGTGGTCATGAGTTGGCATGTGGCAAAAACAGGATTAGAAAGAATACTGGCCACTGGCCACCTAGCCTACATCTTTCTGTGGCACAGTGGATGCTGAAGTGACTAAGGTTGCCCTCTGAATGCATCTCAGGTATCTATGTTCATTTTGGGGTACTCCCACGAGTTTGAAGAGATGCTCTGATGTAAGGCCAGTGGTTTGTTCAGGCAAGTTGACTCCAAGGCCTATAAAGGGCTCAAATGGTCACAGAAACTCTTGTTGGGAGTTCACACTTCAAGGAAGGGTTTGCTGCTCAGCTCCTGGGGAGTGCCATCAGCAGGTGCCTCAGCTCTCACATCCTGCAGGAACTGCCTCGGCTGCAGACAGCCACCCAGCTGGGCTCACACCTTCCCAGGCAGCCTGTATGCAGGGCTCCGGGGCCCAGTCATTTCAGCCCAACATGGAATGGTGGTACTTGTTCTCAGTCTTTCCACCAGGTTGGCTAAGGGTTCATCAGGCCTACCTTGTAATCTGGCTCCTTCTGCCCAAATCCCGCTTCCTACCTTTCTTTCACAGGCATTCATCACTAATAGAGGCCTTGTATTCCACAGGTCATCTCAGCATCTTTTCAGAGTCTCCAACCTGCCATGATGTGGAACACCTTTAGGGGTATGTATGTGTGAGGGGCAGGATTGGGGAGGGTGATGGGTACTGACCGCACTGCCCTGGCTCTCTCTGGGCACAGTGTCCCTCATTAGGCATAGGGGAGAGGTGTGAATGGTTTAGCTTAGATTCTAATCCTCCTGACTGTGCTGAGAACTGGCACAGCAACCACAGAGGACTGGGGCCACACAGGAGTCCAGGCCCCAGTCACCAGCATCTTCCTGGCTGATCTGCCATTGCATTGCTCACAACCTGCTCTTATAGCCACTGACACTGGTCTGGTCCAAGCCACCAGCATGTTTCTGGAGCTCCATCACTGACTCCTGTGCTTCCAGTTCTTCTCCATATCACACACACCCACAGTAAACTCAAAATACAAAAGAGATCACCTCCCTCACTGCTAAAAACTTCCCAAAGACTTCTTACTGCTTCACAACCTAGAACGTTCTTCACAGTTTGGTCATGGAAATGTTTCCAACCTCAACATATATTGGGTGGGGGGCTACTCCATGCCAGGCATGAGAAATTGTTGCTAGAAATAAATCAATGAAAAGAACAAAATTCCTGCCTCCATGTACCTCATTATAGTGGGGCAGACAGTGAGAAGCAAACAACAAATGAGCTAGATCGTAGTAAGCATCAAGAGCTGGTGAAGACAACAGTTGGGCAGGTTTTATGGAGAAATCAGTTCTGCTTGGGCATGTCAAGTTTAATATTTTATCTCCTTTGATCTTTCTTGAACTCACACCACTCATCCATCAGTTTCTATAAAATGTAAGCTGGTTTTACCTCGGGGCCTTTGCACTTGCTGTCCCTTCCACAAGATGCATCCCCTCCCTTACATAGGCAGCGGGATGCAGCCATGTGAGAGGCAGACAGTGCTCTGACTCCCAGGCACTTTCTTCCTTCAGGTCTCAGCATGACGATCACTTCTAGTCCCATGTGTTGAAAATACACCCAATTACATTCCCAACTGTTCACCTGTTTTTATGGCATTTATCAATATCCATAATCTTGCTGTTTCTTTGTATATCTGCTAGTCTCATGGCTCTGTGAGAGCTGGGACCATGTCTCTTCTGCTGCCCGGTACCTAGCTCAGAAACTGGCACATAGCAGATGCTCAATAAACATTTGTTAAATTAATTTAACAAAGAATAGGAGTCACGGTTCTGTATCCCAGGGCCTCACACCCAGGGAGAGGAGATGTCACTGAAGATTAGTCACAGGTGAGAAAGAGCAAGCACAGGCAGGGCTGAAAGCTGAAAGGGACACCTAACAACACCTAACAAAAGGGGGAGGGAGTCGGGGGGTGGCAGAGCAGGGACAGAGACAAGATCCAGCAGTGAAAGCCGGGGCAAGGCCAGCTGAAGAGAAAACCTGGGTAGGAGGGAAAGCCATGCTTAGCAGAACGGGTAGGGCATGGTCAGCCAACCAAGGGAGGTGGGCAGGCCTTGGGAAGAGGGGAGGGAGGAAGGATGAAGTGACCTTCCCTCCTCTGTGGACCCAGCAGAAGGCGGTTGCACAGGGCTCCACCAGGCCCAGGGCAGGAAACACCCAGACACAAAAATAGCAGAGATACCTGCAGCAAAGCATTCTGACTGCTCCTTCTCCCTGTGGTGGAGGGAGGCACCAACGCCATAAATCAGGATTAAGTACAGCTGTCATGCATAGGGTGATTCTCCAGTGGCTCATCGCAGACACAGGAGGCAAGAAACCCCACTGGGTTGGCCACCGGCACAGGCCTTTGTATCTTCTAATAACATCCACTCTGTTTGACCCCCCAAAACTGCAGTCAGAGCTTCCCGGAGAACTAGTTAGGACCTGGGAACCCCTCACCTTGAATATGGTGGCCCTTCCCAGCCTCCAGCCAAGGTTAAGGCCTAAAGGAAACAGGGCTACTGAAATATAACAAAATGTTCTCAGTATGCCAGCCTCCACCCACCCCAGGGCTCCAGCTCCCGCCTGGGAGGTGTCCCTGAGCCTCTGCGTGGGCGGGGCCAAGGAGAATGGCATTTCCATGTCATCAAGAGAACCAGTGGCCTGTGTCAGCTCAGAGCAGCGGGTGAGCAGTGGTGGGAGAGGGGAGCCAGGCAGGGGCACCCCAGGACAGAGCCCATCTGGCACACCTTCTGGGAGCCATCGGGCTGACTGCTGAGGTCTTTGTTTAGCAGTAGCTTTTGGAGCTAAGGTGGACCCGAGGATTCCTCTACTCTGCATATTTTCCCCTTAGCTTTCTGAGGTCTTAAAAAGCAAGGCCTTCCCTCCCCATGACTCTGGCTGGAGTCTGTGCCAGGGTTAGATGAGCTCCCCTAAAGTCAGGACCCCATTGCATCAGCACTGTGTGTGACTCAAAAGGGACACATACAATAGGAAGGACCCCACCACCACCACCACACACACACACCCCCGCATTTCAGAATACTGAGGGCCCCCGAGGCAGCCTTTGCACTTCTGAGGGAATTGGGAGCATATCCACAAGTGTCAGGGGGTCTCAGGGTGGCTGGCCCTTCGCAGTTTCCTCTCCTGGGTTTTTAGATCCCTGGGTATTCTCGGAGAGGCTTTCTCGGGCCATCCTCCCTGACTGATGAGAATCCCAGCCTGGACTCCTGGTCCTGAGGCCCCAGCCACACTCCCAGTCTGGTCCTTTATCGCCCCCCAGTGGCTATTGAGGCTCACTGCGGTTGAGTTGACTATTTCCCTTGTTTTCCTTATACAAGGCAGTCCGCCAGTTCCTGTCGTAGGCTAGCACCCTCCTTAGAGCAGCAAAGGACCCAGTACCTGCCTTAAAAAAAGAATACCACAGCCTCTCCTTATCCACAGGAGATATGTTTCAGTTCCAGGGGATGCCTGAAACTTGATTGTTCTGAATCCTATTTATACTGTTTTTATTTCCCTATACATATCTATGAGTTTTAATTTAAAAATTAGGCACAGCAAGCGATGAGCAACAATACTTACTAATAAAATAGAACAATTATCACAATATATGCTTCTGTGACAGTGGAACAATAACTGAGACAGCTACTAAGTGACTAGCAGTGGTGGTCCTGGACAAAAGGACACTTTGTATCCCAAGTCAGATGGAGCAGGCTAGTGTAAGATTTCATCACATTACTTAGAATGGTGTAAGAGTTAAACTTGTGAGTTGTTTATTTCTGGAATCATCATCATCATCATATGACATCATCATCATCATTATCATCATTATTTTAGTATTTTCAGACTGTGTGGTTTACTCTGCTGCAGAAGGCAAAACCATGAGATAAGGGGAGGCTACTGTAGTCTCCCCAGCAGGTGAAGTCATGCCCTCCAGGGAACCATGGAAGCCAACAAGACCGCATGTGCTTTTGGAGAAAGATAAGGTCATAGCATGGAGTGAGGAAGAGGTTCAAAAAGGATGTGAAACTATGGCATGCCTTAAAACATGCTATGTGCCAGGGGTGTCGAGAATGGAAAGGCTTCTAGAGGCAAAGTCGCCAACGTGGGTAAGGGATGGGTGGGGAAGGACCTGTGTGTACATAGGAAGGAAATGGGGCGGCTGCACCACTGGGACTCCCAGCCTGTGTGACTGGCTCCTATTCCAAGGGAGAGGTTGGCAAGGACACTGACCAAGACTTCCTAACTTATGGGATGCCTTGAAAGAGTCCCCTTCAAATGCTGGGACTCTCAAAACAGTGCTTCAGTAAGACAAACTTGACATCATGGACCACACATGGGGTCCTGTAGACATGACAGGTTCCAGGAGTGACAAGCACACAGGGCACCTGGAGATGCAGCCCATCAGCACTGAAGTAGCTTATGACACCTGCCAAGACTCCAGTGCACCTGATCCTGCAGGCTTCTGATAGCCTGCTATCTTATTTAAGCCCCATAAGGGTCTTGGGAGGGAAGCATAAAATTGTTGCCTTTCACAAGCAGGAAAGCCAGGCTCAAAGAGGTTAAGTACAAGGTCACATAGTTGGAAAGTGTCCAGGGCAGAAGTTCCAGAACATCTGTTTCCACACTTTATGATGGAAGTGCTGCCCTTTATGACCACCACAAACTACCTTATGGTGAGTTTATAATCTTCAAGATACTTTTGTACTTTTCATTTATTTCAATCCTCATGTCAACCCAGGGAAGCTAGAGGTATTGATTCCATTTTATAGGTGAAAAAATAAAATCTCATATAATATACCCCATGACTCATTATCTAATAAGTGATTAAGATTTAAAATCAACACAGGTGTGTCTGGTAACCCAGGACTCTCTCATTCTGTGTCTTCTCCTGTCTGGGAATTGGGAGTTTTCCTACAGAAGCATTTCTGCTGTCTCCCAGTCCAATCTGGATCTCACCTGAGCCTGTCCTCCTTATTCATAAGTATCTGCCCTTGCCAGAGAAAGTCAGTGGCACAGAAACTCCAAGGACAAGGAGCACCAGGCATAGCCCCCATCGTCAGCAGCAGCAGATGTGACTGATGCTGTCAGTTTGCCACCTTTAGCCTTGAACATCTCCATTCCTAGATTCTAGAAGAAGACAAAGCTAGAAGCAAATCTCCCTGTGATTCTATGAGTGCCTATAAATCCCAGGGCATGGGTGAGGGGAGCCTGGAAGGGGTGATAGGGGCATGTTTTGTGAGGTGTTCCTCCACCATTTCCCTGAGAATTTATTTTCCCATAGAGGTGAAAATTTGTGAGGGATTACTTCTATCCAGGTGGACAGAAACAGAACCCAGCAACAGGAAAGACATGGGAAGGTGAGACAAGCATCCTGAGAAGCAGTGGCAGTGATTCCCACTACCTGAGTGCAGATCAGGGATGACAAGCAACAGAAACAGAAGCACAGGGCCAACGTTAAGTACAGGATCAAAGCACAAGGTCATTTCACCTGATTAGCACTGGATATTCTTCACTCCATATAAATATTCTAACAACCCAGTGAGGTGAGAATTTTCATGTTCCCATTTTATAAAGGCAAATGTGGAGGCTCTGTAAGCTTAGGTAATTTGTTCAAGGCTTCAGAAGCCAGTTTGAATCTCTTCTCTTTGTTCAACATAGCATCTGAAAAAAAAGCTACTCTCAGAATCATCCTGAAAGTTACACCTAGACTTTCTAATTTAATAGGTCTAGGGTATATGAACATTTGCACTTTTAACAAGTTACAAGATGACCTAGAAACTTTGAGAACTATTCTAAAGGTTGGAAGGCTAAGGGGTGGTTTTCTCAAAGTCTACCCAAGTTCAATGCCAAAAAGGGATTTATAGAATCTTGCATTTGATGCTGGTGAGCTTCTAGCTGTGGCAGCCTGCTCCCCTCCCTCATGTCTGGCTCCTTGGAGCAGAGGCACTCCTGAGCCAGAAAAGATCCCAAACAGCAGGCTCCACGGGGTAACACATTGCCAAGGACAATGCCAATGTGGTGGGCTTGAGGGGCTCTGACTGCCAGTGAGTGCTGTGCAGAGGGAGACACCCTCCACTGTGAGTATGACCCAGGCAGCTTGATCCTACTCTCTACCTTGTTCAAACCACATGAAACCAAAGTGCGCATCCCTGGAGGTTTGGCTTTACCATCTCAAGATCAAAACGAAAACACTTGTTCTGCCTGCAGTTCCAAGGACTCAACTTGTCCCTGACCCACACACAGCTCAGAGGAGATGTTGAAAATTGATGCAGAAAAGGAAGGAGTGGGACACAGCAACCAAGGGTGGTGAATGGAGGACTGCAGAAGACCCTGTGCCCTGTGTCCCAGCACAATGCCCCTGTCAACTGAGAACTCACTAATGTCGATTTGCAGGTGGTAGCAAGAGATTTAAATTCATAATAAAAGAATGGTCCTCACATCATCCTATGTAGCTGCTCCTCTGCTCTGCTTCAGGTCAGGCTGGCCCTGGGCTCCTACTCTGGACAGGCAGTCCGAATGAAGATGTGTTGTCAATACCAGGAGCTGTCCACCTGGCAAATATGCTTCCTAAAAACTCCATACTTTAGATCTTCATGAACAGGGTAGTACAAAATCAAGAAAGCAAGTAATTTGTAGGAACTCTGTTTAAAAGCCTATGCTTGAAATTTCATTGCCTACAGCAACCACCCATGATTCTAAGACTGAATGCTTTAAGGATGAGTGTCCAATACTAGCACAGCAGTTGCAGACCTTTCCTGGGTCAGAGGGTAATATCCCAAAGGAAAATATAAGTGGTTTTCAAAGAAACATTTTAGTAAATAAAACATGCCCTGAAACCAGCTGTGTAGATTGAGAAGCGAAAGTCACGGTTGCATTTATTTTATTTTATGATGATATGAGATTCAGTTAAAATTTTAAATTAAGGTAAATATAAAACACAAAACAGAACAAAGCCAACAAATAATGAAAAGGGAGAAAAAAAAGCTACTTGTATCTCTATGAGGCTGCACCACCAACTGCTGTGATGATAAACACTGGATTGCCCAGGAGACGGGGAGCCCAGGGGAACCAGGAAAAGCCAGAGCCCCCAGTCCTGCACCAGGAGGGGGCGCTCTAGGGGAGACTCACCTTCCCCAGCCTGTCTTCCCTGGCTGGCTGGACCAGGGCCCTGGAGGAAAGTCTAGTTTCCTAGGCTTGCAAGAGCTTGTGAAGTGACAAAACACTACTAATTCATTACCCTGACCAGCCTTTAGGGCCAGTGGTTTTTGACTGTGGCTGAATATCAGAATGATCTAGGGAACATTTAAAATCTTCAGGTCAAGTCACAGTCCAGAACAATCAGATTAGAATTGCTAGGAACCAGGCACCAAAGCTTTAAAAACTCTTCAAACAACTCAATGGGGTGCCCAAAGTTGAAAATCACTGTTCTCGGATAGCCTCGATAACTGAACTTCCTGGATTTATTGGCAGATTTTGGTAATCTGTTTACTGTCATCATCCATGTGGTCATGTCGGACCTGGTACTGAATCCTCCTCACTGGCCATCTTCCTCAAAATGGGCACGAATGGAGTCCAATAATTATTTATACTTAAAAAAAATACAATTGTAAAAATACTTCCTGATTCTTCCAGCATATGATCTTCTAAGAACACAATAATATCCTATCCAATTTCTTTAGCCACAAATCCCTCTGCAGAATAAACTTCCATCCTAAAAACTATCAGCAAACCAAAGGAGGGTTCTTCTTCCATTTCCAATCAGTCCTGTGGTTTTCTCCCTTGCAAAGAAAGAAAGAAAGAAAGAAAGACTGAAAGAAAGAAAGAAATTCCTTTTGGAAGATCTGACATCTACCTCTTAAATAACTTTAAATATTTTTGGTACATGTGATAATGTAAGAG
Organism: Marmota flaviventris; assembly: GCF_047511675.1. Lineage (NCBI taxonomy): Eukaryota > Metazoa > Chordata > Mammalia > Rodentia > Sciuridae > Marmota > Marmota flaviventris. The sequence continues at coordinate 41,999,354 of NC_092502.1, forward strand.
TTCTGATTTGAAAAATTATATAAGACAGTCTTAGATAATTTTTCCCACTTCATCATACTCTTGTCCTATTCTTTTGTAAGTTCTTTTAGAAGTGCCTTTCCTAATCAAAGGAAGGACATTTATTTAGAGATCTCTAAATAGCTGTGATTCTTTAAGATTCTTCTAGAACATTGCATTCCTCTGACTCTCTGAAGGGTTGATTTTCCTCCTAAATTTCTTATTCCTATACAATCTTTTGAAAAAATATTCCCCTATGGGAAAATCTATGACAGATGCACCAATACAAGAGGGACCATGCCAAGTTCCCGGAGGGATGACAATTACTTAATAAATGAATGGAAAACAGTGAAGTGTTTTTCCACTCAGATACAGGTGTCAGTTCTACTAACAACAACATATCCCTAGGTTAAGTACATCTGCCACAATTCTCAAAACACACCCAGGAAGACAGCATTATTAAAAGCTGTGCCAGTGGTGATTTCCATGAACCAGTAGGGGGATTACTCAATCTCTACTTTCCTCTCTGCTCTGAATCTCAGACAGATTTTGGGAAAAAACAGTTTAAATTCAGAAGCAAAGAGAACTCTTGAGGTCATTTGGTGTCTTTGGGATTTGTTTATTGCTACGTAAGATGATTAGATTATTTTTCAGTGTTTTTTTTTTTCCAATCATCTCATCTTATTTATGCAGTAACATTTCTGTCTGGATCTTTCCTTCTACATCAGGCACTGTTTACAAGTTGACAACCACCAGTCTTTATGAGTGGCTAATGTGATTCAGGAAAATTTTTTCATAATTTTAATCAAGAAATGACTTGGTAACATGCCTAAAAGGGAGTCAACCTCCAGGAATTATGATCAGATGTCTAGTTAATCCATCTTCCCTAACCCAAGAACAGATCTCTTGGGAAGAATTGTGTTTTAGTCTACACTTTACTCTTTCAATAGGGATGCAACTTGTTCAAAGAGGAGCAAGAGAACTTTGTTTGGAAATTCAATCTTCATTTTGGATAGGAGAGCAGGGTTGGTTATCTATCTAATTGTTTTTATTGTTGATATGACTCAGTTTCCCCATAGTGATAAATTGTATTCAGAGACCAATTGATTTGGAGAGAACCCATGTTAAAACAGTCAGAGACCCATCAGCTACCTGTCAGCCAGACTGTCTCAACATGCCGATCTATCTTTCACAAACATGTGTTTTCATGCTTGGATTCTTTTCTAGTACTTCTAGGGAATATAAGTGGGATAGAAATATTATTAATCTTCTTTGAGATATAAAGCTTAACAAATACCATAAAAACATTCCCAGTGGGGCTGGGGTTGTGGCTCAGAGGTAGAGTGCTCGCCTAGCATGCAGGAGGCACTGGGTTCGATCCTCAGCACCACGTAAATGTAAAATAAAGATATTGTGTCCACCTAAAAAACTTAAGAATAAAAAAAAAAAAAACATTACCGGTGCAGGGGAAATCACTGACTTCAAGTTGAAAGCAAAAGCAGGTGGGCATTTCAAAGAAACCAAACATCAGCCAGAAAACAATCAGAATCTGAGTAGTTATTTCCCTTGTAGCTGTTGCCATTTGTGTCTGTCTCTGCCACTAATGGTTAGTCATTCTTGCAAACAAAATGAATATTAGTAAATTTATTCACATAGCATGCTTTATATAAATCCTGAGTAGTGTTCACAGAAATAACAAGTTTTGCAAACAAAATTGGCAATTTTGACATGATTGTGTGTAGTGTCATTAATCTTGCTAGAAGATCTGAACACTGCATTATTGGAATATTGTCAAATAATGTTTGCTGGCATTTTCCAGTGTTTGAATATTGCTATAGGTTACAGTTCTTTGTAAAGACACTAAACTTAAATTTCCTTCTTCTTCTTCTTCTTGCTTATTCTTATTTATTAAATGCATCTTTCAGATATCCATAATAATGATTAAGGAATATGAAGAATATTAAAAAGTGTTTTAAGAAAAAACTTGTGATTTTGGAAATTCCAGAAATTTCAATTTCTTGCTTTAGATTCTGGAGACCTTCAGGAATTTGGAAATATTGCTTTAAATAAATTCCCTAGTCTAGTACCCATGTCACTGCCTCTAATGTAAGATGCTGTGTCCCCTTTAGATAAGGTTAACTGAACCAGCCCCCTACTGGGTTCCCCTCAGTCCATGCTCTATACCAGAGCCAGAGAGTGAGTTTGCTCATTTCTTCCTCCCACTTAAGACATTTTAATGGCTGCCCATATTTAAATGTGCTTAACTCCTTTAGTAACTTGAAAAAATAAAAGTTACAACCACAATTAGAGATCAGTACATACCAAGATTGACCAAAAAAATTGTACTAATCCACAAGCAGAGAGAGAGTCTCTCTTTGTTTGCTTATGATTTTATTTATGAGCTTACTACAATGCCAGACAATTAGTAGGTGCTTCATGCCTATCTGTAGTTGAAATGGGCAACCCGCAGATTTGGTCTCACTATTTATTTGGGTAAATGAATGAGAATGGCCCACACAAGAGCTTTCATTCTCTGATGTTGCCCATGGTTTCACTGATATACCTGGTAAAATAGAGGATCTTCTCGAGAGTCCCCTGGACTTTGCCTGCCATCCTTTTTCTTCTCTAAGGCTGACATTCAAAGATCCTTTTGTTTGTCAAATACCTTCTCCCACTAGAGTGATGAAATCCATTCTTATCAGCCCCAGTTTTTCCATTTTGAATATTGGAAGATTCTATTAACAGGCTTGGTGTTTCTTTCCATCTGAAAAATTAATAAGCTATAACAAATTATAAAAAAATTTATTTAAACATGTGCTAGCATTAGCAACACCATTTCCACCCTTCTCGTTGGATAGCCATGAGAAAATAAATGAGATAATGCACATAAAGTTCTCCATAAAGCACAAGGTATCAGGCAACATTAACATCCAACATTATTAAATCAGCTGCCATTTTACAAGCACAATCCCGACCACCTAAATTTATATCTCAGGGCCTGGGTGAATTCAGCTTTAACCAACCTGGAGAGTGTCTCTCTATCCAGTTCTCTTTGTCCTCTTTCGGGTGCCCAGAATTTGATATATAATTTCCGTAATAAAGGTCTTCATCCTACTTGGAGAAAAATAGATTTTAGAATCAAACATATCTGGTTTTGAATTTTGGCTTTGCAGCTTGAAATTTCTTTGAAACTTGATTAATTTCTTCTTATTTCTGAGGCTCAGTTTCTGCATCTATAAAATTGGAATGATAATCTCTCCCTGGTTAAGGATTTTTGGAGCATTGAATTATAAAGCCATATGCTCAAAGTAGCTTCCTTACTATGTGATTCATAATGAATATATTTATTAGTTCCTTTCTATTTCCTTGAGTGATCTCAACTAATTGAAAAATTTATCTTTCCTAAAAGAAGAAGCCAAATGCAGAGTCTCTTGGGTAAAACAAAAAAAAAAAAAAAAAAAAAAAAGGAAATATCATATCAGATAAGATAGCAATCCAAAAACACTGAAAGAGATAGTTGCACAGAAGCCTAGCAGCCCCTCCCAAGACCATCAGATATTCTGGGGGGGTGCAAGAAAAGGAGCTGCCCTACTAAGCAAGGACACTTGTCTGAAGGTATGATCTAGGAGTGTGATGAATTTCCTAGTCTTAGAATTATAGCCAGCCAGAACCTGCACCATCCTGGATTTGAGTGGACCATTTGAACACATTCTGGGAGCTCTGCCAACAAAATGTAGATACCAGCCTGTGGTCCTGAATTACGTATTCTTTAAACCTGGAGTTTCAGTCTAAGGACGTTTCCTCTTAGGCCAAGACCTGTAATAGGAACAGCCTATTGCGATAGAGTTTGCTGAGGCACTTTTGCAAGACCACACTCTCTGGGTGTTTTTTTCTATCCATATACAAACTAAGTAGAATGGGCTTGGACAGTCTAAGGGCCCTCTCCATACTGTCTCCTGCTGATCAATTGTATAAGCCTTCACCTGTGGCAACGCATAGAACCAGTGATCTGTTTCTTTGGTTTTAAATCGCAATCATTCCTGCTGTATTTGAAATCTGCCCCTGCACCCCCCTCCCTTTTTGTTTTCATTTGCTGGAAGCTTCCAGAACCCTCATGCCTCTGGTTTCTGATCTTTTGCTTCACACACACTCTGAGGTCCTCAGCCTCAGCTGTGTGGCCACCAGGGTGCTGGCTGTCAGCACAATGGATTTCAGGTCATCCTGACATCAGCAAAGAATGCTCTATTCTCTGCCCTCTCCCCACCACCTCGACACAAACTAGTATCTGGTACACAATATGAAAGTTTGATAATTTCCACTCTGACTTCAGTACATGAATGGAATCAGAAGCTGCTTTGATCAGACACAAAAGGCTCCTAGCTATAATAATCTCATGTCAAGGATTTTTCAGGATAGTCCCAATTTTAAATGTTAGGCTCAATTTCTACATCAGGAGTTCTAACTTTCAATTATAAAAACAATTACTACCTTGAGGACTAAGAGAAGGAAAGTGGTTGTAAAGTTGACCTTGGTCAGAGATGTAAGCCATGAGGAAAATCCATGCCTGTGAGTCAGAGCAGGATCCACCCTGACAGGAAGAAAGTGCAATTTAGCAAGCGCTTCTCACTCTGATGACCCCCAACATGTGTGTGTTTTTATGTGTGTGGTTTTCCTGCCCTCTAGTGTCTCAGAGTACTGAGGTGTGCTGAATCTGGAAATGCCTTCTTACCACTGACTTAACAGAGTCACAGATCATAAAATATGAGGGGTAAAAAACACCTGAGAGAAAAATCTAACAACCATCATCAACTTTTGACCTGAAGGGAAATTGAAAACCAGAGAGGAAAGGAGTTGCTCCGTCTGCCAAAATTAGAGACAGCAGGGACTGATCACCTCTTTCAGCCATTCATCTATTCACATGCAGCATATGCTCATTTTCTTGTGTAATATTGGATAAAATTAATTATATGCTTTGTTCCTTAAGTTAGAGCATTTTTTTTCTGAGGTTCCTGGATACAGAAAGTTGTCTCTCTCTGACTCCAGAGCCAGAATTCTTAACTCAAACTTTTATTCTAACCCCTTTATATTCCCTAGGAGCAAGGAAAGCATGTTCCTTCTCAGTCCCAACTGAATTCCAAGTACTTTGAACAGAAATTGGTGTATGTTACATGCTAAACCAATATTTGTTAAATCAATCAATCAATAAATGATTGGCAGAATAATTTGTTCAAGTATTTATTCCACAATTAATTAAGTTTAGTTAATTATTAATTGTTAATTAGATGTGGTTATTTTTATTGTTCTCATTGCTCTCATTATGCAGTTTATTGAGAGAGCAGAATTTAACAAGGTATAGTCATAAAGCAACTCTATTCCAACCACTGCCCTTTTAAAGCTGCTTCATGGACTTGTATTTTGTTGTGTTTTTATTTTTGTCCTCACATTGGTTAAATCTAGGATGGGTCACCTGACTTGGGGCTCTGTCTGGTCACTTTTAAACACAGTATTGAAACTTCCAACCACTTGGAGGTAGGCTTCTCTACTGTTCCGGTGCCATTCTTGGACATGGGAGAGGACAGGAGGGGAATGAGGGGAAATTCAGATTTTGGGGGCCTGCTAAGAAGGAGGAGACCTAGAAAATCCCAGAGTTTCGGTTGCAATCTCTTCCCCACAAAGATCCACACTGGATTAGGGTAGAATGAAGCTCAACTGCACTGTCAAGATTTGACTGTAGGCCAGCTATCTGCCAGAAGTAACAGGAGGACCTCTCTGGAGGAAGATAACATTGCCCATGGTTCAACTGGTCTCTGCTGTTGTGTAATTTGTAAGCACCATACTCAATCAAAACCAGCCAGAATACAGAACACAAGACCAAAAGCACCTTAGAATTTCTGAATATTGATGAGTCATCACATGGGCTGTAATTAATGTGTTCTGAGAAAAGACCAAATGGAAACTTAAAAAATAAGGAACTATAAATCAGAAAATAAATACGATGGAAATTTTAGAACTGAAAAACAACAAAATAAAGATTTGAAATAGTTGAAAAGAGAGTTGATAAATTGAGATATGGATCAGAAGAATACATTCAGATTGAAGCACAGAAACGAAATAATGTAAAATACACAAAAGAAAAGTAAACACTATTTGAGCCCAGAAATTCAGATGAGAAAGAATGGATTGGAAACAGTATTTGAAGACCTTTTCATATATGTGTTGGACATTTGCATTTCTTCTTTTGAGAAATGTTGTTTAGTTAAGTAAACCTATTTATTGGCATTGGCTGGATGGTTGGGTTATACATTTTCTTGGTGTTACCTTTTTTTTTTTTTTTTTTTTTTTTGAGTTCTATTCTGGTATTTATCCAAAAGAACTAAAATCAGCATACTAGAAAGATATATTTATTCCAATGTTTATAGCAGTGCAATTCACAATAACCAAGTTATGGAATCAGCCCAGGTGCCTGGCATAAAGAAATGCATAAAGGAATGCATAAACAAAATGTGATATATGTATATACACACACACCCCACTACACACAAACACAATGGAGTTCTACTCAGTCATAAGGAAGAGTGAAATTATAACATTTGCTGACAAATCAATGGGACTGCAGAAAATCATTCTAAGTGAAGTAAGCCAGACTCAGAAAGCTAAGAATCATATGTTTTCTCTCATATGCAGAAGCTAGAGAGAAAAAAATTAATTTTTTAAAAAAGGATCTCAATAATATAGAAGGGAAAACAGTAGACTACAGGAAGGGTATCTAGAAAGAGGTAGGATGGGAGGGAAAGAGGAGGTACTGGGGAATAAAATTGACCAAATATGTTATGTGCATGCATAAATATATTTTTTGTATACTTATAATGCACCAACTTAAAAATATAAATAGAATGAAGAACAGCAGAGTAGAGCAATGAGATTTGGGGATGGGAGGAAGAAAGGGAAAATACTGGGGAATGAAATGGAACAAACTATGTTAAGTACAAGTATGAATGTGTCCCTATGAGCCCCACTATTATTTATAATTATAATGCACTAATAAAAACACAGAAAAGAAACAGCATTTGAAGAATCAATGGCTGAAAATATTCCAAGGCTATTAAAGAATTAAGCCATCTATTTCAGAAGCTCCACAGCACTAGATAAGATAAACACAAAACAATTCCTCAGCCTGTCAAAATAAATCTTATGAAAATTAATAAAAATTAAATTGTATTATATTCATGCTATGGAATGGTATATTGGAGCGAGGACAAATGATTTATAATTACTTGTAACAGTATTTTTAGTCGCTATAATGTTTAGCAAATCAAGACATAAAATGAGTAGAATGATGGTTAACTTTGGGAGAGTAATAATGACTGAAAAATAAGGGACAGAAAGCATGGTAAATCATAAAAGAGATTGCATTAAATAACATTGTCTTATGGGATTTAAATGTATGCAAATAGATATGTATATGTGCATGTATAATAAATATTTTATTTTAGTATATTGAGTATACTTATACATAACAGTTATATTAAATTAGAAAGAAGTAACAAAAGATAAATTTAAAATTTTCCACATATTTGCAAAATTTGGCAATATCCTTTCCAAATAAATCATTAGACAAAGAGAAAATTGTAAAGAAAAATAGAAACACTTTAAACAGATGGTAAAAATATGACATATTAAAACTTGTGAAGTGTAACTAAAGCTGTGCTTAGAGAAGTATGAATAATCTTGAAGGCATATTTTGGAAATAAACATCTAAAAACTGATAACTTAGTTATCTCAAGCTATTAGGAAAGAAGAGTAAATTAAGCCTAAAGAAAGTACAGACAAGGGAACAATGAAAGTAAAATAAGAAATGAGTGAAGTAGGAAACACAAAATGGAAAGAATTGGCAAAAAAAAAAAAAAAAAAAAAAAACAAAAAACTGGGGTCTTTTCCCAAAATATTAATTAAATGGATACACTACCAGCAAGAGTGAACCAGAGAAAATAAACCAGAAGACACAATATTGTCAGAAATCAGAAGAGATCCAAACAGGTTATAGAAATAATGAAAACATATCATATCAATCAGGTTAAAATTTACATGAAATGAATAATTTATCTTACCCTAATTGGCACAATTAAAAGTTAGAAAAGTTCAACTTTTCTTTAATTGTTTCAAATATTAATATTTAAATGTCTTTCCAAAAGAAATCTCAAGACACACTCTTCATGAGGAAATTCTTCAGAAGTTTCAGAATGCAAAAATATCAACCATACACAAAACCTTCCAGATAATAGAATAAGAGATCCTAAGTCTTTTTATGAAACTGTAGCTCAAGTCACAAGGACATTGCAAAGTAAGATAAATTACAGATCAATATATCTTAAGGATAAAGATGAAAAGAGCCTAAGTAAATGTTACCCAGGAGAATCCAACAAGATAAATATAAATACAGTCTTATATGTATATTATATATGACATTATACATTGCATATTTATATAATATTAATGTATTACATATAATATATTGTTATGTTATTATATTACATATGTACATATATATCACTGATTTCTGTTTGTTTACATTTGTTCAAGCTGTTTACATGTGTTTGTATGGACAATAAGTACGTATGTGTGTACATATATTTGTGTGTATGTATATATACATATGTATTTACACACATTATTCAAATAAATAGGGTTAATTACAAGAACTAAGGGTTATTTAACTCCTGAAAATTAATCACTGTGTTTTGTCATATTCATATTAACAAAAAAGGAAATAAAATTACATAGATCTTTTAAAAGATACCTAAAAGTCATTTTTTTAAAAAAATCATCATTCATTTGTGATTTTAAAACCGCTTAGCAAACTAGTGATAAAAACTTCTTTATTCTAATAAATAAAAGCTTCTAACAAATAATGCCTAATTATTTGTAATATGTAAATGATAGGCAGCACACACTTATAATTAGTGGTGAAATATTGAAAGTCTTCCTTTGAAATCAAGAACAAGGCAGTAATTTTCATTAATACCACTTCCGTTTAAAATTTATTGGAAATCCTAGACTATACAATACAGAAAGAAAAACAAATGAAGGCACAAGGATCAGAGAGGAAGAAATAAAAATATGATATATAGACAGCATGATTGTTAATTCTTAAGAGTTAAGTTATATTATGATTATTGGATATAAAATCAATATTCAAAAATCACTAGCATTTCTACATATGTCCAATAGATAAATAGGAAATCAAATTTAATGAACACATTTTTACAATAGCATAAAATTTATAAATATATAGGTAAAATTTTAATGACAGATGAACAAGTACTCTACTTAGCAAAATAACATTATTCAAAGAAAAAAACAAATGTGTGTATACCATGTTCATAGATTAGATGACTCAGTGTTATAAATAAGTTTTTTTTCCAAATTGATTCATATATTCAATACATTCTTGAAATTATTTTAATTCTACACCACTTTCCATGGAAGTTGAACACCTGAGTCCAAAATTTATATAAAATGCAGAGAGGCCAAGTATTGCCAAAACAATCTTAAAGATGAAACAAATTTGTATGAATTGCAAAACTGGATATCAAGGGTTAATGGCAGTAATTAAAACAGCATTGTATTGACACAAGAATGAAGAGTAGAAAATGGTATAAACTTTATTAAGGAACACTTGATTTTTTAACATAACAATAAAGAGTCTTTATTAAATATTTCTAGATTCATAGGTTATCTATATGTAAAAAGAAATATTTTGTCCTTACCTTACACTACAAAAGTGAATTCTAAGTATATTTTATATCTCACTGTGAAAGGGTAAGCATTAGGTATTCCAAAAAATAACATAGCAGAATATTTTCATGACATTGGAGCAGGTAAAGATTTCTTAAACAGGACATAAAAACAGTACCCATAAAAGAAGTTTTTGATTAATTGCTCGACATTTAAATTATGAATTTCAGATTTTAGAGGTGCATAATTAATAGAGTAAAAGGACAAGCCACAGTGTGTGAAAACATGTCTGCAATTTACATTGCTCACAAAATACTTTTATCAATATGTAAAGAAATCCATTAGAAAAATGAGAACTCAAAATAAGTGGATAAAAGTTATAACAGGCACCACATCAAAGAGATCCAAATGGCCAATACATATATATAAAGATGATTAACCTCACTATTTATCAAAAAAATGCAAATTAATATCATAATGTGATTCCATTATACCCTACCAGAATCCTTGAAATAAAAATGGCTATCTTATCGAGTCTTAGCAAGGCTGGGGAACACTGATTTTTTATATGTTTATGAGGGAGGTATAAATTAGCAAACCACTTAGGAAAACTCTTCAGCAAACAGCAATATCTGTATACTTTTAGATGTATATACAGCAAAAAATATGTAATATTTGCACCAAAAACCATACAACTATATGTACACAACTTCATTCATAAGATCCAAAAAGCATAAACAACCAAACGCCTATAAACTTGGATAATTAATATACAGCATTATGTCTTCACACAATGGAGTCTAGATTGCTATAAAAACGTATATGGACAATTCTGTTCAACATATGGCTGAGTCTCACAAACCAAGTAATGAGCAAAAGAAGCCAGAACCCTCCCCTTCCAAAAAAATGCATACTAAGTGATCCCAGTGGTTATACTTTGGAAGACATAGAGGATAGTGGCCAAGAGAGACATGCAGGGGCTTCAAAGGTACTGGCGATGTGCTCTCTCCTGATTTCTGTGATGATTATGTAGTTCTGTTCACTTGTGGGTAAGATGTACACTTACTTTGTATTCATTTGATTTTGTGTGTGTGCGTGTGTGTGTATGTGTGTGTGTGTAATATTACAGCAAGCTTTTGTTTAAAGATTGAATGTTTGAATAATTGGGCATAAACCAATGTGGTCAATTTCTAAAGGACAAAGTGCTAACATGCATTAAAAGTCTAGACATTTTCATATCCTAGGATGCGGAAATTAGGTCAAAAATAGAAAATTATCAGATATTTCTTTTAGGTTTCTAATTGTGTTAAATAAACTGTTGAATTATATTCAACAAAACCTTTTTGAGTATTAAAAGCTGAAGTGATTTTAATTTTTCCTTTTTTAATGTAGTTTTTGTCAGTGTATTATAATTATGCATAATAGCGAGACTCATTGTGCCATATTTGTTACATGTGCATAACATAATTTGATTAATCTCATTTCCCCATTTTTTTTTTCTGGGGAGAGCACGAACACTGTCGCCCACTACCACAAATTATGCAGTTGAATTTCCTGCATTTGGGGAAATCCCAGGGGTCAGCACATCTGGAGGGCAATGGATAAGCCTCGCCCTGGGAAAACCACCTTTGCGATCATGGTATCTCCCCTGCCAGGTAATTATCATTCCCCCATTTTTATTATCCTAACTTTGTTTTCTATAGCAACAACACTATGTAAGCGTATTTGTTGACTCCTCTTCTGGTATTTTTTAAGAGCAGGGGACCTGTGGGTTCTTATAATTGGCCTGATTCTGGGGGTTAAGGAAGTATGGATATGTACGGTACTGAAGGGTACCTCCTATTGTTTCATGTTTAGGTTTCTGGCAGGGGAATGAATTATTTTATTCTGTCTGTCTAGCTCCCCTAATTCTGTGATCCAAAAGGCCTTTTGAGTCTGGGAGCTGACTTGCTCTGTCATACATTTTTGCAGAGATAGCCTTTAATTTTTTTTTTTTCTGTAACATTTTCCCATGGAAAGCAGCACTAGGTGGAAGTATCTGGGTATCCAGAAGGTGATCCAATGGTGAATCTAATCACTCTCTTCTGGGTCGTATCAGACTAAGCACAAACTATCATTAACCACATGAATTCTGAATCTGGGAAGTTACTAATGTGCAAAATATGGTGTTTGCAACTCAGGTGCAGTTTCTATTTTTTCTCTTTAGAGGCATAACCAGACAGAGTAGTAGGATAAGTAGGATTATGCCAGTACTGGCAGGATTTGAACTTTGGGCGATAAGACTGTTTCAAAGTAATTTCGTACATAGCCCTGTATCCTGCTGGGGAGAGCAGGAACACTGTCTTCCTATAAATGCTCATCTACTCATTCAGTGAAGCTAAATACTGTTGCCATCTAGCCATCAACTTTGATTTTTACATGTAGAGATCTGGAGATGATAAAGCTGAATCTCTTTTAAAGAATAACTTCCTTGGAGTCAGGGAGATTATGGTCAAAGGACACAAAATTTCACTTAGGAACAATAAGTACAAGAGATCTATTGTACAACATGGTCACTACAGTCCGTTAATGTGTTCCTAAAAATTGCTGTGAAAGTAGATTTTAAGTGTTCTCATTATAAAAAGTAATCAGAACGTGAAATATGCATGTTAGTTAACTTCATTTAGTCGTTCCACAATAGACACATTTGAAAGTGTTGTTTGTGATAAATACATACAATTTTTATTTGTTAATAGAAATAAAGAGAAAATGAAAAAAAAAATATTTCTGTTGAGTATGTACCTTGACCCAGCACAGGGATATTCTTTTTACAACCTTACAGGGTACTTAGTAAAACCCTATTCCTAGGCACAACAGTTGTCAATGGTTACATGACTTGTTCAAGCACATTTTTAGTAATTAGTAAGGTCAGATCAGAATCCTCATCTCTCTATGCCAAACTAATTTTTCTTTTTTGATGGACCCTTGTTCTCCTCTTTTCAATAATGTTGTTAGACTGGCCTTTCCCAACATTTAGACAGTGATTTTCTGTAGGTGGGGTGACAGACTTGATTTTCATAGCCCTGTAGGCGTGCTACACCGACCCTGCCTGGCTTCCCTGCCCACCTCCCTGCCCTCTCTGCAAAGGGCACAGCTGATGCTTCCAGGGCACTCTCGCAGTGACTGGAGTGGAAAGACACAAAGAAGTCAAGCTGAGCAGCTTTTAATGCTTCTAATTTCCACGCATTGTATACTTACTTTCCCTCTAGAATTGACATTCATTTTAGGAAAGTGCAAAGAAAGTTCAGTTCCTCACAGTACATCCCAAATTTCTCGATTGGGGGAGTTAGTTCTCAGAATTTCCAGCTGTGACTCCTATGTGACTTTCACGATCTCTCCCCAGGGCAGTCTGTGGGGAGCATGCTGAAGTCACACTCAGCCTGCCATCAGTGTCTTTATTTGAACCTAAAAACTGCTCAGTGAGTCCTTTGAGGACAAGGGCAACAGTTGACTAGCTTCCAGATGCTTGGCATAGTGCCCAGCATGTAGTAGGTGATGGTTAAAGGATTGCCGCGTAAGTCACTGTGCTGTCACCATTCCTTTGCCAAGCACTTCTGAGTCCTCTGCCTGTTAAATTTTCAAGCTTGATAGAATTTGAATAAAAAACACACAGTCCCCAATTTACAGTGATTCAATATAACATTTTTTCAACTTCCTAATTATCCAAAAGCAATACATATTAAGTAGAAACCATAGTTTGATTTTGAATTTTGGTAGTTACCAGAGCCAATGATAAGCCATACCATAGTCTCTCATGACACTGGGCAATCAGCCCACGACCATGGAGGTGGAGAATCAAAGCTCTGTAGTGTGCATGTTGCTAAGCTATGATGTTCTGCAGGTTAGGTGTTTCAAATGCATTTTTGAACTGCAGTATTTTCTTCTTTCAATGGGCTTATCAGGACTTATCCCCACTATAAATTGAGGAGCATCTGCAGTTGGAATGATATAAGTAGAAATCTCACACCCCATTTTACAGGTGAAGAGTCTGAGGCACATGATAAAGCCAAGAGCTACATAAGCAGAACCAAAGAACAGAGGCAAAGATAGATCAGAAATTATCAACAACTCTGTTCCCTCTTGCTTGGAGGACCCCCTTCCATTTCTCTGTCTGATTCACTTTTTCTTTTCTTCTTTCCGATCTTACTATTTCAGAAGTTCCTCTTCTCTTAAACCAGTCCTGAAGGTACTGGCAACACAGCGTCAAAGATGCAAAAGCCCCTTGGTAAGGTTTGGATGTGGGTGTGGCTTGTCTCCCAAGGGGTCATATACTGGAATTGGTCCCGGTAGCTGAGTTGAGGTGGAGGGACCTTTAAGAGTTAAGGTCTAGTAGAAGGTGACTGGGTCATGGGTACCCCCTTCAAAAGGGATTAATGCCGTCTTAAGAGAGTAGATCAGTTCTTGAAGGAGTGTGTTAGTTCACACAAGAGTGGGTTTTCTCAAAAGAGTGAACCCAGTCTTTTTCATTCTCTTGCTTCCTGTCTCACCATGTGACTTCTCTCACCCTCTCATGTGCTCCCACAGTAATACTATCTGCCATGTTGTGATGTAGACCGAAGGCCTTTACCAGAAGAAGAACTGAAGGGGTTTCCTAGTCTTTGACTTTCAGACTCCAACACTGTAAGCTAAATAAGACTCTTTTCTTAATAAAGTTCCCAGCATCAGGTATTCTCTGATAGCAGCACAAGTGGACTAAGACACCATGTCTTTATCAAAATAAGAACAAAGACCAAAGTGGAGAGGAGTGAAGTCCTCTCCTACTTAAGTTCCTGATGTTTCTTGGTCCATATTTGTTCCCATGGGGTTGTTGGAGCATAACAGAAAAACAGTGTGGAGTTGTGGAATTTTCAATAAATACTGACCACCAATCCTATGCTGGGATTGTGGATTATTTGGGTAAGAAGACAAATATGCTGTGTTTATGGAGTCCACAGGATTACACCCAGTGGGTAGGCCTTTGTTGAATGAATAAAAGCAGGGCTAATTAGTGTTTTACATTAGTTCATGAGTACTTTCCATGTGCTAAACACTAAGTTCAATGAGTTTCATGCATTATTTGAAAATGAATGGTAGGCAACAGAGCTAGAAAGTCAAACCATGCCCATGTCTGTTTTATTCTAAAGCCCAAACAATTAGAAAAAAAAAAGTAAAATGTGGGACATAAACCAAGTCAAATGTATGACACATAGTAGGCAGCATGGTTGAGTGGAACAAATCTGGATTTGGAGTCAGAAGGACAAGGGGTTGTGTCTTACAGTGTCCACCTCTAATTGTCTGTGATGATCAGCCACAGGGGTGAGTCCATGCCAAAGCACAGCCTTATCAGGCAGGAAACTACTTCATTCTTAGTATCTGAAAGAAAGACATTGATAGAATTCCACTGCACTGATTTGGCCAAAAACATCCTTTTTTCGGTCAAGCACTCTTCCAGAATTTTAAGAAATAGACTGAGATGGACAGATCTGCAAGAATCAAATAGCTGATTAACAATACCATTCTCACCTATAACACTACTAACATGACCTGAAGCACACTGCTCTGTGTCCTTCAGTACCCTGTTCAAAGCCTTTTTTTCTATTTTATGAGGAAGAAAACCATAGCTCACAGCTCCATAGCCAGTGGGTGGGAGAGCCTGGACTTGATCCCAGGCCCTGCTTTCTGACGCTCCTTCTCAGGAAAGCATCCTCAACCCAGTCCAGACTTCATTTAGGTGGACCAAAAGATGTCATCTGAAGATGAGCTTTGATGAGACTCAAAGCCCTCAAAATCTGAAGACTCTGTTTAATTGGGAAGCAGTCTCAATTAAGATAACAGAATTATTCTAATACAACTCATAGTCTCTGGGCCTCCCAGATCTTCTACTAATAAAAACTCTATTCTGATCATTGTTTTCATGGGGTTGTCTTTGCTGAGTGAGGTAGAAAGACCACCTTTTGTCAACTGACACAGCTTGGAACTGTACTGATGCCCAGCCAGCCTGGGTGTGTGAGTATGTGACTAAGCCTTGCCTTGGGCAGATATGATGCCTTCTAAGAACTCTAATGCTCCAAGGAGACTAAGCAGTGGTGACTGTCCAGTGTCTAAGGCAGGGTTTCTCAACTTCAGCATTATTGACATTTGGGGCTGGATGATTATTGGTAGAAGGAGGCTGTCTTCCTCACTGCATGATAATTAGCAGCATCCTTGGCCTCTAACCACTACCTACCAGCTGCACCCTTCTTCGAGTTAAGATTTCAAAAAAATGTCTCAGACATTGTCATATGCCCCCTGATGGGCACAGCTGCCTCTGGTTGAGAACCATCACTCTCAGAGAACATTTCTTTGGAGAGGGATTAGTGAATTCAAGTATTTATCTCTCCTTAGTATGGTAGACTTCTCTCCCATCTCTGCCAGCCTTGTGTACTACCAATACTCTAACTCAGGATTGGCACAGGCTTAAAAGGAAGGGAGCACGTCTTATCCCTGGCTTCACCTCTGTCTCCTGTGGCAGTCACTATGTGTGACCTGATTGGCTTTTGGAGCACATAACTCAGTGATACAAGTGAACAAAGAAATCAAGCAGTCCCTGTCCCTGTGGGATTAGTACCCTCGACCCAGATAAGCCAATCAAGATGGATTTTTTTGGTCCTGACTTACCAGCCAGTGTCCTCAGAAGTCTCTTAGCAAAAGGAGTTGGCAGGGATGTTTTAGATCAGCATATCACATGCTGGAATTCCTTGGTAATGAGAAACAGTCTCTGAACCCTGGGGAGTGGGACTCCTCAGCCTGTCCTGGTGGAGAGTTGTGGTGAGACTGGCTCAGGAGGAGGGAGCTTCCTGGGTGAGACAGGGCAGTGCACTGTTACCAGTGGGCAGAAGAAAGGTCACGTGCTGTGGGCACACAGCTCTCAGCCCACTGAGGTCATTCCATAACAACTAGTTGTGACTTCTGTTCTGTATCACAGAGGAGACATACTCTCCCAGGTAAGAAAGGACTAGCTCCTGTTTGCCATCATTTCATAAAGCAAAGTTCAGCAATTTGTAGCAAATTTAATTTTAGAGTAATATTTTTTGTTTGCTCATTTTGTTCGCTTTAGACCTTTACTTGAAATGAACTGAAAGGGTAACCTTATGACAAAGAAAATTAGAAACTACCAAGAAGGGTGATGGCACAGAAAGGATGGCAGTCCCCCTCAGCCCTGCTTGTTCGGTTTTCACTTTCTCTGGTTTCAGTTACCTACAGCCAACTGCAATGGGGAAATATCCAGTGGAAAAATCCAGAAGTGAGCAATTTATGAGTTTTCAACTGCACACTGTCTGAAGTAGCATTATAAAATCTTATCCCATCCCGCTCTGTCCCTCCTGGGATATGAGTCATCCCTTTGCCCAGTGTATCCTTACTGTCTACACAACCCACCTGTAAGTCACTTGGTAGCCGTCTCAGACGTCAGATCACTGACAGGGTACTGCAGTGCTTGTGTCCAAGTAGTCTTTATTTTACTTAGTCATGGCACCCAGACTTAAGAACAGAGGTGCAAAGGAGGCACCAGGGCATGAAATAGAGAAGGACAGATTGACTTTGGCACTATGAGGCAGAGCTGCAGGACATATAGGAAAAAATGCAGTATATATGTAGTTTCAGGCATCCACTGGGGGTTCTAGAATATGTCCCCAATGGACAAGGATGGACTGATGCACAAGTAATCTTGTTTCCAAAGAAGTTAAGCAATTTTGACATTTCTGTCATAATTCCACCATTTTAAAAAACTGTCTAACTTTTGTTTATTATTAATTATACAAGGAACATACTATATACAGTAACAACAAAAAATTTATGATGCACTTGAATTGAGCAACTTGGAGAGAATTTAGTGGGTCATTGTTTATTTTGTAAATTATTATCATTATTATTATTTGTTGTTGTTGTTTTTAGGTATACATAACAACAGAGAATGTGTTGACATATTACACATACATGGAGTATAACTTATTATAATTAGGATCCGACTCTTATGGTTGTATGTGATGTGGAGTTTGACTGGTCGTATATTCATATATGAACATAAGAAAATTATGTCTGATTCATTCTACTGTGTTTCCTATTCCAATCCCCCTTCCCTTCCTTTCATTTCCCTATGGCTAATCAACTGAACTTCTATCTCCCCCCACCCCATTTTGTGTTAGCATCCACATATCAGAGAGAACATTCAGCCTTTGTTTTGGGGGATTGCCTTATTTTACTCAGCATAATAGTTTCCAGATCCATCCATTTACTTGCAAAAATCATAAAGTCATTCTTTTTTATGGCTGAGTAGTACTTCATTGTGTATATATATCACATTTTCTTTATCCATTCACCTGATGAAGGGCACCTAGGTTGGCTCCATAGCTTAGCTATTGTGAATTGTGCTGCTATAACCATTGATGTAGCTGTGCCACTGTAGTATGCTGGTTTTAACTGTTTATAAGGAATGAGCAGGGAGTAAGGAAAGCATAAGACATGGCACACCTGGAGTCTGCTAATAGTGGGACACTGTGAAGACCCAGAGCACGCGGGAGGGAAAGATAAGATCAGACAGAGACAGCTGTGTGGCAAGGACCACCTGACAGGAAAAGGGGTAGTGTGACATTATGTGAGGGGAATGAAGACCTTGTTCCCTGGGCTCTCCCTCTCTGCCTGTGGCCTTCACTGGCTAAACACAGCCAAAAACCAGTGAGTAAGGCTGCCATTGGTACGGTCAGCCTCCTGGCCCTGCACAGGGTAGGGGAGGGTAAAGGATATCTGAAGGGCAAACCTAAGACAGCCAGCCCAATCAGGAATGCACTCTTGTTTTCAAATATCCAGACATTAAAGGTTAGGATAAATCCTTTCAGACACTATTCAAAGTTGTTTCCTGTGTAATATATGCCTTTACAAAGTGTGTGATTCTGTTCTGCTTGTGTGGGTGTGTGTGTTTTGTAAACAGTGTGGTACAATATGTATTGTCGAGCAACTTTGCTTTTTCACTCCACAATATGGCTTGGACTTGTTCCATGTCAGCAGGTAGAGACCTAAATTGTATTGAACCTCTGGGCGGTGTTCCCAGTGTGGTTGAAGAAAGGGTTATTCTCCAGTATTCTAGTTCTCTCCCACTCTTCCTGGGCACACAGGAACACAACAGTCTCTACCCCATTAAACTCAGGTGTGTCAGTGTGATTGCTTTTGGTCAAGGACATAAAAACAAGTGTTGCCTACATGTGTCACTCACAGGCAAAAGCTTTCAGAGTCAACACATGCTTTACCATCTCTTTCTTCCTTTGCCACTGAGACTAGTGAGGTTCTAGGGTCAGCATTGTCTAGGCTGCTATGCAATTAAAAAATGTTCTAGGGATGGGAAAAGGGAGGAACAGTGGAATGAAAGTGACCAAATTATCCTATGAACATATATGAGTGTACCACAGCGAATTTGACCTTTATGTATATCTATAATGCACTAATTTTAAAAAAATCTATAAATAGATGAAAGACCAGTAGAACAGAGGAAAGGGAACAGAGAAGAGGGGAGGGAAAGAGGAAGAAGTACTAGGGACTAGATTAGAGCAAATTAGATCCCATGCTTGTATAATTATGTCAAAATTAACTCCCAATATTATATATAACTATAAATCACTAATAAAAAATGTTGAAATGTTCTGTAAGTCATATTTTTAAAATTTTAAATATACACAAATTAAGTTTAATAATACATTTTCTTTCCCCAATTTACCCAAACTACTATCATTTCAACATGCAATCAATATTAAATATCACTAGTAAGCTATTTTAAATTTTTTACTAAGCTTTGAAGTCAGTGTGTACTTTACACTTACAGTGTATATTAATTCAGACTAGCCACATTTCAAGTGTTCAGCAGCCACATGTGACTATGGCCACCATATAGAACAGCACAGATCTACCCTAATCTTAAGATGACTCACAGCTGAGTCCCCAACCAAACTGTGCTGTCCCAACATTGTGAGTGAGAAGCCTTTTATGTTTTCTGAAGCCATCAAGATGTGACTGTGGTTTGCTCCCACAGGACTTCTTGTCTATGCAGATAAACACAGACATCATGATTCGTTTTACCATTTCCAATGGGTGGGCAAACAGTTGTTTCTAATTTTTTGCTGTTATACAATGTGTCAGTGAATTTCCTTATGCTCAATTTTTTGTTCCCATATACAACTTTTTCTTTGGGATTATCCCCCAAGAATAAAAGCATATACACTTTTCTTATATTAACATTTTTTTCAAAAAGGCTGTCCAGAGCAACTTTACAAATTTTCACTTATGTCAAAAGTACATAAAAGTATCCATTTTGCCCCTGTCTTTACCAATATCAACTAATTTATATCATTTAATTTTCTTATTTCAAAGATTTGCTTTTCTACTTTTTATATCCATCTCTGATATCATGCTTGACACAGTCTAACATCATGCATTTTTATCCTGATTAAAGTTTTTTCATAAACTTCATTTTTAAATTGTACCATAAAAACATGATATTAAAAGTCAATTTAACCATTTTATTCATGTTTTGGACATTCACATTGGGATTGTTTCCAAATTTTATTGTACATAATACTATAATGAATGTATTTATACATGCAACATTTTGTATATATTAATTATTTTTTTCTTAGGATAAATTATAATAGTTATTGGGTCAATATGCCCCTACCCTGTGTTTACAGTTCTTGATCTTTGCTAGCAGATTCTGTTTTTCCAAAAAATTTCCAGCAATTGCATTCCTGTAAGGACATTTCAGATTTTTAGATGACAAATGTTGAACATTTGCCACATGAAGATGTTCTTAGATGCATGATCACATCTAGTGCTTATGAGGGTCCTGCGGGTTGGGACAAGGGGAAATGACCTGTCTGGGGCCACAACTAAGTGAGAGGTGCTGACATTTGAACCCATGTGTAATAAATTCAGGCTCTTTATTTTGCCTAATATGTCAACTGTCTCCTTTATTGTCTATGGAGAAATAGCCTTCCCCTTGATTCCCGTTTCAGCTGTAACACTTGGTTCCAAATGATTCGTTAGTTTAGATCTTCAAGTTGAGAAAACTAATATTAACAATGGCTTATTTCTGTAGGAAAAACCTCCTCCGTGCTTGAAACAGAGAACATTAAACTATAACTTCAAGATTCCAGGAGAGGGCACTGCTGGCCCATGATGTACCTCAGAAACAAACAGAAGAGCTCTCAAAGAGAGGCTGAGGATGTTTTAGATGGTTTCCCTGGGAGAGAGACCTTCCCTTCCACTGAAGGAATATTAAAGTGGTGGCGGGTGTACAGAGCTGTTTTCCAATGAAACTCATTGGGTTTCTCTATTTGGATGATTTATCTACACAAACCAACCACCTGATTTCACAATGACTGGGGAGCCATGATAAAATAGGACTCGAACTCCTTGAGATGGAAACCATCACTGATATTTGTTAGCATCGTTCTCACTATTGCCAACAACAATAAAATGCAAATTATGGGGAAAGAGGGCCAAATGAAAAATTTCTTTTTAGAGTTTGACAGAGTGGAATGTGTCAGAAAAGATCAGGAACAATCTCTCCACATTTCTATGTTTTATTCCTTGGACACTGTTGATACTCTGTAGCATTAGCTATAAGCAGAATGATGGTTTGTGCCCTCTGAAGACATCCCTCCCTGTGGTGATCTGAGATCCTTTCTTGCCTGTATCATGGCCATACCTTTCTTATTAGTTTTTCTTCTCCCATTGCCACATCTCCATCCCTGCTCACCCCTTGACCATATGCTGTAACCTGAATGAACTTTCTAAGAAAAGAACTGAATCCCATAGAATTCCTACTCAAAGCCCACCAGTGGTTTCCCACAACTTAGAAGATAAAAACCTTTATCATCCTGTGTCCTAAGCTACCTTCAAAAACAAGTCTCCACCAGCTTTCTCAGCCCCATGTCATACCACTCGTCCTGCAGCCCTTCCTGGTATTCTGTTCCAGCTACACTGATTGTCTTGCCTTCTGCTGTGGCCTAAATGTGTCCTGTCTTCCAAAATTCATATGCTGGAAACTTAATCTCCAATGCAAGTTAGAAGGCAGGACCTAGTGGGAGGTATTGAGATCATGAGGTCTCTGCCTTTATCCACAGGCATATGCTGCCAGGAATGGGTTTGTGGAGGTGCATTAGCTCTTTCCTCTCTTCTTCCATGTAAGGATACAATGCTCCTCCTCTCTGGAGGATGCAGCCTGGGTGCCATGTTGGATCCAGAGGTCGAATTTACAGGCACCATTATCTTATACTTCTCAGCCTGCAGAATTGTGGGAAATCCATTTCTGTTCTTTACAAATAACCCAGTCTTCTGTTACAGCAGCACTAAATGGACTAAGATATCTTACCCCAAATGTGCCTGCTCTTTAAGACCTCAAACACTGTTTCCATATTCTTCATTCTGCCTGCTAGGTTTTTCACTATTTTATCTAACTCACCAAATTCCTGTTCATTCTTCAAAATCTAACGAACATCTCACCTCTGCTTAATGTCTTTCCCAAACCTCCAGATACAGATAAAGTCACTTGTATTTGTCAGAGTTCTCCACAGAAACAGAACCAATCAGGAACCAGGGAAACCAGTGGCATAGCTTCGTCCAAGACCAAGGGCTTGAAAAACTGGAAGTGAGTTGTGCAAGTCCTAAAGTCCAAAGTCCTGAGATTTCCTGTTTAAAGTCCTTGATTTCTGTCTAAAAATTTTTATTGGCACATATTAATTGTACACATTAATGGAGTTCAGTGTGATGTTTTATATGTGCATATAGTGTGCACTGATCAAGTCCAACCTCTCTTTTCCTACCCTTCCTCCCCTAACACATCCTTCCCAATTTCTAGAATCCACTATTCTACTTTTAAGTCGACCTGTTTACCTTCTACATATGAGAAAGAACATTCAGTACTTGTCTTTTGGTGTTTGGTTTATTTCACTTAACATAATATCTCAGTTTTATCCATTTTGCTTCAAACAACAAGATTTTTGTGGGTTTTTTTTTGTGTGGCTGAATAATACTATATTGTGCATGAATACCATATTTTCTTTATTCACCTATGAATAGGAAGCTAGGCTGAATATATCTTTTTTAAAAAGTTTTTATTGATTTTTTAAAAAATAAATGACAATGGAATGAATTACAATTTTATTATACATATACAGCACAAATTTTCATACCTCTGGTTGTATATAAAGTATGTTGACACCAACTCGTGTCTTCATACATGTACTTTGGATAATGATGTCTATCACATTCCACCATCCTTGCTAACCCCCTGCCCCCCGGCTGCAGCAAAATAACCGGGGGGTGACGAACAACTTGTGTGCATTGATACAGCAGGAGTAGGAGCCGTTTATTGCAGGACAGGAGCAGTATTTATACGTTCCACACAGCCTATCTAATTAACATAAACTAGATACATCAGTCAACCAATCAGGAATCTCCACACTTAATGGCTTGGTTTTGTTACTTCTCAAACCACTTCCTCTGGCATTTTGCCAGGCACCATCCAGACTTGTTTATGAACTTTAACATTCCCCTGACAAAATGCCAGGTGTTATTTTGACTTGTTTACAGACTCTAACACCCCCTCCCTTTCCCTCCTACTCCTCTGCCGTATCTAGAGTTTGTCTATTCCTCCCATGTTCCCCCTCCCTACCCTACTATGAATCATAGGCTGACCATATCTTAGCTATTATAAATAGTGAAATAATGCCAAAACAAACATGGATGCACAGGTATTTCCTTGGCATGCTGATTTAGTTTCCTTTGAATATATACCTGGGGTGGGATTTTTTTGCTAGCTAGGTCATGTGGTAGTTCTTTTGTTGTTATTGTTCTTTGTTTGTTATTTAGAAATTTCCATACTGTTTTCCATAGTGGCCATACTAATTTACATTCCCACCAATAGTGTATAAGAGTTTCTTTTTATCCATATTGTCTTCACCACTTGTAATTTTTAAAAATATAGTATCAATTATAACTAGGGTGACGTGAAATCCTATTTTGGTTTTGATCTGCATTTCCATGGTGGCTAATGATACTGAGGTTTTTTGTCACATATTTGTTGGCCGTTTGTATATCATCTTTTGAGAGGTATCTATTTAGATAATTTACCTATTATAAAATTGGATTGCTTGTATTTTGTTTAGTTTTTGAGTTCCTTACACATTCTGAATATTAATTATCTTCTGTCAGAGAAGTACCTGGCAAATATTATCTCCCTTCTGTAGGTTGTTGTTTTCTCACTCTGTTTATTTTCCTTTTCTGTGCATAAGCTTTTTAGTTAGATGTAACCCCATTTGTCAACTTTTCCTTTTTATTCTATGCTTTTGGACAAAGTCCTATCCAGAAAATGATTGTTTGTACAATGTCTTGAACTGTTTCTCCTCTGTTCAGAGTTTTGGATCTTAGATCTTTCACCCATCTCGAGTTAATTAGTCTACAGAATGAAGATATAAGGGGAAAATTTTAATCTTCTGCATGTGAATATTCAGGTTTCTCATCACCATCGGGTAAAGAAGCTGTCCTTTCTCTAATGTATGCTTTTGACACTCTTGCTGAGAATCAGCTGGCTGGAGATTCCTGGGTTTGTCTCTGGGATCTGTATTCTTATCCATTGGTCTATGGGTCTGTTTTTATGACAACATAGTGCTGTTTTGGTTACTATGACTGCAGTGCATCTTCAAACCAGGTACTGCAAAGCTTCTAACTTTGTTCTTTCTACTCAAGACTGATGTGGCTACTCCGGGTCTTTCATATGAACTTTAGGGTTGTTTTTTCTAGTTCTGTGAATGATGTCACTGATATTTTGATGAGGATTGCATTGAATCTGTAGATTGCTTTAGGTAGTATGGACATTTTTAATGTAATTTTTTTTATTTATATATGATAGCAGAATGCATTACAATTCTTATTACATATGTAGAGCACAATTTTCATATCTCTGGTTGTATACATAGTATATTCACACCAATTTGTGTCTTCATACCTATACTTTGGATAGTAATGATCATCACATTCCACCATCATTAATTACCCCATGCCCCCTCCCTTCCCCTCCAACCTCCCTGCCCTAACATTATTAATTCTTCCAATCCATGAGCATAGAGGGGTGTTCCATCTTTTAATGATGTCTTCAGTTTCTTTCTTCAGGGTTTTGTGATTTACATTACAGCATAGATGCATAGGTTCCAGCATAGGTGCATAGGTGCATAGTTCTTCTACTTCATGGATTGTTTATTCCTATGTATTTTATTTATTTTCTTTTTATAAATACTGTGAATGGGATTTCTTTTATGATTTCTTTCCCAACAAATGCATTATTTATGTATAGAAAGCTATTGATTTTTGTAGTTGATTTTGTATCCCAATACATTACTCAATTTATTTATCAGTTCTGATAGTCCTTTGGTGGAGTCATAGGTTTCTCTATATATAGAATATCATCTGCAAACAGAGATAGTTTGACTTTCTCCCTACTTATTCGTATTACTGTTTTTTATTTCTCTTCTCTAATTAGTCTAAAATTTCTAGTACTATGTTGAATGAGAGCAGTCAGAGTGGATTCCCATGTCTTGTTCCTGATCTTAAAGAAAATGTTTTCAGCTTTTCTCCCTAGAATATGATATTGGCTGTTTGTCATTATAACATTTATTATGTTCAGGTATAATCCTATACTAATTTGTTCAGAAATTTTATCATGAAAGGACACTGAATTGTATGAAATGGTTTTTCTGCATCTATTAAGATGATTATATTCTCATTTGATATATTACATTTGTTAATTTGTGTATGTTAAACCATCCTTGTGTCCCTGAGTCATGGTGAATGATTTTCTTAATATACTGTTAAATTTGATTTGCTAGTATTTTGTTGAGAATTTTCATATCTATCTTCACCTATACTTTTATTTTTATGTCAAATACTTGTCTGATTTTAGTAACAATGTAATGCTAGCTTCATAAAATGCTTTCGTAAGGGTTCCTTCCCTATTGGTTTTTGGAATAATTTGATGAGAATTGGGCATTATTTCTTCTTTAAAAGTTTGGTACACTTCAGCAGTCAAGCCATCCAGTGCTGGGCTTTTCTTTATCAGAAGACATTTTAGTACTGACTCTGTCTCATTAATTGTTATTAATCTATTCAAGTTTCTATGACTCCATGTTTTAATTTGGTAGATCACATATATTCAGAAATTTGTTCATTTCTTCTAGGTTTTCCAGTTTGTTAGCAGATTATTTTGCTAAATAATCCCTTTGTAGTCTAACTGTATCAACTTGTAATTTGTTTTTTATCTCTTGATTGTATTATTTGGGTATTCTCCCTTTCTTATTCTTGGCTAGCTAGTAAAAATAATTGTTGATTATTTTAATCTCTTTTAAAAAAAAAACCAACTCTTTGTTTCATTAATTTTTTGTATTCTTTTTTTTTCTTTTTTCCTTTTTTTTCCTTTATTTCTGCTTGACTCTTTGTTATTTCTTTTTTCATAGTAATTTTCAGTTTGGTTGGTTCTTTATTTTCTAAATCATGAAGATGTACCATTAGGATTTTTGTATGAAATATTTCTTTTCTTTCAATGTAGACACTTACTGCTATGAACTTCCCTGTTAATACTGCTTTTTCTGTCTCATTTGTTTTGGCATATATTTCCATTTTTATTTGTTTCCTGAAATGTTTTAATTTCATTTTTGATCTTTTCAGTGACCCATTGTTTGTTTAAAATGTGTTGTTCAGTCTCCATGTCTTTATATAATTTCCAAAATCTCTTTCATTGTTGATGTCTACTTTTATTACACTGTGATCAAAGAAGTTATGGTGTACAATTTCATTTTTTTTTTTTTTTCATTTGTTAAGCCTCGTTCTGTGAACTAATATATAGTCTATTTGAGGGAAAGTTCTATATACTGATCAAAAATGTGTATTCTGCAGCTGATTTTTTAAATATTTATTTATTTATTTATTTTTAGGTGTAGATGGACATAACACAGTGCCTTTATTTTTATGTGATGCTGAGGATTGAACCTGGGTCCCGCCCATGCTAGGCGAGTGCTCTACTGCTGGGCCACAATCCTAGCCCCTCTGCAGCTGTTTGATGGATTATTCTGTAAATGTTATTTAGGTTCATTTGATCGATAGTATAGTTTAACTCTGATGTTTCTTTGTTGATTTTTTGTTTGCTTGTGTTTTTTTATTTTTTTTAATTGTAGATGGACACAATACTTTTATTTTACTTATTTGTTTGTTTGTTTTTATGTGATGCTGAGGATGGAACCCAGTGCCTCACACATGCAGATGAGTATTGTAGCACTGATCTACAGCCCCAGCCCCTGCTTGTTTGTTTTTTGATCTGAATGAGAAAAGTGATAAAGGTAGGTTTCTGAATTATCCAACTATTATTATATTGGAGCCTATCTCTTCCTTTAGATTCAATAGTATTGTTCTATAAAATTGGGTGTTCCAGCATAGGTGCATGTAGATTTAGAATCATTCTATCTTCCTTTTGAATTGATCCCTTGATCATAATATAGTGACCATCTTTGTCTTTTCTTACAGTTTTTGTATTTTTAAAGGCTGTTTGTATTTCTATATAAGTAGAGCTACTCCTGCTCACTTTAGGTATTCATTTGCTTGTAATATCATTTTCCATCCTTTTACTTCCAGTCTCTGTGTGTCTTTACCAGTGAAATGAGTTTCTGGTAGTTTCATATTGTCAAGTCTTGTTTGTTATCTACTCAGTCAGTCCAACTTTTTATCGAAGAATTTAATCCATGACATTCAATGTTATTATCGATAGGTAAGGACTTATTCCTGTCATTTTGTTGATTTTCTTCTAGTTTTTTTTTAATATTCTTGTTCCTTGTTCTTTTCTTCCTGTCTTGTTCGTCTTTGTGGCTTGTTTTTTTTTTTTTATTGAATTTATAATGGTTGATTCTTTTACATGAAAAAGTAATACATACTTTTCCATAATACATACATATACATACTTTTACTCTTCTTTCACTTTTGGACGTAGGACTCTCTTAATTGTCTTTTGAAAAGTGGATTTGGGAGTCATGAGTTTTTTCCATTTTTACTTGTCTTAGAAGGACTTTATTTCTCCTTCATTTCTTGCTGGCTATCTTATTCATGGTTGTAATTATTCTGTTTCAAGATTTGATAGATAGCATTCCTTTCCCTGTTTGTCTGCAGGGTTTCTCCTGAGAAATCTGGTATTGGTCTGGTGGGGATACTCTCAAATTTGACTTGGTGATTTTTTTTTTCTTGCAGATTTTAGAATTTTTGTTTGATTTTTGGACTTTTGATAGTTTGACTATAATATGCTATAGTGAAGGTATTTTCTGATTATGTCTACTTGACATCCTATATCTTCCTGAATGTGGATACCCATATTTTCCCCAAGATTAAGGAAATTTTCTGCTATTATTTCATTGAATAGGTTTTCTATGCAATTAATCCTTTTCTTCTCATCAGGTATTCAAACAATGTGTATTTTGTTTTCATTTAATGTTGTCCCACCCAAAGGTCTTGAATGCTGTCTTCATTCTGTTTTTTTTTTTTTTTCTCTTACTTACTTTTTTTTCTGTCTGTCTGAAATATCTCAAAAAATCCCATTTTGTAGTTCTGATATTCTTTCTTCCACTTGATCTAGTCTGTTCCTCAGGTTTTTAATGTCTTTTGTTTGATTTATTGAGTTCTTCATTTGCAAAATTTCTATTTGGTTCTTTTTTCAAGTAGTTATTTCTGCACTGACTTTTTCATTCATAGCCTGCATTTTCTTCCTAATTTTTTAACTGTTTTTCTGCTGCTTTCTCCCTTTCCTGAATCTCATAGAGATTTTTAAAATAATCATTCTTTGTAATTCTTATCAGGCATTTTATCCGTATCAATTTCTCTGGAATCTGTGGCTAGAAAGTTGTTATGTTCTTTTAGAGATACCATATTACCATTTTTCCCCTATTTTTTATGCTCCTACAATAGTTTTATCTGATGAATCAGATATTTCTACCACCTTTATGAGGTGACCTTCTTGGTCAGTGGCTGTCTCCTGAAGATGTGTCTATAGGTGTCAGTTTGTTCTTCAACGTTGGGTTTATTTCCAGATAGGCACCATACTGTAGCCTCCCTGTAGCGTCTTTGGCTATGATTAATGACTTTGGGCATAGTGTCTACCATGGCAGAGTTAGAAAGATCTACTTTCTCTGAGTGCCATGAAAGAGAGAATTCTAGCAGTGTAGATAGGTGTGGTGTAGACAACAGTGAGTATGGGGAGCCCACTGTGTGCCTACACCTACAGTGGGAGTGGTGGCCCCTACAGGTGACAGTGGTTTCTTCAGGCACTGTTGATGTCAGCTATGCTACTGGTGAGGGCCTCTGGCACTAGAAACCTCAGAGTGGAGAAGATTCTAAAGTACTTTTTCTCTGATCAATCAGTGGTTCAGTTCAGATACTGCATGGGGAAAGTCAGTGGTAGAGAGCACAGTTCCTCCTCTGTGGCACTCACACCCAGTTCTGACAGCAATATGTGTCAAATAAAGAGCAGGGTTGGAATGGCAGTGGGAACCATGGTGTTTCTCTTTGCTGGTAGCAGCGCATGCCCGGGAGCAGGGCTGTGACTAGCACTGGGCAAAATTTCTCTCATGTCTCCTTGACCCTGAATTCCTGAAGGTGATATGATAGCTGGAGCAGGGCTTTTCTTCTCTACTTACAACACTTTTAGAAATACATGGAGATTCAGAGTTTCTCTGCGTCCCTGCAGAATACCCCTGTGGGCAGAGCAGCATGAGAATCAGTGTTTCTTCTGCACTGTGGCAATAACAGACACCTATGCATGGCTCAGTCATGCATTCAGTCCTGGTACTGGTACTACACATAGCTGCTCATATCCTTGGCCTCAGAGAGTAATTACCCAGATATTCTGGTTCTTGAGGGCATAGCTTTCTTTTTCTACCCATGTCACAACACCTGTCCTTTATAGTACAGGGCACCAACAGGTTTAGGTCATAGTCACTCTCATGGATCAAGTTGGGTTTACAAGGCAGTGCAGTGGCATGTCTATGGAGTTCAGAGATGGAAATATGTAGGGTTTCTGACTCCCAGAGCAATCCAAATATTGCTTTCCTCAAGATGGCTCCTGCCTACAGCATTCTTGGTGTTTACTGGGAGACATTAGATTCTTCTACAAAGAAAAACTACTATGCAGATTTCAAGTTACTTATTAGATGTGGTGTAAACCTTGGAAGTTTTTGAGACTTTCTAGTAGCTAGGATTGCCAGTGTCCACACCAATGGAGTTTGGTGGGACTCTCTCTTTCAATTTAGTGGGACTTTCTCCTTAATGCTGGAAAGGGGAGATTTTCCCTCCCCCAACTGTAAAACTAGAGTGGCAGATGCTGGAATGGTTTGTTTCCTTTTCTATGTTGTTGTCCCAGGTCTCTGAATCTTACAAAGGTCCACTCTCTCTATTGCTGATTTTCAGTGTTTTCCCATGGTCACTCACCTCAAAATGCAACAATATATTTTTACTTTAGTTCTTTGTGGAGGGGAAAGTGACTGCTGAGTACCTCTATTCTATAATCTTGAATACCCAAGAATCTTGATTTCTCATATCTAAGGGCAAAAGAAGATAGACATTCCAGCCCAAGAAGACTGAGCAAATTTGACTTTCCTCTGCTTTTTGTTCTCTTGAGGCCTCTAATGGATTGGCTGGTGCTCACCCACATTGGATGACAGAGGATCTTCTTCACTCAGTTTACTGATTCAAATGCCAATCTCTTGTGGGGGCACCCTCACAGACATCCCCAGAATTAATGCTTTACCTACTATTTGAATATCCCTTAATCTATTCAAGTTGACACCTGCAGTTAACCATGACATCACTCTTCTGTAGGTCCACTTACAGATGATCTTACATTCATATCATGCTGCTATTTCTATCTTTGTGTTTATCGGCCGCTCCTTGAAAAGAGCTCCAACAGAAAAGAGACCATATCTCAGTCATCATTTAATTTCCAAGTCTATGCTTATGCCTACATGTAATCAACCTGTAATAAACTATTATTGTTATTTGCATTTGGATAGATAGAGAGGTTTCCCGTGAACTTCAATTTCTAGCCATATGTATCATTCTGAAATCTTTTGGAGGTCCTGTGACAACATTATTCTTAATTTTATCATTCACTCTTAAGATAATGTTTGCTTATGCTTACTTCTATTTCTTTCTTTTTCTGGGTAATTTAATTTGAACAGAAGGAAAGAGGATATATGAGGCTACAATTTGGGCCAATGCCAACATAGATTTTTTAAAAGAAATAGAATTTAAATGAGAGGAGTGAGACTTCCCAGTGAGTAAAAAGGACATCCTGCTTCCAGCATTTCACAAAAGAAAGTAGAACAATTAAAGTGGAGAGGAGAACAAGGATCCTTGAGAGCAGTTTTGTCACACTCTAGAGAAGAGACATGGAGTTAGAAAGGAGGGAAGCAATGATTTTTGGCATTTATTCTTTATACAACTTCCATTGCTTCCCCAGTGGCAAACATTAACATGGGAGAAAGACAATTGTCAAGTTTCTGCCAACTCCCCATATTCTTTCATTGTGGTTATAAGTCCTGAATGATCATTCCATCTTCAAATGTAGAAAGTCACTAAAGGAAATATTATTCATTTCGAGATCTAGGAAGACTATCACTTCACGATGTACACTGTTTAAACAAGTCTTGAAACTCTACTCTGGTCCTGTATCACACAATCATGACCAACAGCCTCCATAACCACAGAGTGGCACAGGCATGCATACATACAAACACAGGGTCTCACAAATCTAGCATTCTGCATGGCCTATGATTCCATTTTCCTACTGATGGTTGGAGCTCTTGTGTTTAGATGAACCAGCTGTCTCCCAAATAGCATTACTAGTGCTTCAATCACGTCTCTAATAATCACTTTCCCTAAACACATTAGTGGGAAATGATGTAAAAAATAATTAAGCATAACTACTCAGTGCATTAGAAATTGATGGTATCTATGTTTTATAAATTAGAGACATGTAAAAGAAAGTGATTATTCTCACATCTGATTGCTACAGAAAGATCTCTTAATTATCATAAAGAATTCATTCCAGGAACAGGAATATTTGAGAAGTTGGTTGTTAAAAGGAAAAAAGTAAAGACTTTAAACAAAAGAGCTACTTAGAAAAATTGAGGAGACAGAGTTACTAGAAAGGTGAGAGGGAAAGTAGAGAAAGGAGATTATACCAGCAACGCCAGCTTCTCTATTGGGGAAATATAGTCTAGAATACATTGGCACAGCCCTTGTGACTCAGGAAACTCATAGACATTTGATTCTAGAAGGCTAATTCTGGCTCACAGTGAAATCTTCCCATAGCTTTAGACACAACTTTTTCATATTTATCACTAACTTGCCTGTGAAAAATATGCTATCCTAAAGTAAGTAGGTAAGTAGAAACTTTATTCACTACTATGCACCAAGTTCAAACACATAGCCAAGGTCATGGAGCAACAGCTCTCAAGAGGAGATGCTGCTTTTGTGGGCAAAGTACTGCTCCTTCACTCCTTCAGGGCATTCCAAGCCCACACATTTTTTTCCCAGTGAACTTAATCTTATTCATGGACATAAACTCTGAGGAAACTACTAAACAAGATGTATGGTGAAGATGCCTGTGTGTGTGTGTGTGTGTGTGTGTGTGTGTGTGTGAGAGAGAGAGAGAGAGAGAGAGAGAGAGAGAGAGAGAACACTAGCATGTTTTTTCCATACTAGTTGAATGCCCAGTGGGAACAGGAAATTGGACTGGGAACTATGTTATTTGCTCTCTGATTATGAAATATGAGAAGAAAAGGTAATTAGAGTTCAAAGGCCCCAATGTTAGATAAATCTATAGCAACATTTGGATAAACGTTATTTATTCAAGCATGTAGGATGAAAACTCTATGGAATCCATGAGAACGTTCTGCAAGACTGGTAAAGAAGGGTCTTATTATTCTATGCAGAGGAACAACAACATTTTGAAGATAATTTACTACAGAATAAAAGAGTTAGAAAATTATTTGTATGCATAATAGATGCCAGGGGAAGTTGGGCATGGTGGTGCATGCCTGTAATTTCAATGGCTAGGGAGGATGAGCAGGAGGATAGTGAGTTCAAAGCCAGTCTCAGCAAAAACAAGGTGCTAAACAACCCATTGAGATCCTGTCTCTAAATAAAATACAAAATAGGCCTGAGGATGTGGCTCAGCAGTTGAGTGCCCCTGAGCTCAATCCCTTGTACAAAAAAAAAAATGCCACATAATATGGTTTTTAAGAAACAGAAACAGCAATTAATAAGGTTAGAATAAACTAAAGTGAAAAGACAACATGATAAGATGGAACAGAAGACAGATAACAGATTCCCATCAACTGAAAGTACTGAATTAAGTTTAAGTGGAAATCATTAAAGATCAGAAGTTGCAGGGAAAATCAATTTAGTTATGTATGGAATCAATGTTTTAAAATATTTAATAATCAGAGGAATAGAATAAATACTTAAATGGAAATTATAATATACAGAAGGAAAACAGAAAGTAGACTGTTAGCAATTATAAGATTTTTCTAAGGAAAAAAAAAACTGAGAATTGCTGATACTAAATCAATAATAAAGAACATAATAGAAGAAAGTTGTGCAGAGCTTTTTAAAAGAAGGGACTTTAATAGCAAGATATTGGGGAAATGGGGAGTCTTATTACCTTCCCAGATAGAATCAATGAGAATGACCTATACCTAGATATAAACCAGAAATAAGATATCTTAATTATAAAGAAATTAAAGGAAGTAATTATAAAGAAATTTTAATTATAAAAAGAAAATTACCCATGTGTCCTTTCAGATGACTCACAAATGACCCACAAAAAAACATGTATCTGATTGGTTTAAGTTTTTCCTCTGTGATACTAAATTATTTAGAACAAAAGAGCCATCATTTTGAGGGAAAAACAATAAAATATGATAACCCATATGTAATAGCATATATGAGATACATATGTGTTAAATATATGTGCCATTCACATATCCACATTCAAAAACTACTTGAAGAAACAAGTTGGCAAAAGGCCTGTAAGTCAAGAATTGGCATGACATTTAGAAAGCACTGATTTCTTCTGCCAATCAGAATCTCTTGTCTTGAGGAAATAATTTTATATGCTAAGATTTATTGAACAAGATATTAATTGAAGTATTATTTTTAGACAAATGTTGTAAGCAAGCTAAATGTCCAACATCTTAGAAATATCAAAAGACAGATTGTTCTTTACTCATTAAAAATATTATTTAGGAAAAATCTTAAACATATGACAAAATACTTCTTGTATACAGTTAAATGAAGATAACATGATAGACATTTATGTAGAATAATATTTACTATGTAAAATAGATTTGAAGAAAGTACAATGAATTTTAATTGTGAGTTCCTCTAAATAAGGGAATTAGGGACTAAGATTTATACTTTTATGCAGTTTCAAAACTTTCTAGGAAAACCTTGAGGAGAGGGATATAGAAGGCGGAATGAATCAGAATTTTAGAACTTAAAAGGACTTTAGAGATGGTCTAATTTTGTGATTTCCAACCATAAAGCTATTTCTAGAATTCCTCAAGCAATATTTAGTGCCTCAAATAATAGCAAGTTGCATTTATTACACATTCACAGAGTGTTAGTCACTATGATGATTCATTTACATATATTCCCTCCAAGTTTAAGAGTCATACATGTACTCATCCAAAAGCCTAGGACCTGTATCTCTGCTCTTTAATTACTGGCCTTCCTAATATTCTTAATTTGCACCACCTAAAGTGTTCTCATGGGCTGATGGTCAATACACCTGGTTTTCACTGGTATATATCCCACTTTACTTCCAGGAGGAGAATACATGGGAGGTTTTTTGCAGAAGCAGTTGTAATGCAAAGTGCTGAGAGCCTGACAGAATTGGCATTCAAATATAACTCAAAAACTTAAAAGCTGGATGATTTTAGGCAAGTCAATTAACCTTTCTGAAATTCTCTATTATCATAGAAGTGTTCTAAGATTTAATTAGATGACACATATGGAGTGCCTGGCACACCGCCTGCCATGTAGACCCCGATTGTAACTATTGATTCTCTTCACCTCTTCACAGAGTCTTCAATATCTGTGTCGATGATCCTTTTGACACCGGGACCTCGTAATCTGGAAAGGGGAGCACTCTGTGCCCCATTTTCAAACATAATGGAACAGCTTCCCTCAACCCTGTAACTTGTTCCAAGTGCTCTCTTCTCTTATAATGTCTAATTGAACACCAAATACTGCCGATTCTCTTGGCAAGAGTTCTAAGGGGCTTCCTGCTTACTTGCAAATCTGCCTCTGATTTAGCCTATTTTCTTTGCCTCTCACAATGCCAGTGGTATCCTCCTTGGAGACTTCAAACAATGTTGTCTAAGCCACAGGGAGCAGGCACTACCTGATATGGAAAGAACTCCCATGCCACCCTGGCATGGATGCAGGCACTTCTGCTTTACTTGCTCCCTCCGGCTGAATCACACCAGGCTCAGACTCATTAATGGAGGGACTAATGTGCAGAACTGACATCTTTTTTCTGTTTAATGGATATGCCCCAGGATACAGACAGTGAAGAAGATTGGCTCAGAGGCATATTTGGCCCCAAACTAATCTAACCCTTCCTCTCATCTTCTCAGTGACTGGAACATACTATTACAATCTCAGCAAACTTCTACCCACCCTGATCTTCCTTCTAGAACATTTTCCAACTCCCTTTGCAGTTCTCCACATTATAATAACCATCCTTTAGTCTTCAATTGCAATCCCATTTCCCCCAGGAAGCATTTTCTCATTACTCCAACCTTCTCCATCCTCTGCTTGAACAGTAGCCTTGTACCACTAGGTTACTGCTCTTATGCAACTGTCTTTGAAATTGAAGACTGGAGTTAGACATAATGAATCTCTTGACTCTTGTTCTCATTTGCTGTGTGATCTTGAGAGAGTGAGTAATATTTTCTAAATGCAAGTTTTATTTTCCATTTGTAAATTAGTAATATTAATAACATATACCTTAGAGGAGTGCTATGAAGATTAAACAAATAATCCATAAAAACACAACATAGAAATTTTTTTCATATAGTTAAGTGTTTAATTTTCTAAGTTACTCAAAATTTTCACTGTAAGATCTTACTGTGCAACATCATCCATCCATCCATGAGCCCATCCAAACTTCAACACTTTGAGACACAGAGATAAATCAAACCCAGTCTTTGTCCTCAAGGACAGTCTTACTGGGGAGTCAGAAAGGCAAACAGGTTTATCAGGATGTGATCCATCTGAAAGACTCAGAGCCTACCACTTTGGAACCTATTAGTTGACCCTAGTGATATAACAGCTAAGACAGGGCATTCACATTTGACCACCCTGTGCTTCCTCCTCATCACTCTTTGCTACTGAGGTCTCTTGATCCTAGACAAAAAACTTGGATGCTATGGCTACATAGGGGTGTGGAGGGACTTGTTCCATGTCCTGATTTCATAGTAACCTTCTCTTTTGCCATGTGGGAAATGGAACAACTTCCCAGCATAGGCTGGTGAAATTCCTAGAAACTTTGCCAGAATTTTAGTTCATCCAAACTAATTATTCCAAGCTAAGGGGCAGTTCCAAATCTGGATGTAATCCTAGAATCAGAAAGCAAAAGTTGCAGGTCAGCTGTGAAGCCTATTCAATACCTCTCACCCCTCAGGTTTATCTAAACCATACTAAACAAGGACTGAGATTAGTCCTTGGAAGATTTTCAGAGAAGTCAGTTCCACAGATGTCCTTTTCACTATGAGATTAATCATAAAACCTCTGAATCATCATGCAAAGCTGTGAGAGTGCACAAATATAGAAATAGTGTCCAATTAGCTCAGGGGATTACAACAGCCTGTGAGGGCAGTCTTAGGGCTGTGGTTCCCATGTAAGCCAGCTGGCCTTTCTTGATGCCAGCAGATCTAATGCTGATAGGACTAGGGCAGAGTGTGGGCAGCGCTGCAGTCCCCATGACCAAAAATCAAAAGCCATTTTCTGTATAGCCTCTGTGTCTTTGCAACATAGTGTTTTTTCCCAATTGGCACCTTTTGCCCACCTGGTCTACCTGTTCAAGGGCAGGGCTTATGTGTTCCCTTATGTGTCTTCCTTTTTGTGAAAGTTCTGTTCAGGAAACTTTGGTAAGGTCTTGTTTTGGTTTTAGATATGCACATGGATATATTTTATTACCTCTGTGCATGCCTATGTTCTCAGACTTGGACTCCTCAAAGGCAGGAGTGTCTTCTCTCTTCCAATGTTTGACACAGAGTTGGTTCAGAAGAGATGAGTAAATAGGACAAGAGGAATAAATAATAAGGTTAGAATTCCATTGGGGAATTGTTCTGGGGAAGGAATAGGACTGCCATCAGCAAAGAACTAAGACAAATGGAGTTACCTCTGATAGTCTCCTGGGTTAGGAGGTGAAATGGGCAGCTTTTGAGTTGGAATGGAAAATATCAGCTCAGCCCCTTATTGACTGTTTCCCACAGTTTAGCAACTCTTTAATCTCCCAGAAACCCCCCCAGACACCTGACTTTGCTTTTATTTTTTCCTAATTAACTTCCTATATTTTTATTATCTATGTTCTTACGTTATCAACATCTTTTTATCTGTATGGTACACCATTATATACTATTTGACAATACAAATATAATAGATGTCAGTAGCCTTCAGAAAATAGATAAGAGTAAACTGTAGTAAAATAATTAGGAAATAAGTTTTGAGTACATTTTACCCTTTTAAAATGTAATTTAATATATAATTCATTATAATTATGTATATATACTTCATTAAATTGTAAATATACATAGATGCTCATCAATTTACAAGGGGGCTATCTCTCAATAAGTTGAAAGTATTAAAACTTGAAAATATGTTTACTATATGTAATCTACAGAATATCAGTAACTTATCAACTCAGTATATGATAGAGCATCTGTTTTTTTGTTTTTTGTTT
This sequence comes from Marmota flaviventris, assembly GCF_047511675.1. Classification (NCBI taxonomy): domain Eukaryota; kingdom Metazoa; phylum Chordata; class Mammalia; order Rodentia; family Sciuridae; genus Marmota; species Marmota flaviventris. The sequence continues at coordinate 42,037,188 of NC_092502.1, forward strand.
TTTTGCCCTGCTGATCTTGTAGCTGGCTGGAAGCTGTGGCCACTGCAGCTGCTTAGCAAGACAAGAGAGTATCACATACTGCTTAGCCCAGGAACATATAAAAATTCAAAATTCAAAGTACAGTTTCAGCTGAATGTATACTGCTTTTGTACCATCATAAAATACAAAAAAAATCATAAGTGAAACCAATGTAAGACAGGGACCATCTGTAATTTAATTTTAACATGGCTGTGTTTTAACAACCAACTTGGTAAATTTCTAAATACATGACAATCAGCTCTCGTGAGTTGCATGAGTCAGCTCCAGCAAACCACTGACAGAATGACTAGCTCAGATCATTGCCTTGGACTATCCCTTTGGGACTCTGCGTACCATTGGGAATATTTCTCATTCTACCACTAGAGACTTGAGCTTTAAATTTGTCTAGACATTTGCAAGATCAAAGAACTCTGAGCATCAAAGGAACTGTCACTCTACCCATCACATCCTAGGCTACAAAAAAGGTTCATCTTTATACCAGTTGCTACAGGCTTGGTCCCCTGGGGTCAGAGGGCTCTGACAGGGAGATGTGTATGTGTTTGGGACTGCTACTGGGAATGATACCTGCAAGTGAGTGACGGAACAGGATTGGGCAGAGGAAGTTGAATTGGGATGTAACTGCAATGAGATCCCATGGGGAGCTCCAAAGCTGAGAAGGTCCTTTGGAGTCATCCTGTATTTATGCAAAATGACCAGGCTTTTGTGTGACCATGATCTGGTTCACTGGCTGTGGGCCATTCCTGAGGAGGAAGTGTGGCATTGGAAAGGCAGTAATTGAGGAGAGACTCAGCTGGGAGCCATCCAGCATGCTAAATACCACTGAGAGCTGGAAGATCAATGTTGTGGTCCTATAGGGGTGACTGGTCTGCACCCCATGGCATCCCTTCCACTGGAACGGACCCTGGATTAGCATCTGTTGGTGTTATGGTTTGGATATGAGATGTCCCCGAAAGCTCACATGTGAGACAATGCAAGAAGGTTTGGAGGAGAAATGTTTGGGTTGTAGCCTTAACATAATCAGTGAATTAATCTCTGATGGGATTAACTGAATGGTGACTGGAGGCAGGAGTGTGGCAGGAGGAAGCGACTCATTGGGGGCATGGCTATAGTGTATATATTTCAACTCTAAGCAACCCCTGCTGACCCCAACCCCATGGCAACACAACTCTAACCCTTTTCTTCCTGCTGTGGACATCACCTACTGCCACCATCAGGCCTGCCTCACTGCTGTCTCTCCTCTTCTTGGTCTCAAGCTTTCTGTGCTCTCTGCAATGGCCAGGGTCCCAGGAGGAACAAAAATGTAGCCATAACCTGGATAATTGAGGGAGAATTGGGTAAAGGGACTTTTTACAAAGATGTGGCCAGGATAGGGGAGTTGTTCAGGAATGGGAGTAGAAGCAGTGCTATAGGAACCTGAACAGCCATGGAGAAGGGCACATGATAGAAACTATGGCTTGTGCTTGAGGCTCACAGCCAACCTGGGACAGTACAGCAGAGATGGAGGCAAGGAAATCAACCCAGCATAAATCTTCTCCTCTCATCGGGTCTCCTGCAGTTGACTTGCACTGGCTGAACTCCACCAGAGGCAGGAAGGAAAGAGAGCCTACTAAAGCAATAAGCAGAGGTCCAACACCCAGGAACAGGGCAGCATTGAAGGGAAGTGGGGAATAGATACCATGCAACAGAGAGGAGGCGACCCAGGGCACTCTCCATCTAGCCTTCTTTTTGTACCTACCAACTCAGGGAAAAAGAAAGTGATTATTTTATTCCAGGGAAAGTCATCTAATATAATGGACAGGCTTTTTTGGTTTAATCTTATTTAACCTGCCATATAATTTTGAGAAAACCATTTAATCCGTATGCACCTGTTTTCACCTCTGCAAAATGATGATAATACGTATTGTATAGGATTTTTATGAGACCATTATGGTAGGTATAAAGCCCATAGAATGTGAGATGGCATACAAGAGGCCTGTGTAAATGGCAAATACCCTTGCCAGGTCCATCTTTCATCGTGTGTCCTTAATCATATCAGTATTCCCTCTTGCTTTTGCAGTTTCATTCTCTTCCAGAAATTATTCCCTTCTCTCAGCAAACATGCTTGGACATCCCTTTCCCTAATTCAACTTTCATTCAGTTCACAAAAATAAGTGTGGCCATTGGCATATTTATAGCTCTGCTCACTACTCATGCAGGGCCAGAGCCTGGGTGTGGAGGCAGCCCTGGAAAACAAGCAAGCTCATCATTTTTGATCTACTCAAGGACTACAACCAGCCAATAACCTCAGCTCTCTGATTGGGTCAGATGGCAGAAACCCAGTGAAGGTGATATGTGTTAGCAAAGGTGGCACCAAAATAGGGCATCCCATTCAACCAGTTCTGGGTATGTTGAGCCAGAGAAGGGCAAAGACAAATCTGGAAAAGACTGACTGCCTTTGGATGTGATTAGCTACCCAGCATGCATGTTTATGGTTTGTTGGTCTTTTCCAATCACATCCTGAGTGTGAACAATCCTCCAGCTCGAGGAGCCAAGATGGGTTCTTTACTGATGATGTGATAAGAAAGTCACAGCCCTGACGTAGATGTCTTGCTACCTTCAGGATAGACTGTTAGTTTGTGAGGGCTGCTATAACAAAGTACCACAGAGTGTATCCTTGGAACAGTGGAAATTATTGTCTCATAACTGTGGAGCTAAATATCCAAAATTGGAATGTCAGCAGGATTGGTTCTTTCCATGTGTGGTGAGGGGAAGGTGTGTTCCAGATCGTTCTTCTTTGACTATAGAAGGCCATCTTCTCCCTATGTCTCTTCTCATCATCTTGCCTCGATGAATGTCTCTGAGTCCAAATTTCCCCTTCTAATGAGGACACCAGGCATATTGGACTAGATCCCATCCTAATGATCTGGTTTAAATTGATCACCAAATAAAGTTATATTTTCAGCTGTTAGGATTCAACATTTGAATTCTGATAAGACACATTCAACATATAACACCTTCTAATGGCTCTTGAGTCCATGGAAGCACATATAAATAAAAATATCTAGAAAATTCTCAAGTTGGCTGCATTGCCATAAATTAATTTTCTAACCAGCTACTTTTTACCAAAGGCATACTCCTTTGTCCTACTCCTTTATCATTTTTGTTAGTGTCTGTGTATGACAAATGGACTGAAGAATTCACACAGTCCAGAACAATTGACCACACTGACCTCTTCCCTGTGCACAGAGCTGGTCCCTGAGGAGCTCTGAATGAATTCACAGGCAGAGAACTCAGAGTTGCAGTCTGAGCCTGTCTATTTACCTGTATCCGCCTCTGTCATATCCTTGGGTAATACTGTCTGAGAGCCATTATTTGTCTTGTCAACACAGACCAGGAATAGAACATTAAAGTTGAGCTCTACCTATTCTGCCTTTTCTGTATCTTGTCCTATACCTCAGGTCCAGAATCCCAGGGCATTCCTGGCACCTATCCCCAAGGCAGCATGAAAAAAAGGTTTTTCTCTCCAGGGCTTGAAATGTTCAGATGGATTTCTCTGGCTCCAGGCTTCTGAGTCTACAGATGTTCCGCTGCAGAAAGTTAATATTTTTCTGCTCAAGACTGAAGCAAGGCAGGCAGGATGCACACAGGGAATTCTATTTACCATAGCCAGCATCTGCAGAGAACAATGTGCCAAGTGCTGGGTTAAGCACAGGGGAGATGGGCGGATGAACCACAAAACTCTGCTCTTAACAAGCCTACAACTCCTCTGAGGCTCATTATGGACTGCGAGGAACTGAGGCTGAGGGGAGGCTGGAAAGGAGTGGACCTGTGCTCACATGGCCCTGCCTGGACTGGCCTATTTGTGTTCTACTTTGCGGGATGGGTCTTACAGGTTCTTCTTAACACTGAATAGCACAAACTATGGCATGTAGAAATGGTGACCTCTTGAATAATTTTCAGTTTAAACCTGTAATGTCAGACTGGTGGTGAGATTTCTCCTAGAAGGATTGAAGATATACATTGTCCATCATCCTGGGCAAAAAATGATTTGGAAGGCAGGCTCTAGGTTGGGGCAAGACAAAATTTTCCCCCTTTCCCATGGTTCATCTGGTCCAAATTCTGAAGAATGTTTGAGTCCTGGTTGAGGAGTTGGGTGAGGTAGTGCACTCTGCTACAAGGAAGCCACTTGGTGATGAGTAAAAGAGATAGCAGATAGGTTCCTCAAGGATGGGGCTTGCCTGTCCAGCAGTTGAGTGCTATTCCTCTGTATTACACTACTTTCTCAACATTCTTGAAACTTTGGTAGAATTTCAAAGTTATAGCCTGGCCTGTAGCCTTTTACAGGAAATGACAGAGGGGAGAGAAGAGAGTCCTGATTAATAGGGAAGGAGATAAGGGAACTGAATGTCTTCCAGCACCAAATGGTGGCATCCTCTGGGGACAGGTAGAGAGTCATTTCCTGAAAGAGAAACTTGTGGAACACATGTCATTGCAATTTAAGTCGCATAGTAGTAAACAGTCAGTTGAAAAGTAGCCTGAAAAATTTTGTGCACCAGGTCAGCACAGGGAGAGTGTAGAATGCAAATGAGGCATACTTGAGTGCTTCTCAGCAAGAAAGTATGGCCAGGTGGTTACAGTGGCTCAGGAATAAGATAGCTTTGGCTTGGGGGGCTTGCTGACTCTGTGCTTGTGCGTAAGTTGGCTCTCCTAAGCTTCAGTTTCCTGATCTATAAAATGGAGATGATAATAACACCTTGTAAGAGTCTGGTAGAATACAGTGAGATACCATTCATTTGTAATTTAGAAGTAATGCATTGATCATTTGCAGGTATACCAGGTCTCTAAGTGCCAGAGTCATCAGTGAATAAAAGCAGACAAAAACTCTGCTCCCAGCGCTCACACCCCACCCTGCTGCCACCACCAAGTTTACATCCATATAGTATTTAGCAGGAAACCTCCAAAAAAGTTAACAAACAATATTGTTAGATAGCATTGGGGAAATGGATAAAAGAGTGATGGAGGACATGAGAAAGGAGGTGAGGGAAAGGCATTTTGGGGCAGAGCCAGCCACACAAGCAAACTTGGGGATGACAGAACACACACAACTGGGACTTGGATAGGCTCTCCACATCTCACTATGACCAGCCATGTCAGGCCAGTCCTGTGGAGTTGGAGAGCAGCTGGCTGACCTTGCAGCTTAGAAGCATTATGTCAGCCCAGAAAATCCGATGGAGCTGAATGTGCTTTCAAATGGTCCTCAGGAAATGGTGAATCGGGCTGAATACTGGAGTGAAATTCAGAAGGATCCTGTTTCACTATTCCAATTCTTGCAAATGGTGGTAGCCTTCCTATTATTTAACAGGATTGAATGGGAAGAACAATTAGAGGGTAAGAAAATTATGCGGGACTTCAGCCTGAGAGAGCATAGAAGTCAGTGATTGCATTATTGTCATGGAACGTGTGACAAGGAAATTTTGAGAATGTTGATCCTCTTGCTGAGATAGCCAGCCTGTAGAAGATTCTGGCCACACTATAACAAACTATTTCCTAATTCAACTAACTAAAGGCTCTCACCGCCTAAGGAAATTGTGCAGCATTCTTGCCATCACATCTCAGGACCCCCTGCCATTCAGAGCAAGCCAGTGTGGCTGTGATGTCTGCAGGGGTCATCTGCAGAGAAATCTCTATTTGTTTCTGGCTTAAGCAGTTCGCCAAGTGTCCTGAACCAGTCACCACCTGTGGTTTGTGAGCAGGTGGCTTGCCCTGTTTACTGTGCAAGAACACTTAACAGGATCCTAACATCTGCCTGGATCACAACATATCCCTCAGGGGAAAGCCAGGCAACAGGAAGTCAGCTCTGCACCATTGCATTCTGGAGCCAAGCACTGGCACTGCTTATTATGGAGCAAAATCCAGAGGGTGTCTTATGACCTGTCCAGAAGTGATAAATGTGGAAGAAGGCTAACATTAATTATGCAATGATTAGAACTAACATAAGTTCTTACTATGAATAAAGTACCATTGTAAGCATTCCACATATGTTACTTAATCTTCACAAAACCTCTATACGTTAGGTACAATTATCAATTCTATTTGGCAGGTGAAGAAACTGAGACCATGAAAGTTGAAGTAACTGGTCCAAATCCACTCAACGGATCAAGGTTGGAACCAGGGCTTGAATCCAGATTGTCTCCCCTCAGACCCTTGTTTCTCGCGGGGATTCCCAGAGAGTTTCCATTGGTTGGGGAAATGCTGGAGGAGGGATTTCCGGTTGGTGTGGGGTTCCGAGAGGAGTTGCGAGGCATTTGGGAGAATTCCCGGGGAGCGTGTGTGGAGTGTGCTGGTGGAGTTCAGAAATAAAGTTTGTTCCTGCTTCAGTGGCTCGTGATATGTGCCCAGCCAGACTGTGGCATTTGGTGGCCTGTACGGGGAACGCCTGAAGCTCGGAGGTAAGTGAAATTGTTTCAAGCTGCCTATCCCTAGAACTTTCTCAGGCAAATTGGGAAAAATGGTTGGCTCAAGGTTTGAAGTTGTTCACCCCTGAGGAAGAGATAGAAATAGACCACAAATGCACATGTCAAGAAAATAGGAAAATTGATACAATGATTTTTTGTTCCGATTTTGTATCATTCTGTTTCGGTTTTGTTTTGTGTTATCTTGTTGGGTTGCGTTATCTTTATAGTAGATTAGAAATTAGTATAAAAACAAACTGAAAGAGTGTTAAGTAAATTGTTAGAGGTCCAGACTATGGTAGAAAACATGTTAGATCAAGCAAAAGAGAAGGTCTCTTGAGCTAGTCAGATAGAGGAAGAAAATTTAAAGGAAGAAAGCTTAGAGGATAAACAGCTATCAGGGGGGAAGCTACAACAGGAGGCTGTTGCTAACTCTGTTCTATCACCAGAGGGCTTAATTCAACCAACAACTCCACCTATAGAGACAGCTGAGTGGCCCTCAACCCCCGTAGTTGATAGATGGGATCCTGAGACAGGACCTCAAAGATTAGCATGCCCTGTACTTGAGCAGGCAGAAGGGCAGCAAATTCACCTTGTTTTAGATTTCAAAACAGTGAAGCAGTTAAAGGAGGCTGTAACAACCTATGGTACCCAAGCACCCTTCACTGTAATCATGGTCGAATCCATTGCCAACTTGGACATGATGCCAGCAGACTGGGCTAGCATGTGTAAATCTGTGCTAAATGGAGGACAATATTTGCTATGGAAGGTTGCCAATGAGGAATTTTGCACGGAGACGGCTAGGCGAAATGCAGCAGCTGGTTATCCTCAGAGAAATCTAGATATGTTGTTAGGAAAAGGACCTTATGAGGGTCAGCTGCAACAAATTGAATATGATCCAGCAATATATTCACAAATTGCTGCAGATGCAGTTAGGGCATGGAAGACTTTACAAGGACATGGAGATTTACAAGGTCAATTATCTAAGGTAATACAGGGAGCTAATGAACCTTAATCTGAATTTGTAGATAGGCTTATTCAAACAGCTGCCAGAGTTTTGGGGGATACAGAACAAGCAATGTCATTAATAAAACAACTGGCTTATGAGCAAGCAAATTGTTGGTGCAGAGAGGTCATTAGACCATGGAAACATGGAGATTTAAACACATATATTAAATTATGTAGAGACATTAATGAACAAGGGCAAGTCTTGGCAGCTGCAGTACAACAGGCTTTAGATGCCAGGCCAAAAACATGCTACAATTGTGAACAAACAGGACATTTTAAAAGGAATTGCCCCATAGGAGGAGGGTTTAACAAAACTAGGTATCAAAGGGGTAGAATACCAGGTATTTGCCCACGATGCTGTAGAGGGAGGCATTGGGCTAATGAATGCCATTCTCAAACCACGATAGAGGGTACTCTGTTATCAAAAAGCAGACAAGGACCAGGTGTTTACCCACAATATCATGGAGAAAGGCATCGGGCTCCATTGACAAAAAACGGAAAGGGGGGCCCAATGCTCCAGGGCCCATGACCACAAATATACGGGGCACTGGAGGAACCCAGAAACACCATGGAGGAACCCAGCAACACCATCAGGGTAGTGCCCAGGACACATTATCCATCAGATCTCTTATCAGATGAACCAGAGGGAGTGCAGGGTTGGACATCTGCACCTCCGCCAGAGCAGTACTAACTCCAGAGATGGGAGTTCAAATCATTCCCACAGGAGTAAAAAGACCTCTTCCCCAAGGAACAGTAGGCTTATTGTTAGGACGCAGTTCTTCTACTCTAAAAGGACTTATGATAAGTCCTGGGGTAATTGATCCCAATTATGAAGGTGAAATAAAAATTATAGCTAGTTCTCCAAAGGGTATATCAGTAATTTCACCAGGAGATAGAATAGCACAGTTATTAATAATATCCAGCCTACATGATAAATTTTCCAGTAGTACTATTAAAAGAGGTTCCAGGGGATTAGGCTCCACAGGTGTAGATTGGGCTATGCTGTTTTTAAATTTAGATTCTTGCCCAATGCTAAAACTAAATATTCAAGGACATGAATTTAATGAGCTACTGGATACAGGTGCAGACTTAGCATCATATCTCTTCAAGAATGGCCAAAACATTGGCCATTACAACAAGCCACTCAAACGCTTCGAGGCCTAAGAGTGGTGACTAATCCCCATAGAAGTGCAATGGTATTAGATTGGAAGGATCCTGAAGGATGTGAAGGAACTATACAGCCATATGTATTGGTTCATCTTCCTATAAATTTATGGGGATGAGATGTCCTAGATCAATTAGGTTTGACATTAACAAATAACATCAATCCAAATGCACCCACTATTAGGGCTAGACAAGGTTTTAGGAAAGAAAAAAGATTAGGAGAACAAGAACAAGGTATAGCAGCACCAATTCAAATAGATCAAGGAATAGATAGACATGGACTGGGTTTTCAGAAGGGGTCACTGAGAAAATAAAAATTACTTGGAAATCAGAAAGACCAGTATGGGTTCCTCAGTGGCCCCTGACTAAAGAAAAGATACAAGCAGCCCATGACGTGGTCAAACAACAATTAGTGGAGGGACATATACAACCTTCCATATCTCCCTCTACTACTACCATTTTTGTCATTAAAAAGAAATCTGGTAAATGGAGATTATTGCAAGATTTAAGAGTCATTAATAATGAGATGGTTATTATGGGACCTGCTCAATCAGGGATTCCTCAATTGTCTGCTTTGCCAAAAACCTGGTATGTTTTAGCTATAGATATTAAAGATTGCTTTTTTTCAATTCCAATTCATCCTGAGGATAGTCCACGTTTTGCATTTACTATCCCTGCACTGAATCATGAAGGTCCTGATCAGAGATATGAATGGAAAGTACTCCCTCAAGGGATGGCTAACAGCCCAACTATGTGTCAAATTTATATTAACAAAGCAATCCAGCCACTTAGAAATTAAAATCCTGAACTACAAATATTTCATTATATGGATGATGTACTATTAGCACACAAAGATAAAAACACATTGCTAGAATGTTATGACACACTTACAAACTTATTAAAAAATGATAATCTAGAGATAGCAATAGGTAAAGTACAATTAAATTTTCCAATTAATTATTTAGGATTTCTATTATCCTCAACCATGGTCCGTCCACCAAAAATTCAAATACGAGTAGATCAACTCAAATCACTTAACGACTTTCAAAAGTTATTAGGAGACATAAATTTGATAAGGCCTTATCTAGGCATACCAATAGGAGAGTTGGGACCTTTATTTAATATCCTAAAAGGTTTATCAGATCCAAATTCACCCCGTATGTTAACGCCTGAAGCAAGAAAGGCATTAAAAATCATTGAAACTCTTGTGGGCGGAGGATCCAACATGGCAGCGGGCGGGAGAGATCAAGTCTCTGACCTCTCCAGCTGCACGGGCATAGGGAGTCGTAAATTGTCTAAATGCTGTTTGCTCAGGATCACTAGGCAATGCTGAGCTGACGTGGATGTGGGGCGAACAGTCTGGGCCCCTCAGAACACACACACCGAGCCCGGATCAGCTGCATTCAAACTCCGGTTCACCTGCTTCTCGTGACTCAGCACTAACGATCCCCCTGAAATAACTGGTCGGCCCCTCTGAACTTACAGAGGTAAAAGCCAACCAAGCCGTCATAGGCAGTCGCCACAGGATTGAAATGGGGCTTGGGAGAGACAGTCAGGACCCACCCATTGCATTGGTCACCCAGCAAAGGGAACGAACGGTCACCATTTGCACAGGATACCACCATGGCACAGAACTGACGTCACGGGAGGAGGAGATAGCTTCATTGAAACCAGCGTGACAGGTGTGTAATCCCCTAGCCATCTCTCTCCACACAGCGGGGAAACCTTAAGGGCCCCTCCCAGCTCTCCCGTAAGAGCCCCTCCTAGCTATCCTGTGAGCGTGATAGCCAGACCGAGGGAATCAGGAGTGGTGCGGGACTCGCGGCGCGGAACTCCCAGCTACCGCTCCCACCAGTGCTGACAACTGAGGTCTCTTGCACCAGCTACCAGGGGCGTGGCTACCAGAGGGCAAGCAAATTCGCTGGGGGTTCTCAGCCCCAAGCTCTACAAACTTAGGGTCTGAGGGAGGCAAACAGGGAGAGTGTGCCCAGGCGTTCATGAAAACAGGGCTCCCAGGAGCAGCAGACCTGGTGTGTAGCCAGTATTGTGGTGAGCATCACAGGTGAGCGGGGCCTGGCTTGAGGAAACACAAGAGAAGGCCCTAGGCACTCAGGATTGGAGACCTGCCCAGTCTGGGACGAAGAGCTGCTGCACAGTGAATGGTTCCCACCTATTGAGAGGAGAAGCTTGGACCAGTGGGCACAGCTCCAACTACTGGAAGAGGTTAATCGAACTCTATGACTGCATTTATTATTATTATTATTTTTCTTTTTCTTTCATTTTCATTTTTTTGTTGGTGTTGTTGTTCTTTAACTTTTTTTAATGTTTTTATTTTTTTTAATTTTTTAATTTTATTATTGTTATTTTTTAATTTTAATTTTCATTTTTTATTATAATTATTATTTTTTTAAAAAAATTTTTTCTTTCTTTATTTTCTATTTTTTTCTTTTGTCTTTTCATTTCTTTTCAATTTTCTTATTCCCTCTTCCTTGAATTCTACCTGCCTACTCTCATTCTCTTTAGTGACTTCTTCCCTTCCCTTCTAATATCTTTCCTCCCAAGCATCAAATAAATTTATAAGGGTAAACAGTAACTCAGCAGTCAAATAGAACAAGAAGTAATATGAGCAGCATAAAAAAGCAAGGAAGAAAAGGAGTACAAACAATGAAGGACAGCCTAAATATTCAGGAGGATCTAGAATCATCAGAAAAATGGTCATATAAAGAACTCAAGGAATACCTTAGAAAGATGGAATGGAACCTTAAAGAGGATACGAGACAGCAAATCCAAACAGTGAAAGAACACATTGAAAATGAATTACATAAACAGATAAAAGAAGAAGTTAAGCATCTTTATCAGGAGATAGAGATTATAAAAAAAATCAAACAATAATTCTAGAAATGAAGGAAATGATAAACCAAATTAAAAATTCAATTGAGACTATCACTAACAGAGTGGAACAAGTAGAAGCCAGAACGTCAGATAATGAAGACAAAATGTATCATCTTGAAAAGAGTCTAGCTAACTCAGAAAGGCTGGTAAAAAAATCACAAGAAAAACATCCAAAAAAACCCAAACTTATGAGTCATCGGGATAGAGGAAGGTACAGAGATTCAAATGAAGGGAATGAGTAACCTGCTGAATGAAATAATTACAGAAAACTTTCCAGAAATAAAAAAGAAAACAGATATACAAATTGTAGATGCATACAGGACACCAAGCACAAAAAATCACAGTAGACCAACGCCAAGACACATTGTTATGAAGATATCTAATATACAGAACAAAGAGAAAATATTAAAAGCTACAAGAGAAAGGAGGCAGATTACATTCAGGGGTAAATCAATAAGGTTAACAACAGATTTTTCATCACAGATGCTGAAAGCGAGAAGATCCCGGAACAACGTATTTCAAACACTGAAAGACAATGGATGCCAACCAAGAATTCTGTATCCAGCAAAATTAAGCTTCAGGTATGACAACGAAATAAAAATCTTTCATGATAAACAAAAGCTAAAAGAATTTGCGGCCAGAAAACCAGCATTGCAAAGCATCTTGAGCAAAACACTACACGAGGAAGAAATGAAAAACAATAACCAAAACCATCAGTGGGAACTGCCTCTGTAAAGACAGAGGGCAGGGGAAAAGCTAATCATGGAGAAACAAACTAAATTTAAAAAAAAGAAGAAGATAAATAATCAAACATGGCTGGAAGTACAAACCATATATCAATAGTAACTCTAAACGTTAATGGCTTACACTCTCCAATAAAGCGACATAGGCTGGTAACATGGATTAAAAAAACAAATCCAACAATATGCTGCCTCCAGGAGACACATCTGATTGGAAAAGACATACACAGGCAGAAGGTGAAAGGTTGGGAAAAAATATATCACGCACACGGTCCTCGTAAGCAAGCAGGGGTGGCCATCCTCATATCAAATAAAATCGACTTCAAGACTAAGTTAATCAAAAGGGATAAGGAAGGACATTATATACTGTTAAAAGGAACCATTCATCAACAAGTCATAACAATTATCAATATTTATGCACCAAATAATGGTGCTGTGACGTTCATAAAACAAATTCTCCTCAAGTTCCAGAACCAAATAGACCACAACACAATAATTATGGGTGACTTCAACACACCTCTCTCACCATTGGACAGATCCTCCAAACAAAAGTTGAATAAAGAAACTATAGAACTCAATATCACAATCAATAACCTAGACTTAACTGACATATATAGAATATATCAACCATCATCAAGTGGATATACTTTTTTCTCAGCAGCACATGGATCCTTCTCAAAAATAGACAATATATTATGCCATAGGGCAACCCTCAGTAAATATAAAGGGGTGGAGATAATACCATGCATTTTATCTGATCATAATGGAATGAAACTGGAAATCAATGATAAAAGAAGGAAGGGAAAATCCTACATCACATGGAAAATGAACAATATGTTACTGAATGATCAATGGGTTACAGAAGACATAAAGGAGGAAATCAAAAAATTCTTAGAGATAAATGAAAATACAGACACAACATATCGGAATCTATGGGACACAATGAAAGCAGTTTTAAGAGGGAAATTCATCGCCTGGAGGTCATTCCTCAAAAAAAGGAAAAACCAACAAATAAATGAGCTCACACTTCATCTAAGAGCCCTAGAAAAGGAAGAGCAAAACAACAGCAAATGTAGCAGAAGGCAAGAAATAATTAAAATCAGAGCGGAAATCAATGAAATTGAAACAAAAGAAACTATTGAAAAAATTAACAAAACTAAAAGGTGGTTCTTCAAAAAAATATATAAGATCGACAGACCCTTAGCCATGCTAACGAAGAGAAGAAGAGAGAGAACTCAAATTACTAACATACGGGATGAAAAAGGCAATATCACAACAGATGCTACAGAAATACAGAAGACAATTAGAAATTATTTTGAAAACCTATATTCCAATAAAATAGAAGATAGTGAAGACGTCGATAAAATTCTTAAGTCATATGATTTGCCCAGACTGAGTCAGGAGGATACTCACAACTTAAACAGACCAATATCAATAGATGAAATAGAAGAAGCAATCAAAAGACTACCAACCAAGAAAAGCCCAGGACCGGATGGGTATACAGCAGAGTTTTACAAAACCTTTAAAGAAGAATTAATACCAATACTTTTCAAGTTATTTCAGGAAATAGAAAAAGAGGGAGCTCTGCCAAATTCATTCTATGAGGCCAACATCACCCTGATTCCGAAACCAGACAAAGACACCTCAAAGAAAGAAAACTACAGACCAATATCTCTGATGAATCTAGATGCAAAAATCCGCAATAAAATTCTGGTGAATCGGATACAAAGGCACATCAAAAAAATTGTGCACCATGATCAAGTAGGATTCATACCTGGGATGCAAGGATGGTTCAATATACGGAAATCAATAAACGTTATTCACCACATCAATAGACTTAAAGATAAGAACCATATGATCATCTTGATAGACACAGAAAAAGCATTCAACAAAGTACAGCATCCCTTTATGTTCAAAACATTAGAAAAACTAGGGATAACAGGAACTTACCTCGACATAGTAAAAGCTATCTATGCTAAGCCTCAGGCTAGCATCATTCTGAATGGAGAAAAATTGAAGGCATTCCCTCTAAAATCTGGAACAAGAAAGGGATGCCCTCTATTACCCCTTCTATTCAATATAGTTCTCGAAACACTGGCCAGAGCAATTAGACAGACGAAAGAAATTAAAGGCATAAAAATAGGAAAAAAAGAACTTAAATTATCACTATTTGCGGTTAACATGATTCTATACCTATAAGACCCAAAAGGGTCTACAAAAAAACTACTAGAACTAATAAATGAATTCAGCAAAGTGGCAGGATATAAAATCAACACGCATAAATCAAAGGCATTTCTGTATATCAGCAACAAAACTTCTGAAACGGAAATGAGGAAAAACAATCCATTCACAATATCCTCAAAAAAAAAATAAAATACTTGGGAATCAACCTAACAAAAGAGGTGAAAGATTTATACAATGAAACCTACAGAACCCTAAAAAGAGAAGTAGAAGAAGATCTTAGAAGATGGAAAAAAATACCCTGTTCATGGATAGGCAGAACTAACATCATCAAAATGGCAATATTACCAAAAGTTATTTATAGGTTTAATGCAATGCCAATCAAAATCCCAACGGCATTTCTTGTAGAAATAGATAAAGCAATCATGAAATTCATATGGAAAAATAAAAGACCCAGAATAGCAAAAGCAATTCTAAGCAGGAAGTGTGAATCAGGCGGTATAGTGATACCAGATTTCAAACTATATTATAGAGCAATAGTAACAAAAACAGCATGGTACTGGTACCAAAACAGGCGGGTGGACCAATGGTACAGAATAGAGGATACAGAGACTAATCCACAAAGCTACAACTATCTTATATTTGATAAAGGAGCTAAAAGCATACAATGGAGGAAGGATAGCATCTTCAACAAATGGCATTGGGAAAACTGGAAATTCATATGCAACAAAATGAAACTGAATCCCCTCCTCTCGCCATGCACAAAAGTTAACTCAAAGTGGATCAAGGAGCTAGATATCAAATCAGAGACTCTGCGTCTGATAGAAGAAAAAGTTGGCTCCGATCTACATATTGTGGGGTCGGGCTCCAAATTCCTTAATAGGACACCCATAGCACAAGAGTTAATAACAAGAATCAACAAGGACTTACTTAAACTGAATAGTTTTTTTCTCAGCAAGAGAAACAATAAGAGTGGTAAATAGGGAGCCTACATCATGGGAACAAATTTTTACTCCTCACACTTCAGATAGAGCCCTAATATCCAGAGTATACAAAGAACTGAAAAAATTAGACAATAAGATAACAAATAACCCAATCAACAAATGGGCCAAGGACCTGAACAGACACTTCTCAGAGGAGGACATACAATCAATCAACAAGTCACCATCTCTAGCAGTCAGAGAAATGCAAATCAAAACCACCCTAAGATACCATCTCACTCCAGTAAGATTGGCAGCCATTATGAAGTCAAACAACAACAAGTGCTGGCGAGGATGTGGGGAAAAGGGTACTCTTGTACAATGCTGGTGGGACTGCAAACTGGTGCAGCCAATTTGGAAAGCAGTATGGAGATTCCTGGGAAAGCTGAGAATGGAACCACCATTTGACCCAGCTATTGCCCTTCTCGGACTATTCCCTGATGACCTTAAAAGAGCGTACTACAGGGATACTGCCACATCGATGTTCATAGCAGCACAATTCACAATTGCTAGACTGTGGAACCAACCCAGATGCCCTTCAATAGATGAATGGATAAAAAAAAAATGTGGCATTTATACACCATGGAGTATTATGCAGCACTAAAAAATGACAAAATCATGGAATTTGCAGGGAAATGGATGGCACTAGAGCAGATTATGCTTAGTGAAGCTAGCCAATCCCTAAAAAACAAATACCAAATGTCTTCTTTGATATAATGAGAGCAACTAAGAACAGAGCAGGGAGGAAGAGCAGGAAGAAAAGATTAACATTAAACAGAGACATGAGGTGGGAGGGAAATGGAGAGAAAAGGGAAATTGCATGGTAATGGAGGGAGACCCTCATTGTTATACAAAATTACATATAAGAGGTTGTGAGGGGAATGGGAAAATAAACAAGGAGAGAAATGAATTACAGTAGATGGGGTAGAGATAGAAGATGGGAGGGGAGAGGAGGGGGGATAGTAGAGGATAGGAAAGGTAGCAGAATACAACAGTTACTAATAGGGCATTATGTAAAAATGTGGATGTGTAACCGATGTGATTCTGCAATCTGTATTTGGGGTAAAATTGGGAGTTCATAACCAACTTGAATCTGATGTATGAAATATGATATGTCAAGAGCTTTGTAATGTTTTGAACAACCAATAAAAAAAAATCATTGAAATATATATGGAAAATATGCATTTGGATAGAATTGATATAAGTTTGCCTTTATTATGTATTGTACCACCAACAAAAAATATTCCTATAGGAGTATTTTGGCAAGAAGGTCCATTATTGTGGATACATTTATCTTATTCTCCTAACACTATTCTTACTAGGTATCCTGAGGCTGTAGGACAATTAATACTCAAATGAATAAAAGCAGCAAAGGGAGTGTTTGGAATTTCTCCCAATAAAATTATTACTCCATATACTATCGATCAAATTGATGAGTTAGCTAATGAGTTAAATACTTGGGCAATAATCATGTGTAAATCTAATGTTACATTTGATAATCACTTACCATCTAATCCTTTATTGTCTTTTTGGTCTTCGCATCCTGTAGTTTTTCCAAAAATGACAAGAAAAACACCTATCATGAATGCTCCAAATATATTCACTGATGGGTCAAATAATGGTACAGCAGCAGTAGTTACCCCTGATCAAACTTTTGCATTTTTAGTGTCCAATCAATCAGCTCAAAAGGTAGAGCTTAATGCAGTATTACAAGCTTTTGTGATGTTTAAAGATTCTGTATTTAATTTATTTTCTGATAGTCAGTATATCATTAATGCTATAGTATCCATTGAAGATGCTGGTAGGATTTCTCCTTCCTCTACTGTTTTCTCTTTGTTTTCCAATATACAAAGTCTAATCTGGGACAGAAAAGATCCATTCTTTATAGGACATATCAGGGCACATACAGGATTGCCTGGAGCCCTTAGTTTGGGCAATGATTTAGCAGATAAAACTACACATGACATACATATTTTCTCTACACTAGAAGAAGCTACAAATTATCATAAAAGGTTCCATGTCAATGCTAATACTTTACAAAAGCATTTTAAAATAACTAAGGAACAAGCTAGACAAATAATAAAACAATGTCAAAATTGTGTGACCTTTTTACCACAAGTTAATCTTGGAGTCAATCCTAGAGGACTGATACCTAACCATATTTGGCAGATGGACGTCACACACTTGCCAGAATTTGGAAAATTAAAATATTTGCATGTTACAGTTGATACTTCTACTGGATTTTTGATGGGCTCCCTTCATGCCGGAGAAAAAACTAAAGATATTATAGCTCATTGCTTACAAAATTTTGCCACTGTGGGCGTTCCAAAACAGTTAAAAACAGATAATGGTCCTGGTTATACTTCTACCTCTTTTAAACAATTTTGCTCAACATTTGGCATTACTCACATAACAGGAATTCCATACAATCCTCAGGGACAAGGCATAGTTGAAAGAGCTCATCAAACTATTAAAATGTACTTATTAAAACAAAAAGAGGGAATTGGAAAGGGGTATATATCCCCCAAAGATAAACTTAAAATAACCCTTTTTACTCTAAACTTTTTAAATTTGGATTTATCAGGGCTTAGTGCTGCAGAAAGGCATATGTATCCAAAAAATGTACATAAGCCTAAGGTACTTTGGAAGGATATTCTAACAGGACAATGGAAAGGTCCTGACCCAGTGATTGTCTGGAGTCGGGGTTCTGTTTGTGTGTTTCCACAGGGAGAACAGCAGCCGATTTGGATTCCAGAGAGACTAACTAAAGCGATTTCTACAGACCAAAAAGAAGATGATTTGACTCAAATCCATAACATCTGATATCCAGAGCTCCAGCTTGGCTATTCTTACATATGGGACAGTGGTTCTCCCACACCTGGAGGCTAATGAATAATGAACATCATTAAGGCCTATTTCAAATGTAAAAACCTTGAGACTTGCTTGTGGTAATACCTTCAGACCCATTATGCAAGTTACAGGAAAAAGGATGGGATATCCAAAAAAGAGTCAAACCCAGGTGGTAACCAGGATGTCTTTTTTCAATATCTATTTTATTATTGCCCTTTCCCACATCATAAAGTTCTATTTTATTTTT
The DNA here is from genome assembly GCF_047511675.1 of Marmota flaviventris. Taxonomy (NCBI): domain Eukaryota; kingdom Metazoa; phylum Chordata; class Mammalia; order Rodentia; family Sciuridae; genus Marmota; species Marmota flaviventris. The sequence continues at coordinate 42,055,720 of NC_092502.1, forward strand.
TGTGCTCATACAGACCTAGGTTAATGTTTTTCTGATCAGTTTCATTTTTTGTCTGTGGAGTTTTTAAACATTACAATGGAGATTTCACCTGTGTAAAGCTACAAGGCCTTTACTATTGTCTTATGTGTTGTATGTTATGTGTGCACACTTGTGTTTTGTGTTGTATGTCTGTATGTGCGTATGTCCATATATCGTATATGAGGAGCGCTCATGAAAAAATGGATCCGAATTTTTTTTATTCACGTAATTTAAATGGTTTAATTTAAATTGGGTAAACAGCTGTTGAGGATTGTTTTAATATATGAACAAAAAAGGAGGTGAACAGATCTGTTTGTTTACTTTCACCTTTCCTTTTCATTATATTTAATAATTCTGTTCAGGATAATGTAAATTGTTCAGAAAATTGTTTCCTTAGTACCTGTTGGAATGTTACATAATTTTTTTTTAGCCATCATTGCCAGAATCCCTATCTTCATCCCAGTGCCAGTGAAGACAAAGATAAAACCAAACTACAGCTTCTTCAATAGTTATCACAACAAACTGTATAAACTGATGCATCAATGCATAATAACTCAACAAGTAATGCTCAATCAAGGAGTCGATTTACTTTGGGAGGAAATGGACATATTCATGGATTCCTCTGCTTTGAACTGCTTGCAGAACTTGCCTGGACTATGTATCACTTGTATACATTGTGAATTATCTGTTGGTGCAGTGAATTGTGGTAGTGCTGGGGTATCTTTGCTGATGGTGTCACCGGTGGTACAATTTTTCCAAAGGAGCTGTCAATTGGCTTGGTGTCGTGGCATTTCTGTATCCTCCTCCCTTCTGCTAGTGATGGTCTAAAATTTGGGGGCCAACAGAGGTGAAGCAAAGAACCTCACCCCCCCACTGGCACCAAGGCCAAATTTGGGGGCCAACAGAGGTGAGGCAAAGAACCTCACCCCCCACTGGTGCATAGGCCTATCCACAAGTATGGCTGTATGCTGGACCGGTAGTCAGTGACGGGTATGATCCAATTGCAGTGGTACCAACCTAAGACAGGAGGCTGACGCCTTGAGGTCAGCTCATTCGATAACAGGTAAGGACCATATGTAGTATTGGACAGCCTAACAGGCACAGTCCCTAAGCCACATGCTTGGTGTTTAATTAAACAGAAGGGAGGAGATGCTGAGAGCCATAGCCCAGTCAGAATGACGCATGGCATTTTTGCCAGAACGGAGTGGTTGAGAGCTGACGCCAGCAAGCCATTGAGATGATAATGGTTATGTTCAGCTGTGTATTCAATTGTAATATTAGACCCCTGCTGTCCGCCTCCGCCTGCTACTTTGGAGTTCTTGTGCTACTTTGGAGTTCTCGCGGGGATTCCCAGAGAGTTTCCATTGGTTGCGGAAATGCCGGAGGAGGGATTTCCGGTTGGTGTGGGGTTCCAGGAAGAGTCGTGTGGTGTTTGGGAGAATTCCTGGAGAGCGTGTGTGGAGTGTGCTGGTGGAGTTCAGAAATAAAGTTTGTTCCTGCTTCAGTGGCTCGTGATTTGTGCCCAGCCAGACTATGGCAATAGGTGACCTTAATCTAAGGTATGTACTGATCAGAAAGATACCACCCAATTTTAGGAGAATCAATTTAAGTCCATGTCTCCTCTGTGAGGGCCAATTCTTTACCCTGGTTGACATGCTTATTACTCACTTATTGAAATACAACTGGAGTAGCTGGAGATCACTCAAACTCAGAGCTGAAGTGTTTAACTGAATTTACCTGTTTGAATCAAGCCTTACATTGAGTCATTCTAACCTCTTGAGGAATGTGGGTCAGAAGACAGCCCAAGAAGATAGAATTCCTATTTTTCTGGTTCAGGGTGACTTTCTCTTCTCTATTTTACACATAAATGGGCAGACATGACTTATATTGTTAAAATTATTCAATTGGGGAGTAGTGTCTTAAAGACACTAGCCCTAGAGTAAGTTGCCAAGATTTTTATTATTAATTTAGTTAAGCATTCACAAGCCAGCATTCTTCTCTGTGACCTGTGAAGCACAGGAGACCCTTACAATATACTGGGAGTGGAAAGCTGAAATTGCAATGATGCCAACAGCCCTTGTCATCTTGAGCAAGTCCCAGAGTCTGCACAGAGAGTGTCAGGGGACCCAGACTTGGCCTGATGGGGCAGGTCTTTTCAGATTCCTCTCCAGGGAGAAGTGATGATTTTTACCACATTGTGAAATGTTTCCCAACCTCCCTTGTAGAGTGCATAAGGAGGCTAAGCCTCAGGGACAATGCAGTCACTTGAGAGTGCACTCCTAGCAGATTCCCTCCAGAAAGACAAAGTTGTCTCCTTCTCAAGGCACACAGTGTACCTGGATAGAAAGAATTAGTATTGTAAGATGTCAGTGTTCTGAATTCATCTGAATGTTTCAGTGAATCCTAAATCAAAATCCTAACAGAATATTTCATGAAGCCTGTCAAGTGGATAATAAAATGTAAAACAGAGAAAAAAAGTTTTAAAAGAAAAAAAAAACTGTTGAAAGAGAAAGTGAGGGAGATACTTGACCTAACATAAATAAAAATATACAGTAAAGGTAGAGTAATTAAAACAATATGGTTATACCCAAAGGTCAATGTTTATAACAGCTCAATTCACAATAGCTAAACTATGGAACCAACCTAGGTGTCCTTCAATAGATAAATGGATGAAGAAAATGTGTTATATATACACAATGGAATATTACTCAGTTTTAAAGAAGAATGAAATTATTGAATTTTCAAGTAAGTGGATGAAGTTGGAGAATATCATGCTAAGTGAAATAAGTCAATTCCAAAAAACCAAAAGCTATGGTTGCTAATTCACAATAAGGGGAGCAGGGCACTAAAGAAAAATAGCATTACCTTAGATTAGGTAGAGGGAAGTGAAGAAAGGGGAGGGGTGAGGATGTGGGGATAGGAAAGATAGTAGAACTAAACAGACATTATTACTGTATGTATATATGTGACTGCATGACCAATATGATTCCACAACATGTATACTCAGAAAAATGAGAAATTATATCCCACTTATGTATGCATAAATGCATTCTACTGTCATGTCTAACTAATTAAAGCAAATTTTAATTTTTTTTAAATCAGTATGGTATTGGTGGAGAGGTCAATAAGTGAATCATTAAAATAAAGCAGGTTCCAAGTATACAAAGAAATCCAGCTTATGGGAAAATTGTAATTTCACATGGGTAGAAAAAGAATAGACTACTTTCCCCTCAATTGGAGAGCAAATTTTCCCCAACATCATTAATGTAACAAAGGTAGAATGGTCTAACCCTCTGTTTCATTACCAAAATATAGAGTTCTTAAAGAACTCTATATTTAAGGCAGTGATAAAATTAGGCAAAAATGATAATATTTTCATTATCTTGGACTGAATGAAGTCTTCAGGTAAATGTCAAAATGTCAAAAGTTACAAAAACTTCTCACAGGTGCATATAATAAATTTAAACTTTGTTGAAAGAGAACAGTGAAGGATATACTTAATCTGTATACAAAAGGCATTACAAGAAAATTTTAAGAAAAGAAAAACATATTTTTTTCAGATTACTGAGTATTTGAAATTTTTCATAATAAAATTTGGGGTAAAATAAGCAACACATCAAGAAAAATGTTTATGACACAAATTATAGGTAAGATTAATATTCAGAACAAATAAAAATTTCTATAAATGCTAAAGAAAATAAAAATTGAGGAAGAAGAGAGATAAGCAATTAGCATGACAATAAATGCCAACAGACTATAAACGTTTGAAAAGTTATCCAATTTAACTAGTAATCAGGGAAATGAAAATTAAATCAACAATTAGCTCACATTTCTTATCCATAAGATGGGAAATAATTAAACATATTGATCATGTTCAGAGTTGGTAAGGAGGCAGACACTCTCAATTCTGTTGTTTGGCACATTCATGGCAAAACCATTGGGAGGACAACGTGGAAGTATCATCAACACATTAAATTGCACAGCCTTTAACCCAGAAAATCTATGTCTCAGAATTCATTCTAGAGAAAGACACATTTTCTTCAAGATTCAAATAAAAACATTAGGAAAAAATGTCTCTCGTTAGAGGAATAAGCTACTGATATACCTAAACTACCGTCACTAGAAAGAAATGTGGTAAATGTGTTGACACAGAAGTGTTTCCAAGGCATTTTTCTTCTTCAAAGAGGAATCGATTCATAGAAAACGATTCCCATTATATATAGGGGAAACAAACATATTTGTTCTGCTTGAAAAGACTACTGGAAAGATGACCATCATAATGTCTCATCTCTTTCTGACCTAGCATTCTGGTCCTCTGAGCCTTTTGAACAGGCCAATCTCTTTCCCAACTCAGGACCTTTGTACCGCCCTGAAGTAGTCTTCCTCTAACTTTTCACAAGACTTCTCCCTGTATTTCTAGTGGTTATTAAGCAGCTGTCTTCCCCCAACCTCCAGCAATATTTGTCCCGTTCCCTTTCCTGACAGGGACACAATGTGGTTTTTGGAAGGACAAACCCCAAGTTTAGTTCCTAAAGTGAGTCAAAACTGGCTTAAGTCAATCAGTATATCTCATCTCCTTGTGACCATCTCCCTGGTTAAGTGTTGATTTGGAAATGGGCAAAGTTAGCCTGATCAGGCCAGCAAAATTTAATTGTAGGCCTCAGATTTGTAGCATGGGTGAAGTAATGACAAGGAATGAGAAAAGCAGCAGTCCCAGGAGCTGCTGGAAAATGCAACAGGTATGTGAAGATGCAATCCAGCTGAGAATGGGACCCATGCAGAGGTAGCTAAGCCAAAAAGAGGAGAGGGGATGCAGCTCCTGGATGATGTCACAGAAATGCCTGGGTCAAGCTCTGCCTCTGGATGATTTGGTTAGTGTTACAAATTGAATATGAGGTGTCCCCCAAAAGGAATGTTCAGAGGTCAAAGTATTAGGTTATGAGGGCTGAAACCTAATCAATGGATTAACCCATTTGATAGATTAATAATTTGAATGGATTACCAGATTGTAACTATAAGCAGGTGGGACATGGTTGGAAAAAGTAGGTTACTGGGTTTGTGCCCTAGGGAATTATATTTTGTCTCTGGATTCTCTCTCTCTCTCTCTCTCTCTCTCTCTCTCTCTCTCTCTCTCTCTCTCTCTCTATCTCGCTCTCTTTCTCTCCCTTTCTCTCTCCCTCTCTCACTTGCTCTCTGCTTCCTGGCTGCCGTGAGCTGGGCAGCTTTCCTCTGCCATGCTCTTCTATCCTGATATTCCTCCTCACCCTGGGCCCCTAGCAATGGAGTCAGCAGGGCAGGGACTGAAACTCTGAAACTATAAGCTCCAAATACTTTTTCTCTTCTAAGTTGTTCTTATTTGGTATTTTGGTCACAATGATGCAAAGATGTCTGACACAGTTAGAATGCCTGGGTTTTCTATTACTTGCAAAAGAAACAGAAGCACTCATATCTGAACTGTCCTCCTCTGTCTCATTTCCCCAACCCCCTTCATTTATTGTCTGTGTGCCCCTCTAGAATGTACACTCCCTAAGGACATGTGTCTATATTAATTATTTCTGTAACTCCAGGGTTTAGTGCTAGATCTAAGTCATCTATTCAATTATGACGCGATAAATGAATAAGTCAAAGAGAGGGGTTCCATGAGATTTTTTTTCATGTTTTGCTTTGTACACATATATGCAAATTGACTCTTTTATCTAGAGGATATTTACTTTTATAATGTTTATTAAAAGATTAAAAAAGACAATATACCTCCACATATTCATAGAAATTGTCTGATAGTTGGGTTTTTTTCATTTTCATATTTCTGAATTTTCCAAAATTTCTACAATGAATGTATATTGCCTATATTTCTAAGAATAAAAGTTTATTTTTTTTTAAAAAAGGAATTTTTTTAAAGACTTTCTGAGCTCAACATCAAGGGTCCTGAAGTGTGAGTTGAACATGCCACTTTAGGTGAACAAGAACAATGATGATCAAAAGAGAAGGATCCAGAGTCTTTTCAGGAGTTAGCTCCTCAGAAACTCAGGTTAAGATTAGTAATAAGCCCCTTGATGTTGAGGAACAGTAATGAAATTAAAAATAATGTTTCTTTGTAATTTGTAACATTTTAACTTCATGCAATAAAGTTTCTCTGAAGTCTTTAATATATGGCAGAAAGTGCTCTTTGTTTTCCAATCACTATTCTTGTCATCCTTAGCAAAAACAAAATAAAACAAACAAACAAAAACACAGCTGTACCCATACCCTTTAGAATAAAGATTACATCTCCTATCTCCGAGCTTCCTTTGCAGCTAATGTGGCCATGTCACTAAGTTTCAGATGATGGGATGAGAAGTATAAAGTGTATATTCCTGTCGGAACAGGATGCCATCCATCTTTTTTTTTTCTGACACCTAAAATGTGGTCAAAATAGTTAGAGCACAAGCATTTGGGGTCCTGAACAGGAGGTCCAGGTGCTAAGGATGAAAAGACAAGACAGAAGACAGAGGGAGGTCTGGTCCCTGATGCCAAAATTACCTTGCAGGCTCTGGCTGCTGGCCTCCAGTGTTCTTTTATTGAGAGAGAAACTTGTATCTTGCTCAAGCAGCCAGTGTTGTTTTTCCTTCTTTTTATCATAATGGAGCTGAACCTAAATCTAACTGAATATGGCCATCCTCAATAAATTATTTTTCTTAGTCATTCTCTGTCAGTCTTCTTATCCTTTTCTGTCACAGTCTGGCTGCAGCAAAATAACCGGGGGGTGACGAACAACTTGTGTACATTGATACAGCAGGAGTGGGAGCCGTTTATTGTAGGACAAGAGGGGTATATATACATTACACACAGCTTATCTTAATTAACATAAACTAGATACAGCAGTCAACCAATAAGGAATCTCCACACTTAATGGCTCGCTGGCGTTACTTCACAAACCACTCCCTCTGGCAAAATGCCAGGCGCCATCTTGACTTGTTTACAGACCTTAACACTTTTCATACAATCCAAAGTTATGAAATCTGCTGAGTGCTGGTATACTTAGTTAACTGGACTGAGTAGACACCTCCATGAATAACTCGATAGAGCTTCTTATATTGCACGGCCAAGGAAGTACCACCCCTAACTTCTGCATGGAGAGAACAGGTTTCACTAGGTGCCCTCTCTATGCCACTGACAGTGGATGTCCCAACAGAAGAAAGATAGGGAAGGGGGGCAATTTTTCTTTTCTTTCTTTCTTTCTTTCTTTTTTTTTTTTTACAGTTTATCAAGGTAAACACTTGCACCTCAATTTTTATTTAAAAAGAAAAATAAACCATCTAACAAAGATAATGTAGAGTTTGGGTTACACAGAATAGATAAATAACAGAAGAAATGCAATTCTCTTGCAAACACAGATAATGTATTGTGACCCAATATCTCAGGGGTGGAATGGATCTGAGAGGTTATCCATTACCATGAAGTTATTTTCATTATATAAGTCTGAAGTAGATACCTTATCACTGTGGGTGGATTTTCAGAGAGGGATAAAGTTGAATGTGAATTTTGGGAGGAAGAATACCATGCAGTGTGGACAGATGAAGCTTCTGGAGAAAATTAATTCCCTTGTTTCTGTCCTAATCTGCAAGGCAGCATCTGGCTGTGTTGAATGTGACTATGCAGTGGTGGAGTTTGGGGAAATTGTGGGAGAAGCTCAGGGACATCACCATGTGAATGTATAACATCACAGTCACTGTTTGAGTTTGGAATTCCCTCTCTGTCTCAAGGATCCATGAAGAACTGGTACTTGTCTAGGATTTTTTTTCTCCACATGGAATTATAGAAGTAGCCCTTTATTTTAAAACGTTGAGTGTCTTTAGAAGAGGAGAAAAGGGCAAATAAAATAAACATCTCTTTTATGTCTAAATTGTTTCTTTTGAGTGGGTATGCAGGTTTTGTCCTGAGATTGAGTGTGGGGGTTTTTCTCTATTTGATAAATAAGAATAGAAACCTAAACACTCAATAGAAAAAAAAAGCTATTGGTTCTTTATTCCTCCATTCTTGGAAGATTATTCTAGGTCATTGGTTTTCAGTCTGGGTCTTTTAGAGGAATTAGAAAGACCAGAAGGTAGGAAAGCAAAACAGCAACTCCAAGTTTTTCCTGATGTACAAACAGTATATACCTCAATGAACTTTCTTGATTGTGTGGCAACTGTTGTGTCCACATCTCTTCCTCTAGGAATTCTCTCTATCCATTCGTAGTCTCTTGAAAGGGCACAGCTAGACAGCCCTGACAGTGCCACATCCAGCTTTCAATTCAATTTGTTGCTTCAATAGTAACAAATCAAATTTTTTCTCCTGAGAATTCAACTGCCACAGGAACCAAAGCAGTCTCTTAGGGCTCTGGAGTTGACAGGCCCTGTAAAAAAGTCAGGGCTGGGCTCAGTGCCAGGAAAATCAAAGTCAAACATGAGCCAAATGTAGAGGAGAACCAACTTAGCAAGACAGCCTACTGTCAGGGAGAGCAGAGTCCTTGTGAGAAAGGAGTTGGAAGAGACTGCGCCTATGGGATGGGGAAAAGGAGGAAAAATGTTCAGAAACACAAACTCACAGGCTCCATGGCTATACACAGTGAGAAGGGACTTGCAGTGGATATTTATGAGATTGCCTGCTTACAACAAATTTCCTAAAATAGGTGCTGATGTGGGTGACATCTATTCCTTATTGTCATAAGACACCTGTGTTGATGAAAGTAATCTGTCTTTCCATTCATACTTATTGGTGTGGAGAGAGAGAGAGAGAGAGAGAGAGAGAGAGAGAGAGAGAGAGAGAGAGAGAGAGAGAGAATGAATGTGTGTGTATGTGCACGTGCACACAAGCTGCCCCTAAGAGATTAGTAACTAGTCTATTCAAGCTTTCTTCTCCGCCAGTACAGACTTGTGGCCATGACCAGATAACTCCACTTAAATAACAATTTTCAATTTATGGTCTGATTCTTTAAAATAAACTCAGCTCCTTTAGCATATGCTAAATATGATTTATAATACATGATTTTTAAGGAAGGTTTTATCTAAAACAAGGCCACTCTAAACAAACAACCCATTCTCATCTGCCTTTCTCTGGCCAGATACATCATTACCTTTGTCTTGCTGTGTTTTTACACTATCGGGGATCTAGATTATAAGGTGCAATATTCTCCTTTGCAGATGAAGAACACTGAAGTCCAAAGAAGTAAACTGATCTACTTACTCAGGGTCCCAAAGTGATGTGGGACAAAATTAGACTGGAATTCAAATGTTCTGAGCACCAAGCCCCCATGAACTCCCCTTAAATTGAGCAGCCTGATATTCCTACCCTGGCTACAATAGGCCCTACTTGTCCAGTTCAATCTAAACAAAGACATACTTTATTTCTTTTCCAGTGAAGTTTTTTCCATGTGTTCTTTTATATAATTGGTCCTCAGCTAGGAAAGTAAATGTATGCTGGTGTCAGGGGGTAAGCCCTCCAACTGTTCCAAACTTAGATTTCCACCCGCTACAGTTTTCAGCTGCAGCCAAGTAAATCTAGGACAAATGCTCTCACAAATCACTGATGGGGTCTGTAAAGAAGGATGCTTCCAGGTCCTCTGAGGCCTGGCTTAAGAAATGCAAGTAGATTTAGAAAGTGAGAAAGGCTGCCACTTTTCAAACCAATATTTTGTCTACCCTCTGAATCTCTGACCTGCAAGCACAATATTTAGCTCAAACAAACATGATGCACTCAGCTTCACCTGGCTTCTCATCCCAAATCCCTGTCCTGCAGAGCTTTGTACATGAGGAGTAAGACTGTCTGGAGACAGAAGGAACGACCACATGGGAGCTAGAATAACAAGTCAAGGAGGAGCCAAAAGATTCCAGGGAGTCAGGCAGAGCAACTCTGCAATGGCTGGGAGCATGGAAGTACAGTGCAAGAGGCTCCGGAGTGTGAGGAAACCTGATTTCCCAGCCAGGTTCCTGCCCACAGTGCAGACTGTGTTGCTTGGCCCAATTGTGTGCAAATGGAACAGTCCAAAAGAAAGGCACTGAATGAAACTTGTAAATTCTTGGGATGATGAAAGCAAAGCTTCAGAAAGGGAAGCCAATCAGCCAGGCAAGGAGTGAAGGTCAGTTTTGAGTCTGAGCTTTGAGCCTGTGCTAGGCCCTTCTCAGGGAAGCAAGCTTTACCTGCAGGGCTCATCCCAAGCCCCTCCCAGCTCTGTTCCTTTGCTAATTTGTACAAATAGTACAATATACCACGGTTTGGGCTGGCATTTATCCTTGTTCTGTGCTGAGCATTCTTTATGTGCATTAGCCTTCATTTAATCTTCCCTGATACTTATCAGGCAGGTTGTTGCTATTATACCCATTTTCTGAGTGAAACAGAACTCTGCGAAGTCCAACGACTTTTCCAATTTTTTCTCTTGTAAAGGAGGAAAGTCTAGTTTTAAACCAAGGTCTTTCTGACCTAAAACCCTGAATTCTAAATCACTATGCTCATTATCTTTTGCAATGTAGGTTTGTTCTATAAGCAATTGCTGACCCTCTTGATTACCAAGGTCAGATGCTGCCAAAGTAATTCATAGGGCCCAGGATTTTTAATTCCTTTCTTCATTTTTACCTGGTCCCCTTCTTCTCTTCCTTCTTATTATTCCTTTCTTTTTCTTTCCTCTACACCTCTTGAGAAGCTCTTCCTCACTCCCAACAATACTCTTAAAACCAATATTTAATTTCCTGTGTCAAAATGTTTCCTGTCTGATAGCCAAAGTCACGCTCCCCCTGTTCCTTTGGTAATTTCCAACCCTCTTTACCAGAATTTTCTTTCAAGGATGCCAAGTGTTGTTAATAAAGAAACATTATCCAGGGGCCACAAACCACAAAAGAAATAAGAACAAAGAGGAGATTAAGTCACTAAGGAAAAGACTAAGCCACCAAGAAGAACTGGGGGATTTCCCAGGTCAATGGGATAGAGATGTTTCCATAGGTATTATGATCAGGTGTCCCCCCAAAGCTCATGTGTGAGGCAATGCCGGAAAGCTTAGAGAGGTGAAATGACTATATTATGAGAGCCTTAACTGGATCGGTGCATCAATCCACTGAAGGGATTAACTGGAGGTAGCTATAGCCAGGGGTGGCTAGAGGAGGTGGTCTCTGGGAGGGGGCGTGCCTTTGGAGTTTATAATTTGTCAGTGGTGAGGAGAGCTCTCTGCTTCCTGATTGTCATGTCCTCAGCTGCTCTCCTCCACCACACTTTCCTCATGATGCCCTGCCTCACCTTGGGCCCAGAGCAATGGAACTGGTCTGAGATCTCTGAAACTGTGAGTCCCAAATAAACTTTTCCTCCTCTAATATTGTTCTTGTCAGGACTTTTGGTCACAACAGCAAAACAGCTGACTAAAACACTAAGGGCTGGGTAGTGGGAAGGAGAGATGGTCGATGAGTCTGTTTGTTGACTCTCAATGCTTTTCCTTCTCCCGAGGCTGCCTCCCTGCAGCCCAGCCCTGGAAACAGCCAGTTTCTCTTAATCTATAGCATGATTTACCCACTGAGGTTCTAGAAAGAGTCTTTATGGACAACCTACCTCCCTTTGCCACCATAAGAAAGAACATTTCTAGAGATAAGTCTCAGAGTCTGCAACTTTTCACTGCTAGAGTGAGCAGTGCAGCTAAGGAAACTTTATACAATGCCACAGAATTATGAAGGCGGCCAACACCATGAGGACCATCGCTCCTCATTCCTGTGTTTTATTACCTCAGTTCCACTGACTTAACTAGAACCGTCAGAGGCTCATTAAAATAGCATGCAGCATGAGATGTAATTCTCAGAATCATGTTAACATCGCACAAGCAGTTAGGACACAGGATTGTTCCAACCCTGTGAGTGAAGAGGCATTTTGGTAGGCAAGCGCTCTGGTCACCAGTGGAGCTTGGGAACTGGGAGGAGGGAAAAGGGACATCTACAAAGGGGCTGATGCTGAGATGTTAGAAACTCCATGTGGATTTAGCCAAATTTAGCCACAGTACAAATATCCAATTTCTTGAAATTTAATTCTTTTTTAAACCTGTGTCTATTAATAACTTATTTTCTAAATTGAATAAGAAATCAGTGATTTTTCCATACAAATCAACCACCAGTCCACTTTTTAGAGAAGTTGTCAAATCAACCTTGGAGTCTGCCAACATCATCTTTCCCAAAGAGAGGATCAACCCGTTGTGAGGCATTCTGGGAACCATCACTCAGCAAAGGACCTGCCGAAGTCATGGTTTGGCACAGTATGAAGAACACAGCCACAGTTAGTCCTTACTTACAGTCCTATCTATCCCAGGCACCATGGTGGTTCATACAGTATGCCCCCAATTTCATGTCTACACAAACCACAAAAAAGTGACTTTGTTTGGAAACGGGCTTCCACATATATAATTAGCTAAATTAAGAGGAGTTCCTACTGGATTCGTGGGCTATACCACGAAGTTGTATCCTACAGAAGAAGGGAGGCATTCAGAGCCACGTGGGGAAAGTCGTGGGAAGACAGAGGCAAAGGTTGAGTGTTGCAGCACCAAGGGATGGGGAGGGTCCTGGGACCACCAGAGTGAGGAAGCAGTACCCGGAGCCTTTGAAGTGACTGTGGCCCTTATTCTTATATTTGGATTTCTGGACTCCATAACTATGAGAGAAGACATTTCTGTTGTTTGAAGCCACCAAGGTTATGGCCATGTGTAATTGCAGCCCTGGAAAGCTAATGGTCACCTATCAACTGAGTAAACTTGAAATAGTTACTTATCCCCTCAGACTCTGTTTCTTTATCTGCAACAGTGTTTAGGACCATCATTTTGGGTAAATCCTATAACCAGCCTATTTTTTTCATCTTAAAACAAGGATAATATATTTTTAAATTTTTTTTTATTTGTTCTTTTTAGTTATATATGACAGTAGAATGTATTTTGCCATGTCATATATACATGGAGTATAACTTCTCAATTTTGTGGTTGTAGATGATAGGGCATTACACTGCTTGTGTATTCATATATGAACACAGGAAAGTTACATCCAATATATCCTACTGTCTTTCCCATTCCCATCCTCCCTCATTTCCCCTCCCACCCTCCATGCAATCCAGTGAACCTCCACTCCTCCCTCCTTCCCACTAATTTTGAGTCAGCATCTGCTTGTCAGAGAGACTATTTGGTCTTTGGTTTGAGGGGATTGGCTTATTTCACTTAGAATGATAATCTCCAGTTCCATCCATTTACCAACAAAGGTGACAATTTCATTCTTCTTTATGGATGAGTAATATTCCATTGTGTATATGCACCACTGTTACTTTATACATTCATCTGTTGAAGGTCCTCTAGGTTCTATAGCTTAGCTGTTATGAATTTTTAAGCTACTGTAAACATTGATGTGGCTGCATCACTGTAGTATGCCGATTTTAAGTCCTTTAGGCATATGTAGAGGAAAGGGATAACTGGGTCAAATAGTCATTTTATTCCAAGTTTTCAGAGGAATCTCCATACTGCATTCTAGAGTGTTTGTATCAATTTGGGGTCCCATCAGCAATGCATGAATCTACCTTTTCCCCCTACATCCTCACCAATATTTGTTGTTACTTGTATTCTTGATAATTGCCATTCTGACTGGAGTGAGATGAAATCTCAGTGTAGTTTTAATTTGCATTTACCTAATTGTTAGTGATGTTGAACATTTTTGTCAAATATTTGTTGACCAATTGTATTTCTTCTTTTGTGAAATCCAGTTCCTTTTCCCATTTCTTGATTGGGTTATTTGTTTTTTATTAAGCTTTTTGAGTTCTTTATATATCCTGGAGATTGATGCTCTATCTGAGATGTAGGTGGCAAATTTTTTCTCCCATTCTGTAGGCTCTCTCTTCACATTCTCTTCTCTCTTGACGATTTCCTTTGCTGTAAAGAAGCTTTTTGGTTTGATATAATTCCATTTATTGATTCTTAATTTTACTTCTTGCACTTTAGGAGTCTTGTTGAGGAATTTGGTTTCTAAATTGACATGATGGGGATTTGTGCTCACTTTTTCTTCTAGTAGGTGCACAGTGTCTGGCCTAATGCCTAGGTCCTTGATCCACTTTGAGTTGAGTTTTATGCATGGTTGAGAAATAAGAGTCTAAACTCATTTTGTTATATATGGCTTTCCAGTTTTCCCAGCCCCATTTGTTGAAGAGGATATCTTTTCTCCAATATATGCTTATGGCATCTTTGTCTAGTATGAAATAACAGTATTTAAGTGCCTTTGTCTCTGTGTCTTGTATTCTGTACCATTGGTCTTCAAGTGTGTTTTGGTGCCAATACCATGCTATTTTTGTTACTGTGACTCTGTAGTATAATTTAAGGTCTAGTATTATAATGTATTCTGCTTTACTTTCCTCACTGAGAATTGCTTTGGCCATTTCTGAGCCTCTTATTTTTCCAAATTAATTTCATGACTGCCTTTTCTATTTTCATGAAGAATGTCATCATAACCATAATAGGATTATTAGTGGGGACTAATAGGACTGTTAGTGAGGAATAAAGAGAGAAAAAGAATCAAGGGAAACAGATATATAATATATATATTATACTTTTTATTTATACTTTTTAATATATTTTTTAATTTATACTTATATATATATATATATAAGTATAAATAAAAGAATACAAAACAAAAGTTAAATATACTAATTAAATATCCTAGTCCTCAAAACACCGATCCATGAAAATTAAATGGCTTCAAAAATGCTAGAAATGAAAAAAAAAATACAGTATGTATAAATGTCCATGAACCATGAAGTTCACAATGAAAGAGAGAAAAGAAAAAAGAGAGAGAAAAAGAGAAAGAGAGAATAAAATATTGATGAAAAGTTAAAGAATTGTTTCCGTTGGGGCTCAAAAGATTCTCAGCTTCTCTTCTCGGCAGAGTTAGGTGGTGTGGTCTGGAGCATGATGCTCCACCCTCCAGATTGCAGGAGTGAGGGAGATAATCCCATAGGCAGAATTCCTGAGGGCAGGGTTTAGGTTAGGTGGTCTCCAGGCTCTTTGCTGAATGCCCATTGGTCTGGAGATTTTAAATCAGAGCACCTCCGATGCCCAGTATGTGCTGGCCCATTCTAGAAAACTGCACCCCAGGGACCTCCTCTGGTTTCCACTAGTGTGGTGGGAGAGCCAATTCTTAGTCCCCTGTGTCCCCTGTGAACCCCATGTTTCCTGGTCTCAGGTTCAGTCATCAAACAGTCTTTCTCACTCCTGCCTTTCTGAGTTCCCAGCCAGATGCATCTCTCCCAGCTGGTTCTACAAGCAGCAGGATTAGAGAACAAGGGGGAAAGCCAAGTGGGTTTCCATGACCAGTTGTCCTCTGTGTCAACCTCTCTCCATATCTTATTTTCTCCTGATCACTTAGGCAAACTCTATGTTGTGCAGTGTGGGTTTTCCAGGCCTGTATTTCAGGCCAAACCCAGGTTTGCTAGGAATCAGCTCCCTCAGCTGCTGGTCCGGCAACTGCAGCTGCAAAATAGTTTCTTCCTCTGTCCTCTGCACACCACTAGGAGAGATGGCAGCTTCTTTCTTGCACAAGGGTATTGTGTAGCCACCTTTCAGTTTACCTGGGCAATGTCCTTGATCTCTAAATGCACCATACCCAGACATGCCTCAGGCCTCCTAAAAATGTGGGTTCCTTTAATCCCCCTGTCCTTCCACTTTGGTTATGGAAGGACCACTCTGGCTGGTACTTTTAGCTTTGGCAGTGGCTGTGGCACTGGGGATTTCTTCCTTATGTTTTCATATCTAACCTCCTGAGTTCCTGATCTGCTTTGAATGTTCAGTTTTAAATTCCTGTAAAATCTTCCCCTTTTTTGTTGTTGTTCACCCACCTTGCTGAGAAGCTGTCTGTGTGCTTTCATGGTTTCACACCATTGAGCAGCCAGGAAAGTGACCTTCTCTATTCCACCATCTTGAAAACCTAAAATGAGGATAGTATTACTTTTAAATAGAATTGAAGTTAACATGTGTTGAGCTCCTAGAAAATCATAAGTATTAATAACCATCTCACTAAATATTTGTTGTCTATTTCTGTCTTGATTTGGAAGTAAGATGAGATGGCTTAACACATTCTTGCCATAAAGTATGATACATTTGGACAGAACTTCATGCTAAGCTTTCCAATATAGAATGCAAAAGGGGAAACATGACATTTTATGTGATTCACATAGCCACAGGGTAAATTATCACAGTTTTTTCCAGGCATTCCTAGAAAAGATCTTAGTGACCTAAACCAAACCTTCTCATGGGTGTAGAGGTTTCCTATACATGCTGCCAGATTTGATTTGGGCTCATATATTATTAAATTTCTACTGTGTGCAAGGCTTACAGTAGCAGGAGCAAGAAAAGACTTGATTCCTGCCCAAAAAGAACTTCCAGTGGAGTTTAGAGAACTGACATGCAAGCACACAGGAAACTGATGTAAGGTAGAATAGGATCCTGTCTTCAGTCCTTTGAAGCTTGAAGGGATAGACAAGTCACTGCAATAACATTCCAACACAACACAAGCTCATGTTTTATCTCACAGCAAGGGAAACTGTTTCCAATAAAACCGTGGTCATCCCAAATATCATCTCACCTCCTACCCCATACAGAGTAGTTTAGAAAATAAAGGTCTTCTTTTTTTCTGAAAAACTTACTCAGAGTATTATGATTTAAAAGAAAATGAAAGTGTAGGAATTAAAGCAAGAAACAGTGTGCTAACTACTGGGAATAAACTGGTAGGTAAAGGCAGACAAGATTCTTGTCCTGAGAGTTTATATGCTAATAGGGGAGAAATAATCCACTGATCATCTCCCAGTTGAAGGTGAATAGGTGCGTCTCTGAGAATAGATAATAAAGATGATTGTTCTGGTTAAGGAAATCAGGGGAGTTGTCCCATAGATACAATATTTGAGCTGGTTGAAAGATAAGTATATTTTGTCTAGGAGAATAGGGGAGATGTTATAGTTTGGATATGAGGTGTCCCCCAAAAGCTCTCATGGTAATGCAGGTGAAATGATCAGGGTATTAATCCTTTTAATGGATTAATAATTTGAATGGACTCACTCAGTGGTCACTGTAAACAGGTGGAGCATGACTGGAGAAGGTGAGTCCTTGGGGGCATATCCTGGAAGGGTTCATGTTCTCTGTCCCCCCAACACACACTTCCTGGCTGAGCTGCTTTCCATCATGCCCTTTTACCATGATGTTCAGCTCCGAATCAGGCCCAGAACAATGGAGTCATCCTCCTCTAAGTTGTTCTTGTCTGGTATTTTGGTCACAGAGATGAAAAGTTGACTAACACATGTGAAAAGAGCATTCCAGGAACAAAGGCCCTGGGATGAATAGTTTGAGTAGCAGAAAGAACTGAGGAAAGGCCAACATCAATGCTTTTGAAAAAGTTCAGTAAGTCATGCAGGGAAGAGGAATCATATGGCAGCAAGACTATATGAGGACCATTTTGGGTACCATTTTGTTTTGTCTTTATCCCAAGATAAAGATTTTTACAAAGGCAGAATCTTAGGCCAAACTGTATAGCTGCTGAAACAGAATCAGCTCCCCAGGTCATTTTGTGCATATTAAAGTTTGAGAAGCTCTGGTTTAGAATGTTTTTAGGTAGTAGAAGAACTGTAAAGTGTAGAACATCAACTCAAACCAATTGTGTTAATAAGTATGCGTGTATGTATGCATGAATCAAGGAGGGACAATCATAAATCCAATCACAGAATCATGATCAATGGTACCACACGTCACGTTATTCCATGTACACCCTCCTTGAAAGTGATAACCACACTTCTTACTGCATCAAAGCTCCTCCATATACTTGAGATAATACTGAGTATGTTTGGTATGCTCTATAATCATTGCATGACTCAAAGAAGTCTGTATCCATGTTGAGAACTCTGAGGCATTCAGTCCCTCAGTGGGGTCAGCTCCCACTCCCAGAAGATATCTCTCATGAACCAAGCTCCTTCTGTAACTAACCTCCAGAATTTAATTATGGCCTGAGATTCTCTCTAAGCAGTTCTCTAGTGCATACGGATCCATCTGAAGAGACACCCAAGATTAAGTGTGGGAGACCAACCTTGCACGTGACTGAGTCATACTCCCTGGCTGAGTGCTGAGGTGCTCAGTTGCAGAAATGTAGCAGAGCTTTCCCCACCCTTCTTGGGTTCGAGGGTCGGTGTCTCCTGCATGGGTGTGTCTTGCTACAGCCCCATGGGAAAAGCTACGCTCACCTGTTCCTTTGTAATATAACCCTTTGCCCTATTTAGGATAGAATTTCCATGCAAGTGCCTTGTGTGTGTCCCCTTCTCTTACTGTGTCCTTGGGTGTGGCCTACCCAGATGTCAGTCAACCTGGTGACAGTGGACATCCTGAAGATAGACTCAGCTCTCTGAAACTTGACCCCTTGTCTCATTTGAATAGCTTCTCCTCAATAAAAGGGGTCAGTGCATGCTCTCTCTTTCTCTTCCTGTGGACCCTTAAGATCAGAGGAGCCATCACAGCGACCCCAAAGGAAAAGGTATTTGTGCCTCGTGTGGTTATTTTGCGCAGCCCAGTCAGCCCAGTTCAACTGGAGTGACCCCTGAGCCTTTTAGTTGTGAACAGAAACCCGGCAATTAAGTCAATTTGCCTCTCTCAATTTTGTTGCACAAGGTATGGAAACAAATGTTAGCAAAAATCTAAATTTTTTGAAGCTTTCAATGTGTTTACTCAGGATCCCTCTAGCCTGCAAGTCTAATTTCTGAGAATATCATTCCAAGAGGGAAACAGAACCACACCCTTTTAGAGCTTGGCCACAGCAGCAGTGATGGTCATGCAGCAGACAACCCAACCAGGAGAGGAAGACTGTACATAGCTCTATGAGTTTGCTTCCTACAGAGGCACCTATGGCTCAGTAAAGAACAGCAGTCTTCTTTGGGTCATGCAATGATTATGGAGCTTGCTAAAGATATTCAGCACTATCCCAAGTACACAGAGGAGTTCTGACATGGGTGGAAATGCAGTTATTGCTCTCAAGCAGTGCTTTCTCTTGGGGGAAGAAATTATTTGTTCTTTTTGAACCACTAGAGCTGCCTGTGGGTCTGCAAAGAAGGATGACTGGAAGCTGTTCAGAAAGATGACTTAGTCTTCCTCCCACTGGGCACCTTCAGCAAGCACAAGTTTAGACAGAGATGGATAAGCTGTCAAACACCACAAAGCTAATCCTAAATCTCTCAACCACGCGAGCATCCCAGCAGCATGAATAGCCAGCCTAATTTTTCCCTAAAACTGTTTATAAAAGGACAGACAAATCTTTCTCTCCCCCAACAAATGCATAGAGATGAATGACAAAACTAGATTTGCCACCAACTGTGCCAAATCTAACATTTGGTTGGTTCTTTCAAGTGCTACCATTTTTTTTCTGGACCTCGGATATTTATGTGCAATCAAATGAAGTTGACTATATTTATGAATGAATCAACTTCATTATTTTGGAGTGAAGTGGACTTGGCCTTGGTCAAGTTTTATCCATTTGATAAATTCAAAAGGAATACCGGGTGTTCTCTGAGTGTCCTTTTGAGTCCTAGTGATAAGAGAAACCAGCAAGAAACAAAGGACATAGCTCCATCCAAAAAAATCATTGCCATATAATTAAGTGACATTCTATTTACCCACATGACATCATCAGAGGTAAATACATGGGAAACTTAAAAAGTAAGATGGTGGATAATATCAAACCACCAAACAGGTTTGGGGTAGTGAGGAGGAATCAATAAATATCAATGGGGGCTGCAAGCTCAGAGGAAGAAGGGAAACTTGGGATGAATCCTGGGAGTTCAGAAGGGGAAAAAATAGTTGAAATGTTGCACAGGTCATTCAGTGGATATATATATAGCTTCACTGAGCATTTTCAGAGGCTCCACTGATACTGTACCCTTTACCTATAGAGAACTCAGCCCATGGAGACAGTAAAAAAAGGTACCAGGCTGACAAATTCTGGAAGAAAGATCCTCGAACAGATGGAAACATCTTCATTCTAAACATCAGAAATCCTATGAAATCTCTCTGCAATGCTCAGAAAGATTTACTCTGGAATGCAAAAAGGTAGCAACTAATTCCAGCTTTCATAGCTGAGTACTATAATTTCTATATTCCCCTGGGAGTTTTTCCCACCACAGTTTTATTTTATTACTGTGTTTGGGTTTATGCTCGGCATGAAAACTTAAGACTTTGCACCACCAAATTCTGTGATGCTGATTCAATATTTTTTTATAATTCAGCTAAACCCTCTGGGAAAAGTACTATTGAGATATATTCCTGTTTGAAAGAGCTATGATTTTTATTAATTTACACAAAGCCCACTGCTCAACAGAAGACGTGCATTTGAGTATACTTATTATGTATCTTTAGCATTGTATAAAGGCTCTGTACAGGAAGGGGAGTGTGAATTCATTCAGAAAGCTGGTCAATCAGATTTCAAATGGTGAGAGCATCTGGATGAAGTATGAAATTTAAATAAATTCTTTGAAATTTCATGAATGGGATGGGTTTGATGAGAAGTAGGGGGAATGCCTAAAGGAGTCTTAAATGTACTTAGTTGACTTTCTTGAGATGGATATCTGAAACCAGAACATGATCTATAGTTTAAGCAGTAGATAAAAGCAATTCCAATAAAAAATGATATTCTGCCCAATTCTTATCAGAATATAATAGGGGGAGAGGCCATGTTTACATCTGGACTCCTCATTTTAAGAAGCATAAATATTCATGGGAATGTGTGCAGGGATGTGATGTATTCAGACACTGCATCAGGTGAGGAATGACAGAGGGTATTTACCTAATGTTAATCCAGGGAGAAAGGCTCTGCAAAGAGTCTGAATGACTGAGGAGTAATTTTGTGGAAGCAAATCATTCTGTTTTTCTAGGAGGCCAGAAGCCATGAAGAAGTGAGCACATGATAGGATTTTTCAGTCGACCAGACCTGCCAGGGATTGAATCAGGGTGGCAGAAGCAGAACAATATGGAACAAAAAAAGAGAGAGTGAGAAAAGTAGGTCAAGGAGTAAGGAACTGAATGAACAAAGGTATTGGAGACCTGGCCCAAATCTCTACATAAAAGAAATCAGGACTCCCTGGGGCTGGCTTACTTTTTCAACAGATTTCATTTTTTAGAACAGTGATGGATATAAAAAGTTGAGAAGACAGTGAGATAGTTCTGGTTTCCTTTAGTATTAACCGCATGCATTGCTATGGTACGCTTGTTAGTTAATTATTTAATAAAACAATATTGACACATTCATATAGCATTCTCAACTATCTGCAAGTTCATACTTTATTCAGATTTAAGTTGTACTTAATGCTTCTCTCTGTTTCGAGATCCCATCCAGGACACCACATGACAGTGAGATGTCATGTCTCCTTAGGCTCCTTTGGGCTACAGCAGTTTCTCGTTGTTTTTGATGCCTGACAGTTTTGAGGAGTAATGGCCAAATACAGTGGAGGATGCCTTCAAATGGGATTTGTCTGATGTTTCCCCTCATAACAGACTGAGATTATGGGACAGGGAAACAAGATCATAGAAACAAAGTGCCATTTGCAGCACATCTTATCCACACTGTTGATCACTGCTGACGTTGACCTTGGTCACATGGCTGAGGTCGTCGGCCTCATTAGGTTTCCCACTGTAGAGTTACTCTTTCCCCCTTCATTTCCACGCTGCACACTTTGGAAGGAAGTCACATGTGACGCCTACACTTAAGGAGTGCAGGTTTCATGCTCCCCTTCCTTGAAGGTAGAGTATTTGCATGATTTATTTGGAATTCTTCTGCAGGGGAATTTGTTTCTTCTCCATCAATTATTTATATATTCATTCAATCATTATTTATATCAGTATGGGCTCATGAATTTTTATGTTATATTTTGGGTTACACTCTACTACTACTATATTTTGTTCAAATTGTTCCAGCTTTGGGCACTGGGAGCTCTTTCCGTCAACTTTTGTGTCCCTTTGACATAACCTCATCAATATGGTGTGCTTTTGTTTGTTTAATTTTTAAGCACTTCCTTACTTTCTAGAATTGTAAGACTCTAGGCTCACCTTAGTTGTACTTAATGTGGTTTTTTTTTTTCCTGTACATTTCCTGTCCTTACACTAGAATCAGCTATTTCTGCAAGATAGCCTGGCTCTTTTTAAAGGAAAATGGTATAATAGACCAAGATTTGGGTGCTAGGTATATACATTGCTACTGGGGTATTGTTTCTAGACCCTTTCACCTGAGAATACAAGGAAATATGTTTGCATATTAAACATGTGTGTACATTCATCCATAATATTTCTACATGTAACCATATGTGTCTGAATTCAGCCAAATATGAGTTCATGCTGATGTTTCTGAATCTAATCCAGTACTACATGGATCATTCTAGCCTCCTCCCCTTGCTTATCTGTAGCAAACTTGATCCTCACACTATCATTTAATGTACTTAATTTTTCAATGAAAGTATACATGGATAGTAGTTTACATGTATTGCAGTATTTAAATTATTAATCCATACTTCATTGAAAACAACTTTG
The DNA here is from genome assembly GCF_047511675.1 of Marmota flaviventris. NCBI lineage: Eukaryota > Metazoa > Chordata > Mammalia > Rodentia > Sciuridae > Marmota > Marmota flaviventris. The sequence goes on from NC_092502.1 coordinate 42,078,290, forward strand.
TCAACTAACTATGCTATGTGAGTTCCTTTTTCCTTTAGTCCTAGAGACTTCACTTATAGACTCCAAAGTTTCCTAGGTCAATGCCTTTCCCTCCTATGTCCTTTAGTGATGTATTTTCATAAATTTGTAACACAAAGTTTCCCAACAGTCTGAATTCTTTCCTGGGATCCCCTGAACTCATATTTCTAAATTTTGCATCAATAACTAAGGTTACTCTCTGAGCTATAGAATTCTATGAGTTTTGAAAATATTGTTATATCTACCATTATAGTATGCAGAATAGTTGCCCTGTCCTGAAGATACCCCATGTTTCACCTATTTAACCCTTTCCCCTCCCTGTGAAACTCAGGCAAACACCAATCTGTTTACCATCACTATAGATTTCTCTTTTTCAAAATGTCACATAACTGGAATCATACAGTAAGTAGCCTTTTCAGATTGGCCTCTTTCACATAGCAATTCACATTTGAGGTTCATCTGTGGCTTCATAGTTTGACTTTTTTTTTTTTAATCATTGCATGAATGTCTACATATTCACCTATGGAATGATCTTGGTGGCTCCCAGTTTTTTCATTTATGAATAAAGCTACCATAAACAGTTAGTTATCACTTTTTTCTAGACAATTTTTCAAATAAATTGAGTAAATATCTGGGAGTATGATGGGTAGATTCTGGTAAGACTATGTGTAGCTTTATTAAAAAACTCATAAACTGTCTTCCAATGTGACAGTTTCATGCCCATAAGCAATGAGTGAGAGCTCTTGTTGCTTTGTTTCTTCACCAATGTATGCTATGGTCAGGTTTGGGGAGATTTTAGCCATTTTAATAGCTATGTGGCACTATCTCATTGTTGATCTAATTTCCTTAATGATAAGAAATATTGAGAATCTTTTCATATGGCTATGTTTCCTCTGTCTATCTTCTTTGATGATGGGTCTGTTCAGATCTTTTGCCCATTTTTTAATTGTGTTGTTTGTTTTCCTATTATCAAACTTTAAGCGTACTTGCATTTTGGATACAAATCAAGGCACTTATCAGCTATGTGTTCTGCAAATGTTTTCTTCCAGTCTGTGGCTGTCTTTTCATTCTTCTAATAGTGTCTTTCACAAACAAGCTTTTACTTTTAACAAAGTACCACTTATCTTTTTCTCACCTCCAAACCCAAAATCACTTAGATTTTTTCCTACATTTTCTGCTAGAAGCTGTATAATTTTGGAGTTTATATTCAAATTTATGATCAATTTGAATTACTTTTTACAAATGGTGTAAGGTCATGTCTAGATGGTTTTGTGTGTATGTGTTTGTTTTTGCATTTTGATCAACCCAATTGTTCCAGCTTCATTTATTGAGAAGGATATCTTTTTTCCACTGAATAGCCTTTTACCCATTTATTGTAGATCAATTGACTTTATCTGTATGGGTCTATTTCTGGGCTTTCTAGTCAGTTCTGTTGATTTGTGCATCTTTTCTTTGACCAATAGCATGCTGTCTTGATTACTGTACATTCACAGTGAGTCCAGAAGTCATACACTGTTGGTCCTCCAGTCTTGATCTTCAGTGAGTGTTGTATTGGCTATCCTGGGTTTTTTTGACTTTTCATATGCACTTTGGAATCAGTGTGTTGATATCTACAAAATAGCCTGCTGGGATTTCGATTGGTATTGAATTGAAATTTCAGAACATGTTGGGAAGAATTGACATTCCCCAAATAGTGAATCTTCCTATTCATAAACACAGAATATCTCCATCTATTTTGATCTTTTACTTCTCTTATCAGAGTTTTACAGTTTTCTTCATATCGACTGTAAGGCAACATATCACAAGTGAGGTTAAAATAAAAGCAAAGATAGGTTTAATTGGGTGCAGACTAGGTTAGCAAGTTGAGAAACACAGATTCAGTTAGACTGAATATTTGCTCAGGGGAAGGAAGATGGACTTGGACTTTCATAAACTAAAGAAGTGGGTACATGCAGCTTAGTGTTCTTTGGGGGAGATAAGCAGGGTTGGGGTAAGTCCAACGGTTGAAAATCAGGGTGGTGGTAAATTTTGTGAGTGCTTTGGCATGTCCAGGTCAGGAGACAAACTATTCTCTCAGATTTTTCTCACACCTTGCAAGGCATTGTTAGATCCCATAAGGTTGTTCCCTCTGGCAGAATGAGTTACCAACATGTTGTCTGTGTGGTAATTTACTACTCTCAGCAAATCTCTGGGGCTCAGAAAAGGATTTTTGCTCTCTTTTCTATCATTCCACAGCCATTTCCCTTTCTCTCTCTCTCTCTCTCTCTCTCTCTCTCTCTCTCTCTCTCTCTGTCTGTCTCTCTCTCTCTCTTTCTTTCTTTCTCTTTGAAAACAGCACCAATTTTATTATATCATTTGAATATAATGAATATGCTAATTAATGATAGAAATAAATTGAATGCTAAAAGAGAAATAAGGTGGGATTATCCCATGACAGTAAGATTGGTATTCCATGGCTCAGATATGTTTCTTTTTTAAAAAAATGCAACTTAAAAAAATTGATTCTTTTTAGTTACATATAATATTAGGATATATTTTGACGAGATCACAAAAGCATGGAATATAATTTGTTCTAATTCAGTTTCCAGCACTCCTATCCTCTTCTCTTCCCCTGCTTCCTTCCAGATATTCTGCTGATCTTACTGCAATTTATTTATAGTATTTTTAATAGTGTCTTTTTTCCTTTTTTTTTTTTAATGGGGCGGGGTCTTTTGCTTTTCTTTTTCTTTTTCTTTCTTTTTTTTTTGAGACTGTGTTTCCATGCTTGGCATCAACAAGCATTTTGGATTTTATGTTATCAGGACCCTGTATATATTTTGTTAGATTTATACCCATACATCTCATTTTGTCCTTCTGTAAATTATTTTATTTGTAATTTAAAATATCTTCAACAAATATTTCTTAGCTCCCTCCATCTTAAGGTGAGACAGAAATACTATAAGGGGACTGAAGTAGGTTATTTTCTTCTCTCCCTTCTGCCTAGGTAAGATGGGGTTCTAATAAAGTCTTCTTCATTGGAGAATAGTCCTTCCTTATGGAGAATGCTCCAGATGTATTTTACAATGGTTACTTTTTCCTTTCTACAGCTGGAACCATGAGATGATTTCCTTGGATCTTTACCCTGAGATCCTGGGAGTACCAAAAATTAGAACCCACAACAGTCTAGGACTGTCACCCTCAGGAGTTTCTCAGTCTCAAGCTAGTCACATTCGGTCTCCAGAGATCATCAAAATTAGCATCAAAGCATTGCTGCTAGTTTGTGGCTCCAGGGATTTCTGCTCTAGATAAACTAATCCTGGGTGTGATTTTTCTGTATTCATCCATTTCTTCAGATTTGGGAGTGATGATTCATTCTGTAACCTCGATTCTTTGATGGGTCAAAGAAAAGCTGTTGATTTTCAGCTTGTTCAGCTTTTCATTCTTGTTGTAAGGACGGGGAGTAATGAATGACTTTCTAGCTCTTTGCAGGTCAGAGCTGAAAACAAAGACCTTGAGGGAATGAGACAAGAAACTAAATCACAAATGAAATGTGGATTCAGAATTTTGATTTTCATTCTCAGAAAAGGATTTCAGCTGTGTCCTATTTTTCTCATCAAATGAGGTAGGCTGTTTGCATACTGCATATGGTGTTGATGCTGAGCCATGGAGTTGGTTAGACACCCATTTACCCAATTTGAATTAACTAAACGACAGAGAAGACTTTACTCAGCTATGGCATGGAGAAGAGTGTTATTGTTCATGGTATCTATGTTAAATTGTAGATAGTACTCCAGCTGATGGCCCAAAGCTGGAGCTCATGCTGTTTCTATTCTTGTGGGGTTTTTGTCTTTTGTTAAGCCCAAAGTTTTATTCACTAATTGTTAATATTTGTATCATTTGCTTTATTTTTCTCTTTATATGGATGGATACATTATTTTCAGAACCTCTTAAGGATGGCAGATATCTAAATATTTTTGTACATGTCTCCAAAGACTATTCAGCTGCATAAGTACAAGACAATTATCACTTTCAGAAAATTTAATATATATTCACATGCTTATTTAATATCCAAATCATTTCCAAATCTTCCCCCCCCCCAAATTGCTTATGGTTTTGGTCCATTATCCAATCAAAGATCATGAATTGCATTTAATTGGTTATGTGTCTTTAGTTTTCTTCAATGTACAACACTTGACCAAACTTTGTGAGTGTGTAGGTGGAAGGGCCCCTTTGATGATCTGAACAGTTTTTAAGAATCCAGACCATTACTCTTTTCAGAATGTCTGTAAGTTTGGGTTTGTCCAAATGCTTTTCAACAATTCAGTGCAGGTTGAACTTTTCAGGAAGAAATACCACTTTGGTTATGTGGTGCCCTTTTAAGTAGTCATTTCAGGGGACACAGAACGTTAGTTTTTCCTCCACTGATGATGTTAAATTTGATCTGTTGTTTAAGTTGGTGTTCATCAGGTTTTTCCATTATAAAAGAATCCTTCAAATTTGTAATTAATATGGAACAGATAGGGAGACATTTGATCTGTAAATATCCCAATCCTAAGCATTCTTTCTCTCAATAGCTAAAGTATCCACTAATGTTTTCTGTTGGAATAGATTATTAATCTCTGGCTATGGAATTGTGATATTTCTATTTTTTTCTTTTACATTCGTCACTTGGCATTCTCTATGATAGGACTTTGTATCGCCCACCATGCATGTTCTTAAAACCAGTAATTGTGTGATGTATATGCATGTATCTACACATACTGGCTACTACAGGAATTTGAGGCCCCTGGCCCCTGTGGCCATAGATATTTATCAACATACACTCATGTGTTTTGTTTTAATCCATTCCTATTATTTTTCATTTTTTATTTAAGTTTCCCTAATTTGGCCAAGTAAGAACATTTTTAAGCTGATTTTTGCATTCTTTTTAGTCTTTGGGCAAATTTTTATTTTTTTATTCCAACAAGATGTTTCAGGTTTTCTTTGTTCTTTCTATGTAGAAGACCTAGAATTGGCCATTTATCCAAGCACCGTATGTTTCTTTTAGTGGGAAATGGTATTAGAAATCAAGATCTGGGTACAAGGTGTACTCATTGCCATGGGGGTGTATTTGCTCCTATGCCTTCAGTGGAAACAAATAGAACATTTTTAGAATTACAAGTTTATACTATTATCTCTAATTTTGATCCAGTACCATAGAATTCTTCCTCTTTTTCTTAAATTCCATATATGTATTTCCTTTCTCCCAGGGTGAGAATCAATATTCTGTAAACACACAAACAACTCTGCTTCCCCATACCAGTACAGTTATTCATTTCTCAAATCTACAATACACAGATAAGTAGTTTCAGAATTGCTACACCAATACCACTTCCAACCAAAAAAAAAAAAATCTCATAAAATAACTTTCAAGGTACTGTTGATTGTTCTTTTCCTCTTTAAACTAAATCCCAACAAGTGTATTTAGAGTAATGTGTTCAAAAGTTACCCACATAAGTTCTGTTTTTCCTTTGCGTGGTTTTGCTCTTTGATATCAACATAGGAAAATTTGTATTTAAATCTAATTTTCACTTTCCTCCATCTTTATTTATTTATTTATTTTTATTACTTGAAGTATATGAACCATTAATTTAGAATCAAAAGCAATGCTATACATATATTCAGAGAAGCTATAGTTCCTTCCCTTACACCTGCACCTTATTCCTACCCATCTCTCTTTCTTTTGCCAAAAATAACACACACACACACACACACACACACACATACACACTTACTTTATTATTCTCTATTTAGATTTTTAAGTCGTTAATTTTTTTAGAGCAATTTTAGGTTTACAGCAAAATTCAGAGGCAAATACAAGGATTTCCTGTAGAGTGCCTCACCCTACCCATGCACAGCACTACCCACTGTCAATATCCCCACCAAACAAGTTCTTTTGCTAAAGCTGCTAAACTCACGTTGACACATTATTATCACTCAAAGTCCATAGTATGTTGGGGTCCATTCTTGGTGTTTTACATTTTTTGTGTGTTTGGACAGTGTATGACACAATTCTATCATTATAATATCATAAAGAGTATTTTCACTATTCTAAAAATCCACCATACTCTCTTCCATCCCCGACCACAGGCAGCCACTTTTTGTGTCTCCATAATTTTTCCTTTTCCAGAATGTCATATAGTTGGAACTATACAATAAGTACTTTTTTCAGAGTGTCTTCTGCTTTTAGTCATTTTCTATTGCTTCAACACTTGTTAATTGGTTAATTTACAGAAACAAAATGTCATTTTGGTTCATGATTTTGAAGTATGAGAAAGTCCTGGCAGATGTCTGCTCAGCTTTTGGTGAGGACTTCATGCTGTATCAGCTCATGGTGGAAACATCGAAGGGAAATTAGTGAGTACAGACAAGATCACATAGTGAAAGAGGAAATAAGAATGGCAAACAGGTGTGTGCAGAAGACGGCACATTTGTGCCTCCAACCACACCCTACCTGCCTGCAGTGACCACCCAGTTCATGCATTAAAGTGGATTCATGTCCCAATTAGGTTAAGGCTTTCATAAACAAATCATTTTACCTCTAAACTTTCTGTATTGTCTCACATGTGAACTTTTGGGGAACACCTCATGTCTAAACCATAACAACTTGTTAGCTCATTTCTTCTTAGCATTCAACTATATTCATTGTCTGAAACTCCCACAATTTATTTATACATTCACCACTTCTTGGTTATTTTCAGGTATTGGCAATTATAAGTAAAGCTTCTGTGAACATTTATTTTCAGGTTTTTATGTAGTCATAAGTTTTTAACTCCTTTGGATTAATATAAAGAAGTTTCTGAGTTTGATTTTGTTTTCCATAAGATTAAAGTACTTCACTTAATCTTTTGTACCTTGTTACATTTTCCTTAAGGAGACATATCCTGGGAATCTGTCCAGGTCAGTTCATAAATACCATCCTCACTGACTTCTAAAAATGCATATCACTTTGCTGTGTGCCACTGATGCTTTATGAATAAACATTTGATTCGTTTCTGATATTTTTATATAACAAATGATGCTTCAGTGAATAGCATTGTTCATCTAGGGGTTTGTTTGTCCACTTTTGGCATTGTCGAGAATCAATCTTTGGGGTAAATTCCTGGGAATGATACTGCCAAATTAAAAATTTTTCTAATATATTTTCTCTTTGCTTGAATACTTTTGCTCCCTAAAAGGGAAATAAGTGATAAAAGAACACTTTGCTTATACAAAATTGTCAAGGCTCAGGCAATAGGGAACTGTTTTAGTCAGCTTTTACATTACTGTGACCAAAAGATCTGACAAGAACAATTTGAGGAGGAAAAGTTAATTTTGACTCATAATTTCAGAGATTAAGCCCAGAAATGGCCAAGGAAAGCTATTCAGGAAATGATGCCAATAAGAAAATAGAGAGTTCTGCTCACCACAGACAAAATATGAACCCTAAAAGCATGTCTTCAGTGACCTACCTCCTCCAGCCACACCTTAGTTGCCTATTGTTACCACCCAGTTAATCCACCAGTGGATTCATCCACCAATTAGGTTAAAGTTCACATAATCTAATCATTTAACCTCTGAACTTTCTGGCATTTTCTCAAGAGCTTTTGGGGGACATCTTATAGCTAAATAATAACAGAAGCTAAGCTTTAGCAAAATAATCTAGAAATTTAATTTTTTAGTTAACCTAAAATTTTACATTTGTCTGGCGCCCATTGCAAATGAGATTTTTCAGGATGAAGAGAAAGCAACCTGGTATTCTAACCTGGTGTTATGGTTTGGATGTGAAGTGTGTACCTTCTCTGTGCCATAAGAGACAGTCATGTTTATTGCTTTCTGTAGAACCTTGTGTGATTTCCTCAACCTGAGATCAGCTTCCTCATCTGTAGTAAGGGAGATGCTTGGAGCACTGGCAACCTAGACTAGGATAGCCTCAGACCAGCAGCACAAATGTCACCTGGGAACTTTTTAGAAAAGCATTTTCTCAGGCCCAAGCTGGGGTTAGCAGGAAGGGCTGGCAACTTGTGTTCTAACAAGCCTACCTGGGGGTTCTAAGATATGCCGGAGCCCAGAGAAGCAGTGGCATTTGGTTGAAAGTGTGGATTCTGCAGCTTGACTATGCTTTGTATCCCAGACCTTCCCTACTTTTCAGCTTTCTCACCTGGTGCTATGGATTGGACGTGAGGTGTCCCCCAAAAGCTCATGTGTGAGACAATACAAGAAGGTTCAGAGAAGAAATGATTGGGTTGTGAGAGTCTTAACCCAATCAGTGAATTAATCCCCTGATAGGGATTAACTGGTAACTGAAATGGTAGGGTGTTGTGGAGGAGGTGGGGAATTGGGGGCATGGCTTTGGGGTATATATTTGTATCTAGCAAGTGAAGACCGCTCTCTCTGCTTTCTGATCATCATGTGAGCTGCTTCCCTCCATCATACTCTTCTTCCACCATGATGTTCAGCCTCACCTTGAGGCTGGAGGAACAGAGCCTGCTGTCTGTGGACTGAGACCTCTGAAACTAACCATCAGCCTCCAAATAAACTTTTCCTCCTCTACAATTGTGCTAGTTGGGTCTTTCAGTCACAGCAGTGAAAAAAACTTACTAAAACACCTGGGTTATTTAATCTCTGGTTACTGAATCTGAGTTCACTCATCCATGAGATGGATTAATAATTGTACCTTCAATTTTGACATTGTTATGAACAGATAACACAGCAGTGCCTGGTACATACTGAGCATTGCAGTGAGTATTTTTTAGCTGTGAGTTAAACAGAATAAATAAAAATAGGGGTTACTGGGGGAATTCAGCTAATGTGTGTAAATTGTGCTTGGCCCCATTGTAAGTCCTCAACAGATGCTAACAATTATTATCATTAGGAGCAATAATGTCTTAATAACTTGTCCTAAAGTCCCAGAGTCACTAAAGGATAGCAGTAGAACTGGATGAGCTAGATCTATTCCATGCCTCGCCACAGGACACCCTGTATCCCACATGATCACAGTTTCTGCTTTCAAAAGGCGATAAAAATAAGTGCACACTAAGCAGGTGGGCGTCATGGCAGAGAGAAACCTAGGAGCCCTGGGCAGTTACAAGCAGAGCTGCATGAAACTCAGAAGGAGGGATCAGGATGGGGGAAGCCATAGAGGGAGGTGGCTGATGGCCCGCTGGGTCAGGATTGAAAGGGACACACCATTTCAGCTGGAAACACTCAAAACATCATTATTTCGAAATTGCAGAGCAAATTCAATGGCTGGTATTGCTGTGCTAATGTGTTAATAATAATTCTGCAGTTAGAGACAAGCCTGGGCTGTTAGCATTCAAAGCCACTTAAATTTTAAAGAGTCATTTTATGGAAAGTTTTAATTAGCTCTGGATTGTAACTAACATTCTCTTTAAAACTGTTGTGGGCGTTTGATTAGGTCTGGGTTTCAGTGGATAGAAATGAGAGCTGGATTTTACTCATTGCTCTGCAATTGGATCCAAAGCAGTTCATCTCTTTCCGGGCCTCGGCATGAGCTCTGTGTAGCCAGGAATTATGCTCATCAGCGAATTCAGGCTCGCGTGTCCTCTTGTCCTTTGTGCAGAAAAAGAAGCGGAGCCGGATGCTTCAAAGAGGAAGGTTGATCTGACCCTCAACTGTAGCCCCTGGCTCTCTCCTGCTGCAGCTTACACCACTGTTCCTGGAGCCCACATGCCCTTCCTGGCCTCCAGCTCAGCCTCCTGGTACAGCTGCATATTCCATCTCCTTCAGAGCTCCCTTCAAAAATCCTACTTAGACTTGCAAGCCCAGCTGTTCACTACTCTTGTAGCATGGTGCAGTAGTACCAACATCAACAGAATTCTGGTGGCCCTATGTTTGAAAACCAGCTTTGACACATACAAGTTCTGTACCTTAGGTTCATCAATCCCTCAAACTCCATTTTTTTTTCATGTATAAATGGATGTAAAATGCCAATCAGTGTTACTGTGAGGATTGGAGATAGCCCAGTGACTGGCACCTAATAAGGGTTAACATAGTAACTATTACAACCACTTCCAATCACACTAGCATTTGGTTCTATTATGCCCTTCTTGAGTTATTTTATGTCCTCTCTTCAACCCCTGAGGGCAAGGACCTGTCTGACTTCTCTAAAATCTCTTCCTACTCTCACACCTAGTTCCCAACACAGTAATCAAATTTCCTTTTGACAGGCAGATCCCCTCCCACACAGGACCCGGAGCAACCTTGTTGATGGTGGAACTGGGGCCACTGCAAGTCACCAGCCTCAGGCTCAGAATGGAGGAGGATAAAATGCCTCCAATGATCACAGCACTGAAGGTGAAAGGAAAACCATAAATCAAATTTGATATCTAGGACTTCCTGATCCATGCTGCCATGAAGAAAGGAAGCTCGGTTGCAAGGTGTGATTTGTGCAGGTCCTGCAGCTGCCCATTATTTAAGGCTCACATGAATTCAGAGGATTCAGAGAGAGTAAAACAAACCTCACCCACATCTACAACTAGGCAGCAGGGAGCAGGGAGCTCAGCAAAAGAGTGACTACATAGAATTGGACAACAGGGAAGATTGTGGCCTCAGGCAACTTCTGAAGGGGATCCTCAGCTTTTTTTTTTTTTTTTTTTTTTGGCAGAACAGAAAGAAGGGAAAACCAAATGGATCTAGCAAAAGATGGGTTGCACTAACACACACTTCTGGTAGGGGTATTCTAAGGAGCCTGCTGGGCTGTGTGTGTGTGCAGGGACTGTCCTTGTGTTTCTCCCCCATGGTGAACCACCTCATACCTCATGACAATCTGCCTCTTTCTTGCCATGTGGCTGTTCTAAATGTGGTCTTCATTTCTACTGGACTGGGAATTCCTTGGGACCTGAAGCTCTGCTTTTGTATATGTTGAATTCAGGGGTCTAGCTTGTGCTTGGGCCATAATATGGAAGTTACATGGACATAGGAAAAGGAATGAGCTTTCAAATTACCCAGACCTGAGTTTGAATTCAGACTGTGGCATCTGCCTGCCTATTTGTATTGGACAAGTCACTCATTTCTTTGCCTTAATATCTCATCTTTTAGCAAAATAAGACTTATTTTTCAGCTGTGAGATTTCTTTGCTAAAGCACCTGAAGCATGTTGCCCGCTCATCAATGGTAGTTATTTGGTGCTCAGTCACATTGGTGGCTAGATAAGGTCTTAGCTTAGAAGATCCAGGGAATTGTTCAAGGGATGACTATCTCCAAATGACTAAAACCCTCCTCCCCCCAACCCAGCTAATTTAGATCAGCCATGTTTAGCTAATGCAATCAGTTCTCAGTCACCAATGGATAAATTGTCCTCATCATAGGCTTAACCATGCAGCTAATACAGTTTTGAGATAGATTGATTAACAAAGCCCTAATTGAAGCTAAATAAATGAGATAAATTCACAAGTCTATAAGGCTAACTAGCAGTCCAGAAATGACCAGTGGCAAAATTGAGTTGTTAATTTATTTGGCAATATTTCAACAAATACTTATTCTACATCTACATTGTGTATGGCAGGGATAGGACTGCATCCTTTGTTGAAGTTGAATGTTATGTGAATACATGCTCAGTTCTAATCATCTGAGTAGAGTATCATTAGGGAGGATGACCACTGTGGGCAGAACTAGAGCAAGAACTCCAAGGCAAATCAGGAATGTAGCCAAAGGTGAGAAGCCAGGGCCAGGCAGCCCCCATGAGTCAAAACTTCTCAAACCAAGAGATATAGAGGTATTTATCAGTCCACAGAAGTAGAAAAATCCAACAGGAAGGGTAGAATAGGGATCAAGCACCTGTGAGAAATGGAATGAGAGCAGGGAGGAGTGAACACACAGGCTTCTTTTATGGCCTGGCTGAGGAAAGGTGCATTTATGCATGCATGAATTAACACAGTTTGCAGGCACCAAATAGTCCACAGAATTGTTGAAATAAATGTCAAAGTTTCATTCTCCAGTCAAACATGAATGTTGACTTTATAGCCATAAATCTGTCTATCCTCCCCGCTGAGCATATATAACTGTACAGACAAGAAAATGTGTGTGCATTTTCCTTGATTTTAATTGTCATCTCAGTGCTGAGCCCATGTTGTCTAAATTTACTGCATGCCACATTTTCTGAACAGGGCCATCTCACATACTTGCATAGCTTGCCAAAGTAGGATTTCTTGGCACTGGCTATGTGTCTTTTCCAGTGCACAGAAAAGCACTGTACAGCTTAGTAGAAGGATCAACTCAATGTTTACCACTTTAATCTATTTATTTATTTATTTATTTATTTATTTATTTAGGTACCAGGGATTGAACCCAGGGGCACTTAACCAGGGAACCATATCCCCATTTTTAATTTTTATTTATTTATTTTTTTGATACAGTGTCTTACTAAGTTGCTTGGGGCCTTTCTCATTTACTGAGGCTGACTTTGAACTTGTGATCCTCTTGCCTCAGCCTCCTGAGCCTCTGGGATTACAGGTGTGCACCACTGTTTCCAGTATCAGTATTTACTTTATTGTCCAATTTTAATCAGAGTTAGAGTTATTACCCTTTTTTCAGTAAAAAGTGTTTATCAATTTTTCACCCAAATCATAACAACTCCGTCTCCTTTGGAAACAATGGATAAAAGAGAGAGGAGCATGTGATGGCTAATTTTATGTGTGAACTTCACTGGGCTAAGGGGTGCCCAGGTAGCTGGAAAATGTTATTTCTGGGTGTGTCTTTAGGAAGAGGTTAGCATTTGAATGAGTAGACAGAGTGCAGAAGATGGCGCTCACCAAGGTGAGCAGGATCCCCAAATTCTTGAGAATAGAGAAAGGGCAAGTTTGTGCTCTGCTTGAGCTGAGCCATTCTTCTCAAGCCTTCAGGTGTCAGCATTCCTAGTTCTCTGGCCTTCAGACTCAGACCACGTCCCACACCATTGGCTTCTCTGATTCTCAGACAAAGGTCTGAGAACCAGAATTCTTACTGGCACCTCAGACCAGAGGCCCTGCTAAATGGTGTGCCACAGACTGGATTCAATCACCCATCTGCATCAGAAACAGAGAAAACAGCATAAAGAGGTAAACGAATTTAATCATAGTTTGATCAAAGCTAGGAAGGCAGCTACCCTGCTTCTGACTTCCTTTAGTCCTATAGAAAGTTATAATTTGTAGAAATGAAATCAGGAAATATAGGCATGTTGATTAGCCAAGCTGGGCTAGCCACAGAAGTGTTGCAATTCAGGTTTCATTGGCATGTGCAGGAGCCAGAGGGGGGCTGCTTCTCAGTTTCCATTCTGAGCATGAGGAAGCTGAGATAGAGATATAAAGGTTACCAGGAAATGAAAGAAAGAAAAAACAATTTGGGGTTTTCAATTCAAAGGGGCCCTTTTACAGAGCTACATTGCTGGTTTTCCTGGGCCTCAGGCTTGCAGACAGCAGATCAGGATTTCTTAACCTCCATAATCCTGTAAGCCAGTCCTTCATAATAAATATCTTTGTATATGTTGATATCAATCTTATTGATTGTTTTGTGAAGAAGCCTGTCTAACACAGGGCCAGGGACCCTGCATCTCCCCTGGAAGGATTTAAATAGTCATTGACCACCTCTCTCCACCTCTCTGCAAACATTGCTCAGGTGAGGAGTTTAAACAGTCTTGCGTTTGTTCCGCTTTTGTGTTAGCAGGTGATGCACTCCAGTTTCAGCCCTTGGTTAGATCTGCTTCACATGTTGGCTCACAGAACTTACTTCGCTTGCCTAATATTTTTACATCTCAGGTGTTCAGTTCTGCCTCAGAGGATGTCTGCTATTTAAAGGAAATAGTGTGTCGTGTGATACCAAATTGCCATCCCTCTTTGGTTCTGCAAACCAAAGCTTCAGAAAAGCTGTCAGTTTAGGGAGGTCCCAGTAACAGTCCCATGGGAAGTGAAAGTATTTCCCAGCAATATGTCTCAGAATCCAGCTGGCTCCTGAATACAACCTAAATTATGTTTGATTTGGATATACTTAGTTGGGAATTTTGATGATCAGGAATTATATCCCAATACTGATTTGCAGCATTCGAAGACCTGGTGGGACCCAAGGAAAAGGTTTAGAGAGGGCGTTGTGCCCTCTAATTCTTTATACTCTTTTTGAGCCTCTATCTCCTTATGTAAATGAGAAATAATTTCACTTCTTGAGTCCCATTTTAGAAATGCCACCTGAAAAAAGAAAGATCAGTTTCCTAACTAATGTTTACATCTGAACCAAAGTGAAAGTCATGGGGGAAAATGGTCATTAATTTTAAGGGAAATCAGTGTCTTCTTCTCCTGGCTTCAATTCTGAAGGTTACACCAGCCTCAGCAGAGGCTGCCTTAGGGGTACATTTGTATGTTCCCATCACAGATGGTAGGTATCAGCCATGGAGCCATTAATGCCACCAATTTGCTATTCTGAAATGAGAGTGAATGTGCTCTTAAGTCATCTGTCACGGGGAGTTGGAAGAAAAACCTGCAACAGGACATTTTCCTAGAGGTCTATCAAGTGCATGGGTATTTGGAATCCTCTCACGTTCGCCTTAGCCCTTTTGCTTTGAGTTATAAGGCAATTCCTTAGACAAAGAATTTGTTGATTTCTTTTGTTAGCTAATTATTTAAGTTGGTCCCCTGATTGTTCCCTCTCAGCTGCTGTAAACCACTGTACAATCCTGTTTCTCAGCTCCTCTACTTCTAATCTAAATTCTCAAAATGTATTTTTAGAACAAGTATGCTTAGAAGTAGGTTTTTGACATTTTCAAATATTAGAATTGGGAGAATTTTTTTCCTATATCAAATGCACAATGGCAGAATGTACCCTTAATTTCAAGACAACTCATTAAAAACTTCCATCTTGATACATAATTATCAAGAGTCAAAGTGGTCATGATTAGTCAAGCCTCACAATTAAAATCTTATTTGATGAACTTTTGAAATAAAATGCCATTATCATCTAAAACCTCAATCATCTATGATAATGAGGCTCTCAATTAATTCTTTTGTTCTTCACAAAAAGATTAATAATGCTAGTTCTTAATTTTTTTTTAAAGTATCAACATCTGCAACAGGCATGCCATATAAACCATATGTAACTAATCTCTTCCAAGGGGAGCAAGAAATAGATTTAGGCATATGTTTCATGGATAGCTAATATTTTCCTACAATAACTGCTCATGTTAATTATCTTCCTTGAATTGATTATGTTTGCAATAAATTATTATCTTTATGATTATTACTAGTTTCAGGCAAGTATTCATAAAATAAATAGTGATTGGTCTAAATGACCTGCACAGAGTTAGTATTTCAGATAAATGCCACATTGAGTGGATAATTGCTGTGATCTGATCCTCACTCTTCTATTAGCTTCTTCTGTTCCAGCTGCTATTTTGGAAATCTTGAACACCAAAGCTGAATTCTATGAGTATTAAAACTCGTGAACATACTTTATATACAGAATTATGAAAAATTGTGCTCTATATGGGTAATAAAGAGTGTAATGCATTCCACTGTTGTCATGTATTTAAAAAAAAAAAAGGACAAAAAGGGTAGTGATAGGGTTTTCTAATTTGTGATTAGAATAAAATTTGCTAACTTTTTTCCACTTACATTTTGTTTTGGGGTAAACAATCTTTATTATGATTGAAGAACTTCTTTCTACTTTTGCTTTTCTTAAGCTCTTTGTACGAATGCCTGCTGAATTTTACCATGTGTCTTTCAGGCACTATTGATTGATTGCCTAATTTTGTCCCTTAATTCACGTGTGGGATGATTGGACACATTTCCTTCTATTAAGCCACTCTTATTTTCTTTGCATGTGTTTTCATGATTGTTTTGTAAATTCCTAGAGAAATGTTTACCAAAATGTGTCAAATGTTAGTAGGTATAATTTAATAAAAGGACATTATTCTACATAAACCTAAGGACTATTGAATAAGTCCTTAGGTTTATGTAGAATATTGTCCTACATATTATCACAGCCAATTGTGACCATGGTGGTGGTCAAGGTAGTATGATTCATCGTGGAAGCAAAGGACTGACTGACACTTCATTTGCTTACATGATTAAAACGCTGTACCTGAGGCAATATTTGGTCATCTCTGTCTATAAATTCTACTAACACTGACAATCTTTATGATCAAGAATATCTTTCTTTATAGTTTAAATTTGTTATTATAATTTATCTTCTATTCTAAAAATAAGCACTAGGTGTTCAAGTTTTGATTGTTAATAGACATTAAAAGAGAGAGAAAAACTATTTATGGAGAAGATTCACAAAGCTAGCTGTACATATGGATTACCTATTGCAGGAAGGTCTCTGCAGGAGGCTTCCTATCAGATCACTCAGCAGATTACAATTCATAAAGTAATCAAGTTCAAGTAGGGTATAAGCTAAACATCTGAATCTACCCTCAGCAAAATGAGCCTAGGATCCAGATATTTCTTTAGGTCTTACTTTCTACCCCTAAAATACCATACTGGCCCAACATTCAACAAAGATGTGCAGCGTTCCATGGGCCAGACCCTGCATCTATTTCCCTGAGCAGTCTGCTGAGGGATATCAAATAGATAATCACAAAACAAGTTATGGTTAGGGTGGACATGGAACTGACTTGACACAGAGAGGTGCGCCTAGACCAGAGGGAGTTATGGAAGACAGGCTGGAAACAGTGACATCTGGGTGGAATTTTGAGTGATGCACAGGAATTAAGAGAAAGCAGTGTGCCTGCTGAGGGTTGGGGAGGAAAACAGAGAGTTTGTTCTGGGTTCTAACAATGGGAATTCTACGCCAAAGGCCAAGAGGGCTTAGCACATTTAAAGAACAGAAGTAGCTAGGCCTGTAGAAGTACAAATTTTGCATTTTATGTGTAAGGTAAAGGAGAGCCATTGCAGAATATTAGGAGTGGAATGATGTTATCAAATATGCATTTTAGAAAACACATTCTGACTACAATGTGGACTATGGACTGAAGGAGCGAAAGGGAGACCTATAAACATGCTAGAAGCATATTCTTAGGATAAGAATGGAGCCCACTCTAATACCTCTTACTTTGCTGTGTTCCCTGCAACGAAACAACCACTTTGGGAACCAAGTCAACAATTCAAGGTTGTTTTCAGTTATTCTGAGCAACAACATAATCTGCTTCAAAAGAGAAAAATGCTATTTGCCGTAGTTGAAAAGTACTCAATTGGTAGTTCTCTGGGAGAAACTACTCAGTTTGCTAAAATTTAAATACCCACAGAGTAAAAACAAAGACAGCTAATAAGAAACGTGTCGTTGAAATTGAACAGAAACTAGAGAAGTCCCATTTCTTGTTCTTTTTATCTTTGCAAAAGCTTGGCTCTGCAGCAATTTACCCGCACTATCATTCATCCTTTGTATCATTAGCATTTGGGAAGATGCCTGAAACTGTCACCATGAGACAAGCAACATGTAGAAACTAAAAATGCAGTTTGAGAAAATTAGAAAATAAAACTCTTAAGGAAGAGGATTGAATGTTTCATTAAACATAAAGATGCTGCTAAAAAAATCCTTTCTGACTTCAAGAGTTATAGGCTACAGAAATGTTATCATCAATTAGATCTTTTTTGCATGCTCTGTGGTGCAAAACCAATTACCCTGACAGTCCCCGTCCTTGAAACACCGAGACCACTGGTGTGGGCAGACCCAGCAAGAGCCAATTTTGATATAAACATATATTAAAGCAGGCATCATTTTTTAAAAAAATTATTTATTCATTCACTCATTTATGCATTCAATCATTCATACACTTACACACCATGCAAGGCAGGAGGTCTGGGGGAGATGCCAGGAGAGCATGATATAGGTCACGCCTATAAGTAGGCTTAGTTTTTGTCTACTAGGAGCTATATCAGGGGCTTAACTGGGGTGGGTGGTGGGAGTGGAAAGTAGTAAGTACCTACAGAGACTGTTTCTATAATGCTAAGTGAAGTTAGCCAACCCCCCAAAAACAAATGCCAAATGTTTTTTTTTTTTTTTTTTTTTTGATATAAGGAGGTTGATTCATAGTGGGGCTTGGAAGTGGGAGCATGGGAAGAATAGACAAACTCTAGATAGGGCAGAGGTGTGGGAGGGGAAGGGAAGGAGCATGGGGTTATTAATGATGGTGGAATGGGATGATCATTATTATCCAAAGTACAGGTATGAAGACAGGAATTGGTGTGAATATACTGTGTATACAACCAGAGATATGAAAAATTGTGCTCCATGTAATAAGAATTATAATGCATTCCTCTGTCATATATAAATAAAATTTTAAAAATAGTGGGTGAGGAAGATGGCAGGAGATGTTGGGGAACAGTGAAGAGATAGAGGAACAAAATAATAGCATTTAACATTTTACCAGACCAGGCAAGTGTTAGTAGTGTGTGTGTGTGTGTGTGTGTGTGTGTATGTGCGCACTTGTGTGTGTCTAATAGATTTCATGTGTTAGAGATTACCATTACTCATTTTAACATGAGGGAACTAAATTTTAGAAAGATTCAATAGTTCAATAGTTTTCTCATCCTAGGACCTTGGATAGTGCTAAGCAACAGTGATCACTACTCTGGTACTTTTTGAACTTCTAAGCACTCATTTTACTTCTGATGTACTCTAGAATTGAGGTATCAGGGGAAGAAGACATGAGTTTCAGAATTTTGCAGGCTTCATCAGGTAAAGGAACCATTATCACATAATGTGTTTAACTTTGAGAATTCCACATATGCTCTTCAAGTAATGAGACAGCGGGCAGGAAGTGTGGAGTTGACGCGGTATAGAGTCCCCTCTGGTAAGGGACCAGGATGATCAATTCAGGTAATGAGCATTCTGAAATTCCAGAATTGAGATGTTAAGATGCCAAGGAAGTTTTCTTGGAGGAAATGGGACATATGTTGGGCCTTTGAAAGTAGGGCATGAGCCAAAGAAAGAACAAGGAATTCTAGGAAGGGAAGAGAACTGATGAAGAAATAAAAAACAAGTCCTGCATCCACTGGAGACTAATATTGTTTGTAGTTAAGACACGTGAACCACAAGGAAATCAAGAAGTAATACTCTGAAGGGGGCATGGACCAGAGGCAGTCTGCACCATATGGACTGCGGAGATGTGATCTAGAGAAGCATTGGATGGTGGACAAGGAAAGACTGCTCCCTTGGTCTCCCCTTGCCTGCCCCTTTCCTTGAATAGACACAGTGGACATTTTCTTAGTTTCAACAAATGCAGCTTTACACCTCCTTCTTGCGCCACCCCAGCTTCCAATAAGAATACCTACTAAGCTTCGCTTGAAGCTGCTACTTCAAAGAAGGGTGAGCTAAAAGGAAGAGGGTAGAAGAAACTAGAGTGTATCTTTCATTGGCTGTCACCATCTCTTCCTCCATTGTAGATTTATTTATCTGGCTTATAGCTTTACTTCTGTCACTGGTTGAACATACCAAAAAAAGATATTCAATGTCAGAGAGCTCTGTCGGAACATGGTATATTCCAGGAAAGGTTAGGACACTGGGAGGAAAAGTCAACTGTTGAACTTAGATCACAGGAATTTGAGACTATGGATGTTTTATGGTCATTGGGCTGAGATACAGGAATAAAGTTGTAGAGTTTATGTTTTGTTTTGTATGTTTGTTTGTTTTAAGGGATTGGAGTAGCAAAGAATTCCTTTTTTTCTTTTTATTTATTTATTTATTTCTTACATACATGACAAAAGTGGAATTCATTACATTCATAATTATCCATTCACAGCACAATTTTTCCTAAATCTGTATATAAAGTATGTTCAAACCAAATTATGCCATTATACATGAGCTCTCTTATTATTTTGCATTACAATTTTAATACACCTTTATAGCACAATTTATCAAAACTGTTTGTATATAAGGTATATTGACACCAAATTCACGTCTTCATACATGAATTTTGTATAATAATGATCGTCTCCTTCCACCATCCTTGCTATTCCCTTTCTCCCTCCCTTTCCCTCCCACCTCTATTCCCTATCTAGAGGTAATCTTCCTCCCATGCTCTCCCTCCCTCCCCACTTTGAGTCACCCCCCTTATATCAGAGAAAACATTTGGCATTTGATTTTTGGGATTGGCTAACTTCACTTAGCATAATCTTCTCTAATGCCATCCATTTCCCCGGAAATGCCAAGATATTCTTTTTAGTGCTGAGTAATATTCCACTGTGTACAAATGCCACATTTTTTATCCATTTATCCACTGAAGGACATCTAGGTTGAATCCACAGTTTAGCTATTGTGAATTGTGCTGCTATAAACATTGATGTGGCTGTGTCCCTGTTCATTACCTTCTTTATAGGAAAGCAGGTTGGAGGCAGTGTTGTGGGGATATGTCCTACAAAAATCAGAAATACAGTAGAAGAAAGAGAGATTGCTTATTCTGTTTTCTGTTGCTATAACAGAATACCTGAGACTTGATAATTATAAGTAAAAGAGGTTTGTTTTGGCTCACAGTTATGAAGGCCATGAAATCAAAGAGCATGATGACAGCATCTGATGTCTTCTGGTGAGGGCTTCATGCCATCAACTCCTGGTGAAAAGTGAAAGGGCAAGCAGAGGCATTAGGAAGAAAGAGAAGATGAGGGGTGGACTTGCTTTATAAAAAATAGCTTTTCTGGTAATGAATCTAACCCTGAGAGAGTGAGAACTCACACATAAAGGCATTAATACATTCCTAAAGATTCTTTCCTGTGACCCAAACACCTCCTGCCAGACTCTCTACCCCAAACACTGCCACATTGAGGCCCAAACATCAACCTGAATTTTGGGAGGGATAAACCATAGAAAGAGAAGAGTCAGGCTTTCTACTCCTCCACCTAAATTTTGACTCTGACACTTGGCATGGCTGCCATTGGCAGATGACCAATAAATACAGTGAATTCTTAGAGCTCAGTTCTGTCCATAATGGTGTTAATTCAGTTGAAATGGCCCTAGTATTCACAGGTAGAATGAACTATTGTGGTAGAAGACCCATAGACACATTAAAATCTAGAGAAATGGAATACATTCAAAAGGAGGATGTACATAACTTCAAAGGGGCCTTTGGAAAGACCTTGGGGAAGCAAGAAATTGCTTCAATCCTTCACCTCAATTTTGGGTTGGTAAAGAGACTAACCTGGTTTTGGGTGGGTTTTCTTTCTCTTTCTTTCTTTTTTTTTTTTAAGGGAATATCATGCTCCAAAAAATTTTCATTTTATTTATTTATTTATTTATATGTAGTGCTGAAGATCAAACCCAGTGCCTCACACATGCTAGGCAAGTGCTCTAGCACACTGAGCCACAACCCCAGCCCTCTGGTAGGTTTTCTGTAGGGAAGATAGGAATCTATGTTTTCTTTCACTGAAACTTTTTGACATTTTAGATCTTCTTGGTCAATAGAGTTCTTTTTAAAGATCCCTTGTCTCTCTATACAGCTTTTTTCCTACCTTGCTATCTTTTAATACCCTATGGCCATTTTATTTTTATTTTTTTTTTATCTCCTACAAGAGTGGTTTGACTCCATTTGCAATACGAGGAGCTACTATCAAGGCCAATCTTTTTTAAGCACTGTGCCAGTTGAGCTGGTGCCCAAGCATAAAAAAATATGCAAAATTCTTGTTGAATTAAACAGAATATTGCAAAAGAGGGCAGGAACAAAAACAGTAAGAATAAGCCAGGCATGGTGACGCACAACTGTAATTCCAGTGACTCAGGAGTCTGAGGCAGGAAGATTGCAAGTTCAAGGCCAGACTCAACAACTGATTGAGGCCCCGAACAACTTATTATAACCCTGTCTCAAGATCAAAAATAAAAAGGGCTGGGATATGGCTCAGTGGTAAAACAACCTGGGTTCAATTCCCATTACCAAAAAAAAAAAAAAAAAAAAAAGGAAATATCTCATTTACTTGCATGGATTCATACTTGCCTTTTCCCAAGATTATAAAACATTTTCCTGTACTCTAGACATCACACAAAATAAGTCAATGGTACCATTCTGGTTTTGAAGAGCCAATCCACCTACAGCGGTACTTTGATGTGTTAGAAAAAAAGTCAACACTATTATAAGTGGCTGAGTGAGAGTTCTGCTTTAGCTGTTATGTTATTGTTCTTCCAGTCTCCTTGATGAAATCAGTGAACAAAACTGGAAGTGTAATTGTGATTAGGAAAGAGAAGGAAAAGAAAACTGAAGTACCTGTAAGGACTAGATGGGAATTACCAATTAGAGAACAGGAAGGATTAATTAATGTTTCTCTGTCTAATCAATCCGTCCTGCTGCTGTGAACTAGGAAGTCAAAATGTAATGAATTAAAATATAATAGAATCTATTTCTTTGAAATGTACTTTACACAGGATTAAAACAAATTCTTGAACCATCTCTTTGTTGAAAAGGATCTACAAATTTAGTAATTACTTTAGTACAACTATTAAACACTTTCAAAGTTAATTCTGTCCCTAACATGATGTGTCCAAATTATTTCCAGAGGAGCTAAAGATTTAAATATAAATATTTAGAACATAAAACTACTTAAACATCATTAATATAAACTTGTAACAGAGCTTGTTTATCCCAGCATGATGTCAGAGACTGAACCCATGGGAGAGGAGGGAAGAGAGGAGATGCAACTGGATGACTTGAATGCTCCCTAAAGCTTCCTCATACCATAGACACTCTAAACAAATCTAAAAGGTAGATAGTAAGAACTGGAAAAAAAAAAAAAAAAAACCTCATCCTATGTCAAAGGGCAAATTTGGGGGGAGAAATAACAATAAATATTCAAATACCCCCAAATTATACAAAATGTATTCACCTCTCCTAGTCAACTCAAAGATACAGCAAAATGGCAAATATTTTAAAACTAATGCAAGGGAACCAGCCAGACTCTTTCAGTCACTGGTACTAAGAAATAATCTTTCTGGGTCAAAGGCGCATGTTTCAAATTTGGTTTATTATTTGGCCTAGAAATTTCATACTTAGGAATCTATCCTATAGAGTAATGACCAAAAACAAAGATAATAACAACAGTAGCAAGGGAAAAAAAACACATAGCTAATACCTGCTACACATTTATTATGTGCATGTTTCTATGCAAAGCAATTTACTGGCTTTATTTCATTTATTATTCCCTACAACCTTATGAAAGTGGGACTATTATGTTGTATTTTTTATTTGTTTGAAGAAAGGGTCACCTAACTTATAGAAAGTTGGAAAATCAAGTATTTGATTATTAGGTATTGGGGGAATCATAAAAAAAAAATATTTAAACAACTTTAAGTCTGAGATAGGAATTTGTTAAGTCATGTCACAATTCTACTATGAAATTCAGCCATTCTGATATTGAAAATAATGGTGTAAAATACTGTGACACACGAAGATGTCTATAATGTAGTAAGTGTGAGAAAATGGGTTTTAAGAGAGTATAAAGTATCATCTCATTTTTACTTAAAATATTGGTTTCTGTTTTAGTCAGCTTTTTTGCTGCTGTGACTAAAAAACCTGACAAGAATGATTTTAGAGGAGGAAAAGGTTAGTTGGGGGTTCATGGTATGAGAGGACTCAGTCCATAGACAGCAGGCTCCATTCTTCAGAGCTACAGGTAAGGCTGAACATGATGGTGGAAGAGTGCAGTAGAAGGAAGTGACTCACATGATGATCAAGAAGCAGAGAGAGACTCCATTGGCCAGATATAAAATATATACCCCAAATGCATGCTCCCAGGGACCCACTCCTCCAGGAATACCCTACCCACCTTCAGTTACCACTCAGTTAATCCTATCAGGGGATTAATTCAATGATTGGGTTAAAGCTTTCATAACCCAATCATTTCACCTCTGAAAGTTCTTGCATTGTCTCACACATGAGCTTTTGGGGTACACACAATCTAAGACATAAGAGCCTCTATATATTCAGGCATATTTTTATAAGTCTCTCTATATACAGGCACATGTTTTATAAGTTTCAAAGTATATACACAACTTAGAAAGATCCTGTCTGAAAATAAAAATAAAGAAATAAAAAAGACTGGGGTGTGGCTCAGTGAGTGGTTAAGTGCCCCTGGGTTCAATATGCAGTACTAAAAAGCAAACAAACAAAAACAAAAAAAAACCCAAACAGAACAAAGTAAAGTAACAATTAACAACAGTGGTGTTCTACCACTAAGCTATTCCTGGCCCCCTTTTTAATTTTTATTTTTGAGGCTGAGTCATGCTAAGTTGCAGAGGCTAGCTTTGAACCTGTAATCCTCCTGCCTCAGCTTCCTAAAGCACTTGTTTATTCTTACCTCAAGTTAAGAACAGAAGATCCAAGTGTCTTGCACTAATGGAAAACTTATCAAATCTGGCTCAAGAAAAACAGGTTTCAGGCCTGGGGCTGGTGGCTCAGTGACAGAGCCCTTGCCTAGTATATGTGAGACACTCACTGGGTTCAATTCTCAGCACCACATATAAAGGATGAATAAAGAAAAATAAAGGTTCATCCACAACTAAGAAACAAAACAATTATATATATATATATATATATATATATATATATATATAGATAGATAGATAGATAAAGGTTTCAGTTGGATTCTGAAATATTTTTTGACCACCAAGGAGTGAAAATTGAAATGCCTAGTAGAGGCAGATTGTCAGGGCTATGTGGCTATATGAATAGCAAACAGGTGTCTCTCTGAAGCTGAGTTGCTGTCAACAAGTGCCACCATCTGGAACACAGGTTCTAAACCTGGGGCAGATTAGGTGCATGAATAAATTAAGGGGCCCATGAACTTGGATGGAGGGAAACTACATTTTTATTTTTACTAACGTTTAGCTGCAAATTAGAATTTCCTTCAGTTATAAGTGTAGGCAAAGAACCCCCATTGTTGTGACTTTGTCACCAGTAGAAAACTCCTATATTTCATATCATATTACAAGTGTTCATATTATTTACAATTTTTGTTACTTTGAAATTATTAGATCTGCCCCTTGGTCTATTATTTGCTGCTACAGTAAAGCACATATACTGTTATATCACATCTCTTTTAAAAAAATACTTTGCCAACCATTTTTTAATAACATTGTTTACCTATGGAATCCTATGTATCATGATTTTGTGTGTCTAAAAACATGGTTCTGTGGGGCTTAGTGGCTCACAACCCTTGTTGCAGCAGTTCAGGAAGCTGTGGCAGGAGGGTCACAAGTTCAAAGCCAGCCTCAGCAACTTAGTGAGGCCCTAAACAATTTAGTGAGAACCTATGTCAAAACAAAAAATAAAAAATGCTGGAAATATTTGGTGATTAAGTAGCCCTGGATTTAATCCCTGGTACAAAAAAAAAAAAATCATGGCTTTAAGAAGGGACCCATAGATTTTACCAGAGTGCCAAAAGGATCCGTGGCACAAGGACAGGTTAAAAAGCCCTGTTCTGAGATCTGTGGGTCAGACGATTCTGAATAGTCAGCAGACACCTCCAGCCCTCTAAAGTCCTCAAGGAGCCCTCTGGCCCTGAGCCGGATGGATGGGTCACAGAGCTGGTTACAAAAGGGTGAGCACAGTAACTGCACACAGTAGGTCCGTTAATATATGTCTGTTGTTATCTTCACTCCTGTCCTTACCTACTTCATTAAGTGGCCAATGGCTATCCTTGCCTACAAGTCACTTCACAAGAAAGAAGTTAGTGATTGGCTATTTTCAAAACGGCCATCTGTTCACAGATTCAGTGAGCTGTTTTCCTACTGATGTGTAAAAAAAAAAAAAAATGATCCATTCAAACATCTGCAGAGCACACATCAGAAGCAAGGTCCGTGGTATGGTCCTTTAGACACACACTGTTAACCCATGTCCTCCAGAAGAGTGCCATATGCAGGAGAAAGGAGAGGAGCATGGAAGCCATTGCCACAGAATCAGGACGGCAGAGGAGCATTTGAGCTTGATTTGGAGGGTATGGCTACACCCTTATTTCTAGGATCCTGCACTTGTCTACTTCTTTCTGTGTAACCTTGGCTTAATTTGTGTGGTATTCTTGAGAAAGAACATCAACAAAACATGCCGAACAAACCAAGTACAACGCGTTCCTCACCTCTTGTGTGTGTTCTTCTGCCCTTTCCACTGGTAGATCTCCACACTTTCCCACTGACGACACACAGTGGGTGCTCAAGGGCTCCTTGCTGGTGGATGAAGGTGGAAATCATTCTAGTCTGCAAGGCACCTTCACGTGGGTTGACTGATACTGGGGTTGGTCAAAGTCAGGCCCATGAAACAGTTAGATTGCTAAAAGCAGATCCCTGGGACTGATCCTAACCTTCTGAGTCAGAACCTCTGAGATTTGGCCCTAGAAAACTGAATTTAAGCAAGTTCTCTCTCTTTTCCCTTTCTCTCTCTTTTCCACTTCCCCAGTAATTCTTATGCATGTGAAAATTAGAGAATTGCTATATTACATGATTGCCATAATAATCCCATAAATGAAATAGGACAAACACTATCAGCACATTCTAGAAAGTAGGAAAATGAACTTATGTGGTTTTGCTTAAGATGATACATTTATAACTTAGGGTATTATTCACAAGGATGGGGCTCTGCAGGGAGGTAACAGAATTCCTGTCAGTCCGAGACGGTGAATTCAGACACACAGAAGAGAAGTATGAGGTGGACGTGGTTGAAGTGTTAGGATGGGTAGAAAGGTAGTTTAGGAAAGTCCTTACAGTATACCTTGGCAAAGGGAACCAGTGGCTTTAGCAAGGGCAAGGGTATCAGGTTAGAGAAGAAAGCATTGTCAGGTCTCATTTTTCACAGATTCCATATATGTCAGTTTGCCTCCTGGCTAAAATTTATTTGTAACCTCAAAATCAATACCCAAGTTGCTTCCAGTGATATTCATGGACATGCATGGAGAGTCAGAAAATTTGAGTTGACTGACATATGCCCAGCTGAGATGAAGCAAAGAAATGCTCTATCTTATTGTTGAAGCTCTCCAACTGTCAAGAAGTGTCCTTTTGGCATTTATTTGATGCCATATGCTTTACATTTTTGTCATTTCATTGGTGATTACATGTTTAAAATGGCCCCCAAACATAATGCTTAGGTACTGCCTAGTTTCTGTAAGTGCAAGAAGATGGTGGTGTGCCTTCTGGAGAAAATGCCGGAATCCATCCATGAGCCATCTTGGAACTGTGCGTGAACTAAAATCACATGGAAGGCATTAGGCAGGAAAGTTTGATATCAGGAACTCCCAGCAGCAACCCTGCTGGTTTGAGAGTGGCCTCTTCATGTGACTTCCTACCTAGCTCTGTCGCAAGTTCAGCACAGCATCGGAGATGGGGAGACCCACTGGAGCCACACAGCCTCTCAGAGATGGGTATGGCTGGCCTAAATGCCAACCAACCTGTTTACTGCAAGACCCCTGACACACAGAGAAGCAAGACTCCTCCTGCTGAAACCTTACCCCTGCCTTTGATGTACCTCCCTTTAAATAAAGAATTGGGGGCCATTTTTCAGTTGTTCAGACCCAGCTCCTATCAGGACTGGAAGACCTATCAGGCACTCCACTCTATCTAATTTCTGGTTGTGCCTCTATTTCTTACTAATTATTTCAGGATTTTCATTTCCCAGGCAGCTCACATCTCCTGGGCAGGAACATACCTTGTGGCAGGGGACTGGTCATCCTGCAATAAGAAAATACTGTACATTAAATAAACTTCATTCAGGCACAAGTTATAATGATTTTGGCCATGAGTCTGATGTAGGTGCGTCAACAAAGTGCTAAATAATGCATCATTAAACATAAACCATCAAGAACAAGGATATAAGTTCATCAACTGATGAAATGTTTTGATCAGAGGCTCATAGGAGCCAGCCCTGTATTTCCCTGGGAACACTGGTTCAGTGTTCAGTAATTCATTGTCTGTGCCAACTTTATGAACTATAACATAACTACCCTGAATGATGAGAATCAGCTGGAAATATCTCTCTGTACCAGTCCCTCTGTGCTTCAGTGGCAGCACTATTAGATTCTACAACACCTGCAATGTGTTTGTCAGGAGTTACAGGGCAAGGATTAGGAAACTGAGGCTCAGAAATGTTGAGACTATCCTAATTCATTCGTGAAAGAAATGCTGAGCACGAGTTTGTGACAGACATTTCAGAGTCTAACCACCAGGGCTCACTTACTGCTGGGATGGGTGGGCAAGGAAGAGGGAACATTTTAAAAATAGTCCCAAAATGTCAAGTCCTGTTGACCAGGAATGTGGTGGTGCCGCGAGGAAGAAGAAAAGACTACAAGAAAAAATATGTGCACTTGGTATATTGGACTTTAGACTTGACTTTAACCACACATTTGGAGGTAATCCACAAAGATACCTCTAGAGACCTACGAGAGAATGAAACACAACCCCTTCCAGTGCCATCAGAAAAAGAGGAAAAATTGAAAATGTTTGTATTTAAGGAAGTGAAGGGAAGAAAGGGGAAAGCAAAAAAATAAAAAAGGAAAGACACAAAAATGACCACCAGAAACCGAGAAAGAATATAGAAACTGGAGTATAATGAGAAAAAAGTGAATTTTCCAAAAAAGGTGAGTAGGAGATGGTCCATAATGTGAGACACTCAGAAAGGTCAAACAGGATGAAAACTGAGAAAAGGTCACTGCATTTGCTGATCGGATGTCACTGGTGACCTTTGGGAGATTGGTTTCTGTTGGTGGGGACTGAAGACAGAAATAAAAGTTTGTTAGGAAATAGAGACTGCAGATGTAGACTGCTCCTCTCCCATCCCAAAACCCAGAGGGATGAGATAGTAACTGCAAGAAGAGATGGGAGCAATCTTGGACACAAGGAAATGGGGATCATGGAAAATGGAAAGGCAAGAGAAAATGTAGTTTCAAAACCCAGAAGGGAACAAAAAGGGAGGAACAGGTTTGTCCTCTACAAAGTGATCTCTCCTCTTTTAAGAGTGCACAACAGTGGCACATACACCTAATCCCAGCAGCTTGGGAGGCTAAGACAGGAGAATCGCAAGTTCAAAGCCAGCCTCAGCAAAAGCAAGGGGCTAAGCAACTCAGTGAGATCCTGTCTCTAAATAAAATACAAAATAGGGCTGGGGATGCTGCTCAGTGATCGAGTGCCCTGAGTTCAATCCCTGGTACACCTCCAAGAAAAAAAAAGGAATAGCTTGCTTGTGTTGATCTAGAGAGAGAGAAATGTGAAGTCCCTAAGTTAAGACCTCAGCCAGTCAACATGGTAATCTGAAAAACCAAATATGAATAAACTGAGAGAAAAATTGAGATGTCTTCCATTTGGGGTTTTTAGTCTCAGAGGAACATGTCAGGGCATCATCATCCATTCTGATTGGAGAAGGTCTAGTCACTTAGGGAAATATCACTGTGGAAGAAACAGAGTATTATTTAAAGGCAGGTAGACTTACTTGGCTAATTCTGCAAAGTTGTGACCTAGAAATCTTGCTAAATCTGATTTTGCCATTGGTAATAACTATTAAAGATCTGGCATTTACAGGCAGACACCATGCTTAAGTTTATTACAAATAAAACAACAATAAAACCATTTAAATCTCTGAGGGAGGTTAAACACCACCCATTCTCACTTGTCTGTTTTCCTTATTCATTTGGAAAATCTTTTATCTACAGATGTTGCAGGAGCGAACTTCAACCAGGTTCAGGTTAAATTGTCACAAAACCCAAATTAATAAGACCTGACGGCCTCATGCTGCACAGATGCTGAACCCAAATAGTCCTAATTTCTCTGTCCATGGGCACAGGAGAGTAGGCAGGTGATGTTACTGTGTCTTGGTGATAAAATGCTTTCAGATATAGAAAGTTCCTAACAGCCTATTCCCCAGGAAATGAAGTATAGAAGCTGATGGGTAATAGCCCCTCCCTCAGCCCAGCCCAGCATGAGAATTGAGATTCTAGTCACTCTCATCCTGGTTTTGATTCACAGGTGTGACTCTCTCTGTCCTGTCACTGGACACAGAAGGAAAGAGCTCACCAGCACCTGATAGCCCTATACAGTGGCCCCCTGCTCAACCTATTGTTACCTGGCAGCCCTCTAGCTTTACTCCGTCCCTAGGCCTCCTGCAGTCAGCCAGACTTGGGACAAATCTCAACTATGTCACATTTCAGTGGTGAATTTACAGGCACATTGGAGCCTGTATATGTGAGCATAGAGCTCTTCTGAGATGCAAACAGGTCTATGCAAAGCTCTTAGCAGGGGACATGATGCAGAGCAGGCAGCATAGATTGGGCTTGCTATTACCATTTAACACTCTGTGTTGTTTTATAGGCCAAGTAATTTAATAATCCTAATTTTTAAATTATTCTCATCTTGGGTTCCGGTAACATGTGTACCTTGTGACAAATCAAATGATACAGAGTTGTGCAAAGAAACCTTAGTTTTCCTTTCTTTCCTTCTAGCACCTCATCCATGCTCCCACAAACATCCAGTAATATGTTTCATGGATGTCTCTCACACCTTCGTCTCTACTCACACTAATGAATGTGTAAACATCAGGGACTATTTTCCCTAAGTTTGTGTATATTGTTCTTGTTGCTTTACAAAAATGGATCATATTCTCCTTTATTTTTTTTCCTAATTCATAAACATCTGTCTAGTGTCAACATTATAAATAAATGTATATTTTTAACAGTCACATGTTATCCTAAATGTTCTGTTAATATAATAAGTACATCATCAAACACTACCATCATTCACCCAACAAGTCTCCTATTGACAGATTGTCAGACTACTTTATATTTTGTTTCTCTGGCATATCTATTGTCATTAGTATAATAGTAGTAGTTTATACTCCATTATGGTCATAAAACTGGATCTCTTGTAATATCACCATTTTGACGAAAAAAAAAACCAGAATCCATAATTAAGCCCCATATTCTGCATTATCCCCGACCCTTCCTTGGTGTCCTTTCATCTACCTCTCCCTCTTTCTCCCTTCTCTATGCAGTTGCTTCTCACATACCTGGAAACAAGAGGGCTTAGACATTTGTTTTCATTTTATTGGACCTGGTCTTCAGAGATCCTGTAGTCATTTTTATGACAAAGTTGTAAGAGGATTTTGCAATCCCTAAGCTAAAAGTCCTATATTATAAAGAAGTTAGCAGCCTCTGTTGTTGATTGGCAGATATGTTGTCCCATTCCTGATGGGCTCATTCTATTCCATTAGTTTCCCCAGGAAAATCAGAAATGCAAGCATTCCCTTTAGCAGAGGAGAGCTCTTATTTTACTCTGAAGAAGCAACATTGGAAATTTTCTACAATTCTTGTCATAAATTGAATTTGTAGATCTGTAGGCCGAGATGTGTACACTTTCTGAGAGTTTGATTCACCCTGTTCTTCCCAGAGTGTCTGCCTCTGGTGCATGGACTAAGCTTGTTTTAAGGTCAAACACCCAACATCATGGCCGTCTTGTTCCCCAGGGTGGTGCCTACAGGTGGCCAACAGTGGACAAGGAACAACATAGTCCAGAATGGGGGGAAAGATGGGGCTGGTCCTGGTGGGGGCCAATACTGGTTCCTAGAACAAGAACTGGCTCAGACAAGCCTCATCCATGTGGCAAAAAGAGAATTACATTTATATTGATCTACTACATTCTGTGCAACCTATAGTGTTTGAGTCCCATTTGTAGCTTAAAGAAATCTCTCCTAAGCATTGAGTCAAATTTACCCTCTGTTATTATTTATGAACTATTCATAATTCCAAGTGCCTACTCTGCCCGCTCTGGTTTTACACACACACACACACACACACACACACACACACACACAAGTACTTGCTGATTCCCCTTAAGAAACTGAAAGGGCAGAAGGATCGGGGGTGTCTGCCCATGTGCCTCTCTGCGCCCCTTCTCCCTGCTCTGAGAGCAAGAGGCAGGAAGCTTCCACCAGTCTTTCTTGGCCTCTGTGCCTCTGCCTTTGCCTGGCTGGGTATACTTGATATTTAACCTCCTTGTTATTTCCTCACCTGTTCCAGGCCCACAGGAATCTGCCATGCCAGGTCTGGCCAGCAGGAGGTTGGGAAAAAGCTTTGCCACCTTCTTCCTCACCCTGTCACCCTACTGTCTCTGCCTTTTGGTCTGTTTCACCCACAGGGCTACTGTTTGTAACACCAATTGAGAACTGAGTACCAGTTCCTATGTTTATAGCCATCCCTAAATTATCAAGAACATTCCCTGGAGATCACTCAGAGAAAGAAAACAGCTGGGAAATGAAGGTCTTGCTCCTCCTTGACTTTCCCCAGAGTTCCTCTTCTCTCTTTGCCAGTCTTTTTATTCCTTCTGTTTGGGTTGCAAAAGGCACTAAATCAGTTGAAATTTATTTTCAACTTGGTGTAGATTTGCAGAGGCTGTTCCCAGGAAGCATATTTCTTCTCTTTTGGAAGATGAAGGATATAGCCTCTCTGGCTATGAGCTGTGAAATGCCTTGACAACTGGGAACTGATGGAGGCAGGGACCAGTGGACAATCAGAAAGAGCAGCAAGGGCATCTTTTAGTGACACTTCACATCATTTTGTCCTATAATTCCATAATAAATTATGTGACCAAATACTGAATGTAAGTTTTCCATCTGCTGGAAGAGGCAGTATTCTTCACGGCGGCAGAAATTGCACTATGGTGCTACAGTTCATTCTTGCATCCTCAACACTTTGCACATGACCTGCCACACCACAGGTGCTCAGTTAGTATTTGCAGAATGAATGAAGGAACTTCAAGCCAGTACCAGAAGTCAGAATCTGACTACATACAAGCGTGATTTCTACCAACCCCAGGAAGGCTGCCTGGTCTTATCTGAGTCCAAGGCCAGAATAGTTGCCTGAGGTCAGGGCATCTAGAAAGAACAACTAGAGGAAGAGGGGAAAGGACCCAGCAAAAGGAAGAGATGTAATACCTGCTGGAGTGAGATGCCAAGTGTTTATGTCTGAGTATTAAGAATGAGAATTTTTGTCTGCTAGAGCAAGATCCCAGCTGTCATCAATGGCCATTTTCTATACCTTAACTTGGGTTGAATTCATCAAGGGAAGCGAGAAAGGAATCTAAATCCCATCCACTTTGCTCTTTCATTTGAAAAGGCTTTGTCTGTGTGCTTGAGTGCACGTGATTAAAATCCACAAGTATGGCATGCTCTCTTCAGTTTTATACCAGGGTTTGTTATTACCACGTTTACGTGGGAGGCAATACAATACAGTGTTTAAGAGGGCTTAAAATCCAAATTCTGCCACTTCTTAGCTATTTTCTCTGTTATGGAACTCTCTAAGTCTTAGATTCATTATCAGCAAAACAAGAGAATGTGCTTGTAATAAACATTTAATAAATGTTAGCATCTGTCACAGGCAGAGCAAAAACATACCCCACAACTCTTGCCTCTTGTTGGTCAACCCAATTGCATTCATTCATTTACAAAAGAAGATAATTTATAAACAGCATTTGGGGATTCTTTCAACTAATATTTCTTGAGCTACTGCTCTGTTGTAGATCCTGGGGCTCTACTGTCAAAGCTCAAATTCTTGCTCAGATATTCACTGGTTAGGTCACTTTGGGCAAATCACCCTCTCTTTAAACCTCCATCTGCAAAGTGAGTATACCAATTGAATTTAGAATTTGGGATTTTGGACCCAGGGTGAACAGAACCATGTATAAAAAAAAAGAGAGACAAGACTGGTGCTGTTGAGGGCAGAAAAAAGAAGGTGGCCAGGCTGGAAGTACAGGCAGGCACCAGATGGTACAGCCTTTGGAAACAAGGTAAGGATTTTGCCATTGATCCAAAGAGCAGCGGAAGCCATCAAGGCAAGCTCATGGGAGCAGGGGAGTGATATGGTAACTTCCTCTTACTGTCTTGTTCTGTCTTTGGACAGAACATGAGATGAGATGTGGACATGGCCCTCTGACCACTGAGTCACCTGATGCTTTCTCCTTCATGACTTCATCAGCTAAGCCATCTCAGCAGCCGCACAGCCAGGTACAAATCTTGGGGGCTGAACAATTTGAGTCTCTAACCATTCCTGTCTGGCATTCCCCCACTAGAGAACATGCTTCTAAATAAAAGTGGTAACAATTATTTTTCTATTCTAATCAAACCCTAGGTGCCTAAATCAATCCACCAAAAATGGTGGATGTTCAGTACATCACCAATACTGATATTAGGGGCTCAAGATATCCAACCCAGATCATTTTTCATTCCTGCCCTTATGGTTGGTGGGCGGGCATGGGGCCTGCCTACTAGCCTTCCCTAAAGCCCTGGCACAGCTAAGTCAGAGTTGTTTCTGCTTTTAAGCAGCCCTGAGCTTCCCAGAGACAAGATGCTGTGACACTGCTTTGCTTCATTTCTATACTTTGCTTTGAGCAGCTATTTGTTCCCTCTTCTAGTATCTCTTTGAAAAGCTCCAGATTCCCTGGGAAGGATTGAAGCCATTTGCATTACAATGCATTGTATTCGGAGCCCAGGTGTCTGTACAGAGAAACCTGCCCTTGATCAAGCACTACGACTGCATAGACTGGAAAGGCACAGCTCTGTCTTTGCTATGCCTGAGGAGTATGTTTGGAGAAAACACTGCATTCTCTGTGTAACAAATCACACCTGTCAGGTAGGCTGCCCGTCGTGGGGAGAATTAAGCGCAAGGCCAAACTCTGCAATCTTCCCTGGGCCGCAGCTGATTTCTGGAGGACTGATTAAACAGCAAATGCACAGTCTGTACAGACAAATATAGGTCATCTTCTCCCTTTGATGGCTGAATTGCTGTCATGCAGGGGAGCTCCTGCATGTCAGATCCCTAACAAGGTTTTGTTTTACATTCTCCAAACAAGCTGACTCATAGAAATCTTCTGCCACCCACATATGCTCCCACTCTTCAGCTTCCTGCACAAACCTCTCCCCTCCTATCTTGATCCAAATGCAATGATGGTACAATTCAATTCAGATTCAGTTTAGGGAATATTTTTATTTTCTGGGTGAATAATTCTAGAAAAGATATAGGTTTAGTTCTGAGTCCAACTGGCTTATTGGATTTATGTATTTAAAAACAACTTTGATTTGCTTCATAGCTCACTTGAAACTAACCTGGGCTCCATCTGATTTAGAAAATGAGTGTGACTGTGATCCATCCCAACTTCCTGCTTGGTGTTCAGTTAAAGACCCTGCACCCCACATAGAAAGCTAAATGAAGCTCAGTTCTAAGAAATAAATCTTTCAGGGTCCTGGTCTAACTGTGCCTGGGATCCAAGGATATTTGAAAAGTCCCCTTTAAGCAAACAAGTTTGGTCTACAGCCAATTTAATAAAAACATCCTTACTTTTTTTGTGGAGACCATAAGAAAAGCTTAGAGGGGTAGCAACTTCCCCCTGAAGCTTGGCAGCAGCTCTAAGTTCTTCCAGGAAATAGAGGAATTAACTTTGCCCAATTCTAACTAATCATGATAGCCTCAATGCTTCTCTCAGATCCCTACAGTGTCTGTTTTCTCAGTCTCCTATTTTCTAGTTGATGATTCCTTTGCTATTCATGGAACAAATCACTGGGTGTAATATATAATAGGTGCTTGCTAGGTGTGAGTTGTATTAAATCTAACACTTACCTTGCAGGAGTTAGGATTTGATTTGGCTGCAATGAGCAGACATCCCCCAAAGAGGGACCTAAACCAGACTGAGGTTGGTTTCTCTGTAGCATATAAGAAGGACAGAGAATTTGTCATTGATATACAGAAATGCCTTTTATTTATGGTGCAGTCAATATGGAAAGCAGTATGTAGATTTCTTGGAAAATTGGGAATGGAACCACCATTTGACCCAGCTATCCCTCTCCTCGGTCTATCCCCAAAGGACTTACAAACAGCATACTACAGAGACACGGCCATGTCAATGTTTATAGCAGCACAAATTCAGAATAACTAAACTGTGGAACCAACCTAGATGCCCTTCAATAGATGAATGGACAAAAAAAAAAAAATGTAGCATATATACACAATGGAATATTACTCAGCAATAAAAGAGAATAAAATCATGGCATTTGCAGGTAAATGGATGGAGTTAGAGAAGATAATGCTAAATGAAGTTAGCCAGTCCCCAAAAACCAAATGCTGAATGTTTTCTCTGATATAAGGAGGCTGATTCATAATGGGGTAGGGAAGAAGAAGGTGGGAGGAAAAGATGAATTCTAAATAGGGCAGAGGGGTGGGAGGGTAAGGGAGGGGGCATGGGGTAATTAATGATGGTGGAATGTGATGATCATTACTTTCCAAAGTACAGGTATGAAGACATGAATTGGTGTGAATATACTTAGGATACGAAAATTGTGCTCTATATGTATAATAAGAATTGTAATGCGTTCCTCTGTCATATATAAATAAAAAAATATTTCTGCTCTACAAAATACACTGTAAGAATAAAAATGCAATGGATTAAAAAAGAAGAAGAAGAAGAAGGACAGAGGTAGGCAGTCCAGGCCTGACCTGGCATCATCATGATACCCAGAACCCAGTTTTCCCTTCTGTCTGTATCTCAGGGTCCTGCATAGAGCCTCTCCATAAGGACAAGGCAGTGGTTCACTTCTTTGGCTCTCATTGGTCTCATGGATAGCCCAGGAATGATCCTGCAAACTTATCAGCATGTGGGAACATTTTTTCCAATTCTTCTTTATGCTTCTCTGATTAAGACACTGTGAAAGTGCTCTTGATATCACATGATTTTTCTTCACTCTGAAGTAACTTCATGTTCAAGAAATTCGCATGCTTGCAGGTAACTCCACGTTTCCTGGTTGCTCCACAGTTTAACTGACTGAACTGAGAGCTTTCCTGATTTCTGGTTTCCTTTTCCCTTTTTCAGTGCCTGGATATTTCTGGAAATTTCATCCTGAAGTATGATTTTCTCCATTTTTATTCTAGAGTTTCTTCCTGGGATTCTTTTCACTGCAGTCGCTGGGCCTGTTCTGAGCTCTGTAGAGAACTCGAACTTACTCTGCCCTAATGGAAACCAGGTGAGTCAGGAGGTGCTTAAGTGTAGTGTTCAAATCCTCTCTGCTTCTCTAATTATTATTTTAATTTAGCGCTTTTCGATGTGGATTTTAGCTTGAATAATTTTTTTTTGTAAATTACCTTCTCAAATCAGTCATCCTTTTTTTTAATTTGCATTTTCTGTCTCGTTTATTTGTAAGATTGAAATAAAATAGACATTATTTATGCATGCAGTTATATAAGTAAAAGATCCCCCCCAAAAAATCTATAGAGAAATGATTAGAATAAGTGAGCTTTTAAAAATTATTGTGGATATAGTTTGTCAATTGTTGTGATACAAACTTTTTTTATATTTTATGGCTTTGCTTTTTCATTCCCATAAGACTATTTTCTGATAGTATATGCCTTTACTTTTAATGTAGTCAAAATTAGCTTTATTGTGTGTGTGATTAGTGTCTTCAGTGTCTTAGTAAGAAATTTCTCTTTAACCTGGAATCATAAAGGAATTTTACCATTGTTTTCTAGGTTTGCTATTTTTTCATATTTTGACTTCCTATCCTCCTAGGTCTGATTCTTATTTATGTGTGGAATAAGGTCAAGTGCTTCCCATTGGTTATGCAATAATTATAGAACTACTTATTTAAAAATCCATCATTTCCCCTCTTCTTGGCAGTTTCACCCTTTTTCATTAATTGGGTGTCCATATACATATGGGTGTGTTTCTGAGCTTTCTAATCTATTCCACTGATTTATTGGTCTCTCCTTTATTCAATACTGCATTGTAAAAATTGCTGCAGCTTTGTAGTAGGTCTTAATATTCAGTAAAGCCTGTCTTTTCACTTTCTTCTTTAAGAATATCTTCACTTCTCCTGGCCCTTTGTATTTAATTTCAAAATTGGTTTATGAGGTTATCCATGCCCACACATACACATGCATAAACCTCTTGGGGTCTTGATTGGAATTTCCTTAAATTTATAGATTAAATTTGGGGAGAACAGATGACATTGGTAGAGTACTGAATTTCAAATCTATACACATGGCACATTTTTTTTCTAATTGGGTCTTTGATTTTTCTCAATAATATTTTATGAATTTCTGTAATAACCTGTATGTAAAAGCCTAATACAGGTTATTTCTAGTTATTTGATAACTTCACTGTTGTTATACCTTAAAATTTAACTTTCTTGTTGATATGCACAAATGAGATGAATGTTGATATTTTGATCATGTAGCCAATAATTTTTAAACGCTCACTTATTCTAATCATTTCTCTATAGATTTTGGGGGGGATCTTTTACTTATATAACTGTATGCATAAATAATGACTATTTTATTTCAATCTTTCCAATCCTTATACATTTTCATATTTTTATTATACTTTTTTCATTGCCTTTTGTAAGACCTCTACTTCAAGGTTGAGTTGAAATAATAATAGCACCCTTTTGGGTTTGCGATCTCTCAGGGAACCCTTTCAACATTTCACCACTACATTGATTCTTTGCTGTAAGTTATTTGAAAGCATCAGACAGATAGTTACCTTCTATTCTCAGGTTTTCAGAAATCATGAATGGTTGTTGGATTTTACCAACTAATTTCACTGTATCTATTGAGAAAATCATATTATGTTTCTCTTTTACTTTGTTAATGTGGTGAATAACATTGAATTTTTTCCTCATGTGAAATCAAGTTTTCATTCCTGAAATCAACCCAACTTGCTTGTGAAATATTCTTTTTGTATATTGTTGAAGTTGGTTTGCTAATATTTTACTTAGAATTTTTGCATCTATGTTCATAAATGATTTAGCTTTTACTATTCTTTTCTTAGGGTTCTTTGATGTTTTGGTTGTATAGTTATCCTGAGATCGTAAAAAGATTTGGGAAGTTATTTTTTATTTACTGGCTGAAAGAATTTGTGTAAAATTCATGATACTTTTTCCTTAAATATTTGGTAGAATTCTCTAAGGGGATTCTCTGTAGGAAGGTTTTATGGATCCAGTTTCTTTAATGAATAAAGCTATGCTAATTTTCCACTGCCTGTATTAGTTTTAAGGTATATTTTCTAAGAATTGAATAATTTCATCTGAATTTTCAGCTTCCTGGCATAATAACTTATCTTTTCAAGGTCTGTGGAACATGAATTGATGTGTCATTCTGACTTCTGCCATTTTATTTTATTCAACTTGATCTAACAAGAAATTTATTAATTTTATTAAAATGCTAACATTTAACTTTGATCCTCTCTATTTTGTTACAATAACATTTCACTATATTCCTTTATTTTTATGCACTTTCTTTCTAAAACCCTTTTGGGCTTTAATATCTTAGTTTTTTCTAACTTCTTTAGATAAACTGTAACTTTTTGATTTTTTTCACAGCCTTCCTTCTTTTCAAATATATGTATAAAGCTCTTTAACCATGGGTTTTTATGTGAATGTTTCCTTATCTTTCAGTTACAAACATTTTGTTCTTTCAACATACAGTAATTTTTATTTTTTGACCTTTAGATTTTTAAGACATTTATCTATAAACTTTCACACAATTAAGGACTTTGTATTTTTCATTTTTATTTATTTCTAGCAGAATTTCATCCTGGACAGTATATATTATCTATGTTTTCAATCTTTGAAATTTGTTGAGACTTTTTTTCAGCCCAACATATGGTCAACTTCTGTTAGCTAGTCTGTCTGCAATGTTCTAATGTAAGCCTATTAAGTCAGGTAGAATAAGCTGTTACTCAAATATTTTTTTATTACATATAAATTATAAATGTGTATAATCGTAGATTTTAATTTTTCTCCAGATTTTTTTCTCATTTTAAAAAAATTTGAAACTATGCTATCAGATATATTTAGGTATTAAACTCATATATTTTTGATAAATTCCATTACTTATTTTGTAAAGCTTACCTTTTCATCTCCATTGAAGCCTTTTGACTTAAAGGTTTTTTTAACTTCTAGTTGTAGATGGACACACAATAACTTACTTTATTTATTTGTCTGTTTGTTTGTTTATTTATTTATTTATTTAATGTGGTGCTCAGGATTGAACCCAGTGCCTCACATGTGCTAGGCAAGCGCTCCACAACTGAGATACAACCCCAGCCCCATTGACTTAAATCTTGATGTTAATGTGACTACTAGCTGAACAGACACTTCTCAGAAGAAGATATA
This sequence comes from Marmota flaviventris, assembly GCF_047511675.1. Taxonomy (NCBI): domain Eukaryota; kingdom Metazoa; phylum Chordata; class Mammalia; order Rodentia; family Sciuridae; genus Marmota; species Marmota flaviventris. The sequence goes on from NC_092502.1 coordinate 42,118,388, forward strand.
CATTCGATCAACAAATATATGAAAAATTGATTAACATCTCTAGTAATTAGAGAAATGCAATTCAAAACTACTCTAAGATTTCATCTCACACCAGTAAGAATATAGTTATCAAGAACAGACAACAATAAATGCTGGTGAGGATATGGGGGAAAAGGCACACTCATTTATTGCTGGTGGTACTGCAAATTGGTTGCAACTAGTCTGGAAAGCATTATGGAGATTTCTTAGAAAACTTGGAATGGAACCACGATTTGACCTACCTATCCCACTGCTTGGACTTAAAATCAGCATACTGTAGTAACACAGCCACATCAATGTTTATAGCAGTTCAATTCACAATAACTAAACTGTGGAACCAACCTAGATGCCCTTCAACAGATGAATGGATAAAGAAACTGTGATACACACACACACACACACACACACACACACACACACACACACTGGAATATTACTCAGCAATAAAAGAGAATAAAATCATGGCATTTGTAGATAAATGGATGGAGTTGGAGAATATCATGCTAAGTGAAGTAAGCCAATCCCCAAAAACCAAACGTGGAATGTTCTCTCTGATAAGTGGATGTTGATCCATAATGCGGGGGGGATATGGGAAAAATGGAGGGACTTTGGTGGGGCAAAGTGGAGGGAGGGTTGGGGAGAGGCAGGAAAGATGGTGGAATAAGATGGATATCTTTACCCTAGGTACATGTATAACTGCACATGTGGTACAACACTACATTGTGTACAACCATAGAAATGTAAAGTTGTGCTGCAATTGTGTACAATGAATCAAAATGCATTCTGCTGTCGTATGTACCAAATTAAAATAAATTTAAAAAAAAGAAAAAAAATGTGACTATACTATTTTATCTTGTGGTTCATGTTTGCATGGTCTCTCTCATCACTTTGCTAAACTTTAGTGCCTTTATGTATTATGTAGGTCTTTTTCCCTACAGCTGGATGTTTTTTCTTAATACAATATGATAATTTTTGTCTGTTAACTGGTGATTTAAATCCAATTGTGATTAAGGAAAGTCCTGTTACATTTGGAGTTTTGATATTTTCTTTTCATCCTGATTATTCTTCATTTCTCCTTTTCCTCCTTTCTTGGTTGATTTGGGATTATTTTTGTTATTCCTTATTTCTCCTCCTTTATCTTGTCAATGAAGCAAGCTTTTGCTTCTTTATCTATTTTGTAGTTAACATAGAGATTATAACATGCAACCAGTTCTAGCATTAATTAGGACTTACAACTCCATTCCACACAATTCAGGGCCATAAGAAATCTCTAATTCTGTTGTCATGAATTTTTCTTATATATATTGTAACTTGCAAGAACTATTTTTAGTGCACTTTAGATTTACTGTATTCACACATATGTTAAACATTTGCTTTGCTTTTCATTTCTCTCTGCATCTCTGGGTCATTTTCTTCTATCTTCTTTTTTAAATTGTTTTTCTGTTGAGGTCAGTCTAATTGTTGCCACACTGAAAGGCAACATTAAAACATTTAAAAAAAAAACATTCTATTTACCATTAAAGCTTTTCTCTTTTCTTGTATCAGGGATTTCACTATCATTTTCATACCTACTGATTTCTATTTATTTGACTTAGGGTTCAAGTTCCCTTTAAAATATATATTTCCATGTCTCATTAAATTTTGGAAAACACTCAGCCATTTTCTTTTCAAATATTGCTTCTGTCCCATTTCTCTCTTCTTTCCTTCAGAAAATTATATGTACACTAGACCATTTAACTACTCTTTATGTCTCTTACCCTCTCTTCTGTGATTTCCTCTTTTTATCTCCCTGTGTTATTATTGATATATTTTTTCTCTCCTAAATTTTGACACACTGATTTTCTCTTTAGCTGTGTCTAATCTGTTAAACCCAACCATCTGAGTTAGGTTCACTTTTTGTTTTTCAGTTCCATAATTTCCATTTGATGCTTTTTGAAGACTATTGTTATTTTTTACAGTTTCCAGATCTCTGCCAAAATTCACATAGCTGTTTTTTTTAATCTATGAACATAGTAAGTATTACTATTTTTAAGTCCACTTTCAATATTTGGAGACCTTCCGGATGGGATGTCTTCCTGTTGTCTTTTATTTTTGTTTGCTCTTTTCTATTATCTCATGAACATGGTTGGTTTTTATTGGATGCCAGTAACTGTATCTACAAAAAAATATAGAGACGATGTGAAAAGTAAGAAGATGATATCTTCTATTTGCTTCTGCTGGCACCCTGGGGGCTGTAGTGATAAAAGATCCCTTACACCAGTTTTGAGGTTTGAAATGATTTGAAGCTGGGTTGTTGTCCTGTGAGAGCCTGTCTACTTTACACTGAGCCCTGTAGGAGTCTCATCTCAATCAGAAGGTTTGTTGGAGAGAGTTCACTTCTTTGGCAGACCTTAGACTCAACTTTTGTGCCTCTATTCCAATGAGACTATCAAAAGCACATCTCAGCTTCTTAGCAATCTCTGTTGGATTTTGAAATTCCCCCGGGGGGAAAAGTCACCTCCCATCCCAGGCTCAGATCTCTATATTTCTGTTCTCTGGTGGATCTTGTCCTAATAATTCTTTTCTTTGTTCTGTTATTGTCAGATGTATATGTTTTATTGGCCCAGATTTTCTAGCTTGCCATAGACATCTATTCTTTAATTTTTATTAGCAAACATTTTATTAGCAAACATTATTGAAATAGAATAAACATAGAGAAAAGTATACAAATCAAAAGTGGACAGTTTTACCAATTTTAGTGACACACAAAATGAAAAACTAGAACATTTCTTCCCACTTTGGACCACCTTCCTAATACGACCACCCTATGGATTATGCTGACTGCTTATAGCACACATTAATTTTGCCTAGTTTTGACTTGGTTACCCATGGAGTCACTATGTCATAGCATCTGTAGATATTCATTCTAGTGGCTACCACCATGTACTCTGTCTAAGAGATCATACCAAGTTGCACTCCCATTATCCCATTTGGGCCACTTCCTTGACATAACTTGTTCTTTTCTCCTCTTCATTTTTATCATTTCTGTGAGTATCAGATTGTGGTTTTCATTGCATTTACCTAAAGAGTAATATATTTAAGCAAGTTTTTCATGTTAATTTGCCATTTGAATATATTCTTTTGTGAAGTGCCTTTTATCTATTTCTCTATTGCACTTTTTGTTTCTAATTGACTTGACTTTAAGAATTTCTTATATATTTTGGGTAATTCTTTTGTAAAATATAAGTTATAAGAGTCTTTTCACAGTTTTTGGTTTGAATTTTCATTCTCTTGTAGGTGTCATTTAATGAAATTTTATTCTTAAAATAGTCTTCTGTATAGTTAAAACCCTGTGTCATATTTAAGAAATCTTTGTTTATCCCAAGGTTATAAAAAGTCCTCCTACGAGGTTTGTAGGGAAGGCAGAGGTTTATTAACAGCAAAAGTAGCCCTTTAGGAAAGCAGAGTGGGCTGAACTGCAAAGTAGTCCAAGGCCCAGTCTGCACAGTGGAGCTTGCTTTTATTGGGCTATGCTAGTTCTTCCCCATTTCCCCTGGGTAGATCTGGGGTTGATTGGCATCTTGATTGACAGCTGAATTTTAAATAATTTTTTTCTATTGATGCTTAAGCTTCTTTTTCTCCCAGAAGATGCAGAGATGGGGAGCAAACCTCCATGTTAATGATATGTCAAATAGCAACAAGTTAATTTTAGTTCAGTTCCTTGGTCTATTGCACACGCCCAAGACTGGGGCTTTTTCTTCGTGGTCCTGAATTCCCCTTGTGGTCTCCAGCTTTCTCCCTTTAATCCCAAGATGGCTCAGCTTCCCCTCACAGGGAAGGGACTTCAGGTGGAGTGCAGCTGGGAAGCCCTTCCCCATACCCTATCTCCCTCCTACCACTTTCATTTATGTATCTTTCACTTGAAAATTTTAGTCACAAGGCACCCCAAAAGCAAGGGAGGCTGGAAAATGCAGTACTTGAGTTGGAAGGACATGTGCTTAGCTAAAAATCCACGTTTGGTTTGGAGAGAGAAAAGGATACTTGCGGGACCATAGAGAGTCTATACCATGAACTATCGGATTGCCACATCATCTGGGTGGAGGCTCTCCCTCTGCGGGCACTTGGTGAACTTTGCTTTCCTCACTTACACCTCAGCTCCCAGGATGCTCTTCTTTATCTAAACTTCCTCTTAAAAACAAAACAAAAAAACCTTTTGCTAGCAAAGGAGAAACACAGTGGACTCCTGTTTTAGAGGCTGTGATTCTGCCCATCAGCAGGAATAAAAGGCTGTGTGTGTGTGTGTGTGTTGCTAGGGATTAAACCCAGGGCCTTGTGCATGCGAGGCAAGCACTCTACCAACTGAGCCATATCCCCAGCCCTGATTGCTAAACTTGTGACACTGGGCACACAATGTGGTGGGATGAGGATCACTTACCACCAGAGAACACCATATTTCCTCTGATAATTCTGTAAAGGAGCCTGGGATTTGTTTTAATTAGGCACAAAGACAGGAAAATGGCTGTCTTGAAGGAAGGAGTTTTTATACTCATAGCTTCCAGAAACTAACGACTGCCTGTGGGATCACGTGGGGGTGCACCAACTTTGGTCAAGGGGCAGAGGGAATGAGGGGGAAGGGGTAAGAGCTTTATTATGTGGCAGGAAGGAACAGGTAAGGCAGGGTGAGCAGGCTAAGGATTGGCTAGTTTGAATAATTTCTGTAGGTGCTGGGATAGAGGGGATGTCCTGAGTTGTCTCAGACCTGACCCTGAGGTAATCTGGGTGGTAGAATAGTGGCCTAGAGTATAAAAGCTTAAAAAATAATGGTTGGGTCTCTGAAATGGCTCTTGCTCATGAATTGTGCTTGCTGATGAGTCCTGGGCTGTCTCCATGATCTGGCCAGGGCATTCTGGAAGGGGCATTCCCTCCAGGGTCAGCAAGGCCCCAGATGTCAAAGCATCCAAAAATAAAGAAAACAAAAAACATAGTTAATGCTCTGAGCCACTAATTTATACTTGTTAAGTATGTTTTTAATAAAATAAATAACAAAATCTATGTCAAGTTTAAATTTTGGTGAATGTTAATAAATTATATACATAAAACTATCAGTACCATCAGAACAGTTTCTTCTCCCTAAAATTGTTTTCTCCTATTCCTCTTCAACGGTTTTCTCCTCCTCCGCAAGCTCTGCAAACCACTACTCTGCTTTCTATCCTAGTTTTACCTTTTTCTAGAATTTTATATGTAAATGAATCGTGTAGAATATAGTCATTTATACTAAATTATTTCTCTTTGCAGGTTCATTAAGTTATACCATATATTCATCCAAGTTATACCATATATTAGTATTTGCTAAGTAGTGTTTTATAGTAGAAGTCTCAGAATTTCTACATCCACTTAGCAATTTACAGACAAATGGATTTTTTTCAGATTTTTGTCTATTAAATAATGTTGCTATGGACAATTCCCATGCATAACACTGTGTGGACATATGTTATCAATTCTTTTGAGTACAATCCTGGGAGCAGAATCACTATATTATATGATATGCATATATTGAGCTGTAAAAAATACTGCCATACTGTTTTCCAAATTGACTGTTCAGGTTGTATTCACATTAGCAGAGGTTGAGAGTTCCAACTGCTGTATATTCTTGATGAATTTCTACTGCCAATTATTTTAACATTAGCCATTCTGGTAAATATGTGGTGGCATCTCATTTTGGTTTTAACTTGCAGTTCTCTGAAGATTAGCAATGCTGAACATCTTTACACGAATTTTCTGGACATTTGCTCATTCTACTTTACAAAGCATCTGTTCAAATCTCATGTCTATTTTTAAGTTGGGATTTTTAGTCTTATTGAGTTGTAAAAATTCTTTATATATTTTAGAAACAATCCCTTCATGTGAGCATTAGTGTTCTCCAAAGAAAGAGAAACAATAGAAGAAAGATGGACAGACAGACATGCACGCACATGCATACACACACACACAGGCACACCTGGAAAATGGTGTGGATTTTGTTCCAGATAGCCACAATAAGGAAAATATCCTAATAAAGTAAAACACATGAAATATTTTGGTTTCCCAAAGCATATGAAAATTTTGTTTACACTATACTGTATTGTATTATAAAGTATGCAATAGCATTCTGTTTTAAAATTGTATGTGCTTTTTTTAATTTAAACTACTTTATTGCTAAAAAATTGTTAATAATCATCTGAGCCTGCAGAAAACCATGATGATTTCAATGGTGGAGGGTCTTGCCTTAGTGTTCATGGCTGCCAACTGATAAGGTAGTAGTTGTTGAAGATTGGGGTGGTTGTGGCAAATTCTTAGACTAGAACGATGAAGTTGGCCATATTGATTGACTCTTTCATGAAATATTTCTCTGTAACATGTCATATAGTTTGACAAAATCTCACCCACAGTAGAACTTCTTTCAACAGTGGAGTCCACTTCCTCAAACTCCACCACTGCTTTATCTGCCACAGTCTGGCTGGGCACAAAATCACAAGCCACTCAAGCAGGAACAAACTTTATTTCTGAAACTCCCGCCAATGCCACACACGCTCCTGGGAAATATGCCACTCTCTCTCGGGACACACTACCCCAACAGGAAATCCCTCCTCCGGAATTCCCTTCTACTGCACTTCCCCAACCAATGGGAACTCTCCGGGAGTCCCGCTAGAGCTCCAAAGTAGCAGGCCAAGGCAGACAGCAGGGGTCTAATATCCAATTGAATGCAGATCTTAACATAATCATATCATCTCAATGGCTTGCTGGTGTCTCTTTCAACCAAAAATGCCATGCATCATTCCTACTTGGCTATGGCTCTCAGCATTTATCAACTAAGTGTATGTAATATCCTGAATCCTTTGTTGTCATGTTAACTATGTTCACAGCACCTTTACCAGGAGTATGTTCTCAAGAAACCATTTTGCTCATTGTTAAGAAGTGGTTCCTCCTCTGTTCCAATGTTAGGATGAGATTGCAGCAATTCAGCCACATCTTTAGGCTCTATTTCGAATTGTAGTTCTCTTGCTATTTCCTCCACATCTGCAGTTACTTCCTCCACCGAATCTCAGACTCCTCAAAGGAGGGTTGAAATCAACCTCACCTGAATTTCTGTTGATGTTGATATTTTGATCCCGTCCTATGAATCATGATTATTCATCTACTGTGGCGAGTTCTTTCCAGAAGGTTTCAGTATACTTTGCCCGGATCCATCGGAGAATTTGCTATCTATGACCGCTATAGCATTATGAAATGTATTTCTTAAATAATAAGACTTGAAAGTCAAAATTATTATTATTATTATTATTATTATTATTATTATTATTATTATTATTAGCTACAAAATGGACATTGTGATAGCTGACATGAAAACAACATTAATCTCTTAGTACATCTCCACCAGAACTCTTAGGTGACCAGATGCATTGTCAATGAGAAGTAATTCTTTGAAAAGAATTTTTTCTTCTGGTCAGAAGCTCAGCAACTGGCTTAAAATATTCTGTAAACCATGTTGTAAACAGATGTTCTGTTATCCAAACTAGGTTGGTCCCTTTATGAAACACTGACAGAGAAGACTGAATGTAATTCTTAAGGGCCCTAAAATTTTCAGAATGGTAAATGAATTGTTGACGTCAGCTTCAAGAGGCCATCTGCATTAGTCATAGAGTCAGTCTGCCCTTTGAAGATTTGAAGCCAGGATTACTTTTCCTTATCTCCTATGATTTTTTCTCAAGAAGTGTAATACTCTTCGTTCTTACAATGGGCTTATGATTTATTTTGTGTGAAGATTTTGCAATTGAGATAAGGGCTGAGATTTTGTTTCTTATGTTTGTTTTTATATACGAGTAGCCAGTTGTTATAATTTGTTTAAAAGGATGTCTTTTCTCTATTAAATTACTTAGGATCTTTTGTCAAAAAATAGTTGACCATAAAAATGTAACTAATTCTAAACAATGTTTTTCCATTCAACTATGTGTGCATCCTTACACCACTACCACACTGTGTTGATTATGTGTAGCTTGAAATTACATAGTGGAGTTTCCTGGGCTATGTTTTTCCCCAAAAATAGTTTTGGCAATTTTAATCCCTTTCTCAATTTCTTCTAAAAAAGTCTATTGATCTTTTGATTGAAATACATTGCATTGAACCTATATATAAACTTAAGGACAATATCAGCTTAGGAAAATAGAGTCATCGCATCAATGAACATATGTCTCCATTTATATATGTCTCCATTTATTTATGTCTCCCCTGATTTCCCTTTATTATATTTTTTAATTTCAGTGTATTGCTTCAAGTTATTTCTAAGTATTTATGCTAGGATAAATGGAGTTTTTAAATTTAATTTTCTAATCACTCATTGCTATCATATATAAATGCAATTAATGTGTATTCCCCTTTTCTGCATATTTTTGTATATGCAACCTTGTGAAGTACACTTATTAACTCTACTAAATTTTTGTGCATTAATTCTTTCAGGTTTTAGTCATACCTGGACATTATCATCTGCAAAAAAGAAGAATTTTCTTTCTTCATTTTCAATACTTTTAAAATGTAATTTTCTTTCTGCATTACTCTGGCTAGAACCTCCAGTATTCAAGTGGTGATAGAGGATGTCCTTGCCTTGTTTGTGATCTTGAGAAGACATTACTAAGCCTCACAGTGTTATCTTCAGGATTTCCGTAGACGCTTTTGACTTGGATTAAGAAATACCTCTCACTAATTCTTTTCTTTTTTTCTCTTTCTTTTCTGTTCTTTCTTTCTTTTTTTTTTTTTTTTTTTGTACTAGGGATTGAACCCCGTGTTCTCTTTACCACTGAGATATATCTTAGTCCTTTTTATTTATTTTTTTTTTATTTTGAAACAGAATCTTGATAACTTGCTGAGACTGGCCTGAACTTGCAATCCTCTTGCCTCAGCCTCCTGAGTCTCAGGGATTATAGGTGTACACCATTGTGCCCAGCAATTTCCCTTTTACTGCTAGTTTGTCAAAAGTTTTTACCATGAAAGGGAATCAAATTTGTGTGTTGGGAGGTGGGGTGTTCTGCATTTATTAAAAATTTTCTCTTTTTTACTCATATAGTCAATTGCATTGATGAAGTTTTCAGTCAATAAAATTGATTGATGTTCCTCCTACTCTGTTTTCCAGGACAGACAAATTAATATACTTTCTTTCCTAAATATTTGATAGAGTCCATCAACAAAGTCATCAGGCCCAGGAGGTTTTTTGTTGTTGTTGTTTATGGGAAGTTTTAAAATTATAAATTCAATTTTCTTAAGTAGTATAGATCTATTAAAGTTTTCTGCTTCTACTTGGGTCAGTTTTCACAGTTTGTGTCTTTCAGGGAATCTTTACACTTTTGTCTATATCATCAAATGTATTCTCATAAAGTTGCCCACAACATTCTCTTATTATCCTTTTAACATCTAAAGGAGCTATAGAGATATTATTATTGGGGGATATATTTTCCTGTTCTTGTCTGTCTGCTTGAAAGAAAAATTTTAGATAAGAAGCATAAATAAGGGCTGGGGATGTGGCTCAAGCATTCTCTCTCTCTCTCTCTCTCTCTTAAAAAAAAGAAAAATAAATAAGAAAAGCATAAAGGGTTTATTTAGTGAATGTGAAGGGCCCCCCCAAAAAAGAGGAAGTGGCATGAGGTTTTTCCTTGTGACCTGTTATCATATTTGATCTGGAAACCTCCCTCCTCATGTATTATGCTTTTGGGGTGGCTACCACAGTTCCCCACCCCATGGATGAAGATTTCTCAGTCCTCGTTAACTGTTAAGGGCTTGGGATAGGGAATTTTAAGGGTCCTTAATTTAGCCTAGGAGGTTTTTGATGGCAGATGAGTGCTGCAGAATCTTCAACCCACTTGGTCTAATACAGATGATGCTGGCAGCAGGGCCTTAGGCACAATAGGTTGGTAGTCACCTGCACGCCTCACCAGCATCTGGAGATTGACAGCATATAGGTGGGAAGAGAGAAACTTAATGAGGAGGTTCAGTAAACAGGGACCCCCCCAAAATAAGCAAGAGGATTAAGACTAATAGCCCTATAAAGGGGAGAAGCCAGGAGAACCATGTCCAATTCCCCTTCCAAGAGAGCCCATTGTGCCTTCTTCCTAAATTGTGATGTATAGTTGGTTGGTTGACAGTGTTTTCTTAAACTTGTCCTGCTTTGTTCACCCAAAATACCACTCTTCTTGGAGCATTATACAGGCCCTTCCCTCTGAAGCAATGATCTTGTCTAAAGCTCAGGGAATTGACCTGTGGTAAGCCAGTGAGTGCCTCCACCATGGTGCCAAGGCTATCAGCAATCTCAAGACAGGTCAGTGTATAGGAGTGGGCTACCATGTAAGTTTTTAGAAAGGCTAAGCAGGAGATGAGCCTCTGGAGCAACATGGAGTCTGAGAAGAACAATAGCACTTAACCATGGAACTGATGTAATCGGAAGATACAAATTTTTCTGGGAGATTAAGAAGTATAGTAGCCAAAAGTCTTAATAGTAGTAACTGCCAGGTGAGGTTAGGTAAGTAAATTGTAATACTTTCCCAACTGTGTGCATCTCAAGATCTGGATGTTTTTAAAAGGAAGGTCCATTAGGTCAGACTCCGATTTAATCAGGACAAACTTATGATTTTGGTTTAGTCTCTTTCGATAATTATCATCATACACTTTTGCATAAGACCCCATTTTAATTTTGGTAGACCTGACACAGTGCACGTTTTAAGACACAATTAAAAGAACCATTTTTTTTTTCTCTTTTAAATGTCCATGCATGACTGCTATATTTCTTTGTCTTTCTTTTACTATCATATTGGTACATTTGTCTTTAGTTATATTTTCCTGTTGGGTGTTTAAGACCAAGTAGGTGATCCCAATGTTGACCAAAAAAATAATGGGTTTTGGTTTTGGTTTTGTTTTACTGTTAATGTCAGCCAAGAATTTCTTAGGTGTTAATTTTAGGAATGTGAGAGAATACTCTTGGCTCCTTCAGTCTTCTTCTACCAATTGTGCCTTCTTCCTAGATAGGTTAGAGTCTTAATGACCACATGCAGCCTCCTTGGAAGCATTAGGGACATTTTCCTCCCCAATGATCCTCTTCTTTAAAGAGTGTACACTGGTTGGTTTCCTATTCTCTAAAAGTTTCACGATTTTCATGACTATCAAGTTGGGTGACTCCTGATTGGGACCCATTATTCCCTGGTTGACCTGGGAGGACAAGGGTCAAAACATTGGCAAATCTTTAGCCCTTTTATTTTCTTCGACTGTGGTCTCCAAGTCTCAGTTGTTGAACATTCAGTCAGTTCCACCAGTATTGAAATATGAGTCGTACATTTTAATATCTTTTATAATTTTTTACTTTCCATTTAATCAGGGTCAGTATTTGCATTGGGAGTTAGTATCATATCCTATCTGTCCTGTAAGTTATGACTTCTTATCTCAAATCAACACAGGTTATTCTGGTAGAAGTTGCACTTCTGCAAAACGCTAACAAGCAACAGTTACAGTTTTACATGAAAAAAAAAAAGAGTTTAGTTTGTGATTATCAGTGAATTCCAAGAATTTGGTCATATCTAACTATCTTGGTTCAAATATGATAGCCATATATACATGGCATATTTAGCCCTCAGATGTATGCACATCTCTATTCAGATAGAGTATCAAATACAACCTAAAATAATAGTTATTTATTTAGAGTTGAAAAGCAATCATTTAAAAGACTTAAACTATAATTCTTTTGAGATTGTTTTCCCAAGTAATGAAAACCCACTAGATACAAGAAATTATTTTGATACACACAGCACACATCTTTATTCTTTAAGTCAGTTCTTTACAGATGTTATCAATAATGCATAAATGTTTTAAGAAAACCTTGTTGCTTTAAAATGAGAATTAGATTTTGGGTTATACAGAGATACAGGCAAGTAAGCTTGACAATTTCTTGTTTGTTTTTTCCCTTTTGAGGATCCATCACTCTCTTCAACAACCAGCTCTACTGCCTGACTTCACCTTCCTACTTCCCAAGTGGGAAAGTCTACAGGTATTTTCATGTAACCCCCACCTGCCTCTGTGCATATAGTTTAGCCCAGGCTAAAAGCCTTGCAGAGGGGACCTTATTTATGCAGCTCCCTGGATCCCTCCTCCAAACCAGCAGATCCTTTTCCCGCATTTGCATATTCTCTTCACTTGCCAGCACCTCAGGAAGGTGGGTTTTACATCCTGTCCAGGGTGAATGGTTGTTTTCTCTGGGAGATGGAGTTTGCCTTAATCCATCATATCCAGAATCAAAAATTTTCTCTAGAATCCTATTAGGGAGGTGTTCAGAGAAGAAATCCAATGGCAGTGAGTTTAGACTGACCTACTAGTCTACCTGACATAAATGTTTCACCAATAAATGTCCTGTGTTTGACACTTGGGTAGGAGTGACAGTATCAAACTTCCTCTCCTCCTATCCAGAGTGCCCAGGCACAATGGCCTTCTGGGCAGGGGCCTCAAAGTGGGCCCCAGGCACATATCTACACTGCCTGCATTTAGAAAGTTAATGGTATGGTCCACAGGATATGAATCAGGGCTGGCAATTAGAACATCAGTTCCCATGAGGAGGAACCGTCCTGATCCTAGTCCCCAGTGTTCCCCAGTAAGGACAGCATACATATATATGGTGCATACATACATACATATATAGAAATAAATAAAGGAGAATTAGTAGGAGAGGCCAGAAGCTGGAGAAAATGAAACTCACACTTGGAAACAGAAACCTAAAAAGCGCTGGAGTTTATTAAGAACTGACTTGTAGAACCATTTGGGAAATAAAGTTAGGAACAAACATGTAGGCAAAGAGAGGCTGTTTATTAGTCCATTTGGGGCATGCATCCCATAGGGAGGAAACCACTGGGTATTGAGTGCACACAGTCTTCTGGCATTGCTGGGGCTGCCTCACGGCCCCTATTGGACAGAGAAGGAAACTGAACCTCAGATAATTGTTTGTTTGTTTTTTGTTTGTTTTTGTTACTGGGGATTTAACTCAGGGGCACTAGACCACTGAGCCACATCCCCAGCCCTGTTTTTGTAGTTTCTTTAGAGACAGGGTCTCACTGAGTTGCTTAGCACCTCACTTTTGCTGAGGCTGGCTTTGAAATTGCGATCCTCCTGTCTCAGCCTCCTGAGCTGCTGGGATTACAGACTTGCACCACTGCACCTGGCGAGGCTCAGATAGTTTTTATCACTTGCCCAAGATTTCTTAGGTGGGGTGTGCCGAAGTCAGAATGGGAACCATGGACTGCTTGGCTCAGCCCAGGTGGGGAATAATTGTGTGGGGAAGACTTTGACCCATTCCCTGGATCAGAGTTTTGTTTTTTTTGCCTTTTCCATCTCTTAAGATGGTTAGTGGATCTTTATTACCCACTCAAGAAAGCAAACTGAAAGATAAATGAGCAAGACTGACATTGCTAAAAATTAAACATGAATCTCAATTTATTTAAGGGAGAAAGAAAGAAAAGAACCCATTTGCACATTTTAGTGTCTTGATCATTATTCATGACAAATTATGTGAGTCACCCCCTCATAATTTATCCTAACCCATCAGTGTGAGAGTGCAGGGCTGGGGAGTATCCACCCTGAGACAGGGAAATGGCCCATATTTGGATGCAGGCACTCAGCAGGAAAGAAGCCGAATCCTCTCCTCCCTGCTTTGCAGCAGAGCAGTAACAGGCAGCCAACCAGAAGCTTGGTTTCTCCTTTCCGCCCCAGCCCCTCTCCTCCTCCTCAGCTTGCTCCTTGCCTGCAATCAATCTGGTCTTTTAGAGCTATTGACCAGGCTGCCCGAAAGCCATTGCCCAAATTCCATCTCCTCTCAAATCCATTTTCCCTGCCTCAGAGAGAGCCAATTGGATTTCTCAATTATCATTGTAGAGTTGTGAGCTTATATACTTCTAAGAGGTAATAGGGTGTAAGTTTCTTTTCCGTGGAAATGTCATACAGGCTCCTTTGGGGAGTGCATAGAACATTTAAAATACTCGTTCCTCCTCTATGGCCCATTAATAGGGATGCACAGGTGAAATGTACTGCTGGGGCTGCAGTAGAATCCTCTGTTCTTTAAGAACCTTTAAAGCAGTTTGCTTCACTGATAGCATAGTACCTCATCTTGTGTTATCTGTTTCTCTTTCTACTTTTCTACCCGGTTTTAAAAGTATATAAGTGGGCACATGAAATTTCACATAACATTGAAACACATAGAATAATTTTGGCAATGTTTAGCATCTTTAAGAAACAATTAAATCAGCATTGCTTGTTTTTAGTTTTTTTTTTTTTTTTAAATAAAAGCAACCACCAGTTATTAGTAGTTTACTAGGCTAAAGTGCTATATAATCTTTTTTGTTTTGGAACTGGGGATTGAACTTAGGGGCACTTGACCACTGAGCCACATCCCCAGTCCTATTTTGTATTTTATTTAGACACAGGTTCTCACTGAGTTGCTTACTGCCTTGCTTTTTGCTGAGGCTGGCTTTGAACTCACAAGCCTCCTGTCTCAGCCTCCCGAGATGCTGGGATTACAGGTGTGGGCCACCATGCCTGGCATAAAAGTGCTATATAATCTTTTTGTGTGTGTGTGGAAATGTTTTTTCTCATTTTTTAAATTTTAATTTGTTATATATGACAGCAGAATGCTTACAATTCATATTTCACATATAAAGCACAACTTTTCATATCTCTAGTTGTACACAAAATAGAGTCACACCATTTGCGTCTTCATACACGTACTTAGGATAATGCTGTCCATCTCATTCCACTGTCTTCCCTAACTCCATGTCCTCTCCCTTCCCCTCCCTCCATTTTGCCCTATAGAGAGATTATCTAGTCCTTCCATGCCCACCCCAATCCCTTTTATGAATCAGCATCATTAAATTAGAGAAAACATTTAGCATTTTTTTGATTGACTAACTTCACTTAGCATTATATTCTCCATTTCAATCCATTTACCTGCAAATGCGGTGATTTTATTCTCTTTTAATGTTGAATAATATTCCATTGTGTATATATACCACATTTTCTTTATCCACTCATCTAATGAAGGGCATCTAGGTTGGTTCCACAGTTTAGCTGTTGTGAATTGTGCTGCTGTAAACATTGATATAACTGTGTCCCTGTAGTGTGCTGTTTTTAAGTCCTTTGGGTATAAACCAAGGAGTTTATACCCAAAGGACTTAAATAGCTGAATCAAATGGTGGTTTCATTCCAAGTTTTCTAAGGAATCTCCATACTACTTTCCATAGTGGTTGCACCAATTTGCAGTCCCACCAGCAATGTATGAGTGTGCCTTTTCCCCCACATCCTTGCCAACACTTATTGTTGTTTGTATTCTTAACAGCTGACATTCCTACTGAAGTGAAATTAAATCTTAGAGTAATTTTGATTTGCATTTCTCTGATTGCTAGAGACATTGAGCATTTTTTCACATATTTGTTGATTGTATATCATCTTCTGAGAAGTGTCTGTTCAGCTCCTTGGCCCATTTATTGATTGGGTTATTTGGGTTTCTTGGTGTTAATATTTTTGTGTTCTTTATATATCTTAGAGATTAGTGCTCTGTTTGACATGTGTGTGTTAAAAATTTGCTCCCAAAATGTAGGCTCTCTATTTAGCTGATTGTTTCTTTTGCTGAGAAGAAGCTTTTTAGTTTGAATCCATCCCATTTATTGATTCTTGATTTTAATTCTTGTGCTAAGGAGTCTTATTAAGGAAGTCAGAGCCTAATCTGACATGATGGAGATTTGGACCTACTTTTTCTTCTAATAGGCGCAGTGCCTCTGATTTAATTCCTAGGTCCTTGATCCATTTTGAGTTAAGCTTTGTGCATGGTGAGAGATAGGGATTTAATTTCATTAAACCCCATTTTGTTACATATGGATTTCCAGTTTTCCCAGCACCACTTGTTGAAAAGGCTATCTTTTCTCCAATGTATGTTTTGGAGCCTTTGTCTAATATAAGATAACTGTAGTTATGTGGGTTTGTCTCTGTGTCCTCTATTCTGTATCATTGGTCTACCTGTCTATTTTGGTGCCAATGCCATGTTGTTTTTCTTATTTTTGCTCTGTAGTATAGTTTAAAGTCTGGTATAGTGATGCCACCTGATTTACTCTTCTTGATAAGGATTGCTTTAGCTATTCTGGGTCTCTTATTTTTCCAGATAAATTTCATGACTGTTTTTTCTATTTCTATGGGGAATGTCACTAGGATTTTGATTGGAATCACATTAAATCTGTATAGTGCTTTTGGTAGTATGGTCATTTTGACAATATTAATTCTTCCTATCTAGGAACAAGAGAGATCTTTTCAGCTTCTAAGGCGTCTTTAATTTCTTTCTTTAGCATTCTGTAGTTTTTGTTGTAAACATTGATATAACTGTGTCCCTGTAGTGTGCTGTTTTTAAGTCCTTTGGGTATAAACCAAGCAGTGAGATAGCTGAGTCAAATGATGGTTTCATTCCAAGTCTTTCAACTCTTAAGTTGATTCCCAAGTGTTTGTTTGTTTATTTATTTATCTATTTATTTTTGAGGCTATTGTAAATGTGGTAGTTTTCCTTGTTTCCCTTTCAGAGGATTTTTCATTGATGTACAGAAATACCTTTGATTTATGGGTGTTGATTTTATATCCTGCTACTTTGCTAGTTCTAGAATTTTGCTACATTTACTAATTCTAGAAGTTTTCTGGTGTAATTTGTGGGTCTTCTAGGTATAGAATCATATCATCCAGCAAATAGTGCTAATTTGAGTTCTTCTTTTCCTATCCATATCCCTTTAATTTCTTTTGTCTGTCTAATTGCTCTGGCCAGTGTTTCAAGAACTATGTTAAATAGAAGTGGTGAAAGAGGGCATCCATGTCTTGTTTCAGTTTTTAGACGGAATGCTTTCAATTTTTCTCCATTTAGAATAATGTTGGCCTGGGATTTAGCATAGATAGCTTTTATGATGTTATCCCTAGTTTTTCTAGTGTTTTGAATGTGAAGCAGTGCTGTATTTTGTCAAATGCTTTTTCTGCATCTATTGAGATAATCATATGATTCTTATCTTTTTTTCTGGAATTTATATTTATTAAAAACCTAATATTGGCAATTAATGCTTGGAATTATTTTTATAATAGATAAAATTGTTACAAAATATCTTATAGTTTTAACTTATTAAATATTTCAGTTTGTTTTCAAACTTTAAAATCTGAGGTTATTATATTAATTAATTCTCTTGCCCTGAACTGCATTCCATGGTGAGCTCTTGAAAATTAGAGTAATTGCAATTTTCTTGTGATTAAATGTATAATTAACTCTTGGGAGATTATGAAACACAGGTTCAAAAGTTTCTAGGTGGAGTATTCCTGATCCAAAAATCCAAAGTCTGCTGCAAAATTTGAAACTTTCTGATCTTCTATATAAATATTCCTAAATCCAACATAATCCAAAATAAGATTCTTATCTTTAAGTCTATTAATGTGATGAATTACACTTATTGATTTCCTATGTTGAACCAACTTTGCATCCCTTGGATGAATCCCATTGATTATAGTGCATGATCTTTTGATATGTTTTTGTATTTGATTTGCCAGAATTATTATGAGGTTTTGCATCTATGTTCATTGGAGATATTGGTCTGAAGTTTTCTTTTTTTCTTGTGTCTTTGCCTGGTTTTGGAATCAGGGTAATATTGGTTCATAGAATGCATTTGGAAATGCTCCCTCTTTTCTGTTTCCTGAAATAAATTGAAGAGTATTGGTATTAGTTTTTGTTATAGAATTTGGCTGTGTATCCATGCAGCTTTCCTTGGTTGGTAGGCTTCTGATGTTGTCTTCTATTTCATCACTTGAAATTCATCTGTTTAAATTGTGTATATCATCCTACTTCAATTTAGGCAAATCATATGACTCTAGAAATTTGTTGATGCCTTCAATATTTTCTATTTTATTGGAGTACAAGTTTTCAAAATAATTTCTAATTATCTTCTGTATTTCTGTAGTGTCTGTTGTGATACTTCCTTTTTCATTAGGTATGTTAGTGATTTGAGTTTTCTCTCTCCTCATCATTAGCATGGCTAAGGGTTTGTCATTTTTATTTATTTTTTCAAAGAATCGACTTTTTGTTCTGTAAATTTTTTCAATTGTTTCTTTTGTTTCAATTTCATTGATTTCAGCTCTGACTTTAAATATTTCTTGTCTTCTACTGCTTTGAGTGTTGATTTGTTCTTCAGTTTTTTCCAGGGCTTTGAGATGTAATGTTAGGTTGTTTATTTGTTGACTTATTTTTCTTTTAAGAAATGAACTTCATACAATGAACTTTCCTCTTAGTACTGCCTTCATAGTGTCCCAGAGATTTTGATAGGTTGTATCAGTGTTCTCATTTACCTCTAAGAATTTTTAATCTCCTCCTTAATGTCTTTTGCATCCAATTGTTCATTCAGTAGCATATTATTTAGTCTCCAGGTGTTGGAATAGCTTTTATTTTTTATTTTATCATTGATTTCTAATTTTATTCCATTATGATCTAATAGAATGCATGATAGTATGTCTACTTTTTTGTATACTTATAGTTGCTTTGTTGCATAATATATGGTCTATTTTAGAGAAGGATCCATGTGCTGCTGAGAAGAAAGTATATCTGTTCATTAAAGGATGGAATATTCTATATTTGTCAGTTAAGTCTAAGTTATTGATTATATTCTTGAGTTCTATAGTTTCTTTGTTCAGCTTTTGTTTGGGTGATCTATCCAGTGATGAAAGATGTGTGTTAACATCACCCAGAATTATTGTGTTGTGGTCAATTTTGACTCTTGAACTTGAGAAGAGTTTGTTTGATGAACATAGATGCTCCATTGTTTGTGGCATATATATTTATAATTGTTATGTCTTCTTGATGTATAGTTCCCTTGAGCAGTATTAAGTGTCCTTTATCCCTTTTGATTAACTTTAGCTTGAAGTCTACTTTATTTGATATGAGGATGGAAATCCCTGCAAGCTTCCACTGTCCATGTGAGTGTTATAGTTTTTCCAAACCTTTTACCTTCAGTCTGTGGATGTCTTTTCCTAGGAGAAGGGTCTCTTGGAGGCAGCATATTTTTGGGTCTTTTTTAAAAATCCAATCTACCAGCCTGTGTCTTTTGATTGGTAAGTTTAGGCCAGTAACATTCAGGGTTATTATTGAGATATGATTTGTATTCCCAGCCATTTTTGTTTATTTTTGGTATTTAACTTGTCTTAGTTTCTCCTTTGATTAGTTTTTTCTTTATTGTAATACCTCCCTTTGCTGATTTTCATTGTTGTTTTTCAATGAGTATTCCTCTTCATGGAATATTTGGCCAAGGATATTATGTAGTGCAAGCTTTTGAGTTATAAATTCTTTTAACTTTTATATACCATGGAAAGCTTTTATTTCATCATCAAATCTAAAGCTTGATTTTTCTGGATATAAGATTCTTGGGTGGCATCCATTTTCTTTCAGTACTTGTTATATGTTGTTCCAAGATCTCCTGGCTTTGAAGGTCTGGGTTGAAAAATCTTCTGAAATATGAATTGATCTCCCATTATATGTGATCTGATTCCTCTCTCTTGCAGCCTTTCAAATTCTATCCTTATTCTGTATGCTAGGCATTTTCATTATCGTGTGCCTTGGTGTAGATCTATTGTAATTTTGTATATTTGGTGTCCTATGAGCCCCTTATATTTGATTTTCCAATTCATTCATGTTTGGGAAATATTCAGATATTATCTCATTGAAGAGATTGTGCATTACTTTGGTTTGAAACTCTGCATCTTCCTTTATCCCAATAACTCTTAGATTTGGTCTTTTCATAATATCCCATAATTCTTGGATATTCTGCTCATGGTTTTTTACTATCTTCACACTGTGTTCAACTTTATTTTCCAGATGATATATTTTGTCTTCATTATCTGATATTCTGTCTTCCAAGTGATTTAGACTATTGGTGATGCTTTCTAATGAGTTTTGTTTTTGTTTTGTTTTTTTTTTTTTTTTTTTTTTGCTGATTGTTTTTTTTTTTATTGTTGGTTGTTCAAAACATTACATAGTTCTTGATATATCATATTTCACACTTTGATTCAAGTGGGTTATGAACTCCCATTTTTACCCCGTATACAGATTGCAGAATCACATCAGTTACACATCCATTGATTTACATATTGCCATACTAGTGTCTGTTGTATTCTGCTGCCTTTCCTATCCTCTACTATCCCCCCTCCCCTCCCCTCCCCTCTCCTCTCTCTACCCCCTCTACTGTAATTCATTTCTCCCTCTTGTATTTTTTTCCCTTTCTCCTCACTTCCTCTTGTATGTAATTTTGTATAACCCTGAGGATCTCCTTCCATTTCCATGCAATTTCCCTTCTCTCTCCCTTTCCCACCCACCTCTCATCCCTGTTTAATGTTAATCTTCTTCTCATGCTCTTCGACCCTACTCTGTTCTTAGTTACTCTCCTTATATCAAAGAAGACATTTGGCATTTGTTTTTTAGGGATTGGCTAGCTTCACTTAGCATAATCTGCTCTAATGCCATCCATTTCCCTGTAAATTCTATGATTTTGTCATTTTTTAATGCAGAGTAATACTCCATTGTGTATAAATGCCACATTTTTTTATCCATTCATCTATTGAAGGGCATCTAGGTTGGTTCCACAGTCTTGCTATTGTGAATTGTGCTGCTATGAACATCAATGTAGCAGTGTCCCTGTAGCATGCTCTTTTTAGGTCTTTAGGGAATAGACCGAGAAGGGGAATAGCTGGGTCAAATGGTGGCTCCATTCCCAGCTTTCCAAGAAATCTCCATACTGCTTTCCAAATTGGCTGCACCAATTTGCAGTCCCACCAGCAATGTACAAGTGTACCCTTTTCCCCACATCCTCGCCAGCACTTGTTGTTGTTTGACTTCATAATGGCTGCCAATCTAACTGGAGTGAGATGGTATCTTAGGGTGGTTTTGATTTGCATTTCTCTGACTGCTAGAGATGGTGAGCATTTTTTCATGTACTTGTTGATTGATTGTATGTCCTCCTCTGAGAAGTGTCTGTTCAGGTCCTTGGCCCATTTGTTGATTGGGTTGTTTGTTATCTTATTGTCTAATTTTTGGAGTTCTTTGTATACTCTGGATATTAGGGCTCTATCTGAAGTGTGAGGAGTAAAGATTTGTTCCCAGGATGTAGGCTCTCTATTTACCTCTCTTATTGTTTCTTTTGCTGAGAAAAAACTTTTTAGTTTGATTAAGTCCCATTTGTTGATTCTAGTTATTAACTTTTGTGCTATGGGTGTCCTATTGAGGAATTTGGAGCCCGACCCCACAGTATGTAGATCATAGCCAACTTTTTCTTCTATCAGACGGCGTGTCTCTGATTTGATATCAAGCTGCTTGATCCATTTTGAATTAACTTTTGTGCATGGCGAGAGAAAGGGATTCAGTTTCATTTTGTTGCATATGGATTTCCAGTTTTCCCAGCACCATTTGTTGAAGATGCTATCCTTCCTCCATTGCATGCTTTTAGCCCCTTTATCAAATATAAGGTAGTTGCAGTTTTGTGGATTGGTTTCTGTGTCCTCTATTCTGTACCATTGGTCCACCCGCCTGTTTTGGTACCAGTACCATGCTGTTTTTGTTACTATTGCTCTGTAGTATAGTTTGAAGTCTGGTGTCGCTATACCGCCTGATTCATCCATTCAGAATGATGCTAGCCTGAGGCTTTTACAATATTGAGGTATGTTCCTGTTATCCCTAGTTTTTCTAGAGTTTTGAACATAAAGGGATGCTGTACTTTGTCAAATGCTTTTTCCGCATCTATTGAGATGATCATATGGTTCTTATTTTTAAGTCTATTGATGTGGTGAATAACATTTATTGATTTCCGTATATTGAACCAGCCTTGCATTCCAAGGATGAATCCTACTTGATCATGGTGCACAATTTTTTTGATATGTTTTTGTATCTGATTCATCAGAATTTTATTGAGGATTTTTGCATCTAGGTTCATTAGAGATATTGGTCTGTAGTTTTCTTTCTTTGAAGTGTCTTTGTCTGGTTTAGGAATCAGGGTGATGTTGGCCTCGTAGAATGAATTTGGAAGTTCTCCCTCTTTTTCTATTTCCTGAAATAGCTTGAAAAGTATTGGTATTAGTTGCTCTTTAAAGGTTTTGTAAAACTCTGCTGTATACCCATCCAGTCCTGGGCTTTTCTTAGTTGGTTGTCTTTTGATGGTTTCTTCTATTTCCTCAATTGATATTGGTCTGTTTAGGTTGTCTATATCCTCCTGACTCAATCTGGGCAGATCATATGACTTAAGAAATTTATCGATGCCTTCACTATCTTCTATTTTATTGGAGTATAAGGATTCAAAATAATTTCTGATTATCTTCTGTATTTCTGAAGTGTCTGTTGTGATATTGCCTTTTTCATCCCGTATGCTAATAACTTGAGTTCTCTCTCTTCTTCTCTTCATTAGCATGACTAAGGGTCTGTCGATTTTATTTATTTTTTCAAAGAACCAACTTTTAGTTTTGTCAATTTTTTCAATTGTTTCTTTTGTTTCGATTTCATTAATTTCAGCTCTGATTTTAATTATTTCTTGCCTTCTACTTCTTTTGCTGTTCTTTTGCTCTTCTTTTTCTAGGATTTTGAGATGAAGTATGAGATCATTTATTTGTTGGGTTTTTCTTTTTTTAAGGAATGAACTCCAAGCAATGAATTTTCCTCTTAGAACTGCTTTCAATGTGTCCCATATATTCCGATATGTTTGTCTGTGTTTTTATTTATCTCTAAGAATTTTTTAATTTCCTCCTTGATGTCTTCTATAACCCATTGATCATTCAGTAACCTATTGTTCATTCTCCAAGTGATGCATGATTTTTCCTTCCTTCTTTTATCATTGATTTTCAGTTTCATTCCATTATGATCAGATAAGATGCATGGTATTATCTCTACTCCCTTATATTATCTAAGAGTTGCCATGTGACATAATATATGATCTATTTTTGAGAAGGATCCATGTGCTGCTGAGAAAAAAGCGTAACTGCTTGATGTTGGGTGGTATATTCTATATATGTCAATTAAGTCTAGGTTATTAATTGTGTTATTGAGTTCTATAGTTTCCTTATTCAACTTTTGTTTGGAAGATCTGTCCAGTGGTGAGAGAGGTGTGTTGAAGTCTCCCATGATTATTGTATGGTGGTCTATTAGACTCTTGAACTTGAGAAGAGTTTGTTTGATGAACATAGCTGCACCATTGTTTGGGGCATATATATTTATGATTGTTATGTCTTGTGGGTGTATGGTTCCCTTGAGCAGTATGTAGTGTCCCTCTTTATCCCTTTTAATTAACTTTGGCTTGAAATCTATTTATTTGATATGAGTATGGACACTCCTGCTTGTTTCCGAAGTCCATATGAGTGATATGATTTTTCCCAACCTTTCACCTTCAGCCTATGTATGTCTTTTCCTATCAAATGCGTCTCCTGAAGGCAGCATATTGTTGGGTCTTGTTTTGTGATCCATTCTACTAGCCTGTGTCTCTTAATTGGTGAGTTTAAGCCACTAACATTTAGGGTTATTATTGAGATATGGGTTGTTCTTCCAGCCATATTTGTTTATTTATCTTACTAAACATGGTTTGTTTTCCTCTTTGATTATTTCCCCCCCCTTTACTGTCCTACCTCCCACTGTTGGTTTTCATTGTTATTTTCCATTTCCTCTTCCTGTAATGTTTTGCCAAGGATGTTTTGAAGAGATGGTTTTCTAGCTGCAAATTCTTTTAACTTTTGTTTATCATGGAAGGTTTTAATTTCATCTTCCATCCTGAAGCTTAATTTCGCTGGATACACAATTCTTGGTTGGAACCCATTTTCTTTCAGTGTTTGAAATATGTTATTCCAGGATCTTCTAGCTTTCAGAGTCTGTGTTGAAAGATCAGCTGTTATCCTAATTGGTTTACCCCTGAATGTAATCTGCTTCCTTTCTCTTGTAGCTTGTAAAATTTTGTCCTTATTCTGTATGTTGGGCTTCTTCATTATAATGTGTCTAGGTGTGGATCTCTTATGATTTTGCACATTCGGCATCCTGTAGGCTTCTAAGATTTGGGATTCTGTCTCATTCTTCAGGTTGGGAAGTTTTCTCGTATTATTTCATTAAATAGATTGCTCATTCCTTTGGTTTGGACCTCTATACCTTCCTGTATCCCAGTGACTCTTAAGTTTGGTCTCTTTATGTTATCCCATATTTCTTGGATGTTCTGCTCATGGTTTCTTAACAGTCTTGCTGAGCTGTCTATGTTCCTTTCAAGTTTTAAATACTTTGTCTTCATTGTCTGATGTTCTATCTTCTAAGTGTTCTACTCTGCTGGTAGTATTCTCAATTGAGTTTTTAAGTTGGTTTATTGCTTCCTGCATTTCTAGGATTTCTGTTTGTTTGTTTTTTATAACCTCTATCTCCCTGTATAGTTGATCTTTTGCTTCTTGGATTTGTTTATGTAATTCATTGTCGAAGTGATCTTTCATTGTCTGATTTTGCTGTCTGATGTCTTCCTTGGGACTCCAGATCATCTGAAGCATGTATATCCTGAATTCTTTATCTGACATTCCATCTGCTGCAGCTATTACCTCTTCTAACGTTACGTTGACCTGCATTGCTTGTGGTCCTTTCTTTCCTTGTCTCTTCATACTGTTCGCGTTCCTTTCTACTTGGTGAAACTGTTGTGCTATTGAATTTTCCCCCTATATATTTATATTGGTCTTGTATAGTTGCAAAGTCTCCCTCGCAGGCGCGGGCGGCGGCTCTGCCCCTCCTCCAATTGGGGCAATGTGCCTACCACGCCGGCAGGCCACTGGGCCTGCTCTGCCGGTCGGTAGCAGGTCCGCCTACCTTGCAGGCACAGGCGGCGGCTCTGTCCCTCTGCGGGCCGCTAGGCTTGTTCTGTCGGTGGTCGCAGTTCTGCCTACTTTGCAGGCGCAGGCAGCGGCACTGCCCCTCTGCAGGCCTCTGGGGCTGTTCTGCCAGTGGGTTGCAGGTCCGCCTACCTTGCAGGCGCGGGGGGCGGGGCGGCTCTACCCTTCCTCATGCCACTGGGCCTGTTCTCTCTGTCGGTTGCAGGTCTGGCCTGTTCTGATGGTGGTCACAGTTCCGTCTACCTTGCAGGCGCGGGGGGAGGGGGCGGCTCTGCCTCTCAGCAGGCCGCTGCTCCTCTTCTGCCGGTGGGTTGCAGGCCCGCCTACCTTGCAGGAGTGATTGGAAGCTCTGTCCCGCCGCGGGCCACTGGGCCTTTTCTGTTGGTGGTCACAGTTCCGCCTACCTGGCAGGCACGGGGGGTGGGGCGCGGCTCTGCCTCTCAGCAGGCCGGTGCTCCTCTTCTTCCGGTGGGTTGCAGGCCCGCCTACCTTGCAGGAGTGATTGGAAGCTCTGTCCCGCCGCGGGCCACTGGGCCTTTTCTGACAGTGGTCACAGTTCCGCCTACCTGGCAAGCGCGGGGGGTGGGGGGCGGCTCTGCCCCTCAGCAGGCCGCTGGGCCTGCTCTGTGGGTGGTCACAGTTCCCTCTACCTTGCCGGCGCAGGGGGAGGGTGCGGCTCTGCCTCTCAGCAGGCCGCTGCTCCTCTTCTGCCAGTGGGTCACAGGCCCGCCTACCTTGCAGGAGTGATTGGAAGCTCTGTCCCGCCGCGGGCCACTGGGCCTTTTCTGTTGGTGGTCACAGTTCCGCCTACCTCGCTCTATAATCTTACAAAGAAATTTTTGCTAATAAAAATATGTCAATACATCCTCCTTATAAAACTTCAAACACTTTTAACACTGAAGCCAAATTTGATCACAGTGCCTCTCCTCTGACTCAAGACTCTGCTGCTCTACCCCAAAGTAACACCTTTTCACTGTGGTATGTCCTTCCCGAATTTTTTATGCATTTACACACAGAGATTCCTATAGAAGCAAGATAGTGCCTTGTGTGTGTGTGTTTGTTCTGTAAGTAGAATTAACTATCTCTTTCATGCTATAATTTTCTTTTCACATTCAGCAGTGTGTCTTGGGTAAGAGTATTGGTAAGAGTTCTGGATCACTCTTTTAAATTCCTGTTTTGTTTTTCCTAACAAGGTAGTACCAAATTTTATTTCACTATTCCAGTATTCACAATTAGGTTGTTCTCTTTTCTTTGCTATCACACACAAAGGAAAATTTCTATATTCCTCAGAGTATTTGGTGTCTTTTTGCTTCCTTGTTACCAACAATGACAGAAGTTGGTCAACCTTAGTGTGCAGATTACACAGACAATATTTCAAAACCTCATTTCTAATGTAAGATTACAGACAAGACTCTCTGCATTTTATTGTGAGGGTGGTGGAAGAGAGAAAAAGCTAAAAATACAAATGATAACCATTGAGATTTCACCTCTGGGATCAGTTACATATTTTTCAAACAATAAAAAGGACAACTGAACCCTGGGAAGCACATAGTTGTCATTTTCATTTTGGTTTCTTTGTGTTTTTAATTAGAAAGCAACAGAAATCTCCTGTAGAGATGAGAAAAACACACTCTTAATTAAGAAGAATGTGTGAGATATGTGGAGACCTCATTCTTTCCAGAGGCTCCATGTAAATGCTAATTCCTATGCACACCACAGGCACAGGCAGCATCCTATGGATTCAGCTCTGGGGGTGCTGCAATCCTCTCAAGGCTCTGCATCTCACGGAGCTGCACTTCTGCCCTGCAGGCTTCCAGAGAACAAAACACAAACATTTGCATTTATCTGTTCAAAATTAATAGCTTTGTTTAGTGGGAGGTTTTATATAAACATGATTTATTTTCACATAAGATATTCAAGCATTATGGAAATGTAAAAAGAAGAAAGTCATAAAGCCATATTCCCCGATTTCTCTGCCCCAGTGTTAATTAATATTTTGGTAAGCATCTTCCAGACAGTGCAGTGTCAGTCATTCTCTGTCTCTGAAAAATATACTTTTCTATAAATTACTATACGTAGTTTTGTTTTTTGAGAACTAGCTTTATTCACACCACAACATAGTCTACAGATCTTTCTTTAAAAATACTAATAGATGTGATTTGTCCTTGTTATTGACTATGTCATAATCAATCACATAGTGCTATGGTACATTTGATGGTTCATTCATTCATTCCTTCATCCATTTGTCTCCCATATCTTTGTTTTGTGACTTGTTACATGACAGGCAATATACTAAGCCCTGGGCAAAATGGTGAGCAAGACAGGCCCAGTATGACGCCCTTAGAAATTTAGTCCAGTAGAGAAAACAAATAGCAATAACAATGTGTGATAAATCTTATGGTACCTACTTTAAGAGGTGTGGTTAGGGAGGCTTAGGTGACACAAGTAATGACAATGGTAAGTCACAGAGCATGGGGTGGGGGAGCTTGCAAGGCAATAGAAGGGATGGTGGTTAAGCCAGGGGGAACAGCATTTGCAAAGACCTAGAAATGAGAGTTCTCCAAGCCATTCTGCAAAATGAACTTATTGCATCCAGCTGTAGCACAGTGTTTGGGAAGTAAGGGAAGAGAAGACAGGGGTATAGGTTGTCACATTAGCCTTGCTCTATGAACCTCTAAACTTAAACCAGCATTTATTTTCTAGGCATGAACATATATTATCCTTAAATCATCTACTTAAATTCAGACCTGGGAATACCTCAAGTAAGAAGGAGGAACAAATTAGCTCTATTTTGACAGAACTTGTGGAAAGTTAGAAATATGACCATTATAAATATGATCAAGGACCCTAGAAAGGATGTTCAAAATGAGATAGAATACTTTGGCAGTGAGAGATCATGCATTGATTCCTTCCTGGCACACAATAGAGTTGAGTGGGACCGTAGAACCAATTATTGAGTATGTCTGGGAATAATTGCCCAAAGACCTAGGTCTATATTGTTCAGCTCCAGCTGGTTTCATTATGATAGGCAGAAAAAAAAATCTCATGAAGAATATGAAGGTATTACTTGTATGGAAACACTTGAACCCTGAACACTTTTAGCATTCAAGGCATATTGTTGTGGTGAGTAAGATAAGACACTTGTAATCCAGCTTTGCATCCCATAACCCAGGAGCAAATGTAGGTCAAGAATTTAGTGAGGGGAATGGTCAACACAGAAGATTTGGGACATCTGAGCCAGGATGAGGATCAGAAGTGTTCCCATGAGAAAAGAAAGCAGCAGCACAGTCACCAGTTGTAGGTCAGTTCACCAGAAAAAGCAGGCCAGCACAGGAGCAGCCCACAGAAGCAGGTCTCTCCTCATTAGGTGGAAGAAGTACTGAATCATGGCCCCTAGTTCTAGCTGCTGATGGGAAGACTACTGGTTGAATGTCTCCTACAGCCTGGGCTCCAGGGCAGAGAAGTCAGGGTTCTCACCTATGAGAACCCTAGGTCCTCGGCCTGTGTTTTTGCCTGGGCAGAGTGTCCTTTCTAATGGTATTTCTTGTTCTTTAGAATGAGCTAATGACACTCCCTTCCTGAAGTCAGGGATCTATAGGACTGGTGGTGGTTGGCAGTGGTGGTGACAGCCATGTTTATTATACCCACTAGAACACAAAATGAGAGACCAAAGGCAAGGAAGTTACTCCAGGGAAACATTTCTTCGTGACTTTGATCTCCCCACAAAGCTATAAAGAGAAGCTAAGCTGTACGAGGGAAGCAAAAGTGCTGATCTCTGCCAGAAGACAGGCTCTTCTTCCATTAACCACCTTCAGCAGGGAGAGAAGAGAAGCCACAAAGTGCCGTCACTGCACTTCTAAAGCCCTGGCTGGGCAGAGTCCACCAGGCTTCCAAGTCTACACAGGAGCAAGACCTGGCCAGACACGGGTGTTAGGATTGCCAGCTCTGATGGTCCAAGGGTTAACGGGCAAGATTCTGATCTTAATGATGGGAATAAAAGAACTAATACAGGGAACCAGACAATGAACAATAATTCATATTTTTTTACATGTGAAAGTACCCCTATGCCAGGCATGATGGTGCACACCTGTAACCCAAGCCACTTGGAGTCTGAACAGGAGGATTGCAAGTTCAAGGTCAACTTCAGCAATATAGTGAGATCCTAAGATACTTGGTGAGACCCTGACTCAAAATAAAAAATAAAAAGGGCTGGGGATGCAGTTTAATGGTGAAGCATTCCTGGGTCAAATTCCCAATACTAACCCCCACCCCTACTCCCACCCCCTGTAACCACCGGGGGTGGGGGGGAAGTATCCTTATTTCCTCAAGAATAGCTTTAGGAGATTTTGTAATTTGGGAAACTCTCAGCAAAGGAAATTCTGGCAAATGAAGGTAAAGCCATGATCCTGTTTGCTTTCTAAATTCTGAGATTGCCTGAGCTTAGTGATTAAAATACCTATTTTTTCCCTCTGCACTGAACAAGCATGTTAACAGCCTACCAGGATACCTAGGTAAGTTGGGCACTGTCCAAAGTACCAAAGGATAAAATAGCTTGGATCATATTAGGACCCCAATAGTCAGGTTAGAAGCAAATCATTCCAAGACAGTAGGAAAGGATTTGAAAATGAATTAAATTCCAATGTGTGATACCACAGGCAGTTTGTACATTTAGAAGGAAATGTTTACTGACTATATATTATACCAAGAAATAGAAAGGATAAATATTTGCACTTCCATTGAGACACATTTAAAATTCCCCAACACCTATTATATAATCTGCTAAGCAATTTACCCAACTGTTTTGCATTCTTTTTCTGAACAGGTGATTACAATGATATTTATTCTAGTCTGTGTAGGTTTGTTTTTGGTGATAATTTGTAGTTGTTATTTATCTTTTGCTAGGTTTTTTTTTTTTTTTTTTTTTTGGTGAGGGGATGGAAACAACTGAAATTATACATAAGGTATTATAATAAATTTCTTCTAATCTTTAAAAAATAAAATTCAATTTTCTTCTTCATTGACATAATATACAAATCTACAGTCTTGAAAAATGCTTGTGATACAAAATATATTAGGTAGTGTTACTCTGTTTTTAAAGTCATGGGTTTCCTGTTTAATCAAATATACTGGTTAATAAAGAGCTATCACATGTATAATACACCTCAAATATAATAAAAGGTGTGTCACTAAATTAAGATCAAATGTATTTTTTCTTTGCCTCAGGAGCTTAAAATACCATGAGGGGCAACACCATGGGTCATTTCTTACTCTCTAGAGGATCCGTGGAGAACTCAGATTAGGCTGGTGCTGAGGGGCACAGCTTACCATGGGTTTTGCTCACTTGACATTTTGGTATTCAGAGAGTGGATTTTCAGGACACTAAATGAAAGGGTATTTTAGGTATATTTGAACAGCAAGTATATACACGAAAGCCTGGGTTAAAAGTAAACAGAAAGCTGGGTAAGGTGACCCATGCCTGTAATCTCAGCTACTCAGGAGGCTGATGCAGGAGGATTGCCAAATTTGGGGGCAACTTGATGAGACCCTGTCTCAAAATAAGAAAGTTTTAAAAAGGGATTGGGATATAGCTCAGTGGTATAATGCCCCTGGGATCAATCTCCAGTATGGGGGTGGGGATAGGGGAGAAAAAGAGAAGGAGACCGAAAAAGAGGAGGATGAAGGGAAAGAGAAGGAGAAATGGGAGATGTAGAGACCAGTTGTGAGGCTTCAGGATAAATCCAGACAGGAAGAGGAAGAGGTCTCCATGAACCCGAGGGCAATAGAGGTGAAAAGGAAAGGGTTAAATTAGGCCCCAAAAAAAGGGGGAGATCCAAAAAAGTAAGGGGAAGATGTCAAGGATGCTCAAGTTTCAAGGCAATGGGGGTATTTGCATTATGGGGAAAATAAAGCATTTGGCATTTACTTTTGAGACCATAGCACTAAGAGACTTGGAGCTCCTTCCTACTGGCCACATTAGCACTCTATTTCTGAGAGCTCATGGACAGGATTTAATTAATCACAGAACTTTCCCTCTGAAGTATACTTGCCTTTTGTCTTTCCCTTTCCCCTGGCCATGAGTTCTTTGATGGTGGCTCTTTAGCTCTCATCTTTGCATTCTTAAAGGACCTAGTGCTGCTGCGCCTGGTGCACAACAGGAACTTATTAAGTGTTTGAAAAAGGAAAAATGTGAGAAAATTAAAGAAAACGAGAGATTGAGTAGAAAAGTATTTTTTTGTCATTTGATATTCATCTGAGAATTTAATAACTGAAAGAAATAAATTCTAGAGCAACATCTTTAGTTTACATCTTTAGTTTACTAAACTGAGACACCCAGGCAAAAGAAGCAGCTTGTCCAAGCAAAGTCAAGTTGAGGCACTTAAAGGCAAAGATCAGGCTCATCCTTTCCTCTGTTCTCTCCCTGTCTGGTGAGCAATTCTGCCTCCATCCAGGGAACAGTGCCTATTTTACTTTGCCCAAAGTAAACAAGATTTGAGACACAAGGAAGTAAATACATGAACAATATCTTTTAATAAACAGAAAGTGAGCCGTGATGATTCCAACAGGGTGAGGTTCAAGCCCATAAGACTGAACACAGAACACATTAGTTGGATATAGAAAATTGAATTTTTGAGATTTGATTAAATTTTTTGATATGTAATATAATCATATAGCTTGAAACCTTAAAAGAATAAACATGCATAAGTAAATAGGCACAGTGAGAAGTCTCCTTGCCTACCTTCTTTCCCTCCTCAACCAGTTTCTACCTGTAGCATAGATATACACTATTCCTCATTTTTTATTTACCTTCCAGAGGTTTTTTTTTTTTATGGTTATAAAAGATAAACATGAATAAATATTCTTACTTACTTCCACTTTATCACACAAAAACTAGCATATTGCACATATTGATCTGTGCCTTGCTTTTTTTTTAACTTAAAATATATCTTAGAGAACTCTCATATCAATACCAAGAGAATACCTTTAGCTACAAAGCATTCTTTTGGATGGATGCAGCATAATTTAATTAAATGGCCCCTTATTGATGGGTGTCTGGGTTATTTCTAATCTTTTGATGTTAGAAAAAATCCTTTAATGACTAACATTGTACATACTCCATGGGTTTTGCATTTGCAATTTCGACATATTGCCAATTACCCTCCTAGTGGTTGTGCCAATTTACATTCAGGTCCTCAGTCTGAGAGTACCTGATTCTTTACAGCCTCCACATCAGAGTGTTATCAAAATTTAGGATATTAGCCAATCTGATGGGTGAAATTTATACTTCGGGGTTGTTTAATTTGCATTTATTTTAGTAATGCTAGAAAATGGAACTAGAGAGTAAAACTAAAACAGAATCTATCTATACCAAAATGGAAAACTAGCACTCAGTTGGCTATAGAGGATAAGACCTCAGCCTCCTCTGAGTGACACTTAGGACCAGACTACCTCTCACTGTAAGCACTTCACGTGGATTAGTTCATTCAAAGTAACACATCTTTGAACGGTAGGCACCTGGAATTCCCATTTATAGATGAGAAAACTGGAGTTGAAAGAGAGCAGTTTTCCAGAGATCTGGTAAGTGACAGAGCAAGAGACTTGAACTTAGGTCTGGAGGATTCCAGGACCCTGGATGGCAACCACTAGCCTGCACTGTTTAGGATTCTGTATTTATGCATAGAGTTTGAATTAGGTCATTTGTATGCTGTTCTTCTCCCATTGGATTTATGCTCGTTTCCCTGGTCTAGCCATCTTCCAACTCTGCGCCTGGTTTGGAAGGACATATTTTTTCTTTAATATAGCTGTGGTTCATTGCTTTTCCCTGTAGAATTTTGAGATGCTGCAAGTTTACTCTTAGGCAGACTCTCCTTTTCTGCACTTTACCCTTTTCTGCTGGTGTCTTGATAAAAGCCCCTGTGTTGGTAGAAAATTATAAATATTGATCTGTTTTCTCTCTCACTGCCATATAAATACAGGAATTGGAGCATTGAGCTGCATAATGCTAATAAAAAAGCAGCTAGGGAAAAAGTATTATTTTCTTGATTATACATAAGGAATGAGCATAATTGTGTAAGGATAAAATAATGCCAGACCGGATGATTTTCAACCTACTTATTAAATACAGCTGGGCTTTTCCAGAATTACCTGGGAAACACTAGTTCTCCCAAAGTAGAACTATTATATTGGAAATAATGGGGAATTTAAAATTCAGTTTCCAAGATATGTAGCATATGTGCCTGAGCCACCATAGCCAGAGTGAATTGCTAGTCTTCCACTGAAGTGGTACTTACCCTGCTAGAGTGGATAGGGAGCCCTATCAGCAACAGGTATCTATTTAGGAAAATAACTAACATCTATTTGCTTCTCTCTTTCCAGCTTTGCAAACCCTTCCAGCTTCCTTTGATCTCCCTGGCATCTGTTTTCTTTCCCAGTAACTTCATCCAGAATTCTCTGACAACCCAAGATGGCACTTCTGCAGATTGTTCTGCCTTCTCCATCAGACCCTTGCTCCTTCCTACTGTTGTCCTGAAACCTCAATACTGCTGCTGTAGGAAGGTACGCCATGTGAAAGCCAGGTCCCAAACTCACAAAACCTTACACCCAGCAGAATCTGAGCTTCCCAACCTGGGGTGATAACTGTCCTGGAAACCAAGGACCAGGTTAAGGCTGTTTCTAGTCAAAATCACTGTGGCAAAACAAATCCAGAAAATTGTCATGAAAATGCACTCCAATGCCTGACATGCAGTTCATTTAAGAAATGAAGAAATTTAAAGAATTGCCACTCATGTCCCTATGCCATTTACCTCGTCCTATGAGTTTCCCTTAGAGGTATGTCTTTTCTCCTAGGTAGAGGTGCTTGAGGAAGAAGGACTTGGCAGGAAGAAAGAGAAGAGGAATCAAAACATAGGCATTTCTATTTTCTTCTCTGCTTCCACTGGGAACAACCT
The DNA here is from genome assembly GCF_047511675.1 of Marmota flaviventris. Classification (NCBI taxonomy): domain Eukaryota; kingdom Metazoa; phylum Chordata; class Mammalia; order Rodentia; family Sciuridae; genus Marmota; species Marmota flaviventris. The sequence continues at coordinate 42,152,263 of NC_092502.1, forward strand.
CCTTTTACTTTAAATAGTGATTCTCTCCTTGGCTGCACATTGGATTCACCTGGTGAGCTCTTAAATACTGATACCTGAATCCTGTTAGTTTTGGATGGTCTATGGTGCCACCTGAATGCTCAGTTGCTTAAAAACTCCCCAGGAGGTGCGCCTGTGTTCATAGGAGCACTACTCACAATAGGTATCCACTGATGAATGAGTGGATAAACAAAATTTACACACTCACACAACCATGGAAAATCACTCATCCTTAAAAGTGAAGGAAATTCTGATATATGCTACATTATGGATGCCCTGGGAGAACCCCGTGGGGTCTCTGGCTTTCTTCTTATAAATCATAAAATCCAACTTTCAATGGTTAAGAGTGTTAAGGAGCCAGGCATGATGGCACACGCCTGTATTCCCAGCAGCTTGGGAGGCTGAGGCAGGAGGATCACAAGTTCAAAGCCAGCGTCAGCAAAAGTGAAGCTCTAAGCAACTGTCTCTAAATAAAATACAAAATAGGGCTGTGGATGTGGCTCAGTGGTCAAGTACCCTTGAGTTCAACTCACAGTACACCCTTCCCCCCAAAAAAAGCGTTAAGGATACAAACTTGAATAACCTCCTCCAAATAATTCTCAGCTCTGTTTCCAGGTTTCTTTTCTGCCTGGAGGGACTTCTGCTCCTTCTCTGTTGGCTACAACGCTCCTCAACATTTGAGGCTCCTATTAACTTTAATCTCTTCCAGAAAACTTTCCTGGATTCCCTTCCTCATCCTCATTCCTGATGTTGTCACCCACCTCCTGGCAGCTTATCACAATTAGTTATGAGCATTAGGGCTTTTTCTAGGATAGGGTATGTAGATCTAGATCTCACTCTTAAGAACTTATCTTTATTGGTTCCAATTAGTTATACATGACAGCAGAATGCATTTTGATTCATTGTACATGAATGGAGCACAACTTTTCACTTCTCTGGTTGTACACAATGTAGAGTCACACCATTCATGCAATCATACACATAGCTAGGGTAATGATGTCCATCTCATTCCACCATCTTTCCAACCCCATGCCCCTCCCCTTCCCTCACTCCCCTCTGCCTAATCCAAAATTCCTCCATTCTTCCCCTGCCACCCTCCAACATTATAGATCAGCATCCACATATCAGAGAGAACATTTGGCCTTTGTTTTGGGGGGGAATTGGCTTATTTTGCTTAGCATGATATTCTCCAACTCCATCCATTTATCTGCAAATGCCATAATTTATTCTTTTGTTAATGCTGAGTAATATTCCATTGTGTATATATACCACAATTTCTTTATTCATTCATCTATTGAAGGGCATCTAAGTTAATTCCACAGTTTAACCCCTGTGAATTGAGCTGCTGTAAACATTGATGTGGCTGCATCACTGTAGTATGCTGATTTTGAGTCCTTTGGGTATAGACCAAGGAGTGGGATAGTTAGATCAAATGGTTTTTGTTCTTGACATTTCCAGGATATGGTCTCTTGCTGGAGTCTGATTCTCTCTGGGACAATAAGGAGCTTCCCTGGTCCTAAGCATGATGCTTGGCTCAGAATAAATATTTGGTATTTATTATATTAAATTGAATTTAACTTTCTAGCTCAGAGTTTAGTCCTAAGCTACAGACAAGCATATCCCTATGATCCACGGGATTTCTCAACCTTTTAAACCAGAACACACTCAAAACGAGTTCTTGATTTTTCCCTGCAGTTTTCCCCCTTCCTGATTCCCCTATCCCCTCAGTGGCAGCTCCATTGACCCAGTTAATTGCTCCAGCCAGATTGATGGACACTACTTTTTATAAAACACCATAGTGCTCACCTCCTAATCCAGTCAGACATCAGGATCTGACAATCTACAAAAAAAAAAAAAAAAAAAAAAAAACATATACACTCTATTTTCTCCCACTACAAGGTTTCATCTCTACCACCTGAAATGCCCCCCCAGTCTCAAGCACCCACCCGCAACTCTTCCAGTTGGTTCTCCTCTGTGCGATGAGGCTGCAGTTTATAACGGGTCTGGTTATTTCACACCAATATTTCACTCTTCCTGCTCAAACCCTTTGCTGGCATTCCACTGCTCTTGACAGTCAGTCTTTACAGTGTCTGGATGGCTCTGCTTGATTGAGCTTGTCTGTGCCCCCTGCCACTCACCCTGCTTTGCTCCCTACTCTAGCAACACCAGTCTCATCACTATACTGTTTTTGGACCATTTCTCTTTCCTTCTTCAGAAAATTTCCCCATAAGGATCACCCTGCCTGCAATGCTATCACTATGTCCTCTATTATTAGCCACCTACTTAAGGCTTCGGTTTTAATGTCACTGCCTCAGGGAGACCTACCCTCAGACCAAGTATAGGAGAACCCCTTGCTTACCTCCTCAGAGGACCGTGGATTTTCCCACATTATAAGTGTGCCTACTAAAAGTAATCATTTATTGGATATGATCACTCTATTGGGATCTATCCCAAATTTTGCTTCTTTCTTCAAGCATAAAGGCTCAATAAAGAGTTGTTGCATGAACCAACTCTATTCAACCATACCATATATACTGTTTTTGTTTTCCAGGTCCTACTTCTTTCCAACACCAAAGTAGAAAAAATTTATTAATATATCTTCCACAGAATTGTTACTTTTTGATTAGTTTATACTAAACTAATCATTGATATATAAGGTGGGGAGGGCTGGCTTAGGAAAGGGAACAGCAGGAGTGGGTCCCTCATGATGGTAATAATCCTGCTGAAAAGCCTGAGTCCTCTGTCTCTCTGTGGCTAGAGCTCTCAGCACAATTGGGTCCCCTATGGCCAGGCTCTTAGCCTAACACTGGGGTTTGGGGAGAGGAAGGCCCCACCCCTTTCTTTTCCTCTCCAGGCACATTATCAAGAACAAAAGAGAGAGAAGGAGGATTATTTTCTTGAGATGAATGTTGCATTTTAAATGAAGTTCCTTAGGCATTTAAACAATCATATTTATTCTACATGCAACAGTAGTTTCATTATATATAGTGAAAATCCTTCTAAATGTTAATGTAACGTTGGCCCAAGGAACCTCACATTTGGAATGTATAAACTGAGATGTGGCCTCCCATCAGTGAAAACTTAACTGAGCCCAGTTTTCTGCTACAATTTGTTTTAGAGAGAAATCAAGTTTTCATACTTGTAAGAAACATAGCCTTTGAAATTGAAAAATTTGGATTCAAATTTTAACTTATGAACTGGTAACTTTAAAGTATATATTATTTCTGAGCCCATGTATAGGGATTTTGAAAGGATAACATTAATGAAAATGTATCAACTCATTAGTACACAATGCTTTTAGCATAGACAGGTTGGGTATCCTTTATCAGATTTCAGTATTTTTTTGTGTATTTTGGAATATTTGCATATACAGATCTAAACACAAAATTCACTTGTTTCAGATATACTTTACACAGATAGCCTGAAGATAATTTTATCTAATACTTTTTATTGTACCTTTTGTTGTTGTTTTTAACAACAACCTGTCATATGATGTCACAAGTGGACATTTCTCACTTGAGGCCTCAGGACAGCACTCAAAAATTTTGAATTTTGGAGTATTTCAGATTTAGGATTTTCAGGTTAGTGATGCCCAATCTGAAGTATAGTCACATTTTTTAATAAGTCACAATTTTAATATGTATGATGTAGAGTTAATATTCAATAAATGGTAACCATTAGTATTATAAACTCCTTATGTTCTAGCTCAGTAATAGAGCTTATATTTATTGCACTTTTGCTGTGCTTCAGGCAGTATATTAGATATTGGGTCATATTTTGGTGAATAAAATGAACATAGTTTCACCCTCATGGAGCTTAATATTGAATGGAAGGTAGAAAAACAAGTAAGCAAACCATTTAACTATACAATGTGGCAGGTGCTACAGAGAATGAGCTGTACACTATGAGAAGAACCAGTGGGAGGAGCTAGATGGATGGGAAGAGCAGAGAAGTGGCAATGAACCACAGCAAGGCATGGCGGAGTCCTTGGCTTATTCTTCTTTGAACCTGGTATCATAAGAGATTTGAGTCAAACACTTTGCTTACACATCATGGTGCTTTCAAATTTTCTGATACCTTTTACAAAGCAAGCCTGTCTCTGATGCTCTAATATGACCAAAAAAAGGTGAACATGCTATACACACCCACCATTCTCCAGGTTGGTAGTTTAAAAACAGCAGCATTTATTTGCATGAAATAGCCTATCACAACCAATTAGGTTTAATCCCAGATGTCAAAGATGGATTGACATAAGGAAGCCTAATATAATTTATCGTATCAGAGGAGTGGGTCAGACTGCATCCTCATCTCCTCCAAGTAGAACAATCCCTCATTGTATTCAGCATTCACAATAAGTCTTTCCCTAATTACTCATGCTGTGGTTATTTTGCCTGAAGTTCTAAGGCTTTTGACTACCAAGAATGCTGATTAAAATAATCAAATTCTCAAGGTTAATGAAGAAAAAAAAACATTTAAGTGCATGGATAGGGTGTAAGCTGGCCATTTCTACCAAGTTAGTTTAAGTTACATCAGTATCCACAAGATTTCAGAACAATATAAGAACCATTTCAGCTTAGCCCAAGAGCTGAGACAGAAGTCACAGGGGGGAAAAGAAAGAAAAAAACAACAACAACAACAAAAAAAAACAGGCTATGGCCGCTCACGAGTGAGATGGTTTATGCCATTGTATAACCGACTGACAGCCTCCCTTTCTGAAATTAATTACTGTTCCGGAGTTAAATTTACTGATGATGCTTCTCACAAAAATATGAGGTCTTTACAGAGCAAATGCTCTAATTAAATAAGAATAAAGGCAGAAAACTTCCAGAACTAAATGAGATACATTTATTCCGTGTGTGTGGTTGAATCTTTAATAATTTGAAGTGTAACAGCTCCTTCCCTCCTGGGATAGCAATGATATCTTGCTCTTGCCTGTATTTGCATCTCTCTCCCGTCTAATGTTTATGTATGACTGTGGCAAAGAGAAGAGATGCACTCACTTTATTTTTCTTTCTACTCCTTGCCCAAGCTCTCAGACAGTGCTGAGTGGTGCCCCTCAAATTCATATTGATGCCCTAACCCCCAAAGTGTTTGTATTTGAAGATAGGGCTTTAGAAAGTAATTAAAGTTAAGTGAGGTCCGAAGGGTAGGGCCCCAATCCAAAAGGACTGGTGGCCCTTGAAGGAGAAGAAGACCTCTCCCTCTGCCTCACCTTCTCCTTTCCCCTCCAGGCATTGAGGAAAGGTCTCATGAACACACAGCCAGGAGGAGGGTCCCCGTCATTGTGGCTGCCTGATTCCAGAAGTGGGAGAAGATATGATTCTGTTGTTCAAGCCCCAGTCTAGAGTATTTTGTTAGGGCAGCCTAAGCAAACTATGACATCCAGACAAGAGAGGCAGGGGTTGCTGGGAGGGTAAGCGGGGTGGGTGGGGAGTGCACCTTTCTCTCCCTTCCTCCTTCATCTAAACAGTCTTTCCTGCTATCAGCCCTTGGTCCACTCAGGGAAGATAGGTGAGTGACTTGAGTCCTTTTAACTAGATTCTAGGGAATCAAAGGTTTGAATACGTTTACCTGCATGGAGCCCACAAATGTGACTGTTGTGTCAGAATCAATGTCTCTCATCTCTCCCTCTCTGCCTATTCTGCTTTAGTACCTCCTCCTCCTCTGCATGCACCCCTTGCTTAGACTCTCTGGTCTACAGGGTGGACTATGGTGTCCCATACAGGCAATATTGCACGTTCTCATCTTAGCTGTCTAGAGACTTCTGGGCTACTTTTTCTTTATGTATCCCTAGGAGAGAGAACCTGGTAAGTCTTCCACCTTGAATCAATTTACTGTGATTCACAGATGCAGGGGCTCAGAGTAAGCACAGCATGAGTTGAAGACAAAAAAAAATGTCTCAAAAATGTTTATATCCCAGAAAAAGGAGAGGAGGGAGCTCAGGAAAGAACACTGGCCAGCTTTTGCCACTGCCTTCCAACTATCTTACTGTGCTCTAGATGATATGATGAATGCAAGAGAATAAATCCTTGTACCCTATGGTCCTGGTTGGAGAGACCAGAGATACCTAGAAGAGATCATTTCTGAGCAACATGAAACAGAACTGAATTTATGTGTCCAAGATGCATTTTCTCAGAAGGCCAGAAGGTGAGCGGGGTCTATGGCAGTGAGGTAGAAACTCCAGTTCACTAGGCCAAGGATCTGCTAGATGTATTTATATGTTTGTCTGATTCCAGCCTCTCAACAATTGTACTATAAGGTGAATGCTAGTTGAAACAACTTCCTGGAGGATGGAAGGAAAGAGCATTCTAGCAGAGCAGACTGCAAAGGTTTGGTAGTAGGAAAGCCCATGGTTTGTGCAGGGGAGGTTCACATGATCAGTATGCATGAAACATAAAATGCTTTGGAAATGGTGGAGTTGGTAGGAAAGAAGTTGAGTAAGAGCACAGACTGATGAAATCACATTCACTTATCAGTATGTCTCATGCTCATTCACATCCTGCTGGAATCATACCTACTATGGTATTTTACACATGGGAGGGTAGAGAGAAGTGAGATGCTGCACAAACTTTGAGAAGTCCACAGTCTAGTGGGAAGAGGAGCAAACATTGGAAACCATAGGCACGACCTTTGCACGTTTCAAAAGTGAAGCATCAGCTAAGGATTCTGGTTTCTCAGTATCTGAGCCATATTTTGCTAGGTCATACAGAGAAGGCAGGAGAGGAAGCCTAGAAGATCATTAGTGCAACCTCTTTGAGGCCCTATCATTTTAAAGGACACCTAAGGAGATTTTAAAAAGAAATATAATAATCTAATAGCTAAGACTTAGGGGATTTAAGGGTGAGCTGGGACCCCAAACCACCTGCCCAAGACACAAATCTGTAGTACCAATTATAAAAAAATACTCTTAAAAAGTTGATGCCACACCACTGGGTAGCAACTGTGTAATGCTGTTCATATAGAATAAATCTCATTTTTAATAAAAATGTATCTTTAAGATATACACAACGATTACCCTAGAAATAGATTGGACTGTCTATTATATTGATATATACACAATCTCAGAAATTTGTCTCTAGTGCCTGGTTTACTATACACCAACAGAATTTAGAGCTCCATAAAAATACTTTATGGCATTCAGGCAGCAACGTTCCTATTTCTTATGCGGATACATTGGAAATGTGGTTGGGGCTGTCATTCATCTCTGGCACTTAAATGTTTTTCACAAATAGTTGCTGCCTTAAGAAAGTATCACCAAATAAAATGTTTTTATTTGGTTCTTTGGTGATATGTCAATAGACATTAAAATAAAAACTTCCTTGTACTTAGGTATGATAGCTCCCTTCAAAATGTTTTCAAGGGGAGCTTGAGGGTCTCTAAGGACCCATCAGTGAGATGAGGAGGCAGAGCTGGGGGATTATTGCCTCTTGAAAGGATGGCTCTTTCTATTGGCCACTTCACCTTTATTGGCAAGGAGGGAGCCTAATAGAATTTTATAAGACAAATCCTCACATGTCCAGAGGATGGTCATATCCCTGTGCCTTGTGAATCTGCCAGCATAGAGGGAGCACACTTGTCCTCATCTTAAGACACCAATGCTATGCACATGCCTCTTTCTGCAAACAAACTCAGTCTATGACAATGTCTTTACCCACTGAGTGTGTGGTTCAGGAGCAGGAGGAGGATATGAAGATTTCACAAAATGAGTCTCGATAAGTGTTCTAGTCAGCTTTCTATCACTATAACAAAATACCTGAGGTAATTAACTTACAATTACAAAAGGTTTATTTTGGACCAGTTTTGGAGGTTCCATGATCAACTGGACCCATTGCTTTGTGCCTGTGGCAAGGCAGCACACCATGGCAGGGAGTACATGGCAGAACAAAACTGCTCATTTCATCAGCCGGGAAACAGGATATCTGAGGACTCACAATTCCCCTTAGGGGCATGCTTCCAGTGACCTAAGGACCTCCCACTAAACCCCACCTTTTAAAAGTTCTCCATTTCTCTATAACACCACTCTGGTGACCAAGCCTTAACATATCCTTTGGGGATACTTATCCAAACCATAGTAACAGGACATTAAAAATAAGCTTTTGCCTCCATAAATTATATTTGCCTTCCCAGTTTTATTGCTTGGAAAAGGAAACCTATAGAGAATTTGGACTCTTGTCTTATTAGTAGTAATACAACTACTAAAAATAACAATAGTACTCCCTAGTCTCTTTTCTTGCCTTAGTTTTCTTTACACCACTTATAATTTGAAATACTATTTTATTTTTGTTTATTGTTTGTCTCCTTCCATTCAAATAGACAGACAAATATTTTATTTTTCTTCCATCTCTTTTATCCTTATAGACTAGAATACAACTAACTGGCTCAAAGCATGTGCTCAATAAATTCTTTTATGAATAATGTGAAAAATAACCTTTTACATATATTTGTTGATCGATTGTATGTCTTCTGTGAAGTGTCTGTTCAGTTCCTCAGCCCATTTATTGATTGGATTACTTTTTGTATGTGTGTGTGTGTGTGTTAAGTTTTTTGAGTTTTTTATATATCCTAGAGATTAATGCTTCATCAGAGGTGCATGTGGTAAAGATTTTCTCTCAATCTGTATGCTCTCTCCTCATGTTATTGTTTCCTTTGCTGAGAAGAAGCTTTTTAATTTGAATTCATCCGATTTATTGATCTTTTATTTTATTTTACTTCTTGTGTTTTAGGAGTCTTGTTAAGGAAGTCAGCCTAGGCCAACGTGGTAAAGATTTGGGCCTATTTTTTCTTCCATTAGGTTCAGGGTCTCTGTTCTAGTGCCTAAGTCTTTGATTCACTTTGAGCTGATTTTTGTGTAGGGTGAGAGAGAGAGGTTTAAGATAGTAGAATAAAACAGATATTATTATTGTATGTATATATGTGACTGCATGACCAATATATTCTGCAACATGTACACTCAGGAAAATGAGAAATTATATCCCACCTAGGTATGATATATCAAAGTGCACAAATGCATTCTACTGTCATGTATAACTAATTAAGACAAATAAAAAAATAACCTTTTAAAAATCTTGACTGTATCCCTTACCTTATTTAATATAATGAGCAATACTATTTGTTATTCACATATTGTTTGCTTAATAAAATAAAGACTTTTTATATGAAGAGTTAAAATACCACTACTGCCCAGATTATGGTCTATAAATTCCACTTTCCACAGAACTGAGAAAAGACCTCCTAGAGAAATGGCTGATTTCAGAAATGGGCTGGGAAATGTGCAGAATGAGTCTGGAACATCCTGTCATACAGAAATCAAGGAAGCTATCAAAGATGACTTGAGTTATATCACAGGGTTAAGAGGCTCCCACTGGCCAAAGGTGAGGCAATATGAGCATAAAAAGAATAACTGCAATAGATGGAGAATCTTAAAATGTTAAAATCCATTAGTTCATACTGCTACTTCAAAATAGTGCCTGATTGGTCACCTTTGGAAAATGCTAGGGAACAAACTCTTTATTCTGAAAGTGGTAAATAAAAGAATCAAGACTTCCAGTTTTAGCTCAGAAACAGAGCAAAAAAACAGCATTGTTCCCACAGTTACAGAAGATGAAAAAAATAGGGGGAAGAAAAAAAAAAGCTTGATAAACTACAAATGAATGACTTTTCTTAAATTTCAAAGAATCAAGGTCACAGAACAAATAGCTAAACTAAAATTTGGTGTCAAAGACAAAATGTGCCAGACTATTAAGGACATGATTATATTCAGGCTACTGTAATATGGAGAACACCTGAGATTCAAAGAGCAGAGTATCTCGGCTCTTTGCCTTAGACTATTAGAGAGAGAAGCAGACCAGGTACAGGTGGGCTGATTTGCAGATGGAATTGTTCTGCAGTCCCATTCAGCTGAACTGGAAATGTTTACATCTATATCTCTCTGGTTTTAGTGAAACAAGAATTCTAACTCTAGTTACTCGGGAAGCAAACTTGTATGCAAATTTCTTGTGCTTTGCTGGCCGCTGAAGGTGCAGGAATTAGGTGAAGTTCAACACTGTCTTTGGAGAGAGGGAGAAATAAAACCAAAGCAGTACCTTACTTGGGTAGACTACCACTACCACAGCCCATAGGCAGAGTCAGGTAGAAGACTTAAAGGAATAGGAAAAGCTGGGTTGACTTTGATTTGAATTCTTTAGGGGATGTAGACATGAACAGGTTTGCAAAGGCTGGACAAGCATGGGTCCCCTCAGGAGCCCCATTAGCTGGCTGGGCTGGGGGACAGCAGCTCCTCCTGAGGCTCCACTGAAACCTGCTTTTATAAAACAAGTCTTAATCTTCAGAAGGAAGAGCAACAAAAACTATAGCCTAGGGTGCTAGAGGCAATGGATTGCAGCTGGGAAAAGATAAATAAAAGCTCCGCCCCCTGGGGCAGAAAGGCAGGAAGAATTGAAGTTGGATCCTAGTCTGGAGGCCACACCCCTAAGATCAGGCACAGTGATTACCCACAACTAATAACAACCAGAGGATTAGAGGACATCATTGGGAAAAAGTAGCCCTGGAGCACGGACGGGGGCAGAAAAACAGAAATGTTCTCTGGGAAGCAGGGCGAAGGAAAACCAACAATGAGCAAGGAGATGAAAAGCCAAGCAGGAGCAGAACTAGACAAACACCCTTCAGCAAATTAGCCTCTACCTTAAACAAGGTAGGATGAGTCATGAAGGAAACAGGTTGTTAAATCCATTTTCACATTTTGTCTTGTTTTTGCCATAACGGTTAGCTTTGTTGATATCTCCTGCCTTATGTTTTCATCACTTTGTTTACAACCTTCTGATGTCACTTCATTTCAGATATACTTTTTGTAAGAGCACGCGGCCACTTTTGTTGTTTTGTTGTTGGTATGTATGTGTCACTGTTTATAATGGACTTTTTTGAAAGGTTTGATAGGATCTTAAGCTTGGTTAAAGCAGCTTCCTGGGCACCATGATCTGCTGGGACATTTCCCTTAACTTCCATATTCTCTTGCTTAGTATGGGTCTCAATCATATGATAGCCACATCTCTAGGAAGCAGGCATGCATCTAGAATTTCCTTAACCCAATGTCCTTTTGTGATAGCTGGTAGTTCCAGCAAGGTGAGTGAACTCCTCTGCTTCCAAAGTGTCCTGAAGTTATGCACTCCTCCGGAAGCATGGCTGCTATTGGTATCTATGTTTACTCTCTGGTCTTTGGCTAGTTCATAAACTGCAGTAAGTACAGTTAAGTCCTGGCACTAGGGCTGATTCAGGTGAGGACTATTATCTGAAGAAGTGCTTAGATTAGTGGTAGCTCATCCTGCTTGATAGGTCCCGTTTCAGTTTTGAGTTGTGACCCATCAGATAACATCACTTCTAGGTTTACTTACTGGGAGTCTTTAGTACTCTAAGTAAGGCACAGAGTTCCCCAACAGAGAATAGACAATCATGAGTGTTCACCCTCATAGGGGCAGGAGAGTGTGAGGCTTCTGGTGTTGCAGAAGCAGATACTCAGATGAGAGGGAGAGAGTATTAAATCTCCTAAGAGTTTAAACAGCTGACTGAAAAGTGTCCTGCGTTTAAGTCAATAGTGCTATCCATAGAGCAGGAGGAACTATGAGGCTAAAGAGGGAAACAAGAGATAGTTCAGCAGAAAATTCAAGCTTGTAGCAGCAGCTTAGCCTTTGCCACGGGGTCAAGGGTAAAGCTACAATAAATGATGGGTTTTGATGGTTTCCATGAAGCTGAGTTAAAACCCAAGGGCTTTCCAGAATACTCATGCAGAAATAGGTAAAATGATTTTTTGAAACTAGACATGCTTAGAAAAGGAGGCTGTGGAAGAGGCTCTCCTTCATCCTATAAGACCTGTTCATCTTTATCTCTCTGAGCAGAGGGTCTTTTCCTATCATAATCATAAATAGGTTTTGCAGTCTCAGAAAAGGTTGGTACCCATTGTCCACAAAGCCCAGTTAAATATAGACATCCTCAGTTCTCATTTGAAAAATTTCTAGGATAAGTTTGAGTAGCCTTCAGTCTATCAACAGAGAGGGCCTCCCCCTCTTTAGATCCTGCCCTAAATAACTCTTCTGGCAAAATTACAATATATCTTTTAAAACTTTATGTCCCCTTTTTCCATGATAAGCAATAAATAAATGAAATCTGTTTTATAGGCTTCTTTGTTCTCTGAACAAAGATCATATACACATAGTATGTGAACCGAATCACAAAGGAAACCTAGATTTTATAGGTCTTGAGAAGCACTTGGAAAAAGTAAAAGACCTCAGTAAGCCCCTGGGGCAGGACTGTGTAGGTGCGCTCTTGTCTTCCTAGGTGAAGGCAAAGAGGTGTTGACTCTTGACTCTCCTGGTCTAGAAGCATGCTAAAAAAGAGCAAAGGTCCACCATGGTGAAGCAAGTGACCTCAAGAGGAATAGGGGCCCGATGGTGTTGGGATTGATACTTCTGGGAAGCAAGCGCTAATAGTATTGTTGATGGCCCAAGGTCTTGAACAAAACATGTCGTTACTCATTTGTGTTCTTGACTCTCAGGAGTATTACAAGGGCTAGAGCAGAGTGTGAAAAGACTATGAATCTGTAGACTTAGGCGTTCAACTTTAAATTTGTTCCCTTGCTTTGCATTTGTCTTTAAGGAAAACGGGGAAGTTTAGATAATGGTTTGGTAGAATTTGAGTTTTTAAAGGTTCTTCAAATATTTTGCCTATATCAATGAAATTTTCAGCCCACAACATGTCAAGTCCAATGTCAAGATCCTTATCCAGGGCATACATTAAATATAATGGAGGAAGCAATGGTATATAAACAGCAGGCATAACCTGACTATGAATGGGGGAATATTCTGGAACCTTAAGAAATGGTCCCTCTGTTGGGCATTTGATAGTACTGTTTCATTTTGCAAAATATACCTCTCAACACTGAATTTGCAGTGGTCATATAACAGCAGGAATGATTTTTTTTTTTTTTTTCAGTGCAAGGCCCATGAATTAGGTTGAAGGCTGGGAGATAGGGAAAATCTATAGGTTATTTGAAATACCTACCACCTGCATGGCAAGTATGCTCTGAGGAAAATGTTGAGCAACAGCAATAGGGTGTGTTGTAGAAGGAGTACCAGGAATTGATGAGGATGACATATTTATAGTTAATTCACCTTGAGTGCTTAAGGGATTTAGAGTACTTTTGCCTTCCTTGAGTACCCCCGTTGATCCTAATTAAGGAACTTTTTTACTTTGTCTTTTCCTGCACAAAATGGAATAATCTTTCTTCCGCTGTCTCTTCTATTAACAATTCTAGAAATGTCCTTGTCATTAGATAGCTAGTTGGGGAATGATCCACCCAGCTGTTTAATCTCCAGGGTCACAAGTTTACTTTGGGTCTTATCTCATTTTTGTCCTAAAGCCCTATCAAAATGTTATATCAGGTATGGTAGTTTAGAAAAAGAAGCCATTTTCTAATTTGGATTAGGTCTGCAAGTCCAAGTTTAACTTCACTGACTAAGAGACAAAAGGGCTTCTGTTCTCAGCACCCTCTGTTCCAGCGTGATGTCTGAAGGGATTTTCCAGTCTGTCTTGAAAAGCTCCCGTAGTTTAATGGGCGGTGTGTGTGTCTTTGCATGATTCAAAGACAGTTCCATCAATTTTTACTGGAAATGTTTCAGGTGAGTTTGAGAAAACTTTGAGCTGCTTTTCTAGCCCAACTTTGAACCTCAGGTTTGTTGTGGGAAAAGGATTCTGTAGTTTCTTTTCTGGGTCAGTCCATCAAGATTTAACATTTGAGGTTCAGACTAACATGTGTGCAAATTGGTCTAGGGCAGGTAACCCCAGATTGTACGTACCCCAAAGAATCCTAAATCTTCTATGAATATTTGCTATCCTGTTTGGGTTCAGAGAAATCTTTAATTATAGCTCTTAATTCATCCCAGGCCCAAGGTTCTACAGTTGCCTGCATGCTTAGCTCCTGGGAGGGGTGGAACTCCCCAGGCAACTGGCATTGTGGGATTTTAGGAGGGTTGTTGGGAAATCGTATTGGTGTCTAGACAGGGGAGAGAGGAAGGTAGAGGTGCACAGAAAGATCAGAAAGAGAAGAGAGAGCTGGATGTACAGAGGCAACTTCAGGACAAGGACAGGGAGAGTTCACTATGGAAATTAGTTTGCTCTTAAGTTTGTCATTTTGGTCTTTTGGTTCAGTCAAAGAATCTTTTAGTGATGCCGGTTTTTTTATTCAGAATTTTATTTGAAAGTCTCTGAAAGCTAATTTAAAAATGCTGCCCAGGGGGTTTATAGAATCTTTAGTTCCTTTCTTTTCTCAGGTGCCTCCCAAATGGACAATTCTGTCCAAATCAGACGTCCCCCAGAGGGGTACTGAAAGCCTAACTTATTCTTGGTGAAGTATGTCAATTAGGCCCAAGAATAAGGGTTGTGATCAGAATGCATGCTAAAAGCAAGATTTTTTTTTCCAAGCAGGGAGGATTTAGAAGACTCCTGGTTGACAGTGTGGTTAGTAGCCATGTAGTATTTATACATCTCCTATCTCCAACCTCCTTGGATATGTATAAATACTACAGCTTCCTCTGAACACAGTCCGGACAGTCAGTGCCCCTGGCAGGTGGGGAAGTAGAAAGAACACTTTTTGGATCAAAGCCAAACTCTCAGTAAACAAAATCAAATTGGAAGGAGAACTTCACCTGGATTGTTGGTGACCCACAGTAGTCTGTCTAATGTCCAGTGGGAACGGAAAACTATGGTTTGTAAGGCCAGCTCCAAAAACAGGCTTACAGGAAATTGCCTGTTCTCCACCCTGATTCTCCTTCTGATGACAAAAAACATTTTTAGACAGCACAGCACAAAACAGGAATGCATGTCAACCTAAAATAACAACAGAGAGAGTGGCTTTCCAATGAAATGAATTTGCTTAGAGATAAGTCAGGAAACTATGCTATAGGATGTGCATACTGTGGCAGATCATAGGCCATCCCAGGAGGATGAGGCAAGTAGAAACTTTAAAGGCAAAGAGAAGAAGTACATGCACGTTGTTTTGAAATGAGAGTTCATTGATTACAAAGGCTTCTCATAGGTGATGACATGTATACTGGCCATTGCTAGGAGGGGTTATTCAGAGTATCCCCAACTATAAGCTTGTATTTCAGTAATACTACTAGCTAGGTGGTGGTTAGGACTGGATGTTTCTAAAAAGATGTCCTCATAGAAATGGCCTTAACTGCAAGGTTGTGGTTTTGGCAGAGTCTTTTGCAGCAGTTCTTGTTAACAAGCAAGCGTGTGAGGACTAACTGCCTTCATGGCCTCCTGACTCCATTTTATTAGGGTTTGACATAGTAACTCTTGATTGTGACAAATTTCACAAACAAAATACATCAAAAAAAAAGGAGGAAAAGGAATGACCTGATTCAGCCAAGGATGCCAAACAAATAGGATCCAATAACAAAGCCTGTAACCCAACAGGATGAATAGCCAAGGGACTCGGCACAAAGGGGCAGAGTTCAGAGCCAGCACTGTATTAGAGGTGGAAAGCCATGAACAGGGAGGCACTCGGGGCCTCCGGGTACTGTTGACGCTGGGGTCTGTGCAGGGCACAATGCAGATGGGTCTTTGTGATGCCTCCACAATGACTATGAGAATAAATGAAGATCAATCAAATGAAAACAGGCAGAGCTTATTTATTCAGAGCTTGCTATAGTAAGGAGGTCGGCCACCATCACCTATACTTAGAGTGACTCAAAAGGTAGGCAGAGGAGTACAGAAGGGAGAAGGGTTCAGCCTGATGGTGGCTGGTGTGGGAGGACAGAGGCAGGGTAACTCGTAGTGAGACAGCCTATGAGGGTACATATTGGCTTTCTCTGGTCCTAAATTGGGATAAAATTAGGGGAATCATCAGTTATTAGCAAAGTCCTTGCTGTTTAGCGATAGTTCTTACAGGTGTTATTGCTTGGTTTCTTAGATTCTTGTTAGAGATCGTGTCTGACTTTGTACAAATCTGACTTACGATTTCTACAGAAAATAGCTTGACTTCCTGGGCTGGCTAGGACAGAATATGGGTCAGGATTTGGTTCTTACATATAGTCTGACCAATTTCTGTTTGAATTATCAGTCTTTCATGGCAATCTGGTTTATTCATGTGTAGGTATTCTGTGTTTTCCTAGCAGATTTTGGAGTTTCACGTGAATCTTTGATACTGTCTTGCATGACACTTTTAGTAGTCTCTTCCAAACTGAAGGCTTGTTGACCTTCAGTTCTTGGCTATTCTTTCTTATTTCTTTTCTTTGTTTTCTTCTTTTTCCCCCCCAAGGATTGAACTCAGTGGTGCTTAACCACTGAGCCATATCCCCACCCTTTTTTTATGTTTTATTTTAAGATAAGGTCTCACCGAGTTGCTTTAGGATCTTGCTAAGTTGCTGAAGCTGGCTTTGAACTCATGATCCTCCTGCTTCAGCCTCCCATGCCAAAGGGATTACAGGTGTGTGCCACCACACCTGGCTTCTTTCTTATTTCTATCCTTTCATTATTGATTCTCACCCTCTATATAACTCCCATTAGTAGCTTGTTTGTTTTAGATCTCTCTTTCATACTTAATTTATCTTTCCTCCTTTTCATCTGATTACCACTTGGCTACATTCTGGAAGAATTCCTTCATTCAGTCTTTCAGCTTGCTAATTTTCTTTCTTTGATGTTTCCGCTCATCTATTAAAAAAATTTTCCTCATCAATTATGTTTGTTTCTGAACATCTTCTGGTAGAGTTGATAACATTTCATAAAAGTCTAACTTTGATTCATGTAATATATATTTGGTTGCATTATAAATGGTGTCTTTATTTATTACATTTTCTAGAATTTGATAACATAATGTAATTAGGCTGTGGCACGATTCCCTTTCCATCTTGTCCTCAGCACCTATCTGTCCCCTCTTTGCTTTATTTTCTCCGCACATAACACTCTCTAATATACTGTATAATTTTCTTATTTTGTTCATTATATGTTTTCCTTTGCAAAAATCTACGTTGCTGAGGCAGAGAATTGTATCTGTTTTATTTGCTGTTCTCTAGCACCCAGAACAATGCTTCACTTATGAAAGTAGGTCTTCTGTTGAACAAATGGGTGAACTCTCATTCTAATAACTCATTTTAAGAATCGTTGGGGTCATTCTATGAGGTCAAATCCTATCAAACACAATTAATGATAGTCTAAGTGCTTCCTTTCGATCCATGCCTTTATTGTTGTCTTGTTGCCCAGGTAACTTTCCTTCTTATAGCACTGGATGGAATTTGATACTGAGCATGGTGGTAGTCTTTCCTTGGTATGGATTTTAAAACATAAAATGTCTACCATTTCTCTCCCACACACGAGTGGTATGTGTACTTCTTATGGAGGACATTTCTTTATCAATTTTAGAAAGCCTCCTTTGATTTCTAGTTTGATAATTTCAAAATATTTTTAAATAACTACATTATTTAGTACATTGTATATATACTATTGATTGTAGGTGAAAAACCAGTCAGTTGGTTTAGCATGGTAAAAAATGAATTAATAATTTCTGATATTAAACCTGCATTGAATTTCTGGGATAAACTAGACTCAGTCCTGATGTATTTCTTATTTTCTTATGTTGCATTCTTATGTGGAATGCAGTATGTTTTTCTTTTATTCCATTTATTTATTTATTTATTTACTTATTTATTTTTTGGTCCCAGGGATTGAGCTCAGGAGTGCTCAACCACTGAGCCACATCCCCAGCCCTTTTTTTGTATTTTATTTAGAGAAGGGGTCTCACTGAGTTGCTTAGCACCTTGCTTTTGCTGAGGCTGGCTTTGAATTCGTGATCCTCCTGTCTCAGCCTCCAGAGCTGCTGGGATTACAGGTGTGTGCCACTGTGCCTGGCTATTTTTATTCTTAAGGAATTTTACATCTATGTTAATGAGTAAGACTGAGCTGTAATTCTTTTATTTCCTGTAATTTACTTCCCTGGTTTTAGTATCAAGCTCATACTAACTTCAAAGGATTTTCCGTATTACCTTTGTGTTGTTCTCCAAAAAGTTTGTGTAAGATCATAAACCTTTTCTTTAGTATTTCATTAAATGCCTCTGTAAATCATCTGAGTCTGTGTATGCTTGATGAAAAGTTGTCTTTTAAAAACTAATTACTTTTAAAATAGTTTTACATTTTTTCTTGCAACAACTATAGTTTATTTTTTTCCCCAGAGTGTTTAATTTCATCTGGGTTCTAAAATTGATTGGCATGAAGTTTATACTTATTTTTGTTGTACTTTAAATCTTGGATCTATCTAGAGTTATGTTCCATTCCCATTTCTAACATATAGTTGTATTTTTCCTCCTTTTTTTTATTGCTAGATAATTATTTCTATTTTTTAAAAGATTCAATATTGATTTTTGTTGATCATCTTTTTATTCTATATTTTTTCTCAATCTCATTAGTTACTCCTAAATTTTAAACATATGGATTTTTCTTCCATTTGCATTTTATTATTGATGTCTAACTTTGAGATCAGAGAATAGGTCTATGTGATAGTTATTGCTTGAAACTTATTGAACTCTGCTTTATGTCCTGGTATATACATGTGTTTTCTCACATAGGTATAGAACTAAATCCTATCTGTTAAATTTGGCTCCTATGGCATTCAGTTCTTTTATAACCTTACTATTCCTGTTTGATTTATCACTGAGAGGCATGTTTTAAAGTCTATTATTATGGTGAATTTGTCGATTTCACCTAGTGGTCATTCAATTTTTTGCTTGTTAGGGTTTGAAGTATGTTATTAGATACATACAAACTCAGAATTTTAATTCACTTGTTTTAAATTTTCTGTTGTGTTTACTGCTTTATTGATAGTGTCAAGCATAGTAGAGTCCCAAAAGTATTTGTTGGTCTTCATCTGTTCTGTTCTATATACATAGTGTGTGTGTGTGTGTGTGTAATATATATATATATATATATTATACACACACACACACACACACACAGTAGACTCCCCAAAACATTCATAGAGCAAACTCAAGTTTTTTATTAACATATAGCAATTCTATAAATTTAAGTAATTTCTTATTTTGTAAAGTATGTTTTAAAAGTAACAGAACTGTAAAAACAATCTTTGTATTCATTTAATACAGTTTTTGTATCATTTTCCTTTTAACTTTTCTAATATCCTTGTGTTTTAACTGCATCTTATGAAGAGCAGGATCTTATTTTTTTGAATCCAATATGATAGTCTATATGTAGTTATTGGAGAATTGTGTTGATATTGACTTTGTTTTCTGGCATATTTAGATTCTTATTATTTTTTCCTTTTGGTACTTGTGATTAAACATAGGGACACTTTACCACTGAGCCACATCCCCAGCCTTTTTATTTTTCATTCTGACAGGATTTCTTTAAGTTGCTGAGGCTGCCTTTGAATTTACAATTCTCCTGCCTCAGCCTCATGAGCCACTGGGATTACAGGCATGTGCCAGCACACCTGCTACTTTTTACTTTTTGTGAATTTGTTTGGAATATTTTTCTCTCATTTCATACTTTCCTGTTAACTAATTTGGTGTTATGTACTCTGTTACTGATCTTACAGTAAATGCACTGGAAATATATATATATATATATATTTGAAATATTATTAGGTCTGAAACCATATTCCAGATCTACTGAATCCAAAATCCGCAACTGAAGTTTAGGAATGTGTTTCTGAAAATTCACCAGGAGACTGGTCATAGTGGTGCATACCTGTAATCATAGTACTCAGGAAACTGAGGCAGGAGGATGGCAAGTTTGAGGTCAACAACTTAGTAAGGCACTGTTTCAAAATAAAAAATAAAAAGGTCTGAGAATGTGGCTCAATGGTAGAGCACCACAGATTCAATCCCTAATACCAAAAAATAAGATAAAATAAAATATCTGCCAGTTATTTTTGCAATACTAAATTTGATACTTCATGATCCAATTGTTATTCCTTTGAAGGATGAAGGTAACACATCATTTATTTCCAGCTGCCTTTAAGGTTTTTTGTTTGTTTCCAGATACACTGTGATATATCTAGGAATGGATTATCTATTTCAATGGAATTTCTTAGACTTTGGTGACTTAATTAATTTTTGGAAGATTTCAACAGTGAGTTCTAAGCCTTGGAGTTATCTGAGCCTTGGAACATAATTAGTAATTCTAATGCATGTTAGACCTGGTTTATTATTTCCCTTTTTCTCGCCCTGCCTGCCACCCCCACTTTAAAAAAGTTGCATTGAGCATCCAAACCAACCAAAAGACCCAGGCTATGCTTTCTGTGTGATATAGAAGTGGCCTCTTCTGATGGTTGATGGGGAGCATCCAAAAATCCAGTTAGACTTCTATTTGACTTCCTCACCTTACATTCCTTATTTTTAAATAATTTCCCTGTATTTTTCATATCTGATATCTTCACTACACATGCAGTCATTTCTTCATCAGTGCCTAAATATTTGAATGTGCTTCTGCTAGGGACTCATTAATTTTGATTTTTTTTCTTGGGGTTTTAGATCACAAAGGCAATATGAATCGTTACTTTTTAAAACTTCTCGTAGAAAATGGTTTCCCTGCTTTTATCCTACTCGGTAGGGAGGCAAGGCCAAGACTGGCATGTCAATCCTCCAATACCCTGCCCATTTCTCTATTCTGTTTTTATTTATTAACAAATTAGTTCACTCAGAGGCAAAATAGTTAATCTTACTATTTTTAAAATATAGCATTATCCTGGTACAGTGGCACAGGCCTGTAATCTCAGGGGCTCAGGAGGCTGAAGCAGGAGTATCACAAGTTCAAAGCCAGTCAGCAACATATCCCTAAGCAAGATCCTGTCTCAAAATTAAAAAGCACTGGGATGTGGTTCAGTGGTAAAGGGCCCTGGGCTCAATCCCCAGTACCAAAAAAATGAAATAACACAAACGCACACATATAATACTTTGAATGATTTTAAACTCTAAAGGTTTCAGAAATTCAAAGTGGACTTCTGTTACCTGGAATTGAATTTAGTATGTGTATACATTTTCCAACTATAATTGCAATAGCTAAAATAATGCTAACACTTTTATAGCACTGAGATTAATTAATTCTTTAAACCAAACTCATATATACATCATTTTTTATAGAATTTAAAAAATTTTTATAATATAAAAAACATAAATTTTTTAAATTAATAGGGTACCATATATTACTCTACACATGTATAAGAAGTTACTGTGTTTTTTTTATTATTAGTTGTTCAAAACATTACATAGCTCTTGACATATCTATTTCATACATTTGATTCAAGTGGGTTATGAACTCCCATTTTTTCCCCATATACAGATTGCAGAATCACATCGATTACACATCCACGTTTTTACATACTGCCATACTAGTGTCTTTTGTATTCTGCTGCCTTTTCTATCCTCTACTTCCCCCCTCCCCTCCCCTCTCATATTCTCTCTCTACCCCATCTACTGTAATTCATTTCTCTCCCTTGTTTTTTTTTTCCCTTTCCCCTCACTTCCTCTTATATGTAATTTTGTATAACCATGAGGGTCTCCTTCCATTTCCATGCAATCTCCCTTCTCTCTCCCTTTCCCTCCCACCTCTCGTCCCTGTTTAATGTTAATCTTCTTCTCATGCTCTTCCTCCCTGCTCTGTTCTTAGTTCTCCTTAAATCAAAGAAGACATTTGGCATTTGTTTTTTAGGGATTGACTAGCTTCACTTAGCATAATCTGCTCTAGTGCCCATTTTCTAGTTCCCAATTTTTCTAAGCTTACCCCCATCCTGCTGAGGCCTAGCTTTAACTACTAATTCCCTATGAACAGACTATTAGTACACAGCTAGAGACCATTGAAAGATTAGCAGGTACTCGGAGGCAAACTCTAGCTCTAGCATTAGCTTAATTAACTCTCTGGATTTTTGTCTTTTCTTTTAGCTAATTAAAGAATTAAATATATCTATATCTTAAAGTCTATAAATTAGTTTTATTCAGCATTTTATGAAATGCATCATCAAAGATATTTTCTCTGAGCACCTTGTTAGCCAAACTACTAAACATCAGGATTGCTTGAAATGTCTAATCCCTCTATCCTGAAGTTCTTATAGTCACCCATAACTCCTCACTGGGTGTCTAGACCTGGTGATTATATCGGGCTCAGCACTCAGCATTGGTTTGGAGACTACACTAGCTCATAAGCTTGAGGGATAGGGTGGGAGGCAGGTTCAAATGCCATGGGGTGACCCATGAGGGTTTTGTCCACAAGAGTTCAGGCCTCATTCTGATTTCCCCAGTGTTTTCTGGCCTGAAAATCACCTAGCAGCAAATTGGAGAAGGTAGATATTTGGGATCAGGTCCCTCGGGTATCTTAGACCTCAGATCTGAAATGCTCTCAGGGAACCGCAGGGAAGACAGCTGAACATCAGAAATGATGGAGTAGAAGCACCAATCCATTGGCTATCTTGGGTCTAGCAACTGTGGTGCCCTCAGACAGAGGGGCCATAAGAGTTGGAGAGTTGGGAAAATCTCTCTGCTCTGAAAGTCACAGATTCTAGAATGGGGGAAAAATCATAAATGAATACAGTATGAAAGAGTACTATAATAAATGTTGAATGCATTAAGTTCACAGAGATTTATCTGAGCTTTGGAATATAATTAGTAATTCTAATGCATGATAGACCTGCTTTATTATTTTCCTATCCTGCCCCCTCCCCCCACTGCCACCTCCACTTTCTAAAAGAGTTGCATTGAGCATCCAAAGCAACCAAAAGACCCAGGCTATGCTTTCTGTGTGATAGAGAAGTGGCCTATTCTGATGTTTGAGGGGGAGCCACATGGGGTAGTAGAATATCACCTCAAAGACGTCAGGGCCAGGCATGGGCTTTGGCCAAGCCCTGGCCTGAGATGGGGAAGTGAGGGAGTATTTCATCAATCAAATAAAAATAAATCAGGTTGAGGGGAAAAGATGAAAAGGGGAAAGGAGGTCAGGTCCAATGATGCTAGGCCTTGTAGACATTGAAAACCAGTTGTGGAGTTTGTGTGGTGTTTATGTAGCTAAAGGGAGACATGGGCTTCTGACCACAAATGGTCTGGGATATTTTCATATTAACAAAGGTGGTTGACTGAAACTATAGATAGGCCAAGGATTTGATGATGGGGTTTCAGGGTGTCCTTAGTGTTCTAGGAGTGATGGGTGAGGTTGTGTCTAGATGAGGTGGTCTATGTGGCACCTGGAGGACTGTCTCCCATGGCCAGCTGGTGGTGACATTATAGAGCATCTGTACTTTTTACCCAGACCCTGAAAAGTGGCTTCATTTCTGCTGGGTAACCAGCCAGCTCCTAAATCCTGGTTTGGTGCTCCTCCAGAGTGCTAAGTTCCTTTCCTCGTGAACTATTTGTTAAAGTATAAAACGACTTGGGAATTATTCCGCATGAAATGTCAAGTGGCAGAATAAATAACCATTCCCCTCATTAATCCCTATGGGCAGCGTCTGTTTGAGAGCTTTGCTTTTCCATAATGAAAATATGTCAGCTCTGAATATATGTTTGCGCTATTGAGACTGAACAGTGAAATGAAATGAATTCTCCACTCAGCTGCAAGTGAAATATGGCAGTTTGTGGTGAACAGGGCACTGCGAATTTGAGACCTGGACTTTGAGAAACCATAGGGAGGCTAAGATCGAGCGAGAGAAGGAGGGCAGTGTGTGATGGAAGTGCAAAGCAATTCTCCAAACAAAATTCATCTTAATTCACCCCCATTTGTAAGAGAAAGCTACTCCCCGTGGTGCAGCTCGTGTTTAAGAAATATGTGGAGTTTTGTTGTCCTTGAAGCTGTGAAAATCAGAGAAAATCCAATGGGTGTAAGTTGGAGATGCAGAAAGTATGTTGCACAGGGAGCCCCGAGACCACAGGCTGCTGGTGAGTACAGAATCATAGAACCTCAGACACCAGCAAATCCAGTCTGTTCATTTCACAGGGGGAAACCGAGTCCCAGAAAGGGAAGATACTGACCTGAGGAGCCAAAGAGAGCCCAGGAAATTCTCACCCAAGATGTCTTTGTTCAAAGTAGCCTATTGATACCCCACTAAGTGTGAGATACCTGATAGTCCATCTTCTCTTTCCTGCAGGGACATTCTTTCAAGGTCTCATTTCCTTCTCTTACATGCTAGGTACCTGGTGGCTGATAAATGCGAATTGATGTATTTCTGGACTTTCCCCCAAAGTTTAGGGAATCTACTTTGGTGTGCATGTGTGTGTATGTAGTTACCTTCCATTTAATCTATTTTATTTTTTGTAAGTAAAATCACACAGCCTTACAGCATAACAGCCCCATTGCATGAGCTTTGGAAACTACCTATGTGGAGTTTAGATCCTCACTGCCATTTACTAGCTGTGTGATTTTAGAAAATTGCTTAACTTCTCTATAAAATAAGAAGAATCATTGTATCTATCCACAGAACTATCATGAGAATTCCATGAGATAATTTAGACATAAAAGCAGCTTACAGTATTAGCATCAAATGGTAGTTATCAACATTTCCCTTTTATCCCAACTTAAACCTACACCAGTTGTCCCATGACAAACAGTGCTGTACCAAGGTTGCACTTTAACTATTTTGGATACAATGTTCTCATAGCATAGCTCTACAAATTCATTAAGTCCCAAATTTTCAATTCTGCAAATGAAATTGACACAGGTGCATTAAAGTAGGTTGGAAATCATAATCAAGAGTTTAAGTATCTTTTATTATCATTAAGAACAAAATGTATGCCTGGCATAGTGGTGAACACCTGTAATCCCAATGGCTCAGAAGGCTGAGGTAGGAGATTTGCAAGTTCAAAACCAGCCTCAGCAATGTAGTGAGACCCTAAGCAACTTAATGAGACCCTGTCTCAAAATAATAAAAAAAGAAAAAGGGCTAGGGCTATAGATCAGTGGTTGAGAAACCCTGGATTCAATCCAGTTACAAAAAAAAAATTGTCCTATACATAGGACACTGGGACAGTATAGTATCCTATAGATAGGACATTAGACAGATGATATCTGGGATGATGGGACAAAACTTAAGGCACTATTTTTTTTTCTAGCTTTCAAAGATAGTACCTGACAGTGTGCTTCTCGATGTGAGAAGAATGTGGGCTGCTGAGTAGACTTAAATTGACATCACTTTTGATTTCTGAAAACAGGCAACAATAATCAAAAGGTGAATGAAAACTGCCTTGAGCCTCAGATCTACAAGCCACATCATCAGATCACATCAGATTACACAGACATATCATCCAGGTCTCTATTTTAAGAAGTGATCAGAATTTTCATGAGAACTGAGACTTGAGTTTTAATTAGTCTCAATTTTTTTTTCCTGAATGTGATTAGTGATATGATTTTTTTTTTTAAAAGTAAATGTAGATTGGATAAACTTCTTAAAAGTAAGTTTAGATAGAATTCAAATTAGTGGAAAATAAGAGAGAAAAGAATATTTTTTATTGCAAATAATCACATTTTCAGTTCTTTTTAGAAGGAAAAGGGGGTGGTGAATGGTAAAACCAGGAATATTAGGGTAGAATAGCAGGAATGTCAGGGAGAGAGAACTACTTTCTGACTTTGGAGGGCACATGTTGTTACCTGTTTTAACTCTCAAACCCATGGTGGAAAACCTTACAGATCATTACTTAGCACCAGGGTTGCCATCTGAATCTGTAATCTTCATGCTGTGAACAATAGAAAGCCCTGAGAGCTGATTTGTCATCAGTGGTCCTATATAAAGCCCACATGTGCCACTCTATTAATACCAAGAGTTCACAAAAGACAGGAAGTAGTTGGCAGTCTCCTGGGGCTCAGGGTGGGAAAGGGAAGGACTGTGAAACAGAACCTGGGGTTTCTTCTTGGGGCAGTGGAAATGTTGGAAAATTAGATGTGGTGTGGTTAATTACTACCAATTTAATAAAAGTCACACTTAAAATGAATGGTTTCTTACCAAATGCATTATAACTCAATAGAGCTATTTTAAAAATTCAACTTTTATGAATTCAAACTGTGGAAATTTATTGATCAAATGACATCCTTCCTATGAGGTCTTACAAAAAAAAAAAAAAAAGTTTTTCAGGCAGAATTAATTGGCCAGTCTTTTTTGCTTCCATTACTATTTGCTTATTCATATTCACCCAACAGACAATACTGGTCACCTGCCATGTTTTGAGCACTGAGAAGGAGAAAGAGCAGGACAGAAAGACATTTTTCTCTTTTCTAAAAAAATCCTGTCACATATTATGCACAGCATAAAACTTACTATTTTGACCATTTTTTCAGTGTACATGGTATGGGATGAAGTATACTCTTATTGCTATGCAGCGATCACTTCTATCCATCTCCAGAACTTCTTCATCAGCCCAAGCTGAGACTCTAAATCCATTAAACGGGAAATTCCCATGGTCCATTCACCAGCTGCAAGTAACCACTGTTTTACTTTATTTTTTTTTCTTTTTGATTTTTTAATTCTAATTAATTATACATGACAGTAGAAAGCATTTTGACACATTGTATACAAATGGAGCATAACTTCTCATTCCTCTGGCTGTACATGGTGCTGAGTCACACCAGTAGTGTGATCACACATGTATATAGGGTAATAATGTCTGTCTCATTCTACATCCTTCCCATCCCCACCACCTCACCCCTCTACCACTCCCCTCTGCCCAATCCAAAGTTTCTTTATTCTTCCATCCCCCTCCCCTGACTATGAAACAACATCCACTTATCAGAGAAAACATATGGCCTTCGGTTTTTGGGGATTGGCTTATTTTACTTAGCATGCTATTGTCTAGTTCCATCCATTTACCTGAAAATGCCATAGTTTCATTTTTCTTTAAGGTGAGTAATATTCCATTGTGTATATGTACCACATTTTATTTATCCATTCATCTGTTGAAGGGCATCTAGATTGGTTCCATAGTTTAGCTACTGGAAGAGCCACTATAAACATTGATGTGGCTGTATTATTATAGTATGCTGATTTAAGTCCTTTGGGCATAAATCAAGAAGTGGGATAGCTGGGTCAAATGGTGATAAAGCTGGGCTGGGGATGTGGCTCAAGCGGTAGCGCGCTCACCTGGCATGCGTGCGGCCTGGGTTCAATCCTCGGCACCACATACAAACAAAGATATTGTATCTGCCGAAAACTAAGAAATAAATATTTTAAAAAATTCTCATTCTCTCTCTCATATTCTCTCTCTCTCTCTCTCTTTTAAAAAAAAAAGGTGATAAAGAATTTTCTCCTATTTCATGGGATGCCTTTTCATTCTGTTGATAGTGTCCTTTGATACACAAAAGGTTTTAATTTTTATAAAGTTTTGCCTACTTTTTTCTGTTATTGTCTGCACTTGCAGTGTTACATGTAAGAAATCATTACCAAATCCAGTTTTCTGAGGAATCTCCACACTACTTTTTATAGTAGTTGCACCAATTTGCAGTCCCACCAGCAATGTATGAGTGTGCCTTTCCCCCCACATCCTCGCCAACATTTATTATTGCTTGTATTCCTGATAATTGCCATTTTGACTGGAGTGAGATGAAATCTTAGAGTAGTTTTGATTTGCAATTCTGTAATTGCTAGATATGATAAACATTTTTTCACGTTTGTTTTACGTTCTATCTCTGAATTTGACTGTCTTGGTCCCTCCTGTAATTGGAGTCATACACTATTTGTCCTACTGTGTTGGCTTCTTTCTTTTAGCATCATGTTTTCAAGTCTCATTTGTGTTGCAGTATATGGCAGAATTTCCCTTCTTCTAAGGCTGAATAATATCCCTTGTATGTGTATACTACATTTTGTTTTTCCATTCATCTGTTGATAGACATCTAGGCTGTTATCAACTTTTGGCAATTTGTAAATCCTGCTGCTATGAATCTTGTATGTAAGTACCTGTTCAAATCCCTGTTTTTAATTCTTTATGGTAAATTCCCAGGAATTATTGTGTGGATCATGTGGTGGTACTATGTTTAGTTTTTTTGAGGAACTGACACTGTCTTCCATAGTGGATGCACCATTTTACACTCCCACCAGCAGGATACTAGTGTTCTAATTTTTCCATATACTTGATTGAAATGATCTGTTGATTTTATTTACTATTTTGGGAATCACCATTCTAAATGGCATGAAGGGAAATTTCATTGTGATTTTGATCTGCATTTTCCTAATGACTAATGATTGTGACCATCTTTCATGTATTTTTGGTCATTTGTATCTATTTTGTGAAAAATTTTCTACTCAAGCCTTTTGCCCATTTTTAAAATCAGGTTATTTTGTTGGTGGTAAATTATCAAAGTGTATATATATATATATATATATATATATATATATATATATATATATACACACACACACACACACACACACACATATTCATTATATATTAAAAAAATATAATTCTTTATCAGATATATGATAAAGAATTTTCTCCTATTTCATGGGATGCTTTTTCATTCTGTTGATAGTGTCCTTTGATGCACAAAAGGTTTTAATTTTTATAAAGTTATGCCTATTTTTTCTGTTGTTGTCTGCACTTGCAGTGTTACATCCAAGAAATCATTACCAAATCCAGTATTACAACATATTTTTTCTTTTCAGAGTTTTGGCCACTCACACTTGCATACACCTATAATTCCAGCACCTTGAGAGGCAGAGGTAAAAGGATCACAAGTCCAAGACCAGCCTCAGCAATTTAGTGAGACCCTAAGCACCTTAGCAAGATCCTGAATTAAAATAAAAATAAAGCAGACTGGAGATGTAACTAAGTGGTAAAGCACCCCCGATTCAAACTATAGTACCAAATAAATAAATAATCCCGTAGAAATAAAAGTGTTAGGAACCAAAATTACAGTGTACTGTTTTTTTTTTTTTTTTTGACCATGCAATACCTTTACCAGAGAACTTTTTTGTCTTTGTATGGCTTTGGTTTACTATCTAGCATTGTTTCATGTCAACTTGACTTCACTTAGCATTCCTTAGAGGGACAATCTAATGATCCAGAAATTCCCCAGCTTTTGTTCATCTGGGAAGTGTTCTAATTTCTCCCATTTTTAAAGGATACTTTCACTGGATATACACTTCCTGGTTAAAAGATTGGATTTTTTTTCTTTGAGCACTTTAAATATTATTCCTCTGCTTTCAGTTCTACAAGGTTTCTACTGAGAAATCACCTTATAATCTTATTAAGGATCCTTTGTCCATGACAGTCACTTTTTTCATGCTGCTTTCAAGATTCTCTCTTTGGTTTTGACTTTGAATAGTCTGATGATAACTGCCTTGAATATGTCTCTTTAAGTTTGTCCTACTTGAAGTTCATGGTGCTGCTTGGATTTGTAGATTCATGTCTTTCCTCAAAGTTAGGATTCCCCTCTCCACCAACCCTACCGGTAATATCTGTATCACTTCCTTTCTTTCTTCTTGGATTCCCAAAATATGCATATTGGTTCACTTCATGGTGGCCTCTAACTCCCTTTTCTTTTTTGTTTCTCCCACTGATCATTTCAAATGTCATATTTTCAAATTTACTGATTGTTTCTTCTACCTGCTTAAATAGTCTAGTAAACTCTTCTTATGAATTTTTGGCTCAGTTATTGTGTTTATCAGCTCCGAATTTCTCTGCTTCCTTTTCATAATTTCTAATTTGCTCATATTCTCATTTTTTCAAGTATCATTTTCCAGCTGGAAGCGGTGTAATCCCAGCGGCTTGGGAGGCTGAGACAGGAGAATCTTGAGTTCAAAGACAGCCTCAGCAACTGTGAGGCACTAAGCAACTCAGTGAGACCCTGTCTCTAAATAAAATACAAAATAGGGCTGGGGATGTGGCCCCATGGTGAAGTGCCCCTGAGTTCAATCACCAGTACAAAAAAAAAGAGAACCAAATATAATTTTCCTTTGTTTTTTATTCACCTGTTTCCACATGCAGTGGAAACCAGTCTCCACACCTCCACCACTCAAGGCTAAGGGTGCTCAACTTCTATATGGCAGCTCCTAACATTTGTCCATGTTTTCCTTTAGCTATTTGAGCATATTTGTGATAGTTTTTTTATTTTCTAATAACTATTTCCTATGGTTTGCCAGGGAAAATTTCTGCCACCCTATTTTTTTTTCCTTTAAATGGGCCATGTTTCTACATTGCTTTGTATACCTTAGTTTTTGCTGTTGTTGAAAATCAGGTATTGTAAAAAAAACTGCCACCTCTCTTCACATTGGCATTGTGCCGGGGTAGTCCTTCATTAATTAATTAGGAATGTCTCAGTCTTAGAATTAACCAAGGCTGGAAATTTAAGTTTGTATCATTCATTCATTTTTCCTGAGTTATTTGTCTTGACTGGGTTTGTATGTATGGCTTTTTCAAAACCTCTGTGTGCATGGCTACTTTTGAATGTCTTAATTTACCAAAGAAGCTTCTTCTAATTTTTTAAAGAAGCTTCTCCTTGGGGTCTTAAGTGGCCTATTGCATTCCTGTACTCATAACCTCTTGCTCCAGGCAAGTGTATATCTGTAGGTCTACTGCACGTTTTCATGAACATTGCCTGCTCCTTTTGCCTACCAGAGATTCAAGTGAAATAGAAACTAGTTATTTAGGTAGGCTTCAAAAAGATTAGACAATTTTAAATAAGATTTGCTCTATTTCTTCTGATTGAGGTAGGGGATTGATTACTAGGCTGCAACCTGCTGTATAACAAGACCATACTGTACCAAGCAGGGGACCAACAGTAAGTTAAAGCACTATGAGATCTCCTGTTTTCAATGTAACAATTTCTTGATTAGAAATTCACTTGATTGATGCAAACCTTTACCTATTTTATAGAGTTCCCATAAGGTTGTGTGTGTGTGTGTGTGTGTGTGTGTGTGTGTGTGTTTGTGTGTCTTTGAGGGAAATGGTGCTGGGGAGCTTCCTAGTTTACCATTTTATCATCACTCACTTTCCAACAGCTTTTATTTGAATGGACAGTTGAACATGGGAAATAAACAAGCACCATGTCAGAGGTGTATAAGGTGCCAGAGGAAGAATGGAGGCTTGCTTGTTTCCTCTGGGAACAATCTAGAAGGGTTTCTAAACAATGACTAATTGAGTCAAGTTCCCATGCCTTTGAAAGGACTAGAGGTTCTTGGGGGTAAATTTAGAAATGTGAGCAAAGAACCCATATATTCTCAAGCAAAAAATATCTAACAACATTAGCAGAAAGCATGAGTGTCAGCCATCTTGTTAATGGAATGGTTCTATTGATGCTATACTAAGCTAAGGGAAAAGACATCTAAAAGGGAAAAAGGTTGCGATTTAAAGTCCTATTAATAGTAGGCACTGTACCTGATTATCCTGAATCTGTTTGTTATGAAAATGTCAAGATTGTAATTTTACCTCCAAATACAACCCCAATGCTTCAGCCGCTTGACCATAGATAGGGCTGCCAAGGTCACATACCCCCACCTGGCCCTTGATCACATTCAGTCAGCAATTGATGCAGATCCTAATCTTGATAAAAGGCAGTGCTGGAAATCATTCACAACTACTGACACAAAAACAT
Source organism: Marmota flaviventris (assembly GCF_047511675.1). Classification (NCBI taxonomy): domain Eukaryota; kingdom Metazoa; phylum Chordata; class Mammalia; order Rodentia; family Sciuridae; genus Marmota; species Marmota flaviventris. The sequence continues at coordinate 42,183,838 of NC_092502.1, forward strand.
TCATCAAAGCTGCAATGGATGTATTAAAATGAGAAACCATACATGTCTACTGGGAGAACTTATGAAGTTATGAATGATTTTAAAGGCTTCCTAGGGATTGATGGAGAAGTTAGAAAAATCATTTACATAGCAAGACAAGTTGGTAGAGAAGGATTTGCTGACATACTTAATGAAGAAGTGGAAGAACATACTGAAGGCCAGTGACAATTATTAACAGTGAGGAACTGGAAGAACTTGTGTGGAGTTATCTAAAGAGGAAGAGGAAGGAGAAAATTAAGCAGAATGAGCCCTGTGGACATTACTGAAATTTGCCAAAATGTTTCATATTGCATAAACATATACAAAATACACTCACATTGACACTAGGACAAAATTGTGGAGTATGATCCTTGTATGGAATGCAGCAGGGTGTTCCTGTATTAAAGTCACCCAGATGGTCATTAATGGCTTACAATCTCTTCAGCAACACATTTATGAATTAAAAAGAAATAGAAAACAACTTCCAATTACAATGTTTTTCTAAAAGACTTTGTCAAAAAAAAACCACCCTGCAACTATCAAGGATCCCCAGTTATTTACATCATCTGTTCCTGATATCATCAACATTGTTGCATTTTGATCCAGAATAACCCAAAATGGATGATCCTCCTTTCTGATGTAAAGTCAGAAAGTCAAGAGTAGACTAATCATGCATCACAGTGCTCATGCCATTTACTTCATTTTGTCTAAGCACATCATTACCATATCATCTCACATTGTCACAAGAAGGTATTGATGCAACAAGGTATTGGGGGCAATATTCACATAATTTTTATTATAATGACATTGTTTTCATTGTTTTATTTCATTAGTAATTGTTAATCTCTTACTGTGTTTAACTTTATCTTAAGTATGTACGCATAGCAAAAAACCATGGTGTTAGTGCTAACCACAGTTTCAGGTATCCATTGGAGTTCTTGGAATATATTCCCCGCAGATAAGGTGGGACTACTGTAGTTTATGTTTGGACCAGAACTTGATGGAAAACTTGAAATTAAGATTACAGCATTACTCTGGTGGCAGCATTAGGGAAGATGGAATGGAGCTGGGCAAGAATAGTCACTAGTGAAGAAATTGAGACGCGATGGGACAGAGAGGAAGGGATGCTTAGAATTGACGGAATCCACCAACTTCTCGCTGGTTGAGTGGGAGAGAGAGGCACAGATGGCAGTGCCATTCCTGAGACTCAGGGCTGGGGAAGAGGCATTGTGAATGATGAATGCTGTTTTGCTTATTCTCTTAAAATCACACAAGATGATATGATGTATTACTTTGTGACAAAATAAAACTTAGAAATGAGGCCCATGTCCATGCCCTCATTGGCCACCAGCCCCAATCCCTGTTCTTCCCTTAGGTTACTTTGTAGTCAGCTTGGTGTGTACCCTTTAAGGCCTCCTTCTGTATACTTAAAAACATCTGCCCCAAGAAACTAGTATCACTTTTTAGATAAATAACTTGCATATTTCATGCTCTGTCCCTTGATTTTCCCCCTCATAGAACTAACATTTTAGAGGTTTTTAAGTCAGTACATATAAAGTTACTACATTCTTTTTGATCAGAGTATAGACTCACTCACCGTCCCTTTTGCTGGGTAGTTTCTTTCTCAACTCTCCATTCTAACAAGTGATGCTGCAATGGATATACTTTTACAGATATCCTTGTAAACTACTATGATTTTTTTCCCTCTGGGAGTAGCTAATGAGAAGTGAAATTTCTAGGTCCTAGAGTGTACATCCTTACATTGGTAGCAATTGCCAAACTGCCCTTCACATGACTCTGCAGTATACAGGAACACCCCTTAGCCCACACTCACATCGACTCTTGACATGATGGTGATTTTTTTTTTCTTAGTGGTACCTAATACACCATTGCTTTAATTTCCATTTCTTCAATCATGGGTGAAATTGGGCATGGTTTCGTTGCCTTTTGTATGTTTTCTATGAATTGCTTGATTTTATCTTTTATCCACTAGTCTGTTGGCTGTATTTTTCTTATGAATTTATAGGAGTTTTAAAAAGATATTTTATCCCCTAATCCTTCATCTATTTTATGTCACCAATATCTTCTTTAGCCTCTTGTTTATATTTTAGGTTTGTTTATGATGTGTCATTAATTTTTATGGAGGCACATTTATTCATCTTTTTCTTTATGGCTTGTGTTTGTTAGGACTTAAGAAAAGCCTTGCAGACACCTATTGCATAGGCATATTCACCATATTTTCTATTTTTTTAAGCCTTCAAATTGAGATTCCAGTGGGAAATTCAAGTAGAATAATATAAACAGCAGATGATGGTTGCAGAAAGGAGAAGTCAAAACCTGAAGATACCTGCTAAGTCTTCTTCAGAGTTCGAAACCATAGGCATAAGTAGACTATCCAGAGAAAGCATGGAAAACTAAAGTATAGTGGATAAGGAATGCAGATCTGAGTACCAGCAATATTAACAATGGATTGAACAAAAGGATATTGAGGAGATGGAAAAGGAATGGCCCAAGGGGTAGGAGAAAATCCAGGGAATGATGGGTAAAAGAACAAAGGAAGGCAAGCTTTAATAAGGTTTGGGTAGCCACTGGCATTGGTGATGACATCCCTCGACCTACTTTTGTCACAATGCTTTACTGTGTCTTTTATCAAGGAGATAACTCTACAGAGCAGGCAGTTGGTCTATTTTTACATTCGTAGAGCTAAGTTTGGCCTACCCACATTGACATGCATTCATCCCACTTGGATCAGTCTATAAATACACTAATGAGACTAGAAGGGCCTGGTGATTGAATACATTTTGAAATCTTCCCCTTTCTCTGAATAACTGCATCAAAACAAATCTAGGGTCTGTCAAATGTATTCAGAAATCACTACTACCTTTTTGCTTAGGTGCAAAACCAAAGATGAAGACCTGGCTTCTGGTCTCTTTCTCTTGGTCTCAGCCTTAAAAGAACCAAGGTGCTATCCAGGAAGGTGTAACTTTAGGCTTTGTAATTATGGGGCTTTGACTGGGTATGGTGGTTCACACCTGTAATCCCAGCAGCTCGGGAGACCTAGGTAGGAGGATCGAAAGTTCAAAGCATGCCTCAGCAAGTTAGTGAGGCCTAAACAACTTAGCAATTCCATGAATCAAAATATAAAAAGGGCTGGGGATCTGCCTCAGAGGTTAAGCATTCCTGGGTTCAATATCCTGTACCCCTAAAAAGAAAAGAAATATGATGCTTTGCTTATAAAACACCTGCTCATTGCAGAGGACTTTGGGGTATGTCTGCAAAGGCCTACAACTCTTGAATGGACCATTTACTACCTTGGAGACGTCCTTTTAGTTATTTTTCTCCCGACATTAGTTACTTTGTGAATATATGAAGCACTTTTCCTTGAACTGTAATCTGTAAACTGTCAATCTGTAAATTGTAAAATATCATCCATGGGGTAAAGGAATGGAATTATTTATGTGATAATTTCTACCTCAGTTTATGATGAAATTACTCACTCAAGTTGTAATTAACTCATAGAAACACTTTCCCCAGTGAGGATAAAAGTGGAGAGGGAATAGTGGCTGTTCTAATCTGGATACTTAGGGATGGTTGACAAGCGTCTGGTGTGTAACTTTATGAATGGAGCAGAAGTTAGGGTCTTTGTAAAAAGGAGAAATGCCCCTCCCCCCAAGAAGTACAGGAGAATAACTGGCTGGAGAGGAAGGGAATAAGTAAAGTTGTAAATAGGATGTCAGTAGGGACATCTGGTGGATAAGGAATAAAGTTGGGGCCTGAGACAAGCAATGGCAGCTAACAGAGGGGCCATGTGGTATGGCTCTGAGCAGAGACAGCACATGCATGTGCCAGGGAGTGATGAGTAAGATCAGGAGGTGGACCACGAGCAGATCAATTCCCCATAATGGCAGTGTTGTGTGAGGACCTTGGTGGCAATTCCCTTTGGCTGCCCAGACTGTTCTATAGTAATTGCGTGGTGATGTGGTAAGTTCACATCCAAGATAACACAATAAGAACACTCAGGTATTGCAGACAAAGTAAAATTTATTGAGACAGACAGAAATGCACCTACTCAGGACTACAGTTAAGCATTTGCTCTTAACCAAAGAGTTGTGTTCACATTCCAGATAAGTCTACGTGGAAAAGCATTCAGAATACTAGTTTTTCTACATCACTATTTCATCTACAATAGGGACAACAAACTGACACTTTGGATTTGATGGGCTCTTGTTACAACGCTACACATTTAACAGGGACAAACATCAGTGACTTTGAGAAAAAGGTATAAAAAGACCAAAACCACCCACTGTAGAAAGGGCTCTTGGATGTTGCTGTGCGGTGTGGTCAAGATAAAGCGGAACTGAAACCAAATGTGCATGGCATCCTGGGAAGAGCAGAGGGGCAGACCTGGAGACACATGTGGTCACTTGTTGCTGGGGGTGGGGGAAGGGGCATAAAGGAGGAGAAACTGATAAAACCCCTCAAATCCAGTATTAAGGTATTCCCATGCCTAGAAAATATTTATAGAAACAAAAAGACATTTACATGGCAGACAACTAACCATAGTGGAAGAAGATTCTGAGGCTCAGACTGGCTGCCACAGTAATGGAATTCAGTAAAGAACTATTTATAAAATAAGAATGAAACTATTCTCTCTACAGATTTTCCCAAAATGAGTGAGAATCCAACTCAACATCTGTCTCAAAAAGGGACTGGATTATCAATAATTTTATTTTATGTTTTTAAAATCAATCTCTTAGATATACTTGGTCACTGTAACTAAAGGACCCATTTGAAAAAAACAAAAATTTGACTTCTAAGGATTGGGTAACTCAAAATCTCAAAATCTAAAGAACTTGTGGAAAATACTAAAGATCACTAAAAAACCTAATGCCGACATGCTAAAGTAAGGCATGAAAAGCATTGTTAATGTTGCTTCATTGGTTTGGGGTCCAGTCTTAAGAGGGCTTTTTATTTAATATTTTAATGAATCAAAACATCTTCTTGGAATATCTGTGAAAATGGCATCTCATTACCTTCCTGGGAATTGCCTACAGAGCACTCTTCTCCATCATTAAGTTAATGCTAAGGATCTTTAAGTGTCATCTTAATTTGATACTTGTCATAAGATAATTAGGCAAATTAAAATCAGTGGTTCACTCTGATCACAGAGGTTTCTCTAAGTGAAATCAATTTGTCAATTTTAATTTGTTCTCTTGTGCATTTTTCCAAGCCTGAGGAAATAGTAACAATGGTTTTCTTTGATGGTCTAACCTGAGATTCTTTAATATGTCTTGATTTTTAATGTACTCTATTGTAATTTAGCGGCAATTAAACACCTGTCTTCTAAACTATGCTCTCAGAGTTTTGTCTGAGAAAAAAATATGGAAACAGAGGCGATGGAGTTGAGATCCCAGTGCAGAGCTTGCCTATGGTCTCTATTTGGGGAGAATATACACAGATCCTCAGGATCCTGGCTGTAATTTGTATCTTCCAAGCCAAAGGAGTTAGCAACACTAAGTATATTCATTTTCCATCTGAGTCCAACTCAGAGGAGAATGCCACTTTGTCCAGTCTATCGCAAGGATTGGAAAATGCTAATTTTAGTAGGTTACTACATACCAAATAGTCAATTTGGGGTTGAGGGCTGGCCAGCCACACGGTGAGCATGATTTGGCCAAATATGCTTTTTGCGCCTGAGTTGATGTGGTTGTCTTGTGGCTTGGTTGAAGCTCATGTGAAAGACCAGAGAAATGTGGCCCTGGCTGGTTAGGGTAAGCGGGTCTGTAGAAAACCAATAGAGGAGCTTATGGAATGGGGCCATTGTGAAGACTACTCTTTGGTATTTGCGCAAGAAAAATCCTAAAGGATATACAGACGATGCCCCTACCAAATTTGGAACTAGACTCCAATCACGAGGAAGAAAAATGCAATGGTGAAAAGCTTTCATCAATAGTTATCCAGACATTTGTGGGGAGCGAGAGGGGGAGGACCAGCACTTAAAAACCTAGCCCTAGCATCCATGTGTTTCTATGAGATTTTTTTTTTAGGACTCCATTTGGGACTCTTTGCAAAGGATGGAGAGTGAGAAAAAAATAATCTATACAACTTTTGTACCCTCATCACAATTCAGGGATAGAAAGGTGGGAAAGCAAAATATTAAGAACCCTAATTGTTTTTCTTCTAAGGAATACCATGGTACTATCTTCTCAGAGAACAGGGTGAGTGTGTGCACGCCTTAGAAAAAGCCCTTGAGTAGGTAGGGAAGGGAAGGGAGATGCAACAGACAGCGCTGCTGCAGCCTGAGGGGGGCTTTGAGCTGAAATGATGAGGATGGCTTGTGAAGCTGCCCAAGTGGGAGTTGCATGGCTTCTGCAAGGAAAAGGATTCAGGCAAATGGAGGCTTATCCAAATCAAAGAGGCTTCCAGTAACTCTGCTAATGCATAGAGAAGAAACCTCCTCAGCCTGCAGGCTACAAGGGTTGACTGTTAGTGCAAAATAGGACTTTGATACAAATTTTTCTTATTCCAGAAATTGTGTTCCAGGTCTGGACAAGTTGACAAATTTGTTATTGTTTTTCAATGAATTTTTAATAGCTAACCAGACACTTTTTCTCAGAGGTGTGTGTTTGTGCAACGCACGTACATATGGTCTCCCCTGTACGTGCATATGTAAGCACATGCAGAAAGAATCATTCAGACACCAATTTTTAATAAAGAAGATGAGTTCCCCAAAGGGACTCTTTGACTGAATTAAGGCTGTTGTTTGTAGGAAGCCGGGTATAGTGATGTGGAAAAAAATCTTTTTAATAATAAACACCAGGGGTGGTGGGGCAGGAGGAAAAGGTACAGTGTGGTGTGTTTTCCACGACATCTACAGGACACAAGAAAAGCACTGAGACACTGTAAGGCTGGGAACCATGCTGTGATAACCACCAATGTGGGTAATCAAAAAGGGTCTTTGACGTTTCAGAGGGTGGGGGCTCCCTGCACTGCTGGAATTCCAATAAATCACATGCTTGTGGCAGAAATCTCACAGGAGGGAAGGAGGCTCTAATTAAGCCAACCATTCTCTTGTCAAAAACATAAAAAATTAAAAAAAAAAAGTAAAACCCAAAACAACACCTTTCTCCCACACAACTGTAGGCAAAATCAGAAAGCTCTGGGGACAAGCAGTTGACTTCCAAACCTTAGGTTGGGTACAGAGAGCAACAGTGGAGAAGACCTTGGTGCCTTGGAGTCTTAGATACAAATGCAGGAACAGGAAGTGTCTTGCAATATTGAGCAAAACGCATGTCCTCTTCCTCATGGGGGCACTACCATATGTACCCAACCTCGTCTTCTTTGTCGTCATCCTCGTCCTCGTCGTCCTCTGTCACAGCTCGGGTGTGCACCCTCAGCTTCCCCCCTTTGTCCTTTGGTCCCAGCTCCCGTTCATCCTCTAGGTCATCCAGCAAGACCACGGAACCACCACTGCCAAAGTCCCCGGAGGTTTCCTGCTCCTCTTCTAACACAGGGGAAAAAAAAATGGTTTCAGGTTGGTTTCTGCTTATATCTCATGTCCCACATTGGGAGGTTCCTTCTGCCTGAGACTTAAATGGTGGGGTGCAATGCATGGAAATTACTTCTGATGATGTAAATCTCATCACCACCCAGGGAGGGTGAGTCTCTGCAGCATGGCCCATAAGCTGCTTGGATATGAGCCCTTAGATTCCTGAGTTGATTCTACATTCTTAGGAGATTTACAATCCTAAGTGAGAAGTGACCACAGCCTATTGCTCTGTGCCAGTGACAGTTCCCTGTCAAAAACTGTTGTCTAACCCACAGGTCCTACCCCTTGCAAAATTAGCAAGGGGTGAGCTCCTTCGACTTTTGGGTTCATGTGTATCTATCGTAAACTTGCTGAAGACCAGAGCTAACTCTTGAAATTCTTCTGTGATCCTTCCATGTCCAGGACCCACAAGTCACCCAGGGTCACTGTGGAGTTCATGCAGAAGGTCCTACTCACCACAGCTCACAGCACCCTGTTTCCTGGAGCCAGCCAGCTCATTCCCGTATTTATCCACACACCAGCACTGCCCTGTGCTGCCGTGGCACTGGGTGGCTTTGTAATAGCCGTCCTCGCTGCACCTTGGTATGAATGCCCCTAGGGGAACAGGAAGTCCAACTTTAATCAGAGAAGCACAGACACATTTAAGTTTAATCCCATCTAAGACAGAGAAGAGAATTCACACATCAGGACAAATATTTGCTGCAGGGCTGGCAGGAGAGAATGTGGCTGCTTGGTGATTAGTCAAGATTATAGGCACCATGGCCTTTAAGAGCCCAAATGAATTGAAATCAGTTTTCCAAAAGGCTTGATAATAGCTGTCAGGTATTCAATGCTTACATGTATTCTGGGCACTAAGACATGCACATATACAAATGTGTATACACACACTATCTCCATGAGTCTAAGGCATATGTATCCTTGCTACCTTTTAGTAAATAGGAAACTGAAATATGGGAAAATTAAGTAATCTGCCTCAGGCACCCTCTAGTAAATATCAAGTCCAGATTTATGTCAGTCATTCTGAATCTAAAGCAATGCTTCTTCAACTTCTATAATGAAGAACGTACTTGTTTTAACTTCCAATCTATTGTGGACCAATCTTTGGTCCAACCACATATGATGACACTGCTATTAAAGTTTCTAAATGTATCAATTTCTGTGCTTACTTCTGAGCGGTAATGTGCTCTGTAAATTACCACCAATCCACAGAGCACATAGTTGCCAGCCGTTCACCTTCCATGCCATCCTGCCTATAAAAAGGCAATGATAGATAAGAGCTTTCCTTGCATTATTTCATAGAGTCATCTCAGTATCACCAAAGGTGTTGGTGCTGTGTCTACCTCCCTGTTTACATATGAAAGAAATGATAAACTACTTGCCCAAGGTTAGTCAGGATTCCTTCTTTCATGAATTCTTACATTTCCCTTTAAGTGGGTACTTCTGTTAATTGCTTTTATTAATACTTGAGAAAAATCATGGTTTTTATCTTTATATACTATTAATGAAATGAATACTGGAAAACATTTAGAATGCTCCTTTCTGTGGGTTTAATTTTTGGATTCTTTTATAAACATGTTATTATTAAAAGCCTTTTTTGTAAAACGGAAAAAAAAAACCCTCCTAATTTATTTATAAAATGATTTGGATAATTTTCTATATGCTGGACATTTTATATAAAATGAGAGTGATATCTTCCTTGAGGATTTTTCCATAAAAATATTCTGGGCCTGTTGTTGCCTATTTCAGCAGGTGAGAGCAGCATTTTTATTCATTTCATGGTTTTGACTTATTGCTGCTGTCCTCTCATTTTTGTGACCAAAAGTTGGTAACTGATAGTATCCATTCCATCTAGGTTTTCATGATTGTTTTAAATTGTTTATTTTAGCACTAGTTATCAAACTTTGGCCCCAGGACTAGCAACAGAATCTGGTAATCCCTTAGAAATACAAATGCTGGGGCCCCACGCTCAAAGCACTGAGCCAAAAACTTGAGAGGGTGGGGCCCAGCAATCTCTGCTTTGAAATACCCTCCAAGCTGTTTGAGAGCCACAAATCCAGAGTTCCTCCCATTTGTATCACTCAAATATTTGAGCTTTTTCACCTCATTGTCCCAGATTTCTCCATTTCATTAGTTTGTTCAAAGAAACCACTTCTGATTTGCTGTTGTGTTATTTATTATCTCATTGTTTTATGCTTTAATCTTAATCATTTCAGTTTACTGTATTGTCTTACAGCTTGTTAATTTTATTTTGATCTTCATTTTCCACAAATGCACCAGAAGGTAAGTAGATTCCTCTAAGCTTCACCTTAGCTGTTTCCAATAGGTTTTGGTACACACAGTGCTTTTGAGTTTCATTTTACTTCTATTATTTATCTGAAATTTGTTGACTTTGTGGTATAGTCCATGGAAGGACATTTCATGTATATTTGGAAGACTGTATACTTTACGCCTATCTGCAGGGATACATATATAAATGTGAATGATAATTTGCTGTTCAGTTCTTCTCTATCCTTTTTTTTGTCTAGTTGAACTGTAATTTTCCAAGGCTCTAAGTATGATTATGGAAATGACAGTTCTTCTTTGCAATTCTATGACAATTTGTTTTAAAGTTGTGATTACATCATCAGTTTGATGGTATAATAGGGCAAAAGGAACATTTTGACAAGATGATACTCTTTGCTTTTTAGAATGCAAAGTATTTGATTTTGTCAGATATGAACACTTATAAAAAGGAATATTTTCTATCTTTAAACTTCAGCTTCCATGGAATTGTTTTAAGTCTAACTTTCTTTTAAAATACCAATCAATAGTTTTGGTCTCATAATAAATGAGATTGGCCCATTTACATTTATTGTGATGATGGATGGCTTACTCTTATGTTTCCCATTTCCTGCCTTCTGTGGAAATCATCCAGTTTAATTTTCTCCATGTGTTCTATGCATTTAAAAACTATTTTAATATTTTTGTGGTTACTTTTAAGTTTTCCAGAGAAGCAGTTTTTCCTAGCAATATCTAAAGTTAATTTATACTTTCTTACTGAAGAAACAAACAAAAATCCCACATATATTTATACCATGTTTGTTCATAATAATCTGAAATTTTAATTATGGTTTGCTATTTTTGCAGGGGTGGGGATACTGGTGGTTAAACTCAGTGGCACTGAGACTGAGCCTCATCCCTATTTTGTATTTTATTTAGAGACCAGGTCTCACTGAATTGCTTAGCGCCTTGCTTTTGCTGAGGCTGGCTTTGAACTCATGTTCCTCCTGCCTCAGCCTCCCAAGCCGCTGGGATTACAGGTGTGCACCACCACAGCCAGCAGTTTGCTATATTTTTGTAGACTATTTTTATTTAGAATGAGCAGCATGTCATTTCTTTTTTTTTTTTTTTTTTGTAGTTGAATTTGTAATTCTGGGATAATTTGCCTGGTGGAGTGGATCCCTTATTGATATTTTAGTAAGTCTATGATTGTTAAGCCTATTGACTCTCAGTTTGAGAATCACTCTGTCATCACACTTGAATGATCATTGGGATAAGTTTAAAATTGTAGGTTCAAAGTTCTTTCCCTTTAGCACTTAGGAAATACAATTTTCTTTAAATTAGCTTTGCCACTAACAAGTTTGATGTCCACTGACAGTCATTGTGATTGTTTTGCAGTTATTGTTTTCCTAACAAGATATCTGAGTGTGCTTCGTGACTGTGTGCTCATCTTCTGTGGGAGGATTCTTAGTGTTACCTTCTCCTCAGCCTCATGAGCACAAGCCCCTGCTTTTGTGGCTTTCTACTCCCTAATCTTATTTCTGTGTCTTTTAGAGGGACTGTGTTTTCAAATCTACTTTCTATTTCATGGAATGATCCCAGAAAAAGAGTGTGGCATTTCGATAAATTGGAACCAGAATTTAAGCATTTTACTCACCAGGCTATTCCAAGATGACCAGGGTCTCAGAGATCAAATGAGATCCTGGAGAGGAAGGTACCCTGGGGACCCTCAACACCATAATAAGCACTAAGGAAAGGATGCTGATGCCCCAGTTCAAGGCTCTTAGGTGCACATCCCAGTGTGCATTATCCCTAGTTTTCAGGGAATGGTAGAGGAAATAGAGATAGTACATGCTGTCAATAGTCCCCAAAACCAAGGGGAAGAGAAATTTGTGAACAGATTCTCAAAGATTGCAAAGAAAGAGAACAAGCAGAGAGTAGGGAAATGTTGATCCTCCCCCTGGAGCTATAGTTAGAAAACAACAGCACTCAATCGACCTAAAACAAATAAATAAAAATTGGGCCGAGCCCCTGGGTTGGTAAGAAGCAGGTGCTGCACTAAATCTATAATTTAACAAGATTACTGCTTTTTCTAAGTAGGGAGTAATTATAACTGATTATAATTTGTTGCTTGAATATCCCTGAATATGGTTATTATATTAGTATGGTTATTATATTAGATTTCCCCATGCATAAAATAATTGGTAAGCAAATAAATGGCTTTTTTTTTTTAGCCAGTATGAACTCTGTATATACAATATGTGAAAAGACAATGTGTCTTTCTCCTGGTAGGAGAAAGGCATTTTATTCACCTGTGCTAGGGTAAATGGAAAAATGAGACATCTCAGATGACAGACCTTATAATTTTCTCATTAATTATTAACTAATGAGGCAATAACAAGATATTCATATCCCATGGAAACTTTTTAATATATATATATATATACACACACACACACACACACACTAATTGCATAATGTCATGTAGATCTTAGGTACGTCTTAGGTACTGAAATCCAAAACCTTATCTCATGTGGAGGAACAAGATCAGCCAGCCTAAGTCCCTGCACTGGAAAACAGATGCAGGAGGAATTCAGCCACTTTGTCTTCAGGCCAGAGTGATGTCTTTTTCACACAGGCGAAGAACCTAGACTCCAAGTTAAAAATCAAGACATCTTTAGAGACTTTTCTGAGTTGAGTGGGGTGTTATCAGAAGTCAAAGGTATGAAGCAAACCAGGGAAGTAATTTTCAAATGTAGAAGGAAGAGAGAATATTTACTTTGATGTGATCAAGAAATCGAGAAATCTCCAGAATCCATAGCCTGCTACATTTTACAGTCTGCAAGAAAATTTGCCCGTTTCCTTCAAATAACTAGATAGACTTCTGAAACGGCAGGCTGCTTAGGGAGCGCACCTGCCTCTGCATGCTTAACAAGAAGAATTCTGGATTATTGTGTTGCAGCTGTCAGCTCTTTTTAAAAAGCAAAGAAGCAAAGCAAAGTAGGCTCCTTTTTTCAGAAAATGAGATTTGCCAATGTCTCGGTGACAGCCTCTTCTGAATGCCACCATTCCCCCAAGTGGTGGAGCCAGGGAGGCTCAAACAGGCCAGTGTGTCACAGACTTGCATATTAGGGAAACAGGCACAACTCCCTTGCCTATGCCTTAACACTGGAGGTGAAATGAGCAATTTATAAACAGCCTGAGCACTTTCCTCCAGGGATTGGGTGAAAGCAGAAATAGGGAAAATTGCAGACACCCTTCAGCCCTCCCTGATAAGCTCTGAAGGGGGTACAGCTTGTCTTCCTCCTTGAATGGACAGCTTGCTTTGGAGACTAGAAGACATGCTCTCATTTATAGGCCTCATACGTTTAGAGCTGAAAAGAATATTTGAGAAATCCATTTGATGCCCCTACCTGAAAGAAGAGAAAGCCAAGATTTGCTGGAGCCCAATATCAGGCAGGACCTAGCAGGAGAGATGGTACTGGCTTTCCAGCTTGACTGAGCTGCCCATTAGACCCAGCCTGACCTCTGGTTCCTCCCGCTGGTGGAGCATGCAGCAGTACTCAGCCAGCCAGTCCCATTTATGGCCAGCTGTCTGCGGCATACTACCAGCTGCCTGTGAGAGCTTGGCCTGGGCCAAAACGAGGCATTTCCTTCATGAGACACTGGCCCTAATTGAATAACCATTGCAGGGCTGAACGTTACAAGGGACATGGATGGTTTAATTAGTTGTTTAAACGGGTGGCAAGAAATTGTACTTACCCAACAGGCTTTTCCCCTTGCTCAGCTTCTGAATTCTGTTCATTTCATTCTGGCAAGGGAGACCTAAAAAATAATTTATGGAAGTCAGTTTCCAGATGGTATAGATATAATCTCTAATGATTGACTTCACTCTGGATGTGAAATGCAGACGATGACACACCTGGGAGTAGAACTGCTCCATATGCTGCTATTATGCAACAAAACAAATTCAGGCCATTAGAGTTACTAATTAAAAAAGAAACCATATCACGAGGTACTTAAAATAGTATTTAGGGGCTACTTGCATTGTAACAAGAATTTTTCTTCCTTCTAGCAACTCAAGCAAATGCCTAGTGTCTAATAGGTGATTTGCAAATCGACTTTTTCCCTTTATATCAAGAAGGAAGATTTCAGCAAAGGCTCCTGTGAGCTGAAAACTGGGACTAAGGCTTATTAGTGGGTAAGTGTTCTGAAGCCCCAGACCAAATAAGCAGAGGTGACAGATATGTGATCTACCCCACCACGTCGTGCTACTAGAGGAAGAGGACTAAAACTACCCCCAGGACAAGGATGAAAATACAGAAGAGATCTAGAGAGGCAATGCCCATCAGAGTTAAGAGCCTTTAAATTTAGGATCTGCCCCTCTGAGTACTCTGGCCAGCCTCTCTACCTCTGTCAGCTACTAAGTCCTTAGTTATAAAATGCATGTTGTATGAGCCCCCATAAAACCATCAAGTTTCCAGAAAAGGACAGGTATAGTGGGGGGCCATGTGGCTCAGTGGGGTGTTATGGAAGTATGTGGCACCCTCTCCTCCCTAGAGAACTGATTTCCTTTCTAAACATAGTGATGCAACCTCCTTAAATCTCTAGAATTTGACTCTGACTTGCTTTGGCAGGTCTTGCATCTCTGGGAGGTTCTGCTATTTGCTCATGATCCTCTGAGCCACTGTTATAGTTCCCTGGACTCCTATTGACTCTTTCTACAAGTCCCACACATATGAAGGATCTAAGTGCCTATTTCTATCTCTTACTTTGTGAATTTCACAATACTATCTGGTCTTCCTGTGAGAGAAACAGGTTATAATATGACTTCTGGTTTTAGGATGCTTTCAGAGTAAAGAAGAAAGATCCAAAGTGAAGACAACAAATACGAGTAGAACCAAATTCCATCTGTGATTATGAAAGGTAGCATTTATTACAACAAATAACTACCATTTTGCTGAACTGTTAGAAATGTGCCAGGCAGTGTTCTAGAACCTTACAGGTCTTCATTGCATCCTCACAATCACCCTACAAGCTAGGTACCTATATTATTCCTCTTTTGCAAATGGAAATTCTCCTCTTTATAACTGTTTAGAAAGATGAGAAGAAACTGTGGGTGTTTGGAATGCTGCTCCTGAAAATGAGGAACATCAAAATCATTCATGAACACCATGTCAGACAATTTACTATGAAGCAAGTTTCCAATTTCTTTCAAATTGTCCTATAGCAATTTTTAAGACTCTTAAGGAAAAAATTAATCTGACAAAATCTACTCAAAAATAGAGGGAGGGGAAGATAAGACTCCAAAGGGAAACATGTTCACCATAGATTCCTCTAAGAAAGCAAGGATTTTAATGAAAACTAAACTGTGTAAAGCAAGATTTCAATGCACAGATGTATAGGCTAAAGGATAAAAATGACAAGGAAGAGAATTAGGCCATTAAAAAAATGAAGGCCACCTCCAAAGCAACAAAATTTATAAGAAACATCCATGTCATCAATGTTCTTGAGGAAGGATGAATCAGACAAAACAAAGACAGTTTTCAAGGATAAAGTTAAGTTCCCTGAAAACTAGAATTAAAAAAAAAACAAAATTCAGTTCAAAGGAGCATAACACGTCTCGGGGAAAAAGTGACAGTGACACAGAACATGCTTTAGTTTTTCTCTAAGAAATGAATGTGTTTGAAAAGTAGAGAAAGATTGCCTTTAGTTTTCAGGAGAAACGTGGCTAGTACTTAACAGCAATTTGTACATACTAGCTGATGTCATTAGAAAACAAAGAAATGAAGTATTAAAAAGTAAAAGAAATTATTTGCAGACGATGGCATCCCATACCTAAAGAATCCAAGCAAACCAACCAGAATATCTTTATGAACACAATGAGAAGGTATAACGATGGTTAGACATGAAATTGGTATTGATACAACCACTAATGAGAAAGTTCAATGGAAAAAAAAGATTTCACTTATGATAACAGTAAAAACAAGAGAAATATAATGGTGAGAACAAAGCTTAAAAATGTAACTCCAGTGGCTAAGGATAAATCCTTTTCTAAGATAAAAAGAGTGAGTATTATATAGCTAACAGGAACTTTTGTTTTAATTGGACAAATGGCTTCGAAAGTTCACAGAGGAAGAGAAATATATGAAGAGTCAAGAAAATTTTGGAAAAAATAAATTAATGCCATGAGAGAATTGGCCTACCCAATATTAGGACTTACTGTAAAACAACTGTGATGTAATAGTGTAGAACTGATTTATGATTAGTTAGGACAGATTATTCTGGAAGATCTATGTCTTATAGGTACCATTTCAAATTGCCGGGAGAAAGATTAGTCAATAAATGACACATAAGGACATCTGGATAACTAACTCTAGGGTTGGGGTGGGACTGAGTCCTTACTTGATTTTTAGATACTTGCACAATCTAGAGTGATACAAGATTTAAATAAGCAATAAAAACTAAAGGTATTGAAGAAAGCATAAGAGGACTTGTTTACTACCTTAAAAATTACAAATACCTTTCTAAGGCTAATGTAAGATTTATGATTTCAAAAAAGCAAAATAAAAAAAATGGAGACATTCAACTGTCTTAATTTCTCTCTAGAAAAAAAAATCTATGGTCAAAGGTGGGGAAAAATATTTGCAATATGACTAAAATACAGTTCTAATTTCCTTAATATATTGTTTCCTATTAAAACACAAAATTCTGATCAAGTGTATAATGAACATAAACATTTATAAACATTTCAAAAATAAAGGAAATCTAAGCATGCCACAAAGATGCTCAACCTAACTCATGATAATAGAAATGAAATAAATCCTATGTGGAGAGAATATTTCTTTCCATTGGGCAATGATCACAGTTTGGTTATTCCATGGAGAAATAGGTATTCTTAGGTAGTTTGAGTAAGAGTAAAAACTAGTGTAACACTTTAAGGGAAAATTCAAAATAATGCCCAAATTAAAGATGTGTATACTTTTCTCTGGTAATTCTGGTTCTAGGAATGCATCTTAATCCTATAAATGTGTACACAGGAAATCATTCAGTGAAAATCCACTGAATGCCCTTTTGTAGTGCCCACAGTTTTACTATGTGTATATGTTGTCTATGGATATATGAATAAAAATATATACATAATTTAAATACTATTAGTAGCCATCCTTTTCTTCCCAGGGGTGGG
Organism: Marmota flaviventris; assembly: GCF_047511675.1. Taxonomy (NCBI): domain Eukaryota; kingdom Metazoa; phylum Chordata; class Mammalia; order Rodentia; family Sciuridae; genus Marmota; species Marmota flaviventris. Next base: position 42,200,850 of record NC_092502.1, read on the forward strand.
GTCGGCCATCCCTGCCTGTAATAGATTGTCCTGGATACCTCACTCATGCTGAACCAGATTTTCCCGGGGCTTGGGATTAGAATTCCAAAGCAAACCAAGCTGTGCTGGCTCCTTAAACCCCAAGGAAATTGAGACAGATGTAAGTAAAGGGAGGCCCCAGAGCCTCCTAGGAAGTCAAGACATCTGCAACAGGATTCCTGCAAGTTCCTGTCTGAGTGTGGATTACATGAGATATAGATATATTCTTCAAATCTTGTCTTTTTCTTTCAATAGCTGCAATTTATTTATAACTAAAATGTCCTTGTCTAAGACACTCAAGTATAATACTTGCAAGTAACTTTCACTTAAGGGAACATGGAGAATTCACGTCACAATGGGGATTATAATACCCTTACATTTGCACAGTATTTTTCAACACAGAGAATCTCTTAATGACCTTGGGGATTATGCAGTGAAGGTTTATACACATCCGCTTTACAGGTAAAAATATTGAGATACAATAGGGTTGGAGACTTTCCCAAAGAAAGAAATAACTCAAATAAGAGACTTCTTGATTATACTCTTAGTTTTTTAATGTACCGTGTTATAAATAAGGAGAAATGAGCCATTGGGATGGCCTTTAAATGGTATGAGCTCTGCAATCTCCAGCTGTGTCTTTCTGTGCACTGGTCCCTGTTTGCCTGCTTGCTATGTGATGGGGTCTTTCTTTGCACTCACTTGGCTGCCCTGGACTCTGAAGCCCACCTCCCTCCGGCCTTACCTCCAGGCTTCTGGAAGCAGTAGCACCACTCGTTGTTAGACAGCTTGCCATCCTTGAAGGAGTCACAAGAGTTGAAGAGTGGCTTGATACAGGGCTCGTACTTATCCAGGTAGATGGCATTGATCTCTGAGTGGTCAAGCAGCAGGTCATAGTTCATGTCCAACTTATTGAACATCCAGCCCAGGGAGTCTTTGCAGATGGGCAGGATGCTGGTGTCAAATCCTGCAAGAAAAAGGTTCATCTCAGCTACCACCCAGCCTGGCCTTTCCCACCCTGCCACTCCTCAGATTTCTGCCCCCAGGAGAGACAAGGGCTGGGCTCCACCTCCTCCTGGACTCAGGCTGGTTTCTTGCCCAGATATAGTCTCCTTAGTCTGATGGAATATTTTCTTCTTGTTGTGGGTTTCTTAAATGAAACTTATTAAAATGTGCTAAAACAGAAGTCAGTGTTTGAGGAAAATATGTGCTAAAGAAAACAAATCCCCAATTCTAATTTATCTGTGATGTAAATATGGGTTTTCATTTACTAGACCTGCTTAAAACAGGGTATGCCTGAAACGAAGGATACAAACGTACTGAAAACTACACTTCTCTATTTAGAAAAGAAAAGAAAAAAGAAAAAAAAAAACACAAAATATTGTGAAAAGGATAGCAGTGAAATGAAACTATGTAGTATAATCCAGAAGCACTGATTATATCCCAGAGGGCTGTTAAATCCGAACAGTCTGAACATTAATGGCAAAACAAGCCAGGTACTGCCTTCGTCCCCATTCTTCTTTTCTGCAATCCCCTAAAGAGACGCATGAGATGGAATCCAAACCAACTCAGACAATAATTTCTTTCTTATTTCCCCAGGGGAGGGGAAGTAGTTTTCTTAAAGAATTATTTGTTTCCACAATGGAAACTGTATGCACTTGAATAACAATACTTAGCTCAACACTTGGGACATTGAGACCACTGTAGACAAACCCCCTAGAAGACATGCCCCAAATCTAAATCTCATCTTTCTTTCAGAGTCAAAGGCATGATACAATCTCAGGTTATTTTATAAACTGGATTTCTAGGACTGGTTTAATTTTCCTGGAATACTGTGAGAAAAGTTAACTTTTGTATTGCTATATACAAAGCTCTCCTTTAAGCATTTTAGACTTAATTATCTCACTAAATCCTTGTAGCAGTCCTATGAAATGGTACCACATGGTCTCTATGGATGAAAAAAATAAGGTTCAAGGTTTGAGTTACTTGTACAAGATCATGTAATTGTGGAGCTGGAATTCAAACCCAGGCGGCCCAATCCAGAGTCTGTGTCCTCAGTGACTCCTCTCCCAGGGTTACCTTGGTATTCCTACCCTCAGGACATCCACTTGGCTCAGGATGCCATATTTGGGGATAGCTCAAGAAAGAGGGTGATACAGTGACTATAATGAAGGGTCCTAATGGGTTCAGTTGCCTACTCCAGCGGTCGCTACCGACAGCCTGGTCATCATGTTCTCTATGTACCTTCAGGAGCCCCTGCTCAGGCAGTAGGATATGAGATGCAGGAGAGTGTGCCCAACCTTATAAAAGCTGTAACTGGAAAGAAGTCTTCACTGTCCAGAAGTCAATAAAATGAGTTTAACACCTCCCCTCTGAGCTTTCAGAGAGCCCAGTGCTGCCCCTCATCATCCACATTTGTTCATCAGATTTTTAAATACCCCAAGGGCAAAGAATGTCTTAACCCATTCCGTAGAGTCACCACGACAGTCACATGGTCAGTGTCATTAAAACAAGCCAGGGCCTGCCTCAGTCACCACCATCCCCTTTCATTATTATGATTATTGCTAAGAGAAGTTTTCTAGCTACTTTTAAGTTTACCTTTTCCAACATAAAATATTTGCAATTTAAAATCCATTAATTTTGATATGTCAGAACATATCTTTAAAAATCCCCCCTTTCTAGAATGGAAGACATAATGTATCCCCTTCTCTGATTGAACATGATGACTGTCAAGAGTCTCTATGCTGATGAGGACCCTAAGGCTGCTACAGGACGACCAACACTGACAACACCTGGCTCTATACTTTTATAGGCGATATTTTACATTATCTGAATCAATTGTATAGGATATTGACATTTTATACGTAGAAAAGAGGGGTTTACTGCTGATGGGTCATCAAAAAGATGTGCCAAGCTAGTTAGCTAATAATCAAAAGGTTGAGCCCACTCTGCACTCATTCAAAACTTCTAGAAAGAGGCACCTGTATGTGGCATCTGTGGCTACCAGGGGCAGAGGATCTAGCTGGCCTCAAGTGCACAGGGCCCAGCACAATTCCAAAGCTCCCCCTTCAATGCTCCTGGATTAATAAAAATGTTGCTCCCTCTCTGGACTTCAGGGCTAACCATGCATCCTTCCTCTATATTCCCTCCACACCAATTGCTTCAGGACATCAAACCTAAAGCTTCTTTGGGGACTTAATTTGCTCCTGGCCAAACAAGTCTTTTGCAGGATCCTAGCTGTCTATGGAAGGAGTCTCCTGGGACTGCAGGCTGTAAGGAGCAGCTCTCTTCACATCAATCTGCTCTCTGTTGAAAGGTTGTTCAGAAAGCCCAAGGGCCAGGCTGCTCCTAGAGGACTCGGGGAAAAAGTTTCCCTAGATCATCTGAGAATTAATTGCCTACAAACTCCCAAAGAACCTCTGCAGGAATGCAAAATAAATTATCTCGCCTCACCCTTCCTATAGATACAACCATCCAATAACCAGCCTTCCCATCTAGATCCTGGGAAACAAATGCTACCTTGCCCTTAGGATAAAAGATTAAAACTATTAAAATAATTATCCCCTAGATATATATTCTTCATGGTATTTCTAGAAGGTTATGAGCAGCAAATAATAATCAAAGATTAAGGTGGGTTTGTTGTTGTTGTTGTTGTTGTTGTTATTATGTCTGAGATGGGTCTTGCTGTGTTGCCCAGACTGGATCCTAATAGTGGGCAATATAAGTTCTTACCTTCTGCATTGAACCAGGAGCATTATTTTTGAAAAATCCATCCAAACAAGTGGAGGATCAGGGATGGGATAAAATGCTTTGTTTTAAACAACATGTTTTTATATTTTGACCAAGTAATATCTAAGTGGCTATACAGAATAGGTTGTGGCAGAACTACATGCATCTGAACAATTGTGTTGCTCAGCAATATATTCTGTGCCAGTTGACCACAGTGTGGAGAAGCCCATCTCTAACCACCATTGAGTTAAATGCATGGAGGGACTCCATTGAAGTGCAAATACTGGTGGCCCAGGAGCCTCTCTTCTGGCTGATGACAAGGCAGAATGCGGCTTCTGCCCATTCAGCAGCCGGGGCCAATGGTGGCTCCTTGAGGAAACTACAGGGTGATGCGGGGTAGGGCCCACTTGTCTGGGAGTTTGAAGAGATAACAAAATGCAGTCTGACCAATTCTGACCAATGTATACAGAGACATTAGCAAAGATACTTGCAACAGTGTTGGTTATATTAGCTAAACCTTACCAACAACCTAAACTCCCCAAAATAAAGGTCCACATAAATATATTGTTATATCTAAAAATTAGAATTCTATGTAGCTATTGCAAAGAATACTTCTCAACAATATGACTGAAAAGTCATATTTCTAAATAAAAGGTCATAAGACAATCTGTAAAGTTTGACCCAAACTTTGTAATCAGTCATACACATAAACACATGTACTTTCATACAGGACAAGGAAAAGCCCTCCAAGTTTATACTGCAGCATGCTCATAGTTATTAAAATGGTGGGAGTATATATTTTTTTCCTTTTCTTTTTGTATACCAAATGTGTTTTCCAAAATGTCTATAGTAAACACAATATTTTAAATTAGCCTTTTCAAAACACAAACTGTTTTTTGAGTCCAAAGCATTGCTTCCTTTTCCACATTTTAATATTTCTAAAATTGGGACATATTTTAAAATCAACATGTACATTTAATGTAGGGTTTCTTTAACCCCAAAATGCTATTGTTCAATCAATAATGTCTAATAACTGAAGAAATGTGATACTTGCAGTGAGATAAATTAGCAAAAGTAGAGTGGTCTTACTGCCTTGGGCTGTGTCGGAGCTGGTGGGCTTGATGACCCTGTTTGCATCCTCATGCAGAGCTCCAAACCAGTCTTTCAGCCGGGAGGCAAGATTCCTCAGTTCCTTGTCCGTGCAGGCTGGAAAAAAACAAATAGAACAAATAGTGAGTCCTGAGTTTTCTGCCCTCAGTATGCGAGGCTATTGGGAAAGTCACGTTCAAAGCAAACCTCAATCACAATGTAAATCCCAACTTTGCTCTGAAAGTATTCCAAAGGATGCTGCCATCACAAGTAGAGTAAAACAAAGAAGAGCCTAAATTCCCAGGACAGTCAGCATTGTTCAGACTTAAATTTGGATAGCCTACATGTTGGTAAAGCAAGCTTCACAAGCCTCTCATTTGTGTGTGCGGCATCCTCAGAAGACCAACACTGATCCTTTTTGCTAACCACATACAACTTGCTATTGCACATTTGCCAGAGCAAATTACATTTTCCACTATACTCATGCCAAGAGATTAACACCCAGCAATAGCTAATGCTCTTAGGGAGAGGCTGCTTAGGACACCAAAAGATTCCAGTAATAGCAGATTCTCCAGTTTGTTTTAGCTCAAGAGTTCAATTTGAGTTTGGGACTTATTTTTCTAGGCTTCCTATGGACTCATTCTTACTTTCCATTATTGACAGATGGATCCCTTCTCCATGGAAGAGTCTTTTATGTCTCAGCCCATCTATAACTATCTGGCTCGTTTTGGGGGAATATGAGTTGGGGCAGATGGATACTCCTGAGGAAAGAAAATACAGATGGATGGATGCACAGGCAGGTGAGCAGATGAGTACAGCTATTTGAAGTTGTCTTAGAAGTCTGGAATAAGACTTGATAGGAGAAACCCTAAAGCAGAGAAAAGGATGCAGACAGGAGCTGACTTTGCCTATTTTCCTGACTCTGCCTCAGGGAATGCTTTAATTCTGAGTTTGAGAATCCTGGCAAAGGATCCAGGCAGTAGGCTGCTACCAAGAGACAGAAAAACCAGCAATGCACTTTGTGGCCTTTAGCAATTGGGGAGAGAAATTAGAAACCCACATAGCCAAAATCCCAATGAATAAGGGATGTGGGGAGGAACCCCATAACTGTCACTTTTCCCAAATTCTAAAGCTCCACCAGCAAGCAGCTAAGCAGTCAAAAGCTCAGTGTTGCACAGTGAGCCAAGTTCTGAGTGTCTCCTGATGCTAAAGGCTCAGAAGCCACCACACATCTAGACTCATCCTCACCTGGGTACCTAACCAGCCTCCAAACCGCACAGACCCTGACTGAATTGAGGTGCCCAGCTCCCATCTGCCTTGCAAAGGCCAGGTGACTCTTCACCAGAAGAAAACACCACCATACAGAGCCTCTCCTCATGTCTGTTTTCCATATCTGCTTTACAGTCCAGCTCATCTTTCCTCACCCTGGAGCCTGGTAGAAAAGCCAGTTTCTCAGACCTCCAGCAGAAAAGATGTCTCCTCATCCACCAGTGACTAGGCCCAGACTGGCTTTATGCAACCTAAAAGCTACTTTCATTCCAGCTAATATCCAGACTTCAAACTCTGCAAAGTACTACCTGGATGTGTGTTCAGTGCTTATACCCAAGTTGGTAATTACCTCAAGACACTTCCTTGCTTTTACCAACGAGGACATGACCATATTTTAAAACAGCCACCAAGAAATGTCTTCACAACCGCATAAAAGGATGTGGGCTCTGTGGTCAATCTCACATTTGAAATTGGAAAATTCATAGCATCTATGTTTTCTCTCGCTATGCACACCATCTATTCCAAATGTTCTCTGAGCAGAGAAAATTGCCAAGTCAACTTGCAAAGGAAATCACACACTGCAAGATAAATTACTCAGTTGTGTTTAACTAAACCCTGACAGATGTGCAGGTAATCTGTATCTTTACAAGACTCCTGGATTTCCCATAGGCTTCCCAAAGTACACAGGCTGTGGATGGTTGATGGAATCAGGCACTGGAATCTTCAGAGAGTGAATCTTGTCACTCAGGGACAGATCCACAAGCAGGGAGCTGCTGGCATGGATAGAGAGAGATTGGAAAACCAAAATGGAGATAGGCCCTCAATAGAGTCCAAAGCCCTGTTCACTCATACTGCCCTCAACAGAGAAGTCCTTAGGAGGAGAAAGTCAGGCATATTCAGCCTAGAGCTTGATATATTCCAGAGGAAAAAAGTAATCAAAGATGACAGCCTGCAGAGAGCTATTTGTTCAGATTTGGTTCTCAAGCCACAGTACACAGATGTACATGGGAGGAAAACACTTGCTTTTTAAGGGTTCATCTCCACCCTGGACAAAATTTCTAACCTGTGATTCTTGCTTTCAGAAGTGAGGGACCCAAGAGTCCTTGCAATATACTTAGTACCTTCCTAGGGAAAATTAATTTTATGGGGAGGAAAGTGTAAAATCATATCCACCTGCTGTTCCTGCACTCTGCCCTGAAGTGGGCCAGTCTTATCATTTCTAATGAGGATTCCTGCTGCTCTCCACCCTTCCTGGTGAGAGATGAAGGTGCTCAGCATCAGTCTTCAGAGGAAATATGGTGCTGTCTAGGGAAGCATTTAGTTAAGTCATGAAGATCAGAGAACTGAGCTATTTTGCCACTACATTACTTTCCTGAGTAGATGAGTACCAGCTAGCCCCCTTGTTCTCCCATGTTCAGTTATACCCCCTTCTGGCTTCCTCCTGGATTTCAGCTTGCTTTGTGTTGTTCTCATTCTCCCAGTAGTCTCTGCTCAGCATCTTCCATCTCAATGATGTTTCCCCATTTGCCTTCCTGTTTCTCCAGGTCACTTCGTACCTTTCTTACGTGACCCCAATCTGTTCCAACATTGGCATCATTTCTGGGATCCACTGATTCCCAAGGTGAGCATCCTCTCGCAGGAGGTACCCAGATATTCAAAGCCTCAGGTAAACACTTAGGAATTGTACTAGATTTGTCTTCTGTACCCTCCTTATCAGTGGGCCACAGAATGTTTGCTTCTTGCTATCTCTGCCTTTATTCCAGTCCATAATGCCCCAGGGACATCTGGAACAGGCTCCAAATTGTACTCCCATCTTTCTCCCCACATTCTCTTTTTCATCCAGCAGCCAGAGTGACCTTTCTAAAATGGATATTTGTCACTTCCCTTCTTGAGCTACTTCAAAGGCTCACACTTACTGTGTAAGTTAAGTCATAACTTCCTGGTATGACCTAAGTGATGGTAGGGTCCATCACTAAAGACCTTGCTGTCTCCCTTCTGCATTCTACCTGCTTTGGCCTCCATGTTCTGTCCTTCCTCCCATTCCTTCACTCTTTCACCTGGACATACCTCTCCTTGTCTCCTTGACAATGCCAATGTCTCCATTATATCTCAGTTTTAAGGTTACTTCCTCTCTGAGTACTAGTTCCTAACACTCGGACTTGCTCCTCAGATGACTTTTATCCCACCTCTGATTTCTCATTCAATGCCCATATCCCCCTAGATCACAGCAACATAAACATGTTCTGAGATTCCTCAACATCAAACACAGCCTGGCATAGAAATGCTCTCAATATACACCTACTGTGGGGCTGTCATAACCCCCTTGTTGCCTTTTGAAAGTTGCAATTTTTCCATCTGCAAAATGGCATAATAAAACTTAGCTAATAGCATCAGTAAAACATGGCTCATAGCTTCTGGCCTTCAGCAGGGACTCAATAAATTTATATTCTCCTTTCCATACCCTAACTGTTTACATAAAGTTAGAATTGTATTGTTATGCTTTATTTTTAAGCCTGGGGAGTTGCTGGTTGCATAAAGAGTAACATGTCTCCTTACTTCTTTTATAGGCTAGTCAGTCAGAAGTTCAAGAGATTTGGGTTGCAGTTTCTGTCTGCCTTCTCTCAAGTGGATAAACTCCACAGTGGGGGGATTGGTCTGACTTCCCCACACCTATGTTCCTAGCACTTACCATAAAGTGTATGTAGTAGTTGTTCAAAAGAAAACATGAATGAAAGGACACATGAGTTACAAATTCCCAAGGTCAAATGCTATTATGTTGTAGAGTCGGGACTTGAATGCCATCCCTGTGTGTGGGACTGGTTCCCTGGATAGATTGGGCTTGCAAGTTTCTAGTCCTCATGTATGCCATTAATATACATGGTCCAAGCTCTGGGTTGAAAGAAGTACAAATGTCAGGTCCTTGCATGTAAAGGATGCTCTATAATGACACAGGCAGGCAGCTTGCTGAGCGATACAGGACAGAACAAGCCCTTACCTTCATTAGCTTTGGTGTGAGAACAATGGCCTTTTGGGAGGACTGCCAGAACAGCCTGCTACACGTCACATGGGCAGCCACTAGGGCTTCATTAGAGAAAAGCATAGTGCCATTGCACATTACTCCACAATGTGAAAAAAAGACAGGTCCCTCCCCTAGGAAAGCAGAGCACACAGGCAGGGAAGGGCCCAGGTAATCTGAGGCTCTCCCAATGGACTTTGCCTGTCTGGAAAATATGACTGAAATGCAATAAGCAAATGTAAATGAGGCACATGCCATATCCATGGAAGGTAGATAGCACCGGGAAACAGATGTGATGGCCATTTCCACCTGGGAACCTTCTCGACCCTCCATCCAAGGGTGTGGAGCTTTAAAGTACTATGAGCTAGCCTGGATTTGAATGCAGACAGCATTGAAGAAAAGCCTGAAGTACAGCATAAGCAACCCAGTTGACAGAAGTGGAAAGGACTCACTGTTGCCAATACTGTAGAAGAAGCTCTTCCAGGATTACTGCAACAGCCCTGGAGGTTAGAGAAGGGCAAGGGAGAGGACTGATCTCATAATATTTGCTTATGGGGCAGTTAGGCTGCCTGGGCAGCAGATAATGGTGGAGGTAAGGCATTGCTTCTGATCTGAATGAATGTCACTAGCCTATCTCCGCCTAACCCTAGCCCCTGTGTTCCATCCTCCCTCCCAAAGTCAAGGGCTAATGAAGAGCTAGCTAGGAAGAAAGTTTCAAAATTTTGAAAGGAGAAAAACAATTTTCAATTAGAAAATAAAGCTTCTTTAAAAAGTACTCCCAAAGGCTCTAACTGGTATCCGAACCTGTTTTCAGCTTATTGATGACTTTGGGGGCAGAATGATACTCTCAGCAAGCCCTTTCAGAGGATTAGACTTAAAGGGAAAGAAAGAGGTACAGAAAATACTGGGCAGGTGATATTAAGAAATAAATAGAAGTGGGAACAGGATAAAAAGTCTATATTCAAAGCTGGATTGCTAATATCTACCAGGGGGAGACAGGGAGCAAGTGTGACCAGGTGTGTGTCTGTGTCAGCAATCCTAATTGAAGCCACATTTGAACACTTGACTGGGGATGCCTCGAAATGACAAATCTGACATATAAGCATCATAGAATATCTATAAACTTGTGCTAGGAAACCAATTACTGGTCTGCTCTTGAATGTATGGAATCCTTCAGGTAAAGGGCCCAAGGAAAAAATACCTCAACACACACACACAAACACACACACAAACACACACACACACACACCAATCTCCCTCTCCCACCCAGCCTCACTGATGCTTAGCTCAGGGTTCTGGCAGAAGCTAATATGAAAACAACCAGGATTTAATTTAAACTTTAGTGCCTCTGAAGGTAATTAAAGAGTTGGGCCAGGCTCAAGTTCTCGCTGGGAGCAGGCTGGGAGGCCTCTCAGCAATGGAGACCTGGGGCTGGCCCTTTCGCACTAATCTCCTTCAGCCCTCCTAGGTGCTGTTGGGAATAATTACTTCATCAGAGCAGCTCTGGATCAATGCACTCAGAGTGTTTGCAATTAGCAGTTCCTGAAAAAGGTCCAGCTGAGCCTTCTGTAGGGCGGAGAGTAGAAGCTGGGATAACACTTCCTGAGCCTGGAATGGAGCAAAGGCGAGATGCCTTCTTAAACTGCCTTTCTTGGGCCCAGCCTCTTCCCTGCACTATTGCATTCTCAGGCTGCTGGTAGCCTGCAGGACTCTAGAATCCTCCTCACCAACAGCACTAGGTCCCTCCTGTTGTATATCTGGTCTCAGTGCTGGAGCGATCTGCACAAGTGCTGAGGATGCTGCACACCATGGAACTTGAAAGAGGGAGAAACAGCGAGTCTACAATTCCCTTAGGCACGTGGGCTCTAATAAACTGGAACACAAATAGGTTACAGTTGATGCTGCTTAATACAGTTTTAAGAGCAATAACCAGACTCATTGAACTTTCAAAGAACCCTGGGGAGGCAGGAGAGACTAAGTAGGTTTTGGAATTGGGTGGAACTAAGCACAATCCCTTTTTTGCCACCCCAGCTGGGACTGTGGACAAGTTAGTTTCAAACCTCAATCTCCTCATCTGCAGAAGGAAAGTGAAAAGGGAACTAGTTACTAGGATTATAAGGGTTAAGCTGGAATGTACTTAAGCACTCAGCACCAGATCTGCCACATCGTCCACACGCAGTAGCTGCTGGCCATGATCTTTGTGTTTGTGAACACAGGGTGGCATGGTGATCCACCAGTTTGTGAACTGAGATCCTAGATATGGTATTTGCACAGGAAATGGTCTCCTGAAGCCATCCAGCAAGATATGATTCTCCTCTGTCTTGTTTCAGAGAAGTTCAATGATCTCTCCCAGAACCTACAGATGGTCAATGGCAAAATGGAGATGACACCCAGCTCCCTTAACTAGGAGTTCACTCATCTGCTCATAGGGCATGACCCAAGTCCCCCAGAGCTGCCTGTATTTGCTCTTGCACAGTTCCCAGAGGCACACTGAGGGCCTATGCCATAAGGTAACAATCTTGCACTTAAGTTTAAGGGTTGGGACTTCAGGTTTCTGCATCTGAATACCAGTGTTGTTGTTTGTCAGGAAAGTCAGGGATCTTCTCTGAGCCTCTGCCTTCTTATCTGTAAAATGGGGATGGCCATAGTACAGGCACCATCAACCTCTCAGGCTGCATAAGTGCTTAGCATGAATATTAAGCTATCAAAAATTAACAGGTAGCCACTGTCATCTTCTGCTCTGAGGATGTTCAGGAGCTTGTAGCATTTACCCTTGAGAGGCTAATAGTATGCTCCCAGCCACAACCAACTGCAATGACAGAAAACGCACTTGGGGCTCAAGGAAGGGACTTCCAAAGCATACACGGATGAATCCCATTTCTAATTGGAGCTCATCTGACAGGGATCTGAGCCAGGTTATGTCTGCTCAAATTAAATTGTATTATATGCAATTCCAGTTTTTACTTTTCAGTGCCTAAAACATCAATATATATGCATGTTCTTTTACCCTCAGAGAAGGCATCATTTTATATAAAAATGGGCAAGAGGAAAGGAATCAGGACCCCATTATTCAGGAGCTTGCTAACAAAGTCTTTTTTAAAACACAGTTTTTGCAAGAGCTTAAAATACTGACATTAAACTTAGAAGATGAGTTAAACTAATTAATGCTACAACCTACAAGCAAAGATGGATAAATTTCCCTATTAAAGCCATTAAGACTATTCTTGGTAACCTGATTTGAGGAGACTTTAATGTTTCCCTTGATTCTAATGGTAATCCTTCATCTGGAAAAAGAAATACATTTAGAACTTGCACAACACTGGTAAATGTGCATTAATGGAGTAACACTTATTTTTCCCCCTGAATAATCTAGAGCAGAAAGGTTAGCTAGAAAAAATAAGCTTTTAAAGATTCTGATAAAATCCAGTCTTTTCCACATTCTGGGGCAAAAAAAAAAAAAAAGAATATGCAAAATGTTGGTTAGAAATGCCAATTTGGGATTTAATTGTATTTCCTAGCCAATGGTTCAGTATTTCCTTTTCCTCATATATATGGGAGACCTGGAACAGATTGGCAGTGAATGTAGAAAACAGAATTATAATGATCAGTTTTACTGAAGGAGTCAATGGCCAACCAAACTTCTTATGTCTTAAACTAATAAAGACTAAACTTGAAAAATAATAGTAGGTGCTACAAGATGAGACATGAATGGGCTCATCCAGGACTACTGAGAGCCTAGATGGACAGAGCCCTGGGAAAGGGGTTGGTGTAGTGATAGCTGATCTCTGCCTGGGTCACATCCCTGCAGAAAGAGTATGAAAGTCACTGTGACTTTTGGTAATGTGTAAACTCTAGTAGCCAATGGCAGTCAAGGAATTCTTCTGGGAGGAAGCAGAAGTTGAGCTGAGGTTCACATGTAGGGAAGAGGTAGGGAAACATTCTAGGCAGGTTTTCAAAACAACAAAGCCAGTTTGAATGAAGTGATCGATTGATTGGTTAAGCTGATTTATACTTAAGATTAGCTTTACTCAAATCAATTTTAATAGGATTAAATCTATTTCTTAGCCAGTGTGGTGGCATATGCCTGTGACCCCAGTGGCTTGGGAGGCTGAGGCAGAAGGATTGCAGCCTCAGCAGTTTAGTGAGGCTGTAAGCAACCTATTAAGATGCTGTCTCAAAATAAAAGATAAAAAGAGCTGGGGATGTGGGTCAGTCAGTGGCTGAGTGCCCTTGGGTTCAATCCCTAGTACCAAAAAAGAAGAAAAAAGATATTTCTAAACTGTAAATGTATATAAAAATATGAATGCACATAAGTGTGTCTGTTAATTTCTGTTTATCTATTTTAAAATATTCTGCTCTACTATACATCACATATGTACATATACATTCCAAGGGATGATTTCTGACACAGCACTATTCCAGGACTCATCCTGAAGCCTAAATCTATAAGTGGCTTTTAGGGTACATAAACAGAAAATGTGTTTTTAGGATACATATAAGAAGAACCTCTATTCCTAATGGGCAATTTGCATCCAGTTTCACCATCTCGAATTCTGAATCCAAATCTAGGTGCTATTAAACATAGCTTTAGCTTCTGTTTCTCAATGCTTAAAACATCAACATATGCATGCATGATTTTACTCTTATAAAGGAGGCTAACCTACATTGTTATTTAATGGGTCATGAAGCCACAGGGATTGGTGGAAGACCATGAGTGACAAACTTGAGAACTAAGATCTTATCCTGACAATATAGGAAGCCTAAGAGGCATTGGGAAACTGAATGGTTCTTTTACTTGGGGGTGAAAGAAGGACACAACTGGACACCTCCATACACAGATTTGGTGGTGGACCACAAGTGGACTTAGGTACATGAGCTCCTCTTACTTACTTCTCTCAGATCTTCCCCAAGTCCCTACCCTGACCTAGATGGATGGAGACATAAGTGGACAGGCTGGTGGTTGGACAGGTGGGAGCTCCATGCCCTTCTGTAACAAAGGTCCACCAGCATCTCCAGGGATCTAGGCTGAAGTTGGTATTGAGGACCTAACAGAAGGGTCCTGGAGAAGCCTGGGCCAAATTCAGTCTGACTTTTTCACTTTTATACATCTGGTAGACAAACTAGTAAAAGATCATTATAAACAAAACAGGATCCCAAGAAGAACCTCCTGAAACCATAAAGTGTGTCTTAGGCTACTGCTAATGCCACCAGGATGAGTATTTGACTCATGAATTCTCCTACCCTTCAGGTCACACAACTCATTCTCAGTTTGTCCCCTCTCTTCCTCAGGGAATGAATGGGAACCTGGTATAAGAAGCAGCTGGCAACCAACCTCAAGGGCCTCCCCTGGATTCATAGAAGACCTTGTGACTGACACAGAGATAAAATATTAGCTATTATTATTTCTCTTTCTAGTAAAACTGCTGTATTTGATCAAACTGTGGGTTGAGAGATACAGTATCTAACCAGGTGGTAGGACAGCATACAACTAGCAACTTCTCTCTTCCCCTCCTGCATATCAGATATAATTAACAATGAAAACAGGGAGAAAAGTCATATATTTCACTTCCACTTACACTAAAAAAGAAAGAGAGCCTCTAGGCTTGAACAGTATAGCAGAAGCCACCCAGATGGAAATTAAAAAGAAAAAGGTCCAAGTGGGCCAATAAAAAAGCAAACAAATAAAAATCAGCACAAATATCTTTCCCACAGGCAAAGGGTTCCTCATGAAGTGACAGACCAAAAGTTCCTGCTCAGCAAGAACTAAGGGATAGGTTAGAGTTGAAATGAAAAGGTAGGATAGAGGAAAATGGCCCAGGGGCCACGGATCTCAGAAGATGCCCACAAAATTGTTTCTGTGTAAGGAAGAAGCTCATTGCAAAGCACTTAGTTGGCACAGCAAGAGAACTAGAGAGGGGGTGAACATAGCTGAGGAGAGAAACTCTTTGGGGCCCCATCTGTTTCATAGGAACAGAAAAAGATAGGACTAGATAGAGGAGCCATTTTAATAGGAATGCATCTGTCACCGGTGAACCACTCAAGCTAGGGGCCTTTGGACTCTGAAGTCCGTGGATGGCCTCGTTCCTCAGTTTCATCCACAGGACTCCTTTATGAATAAGCAGACCAGTAAAACCTAACTTATTCCAATAATAGTTGTTTTTTTTTTGTTATTGTTGTTGTTATAAAAGTGGCTGATACGTTGATTTTAAAAATTAATTAAAAATTTGAGAAAAGGGAATCAAAACTTACCGTATAACAATGAGCAGAAAATCATAAAAATATGGACCAATTATAATAGCATGAATCCAAGTGAATCAACCACCCTTATTGGAAAGGAGGGGGCAGGGGGTTAGCAAGGAATGTGATGGACATCATTATTCAAAGTACATGTATAAAGACACAAATTGGTGTGAACATACTTTACATACAGAGATATGAAAAATTGTGTTGTATAGGTGTAATAAAAATTGTAATGCATTCTGCTGTCGTTTATTTTTTTAAAAAATCAATTAGAAAATTAAAAAAAAAAAAAGACAATGAAGTGTACAAAAACTCAGAGATGAGGAGACGGTTCAGGTGATGAAGCCAGAACTGGAAGAAGTACAAGGGTGAATGGACACCAGAAAACACAGTAAGAGGGAAGGATGTCTGAAAGAAAAGAGGAAATAATGGGAAGAGGAAGTAAAGAAGAAATCCCAGTGGTTTAGAGAATAAGTGAGAGCTCTAGAGAAGAGGCAGGGCAAACCTCACACGAGGCTGATTCCCCTTAAGAGACCATTGAAAATGACGGAACAGGACACATTTAAAATATAATCCATCTAAACATTCCTGAGATATAGAAGAATTGAATCCACATATGAAAAAGGCCTAGTGTGTGCCAGGGAAATGGACCCGGGATGGTCAATACTAAGGTTCATCCTAATTAAATTATGTACTAGATTTTCAAAATAAAGAAATATCAACATGGCAGCAGAAGTATGTGCAAGTAACTTGTGAGAGATAAGAGAAATAAGGCTGCCCTCAGATTTTAGCACAGTAATATTCAAAGCCTGAAGTCAACAACAGAGCAGTGTCTACAAGTTACCTAAGAATAGAATGAGAAATCTAGGGTCTTATGTCTACCTGAACTCTCCTTGAAGAATAAATAACACAGAAAAGAGGTTCTAAATACAGAACTTGAGGACTATTGTTCCCATGAGCCCTTCCAAAGGACCTACCAGGTGACTCACGCCAGCTGTGAAGGTGACTTGAAAAATACATTTTCTTCCAATGAACAAAGGTGAAAATTTGGCAACAGAATGCTCTATTAATGAGGAAGTGGTAAAAGTAACAACAAAACAGGCAGAGGGAAGAAGTAGTTACTTAATCTGTAATAACTGATGTAACATAAAAGCATCAAAAGATGAAAAATCAATGACATTTTATAGAACTAAAGGTCAACCCTGAAAGGATAAATATATTAATTATCCAGTGGTAGAAGAAAGGGAGGGGGCAGAGAGAGGCAGAATTTCATCACTGTTCAAAGTGATAATATTCCTAAATATCAGAATGATTATACACACATGCTCTCTCACAAAGAAGACAGAATACACAGTGAGAAAAAAAAATACACAAAGGAAAACAAAAACCAACAGAACTGTTGTGACCAAGCTTTTTATATCAATAAATATAAATGAGTCAAAATTTACCCTGCAAACAAATAAGATTATAATTTCAGACCTGGTCACAAAGAAAAGCATGACCATATACTGATTACAAATAATGGAACAATAGTAAAAGGATTTAGAAAAGTAGCTAGCTGTTTTGATTCTCAGATTTCCCTGTGGGATTCAGATTTACACTCACATATACCTATTTGGAGCAACACTACTGTATTGTTTAAAAAAGCAAAAGGCTGGAAATACTTCAAATATCCACAATTAAATCAGCCATAATATGCCCACACAATAGAAAATGACACAGCTAGATGTGCTAGAATTTTCAAGATATATTAAATTAAAACAGCAAAGTACAGCATATATCATATATGACTATGTTAAGGGGAAGGGGCCAAGTATTTGTGTTTGTATTTGTTTCTATATGCATCAAGAACCTTATCAAGGGGAGCCAGGTACAGTGGATCATGCCTGTAATCCCAGCATCTCCAGTGAGTGAGGCAGGAGGATTCCAAGTTCAAGGCCAACCCTAGCAACTTGGTGACACCCTGTTGCAAAATTAAAAAAAAAAAAAATGCAAAGGGCTAGAATGTAGCTCAGTGGTGGAACACCCTGGATTCAAGCCCAGTACTGCAAAAAACAACAACAACAATAAAAAAACTTCTCTTGAAGGATATATAAAAAACTAATAATCCTGGCTTCTATTTGTGGAGGAGGTGGGAAGTCAGGCTGATGGGAGACAGGAATGGGAGGGACAATTTTTATATTCCTTTGAATGATATTTTGGTTGTGATGTGAATATATACCTTCAAAAAATTAAAATCTGTTTCCTTGTCTACCCGCCTCACCAAACCACAGGCTCCCAGAAAATAGGGATCATGTCCTACTCACTCTGTTTTCTCCTTGGCACTGTGTTCAAGACCTGAAACAACTCAACACCAGTAGCTGGGTGAGGTTTGCTGAATGGTTGAGTAAATGGAGGAACATAGTGCAGGACCACAGGCCCAAGGTGGGAGAGAGCGTGAGTGACGGGACCACAGGAGACTTGTTAGCTGTAACTCAAGATGGTTTGCACCGCTCCATCAGTTCTCATGCCACATGCTAACAGTTTTCTTTTTAGTCCAAAGGGGAAAAAATAATCCCTAAATGCAGGATTTTTTAATCAACACAATCTGTGTACTGTTCTCCATTCTGCCCTGGGACCTTGGGCAGATCTAAATTCAATTCCAGCACTCCCTGAGCCAGACACTCTGGGGGATACAGAGATGATTAAGACACAGCCCTTGCCTGGTGTTGGGTCTCCCCTCTCCTGATTTGTAAAAGGAGAACACTTTCTCTCCATTGAGTTGGTGGAATTTTAATGAGGGAGACCGCAAGCTGTTTCTCTCCCAGAATGCTCCTTCCTGGAGAACCAAGGCTCTGCTCAAATATGTCTTCATCTAGGGAATCTCCTCTCGACATCCACCCAGGAAGATTCCTGGGGATGTCCGCGGGTGCAGGGTCCCACAGATGCAGCTTATGTGCATCATTACACAACCTGTTGTCCACTCTGGACTGAGTGCAGAGTAGCAAGGATGCTAGATAGTCACATCTAACTGCCCCCAGTTCCCAGCAGAGAGCCTGGATGAAAGCAGATAGGGATAAATTTGAAGAAGGCACAAAAGAAAAGAAGTAAATATTTTAAACCAAGTGTAAACACTGTTTCTGTTACCATAAAACCACCACTAGTATACATGGTAAAATGTCTAAACAATCAAGTGACCATTGTATACCTTTGAGGATGAGGTGGAAAACTAAAACTATCATGCTTGACAGCTCCAAATTCAGAGATTTCTTGTGCTGAAATTGGGTCTCCTGGTTTTCAGATTGGTGCTAACTTCTACTGCTAAAATCTCAGACCTCAGCCCAACCTGGCAACAGCCTGGGGGTCCCTCAAATCTTATTTCCATGTTTCTTTGTATATTATGATTGCATGATGCTAGACCTATTGCACACACCTGGCTTGTTTCCACACTGGCATCTCATTCCTGTCTTTATAGTTACCACCACATAATTTAGTTTGTCTGTGTCTCTGCAAGCTTATTTGGAAACCATGGAACACTGCTTACAGAAAATTAAGCTTCATTTTCTTGAAGCATCCAGCCAATAGTGCAGGCAGAAAATGGTGATTTGGAGGTAACTGGCTTATGCATATGTAAACATGATGCATTTAGTAAATTATGTAGACTTCACACCTCAGAGCATTGAAGAAAACAAAGGTACCTTCCAAGAAAACTTTGGTGCAATAGAGTCATTCTGAAAGGAATACTGAATTATTGTTTGGAAGAATACTTGAGCTCACATATGAATGGAAAATAATGGTTTCTAATGCAAAGCATGAGCATGAACAAGAATTTGAACAGGTCTAATTTTAAAAGGTATTATAGCATCTCTAAGGACTCCCAGGAGTTATAGCCCATAACGTGTCTTGAGATTGAATTCATGGTATGATGAGGTTGTACAATTCAGACTCAATTCCACAGTGACTCCTCGTACTTCACACAATTTCCCAGTACATATTTTTCTCCATGGGCCTAGAGAGAAAATTCTAGGCCCACCCTGAGCTCAAAAACCATTATAATAGTTAAAGCAATCCTGCAATCTATTACACACAGTTTCCATTCTCCACTAGGACCTGTTGCCTCAATCCCTTCTAATAATCTCATCAGCAATAAATCACACTGAAGATGTAATTAAAAGCTTGACTTCTGTAAGGGAAACATTAAAAGCCCACATTGTAGACTTTAAAATTCCTGCACAAGTCACGTTATAGTAGATGAGCTTAAGTGGCTTCCAATTTGTGGGCTACAGAAGAGGTGGTTCATTTGTCTGCAGGCATTGCATCTACAGGGCTAGTTAATTTCCAATGCTCAAACTGCCAGCTGTAGACTCCAAGAGTCTAGGTGGTACCTGTGCAGCTCTAGCACTTAACACTGGGAGTAATAATATGCCCCAAGAGCTGCCATGTGTGAAACAATGCCAAGACCACACTAGTGCTCTCTCTACCCTCCCCCCCATCCTAGTGATAACCCTTGGGAATCATTATTATTATTTCTATCTTACTAATGTAGACACTGAAGCAGAGGGACAGTAAGTGACTTTTTTTCTGGTTCCTGCTGACCATTTAGTATAAGACAGGCATTACACATTCACACAACCTCATGAATTATCACACCAACTCTATGAGGCGGGGACTTCGGCTGTGAATGAGAAGAAATTACTTATCTAAGTCCAGGAGCTCCTAAGTGGCAGAGCTGGGTGACACGTTCAGGGTTCAGCCAAGTCTGTCCTGCTTTGTCCTTCATTCTCACCATTAAAAAGGGTTCCCCACTGCCAGAAAATGAGGGAGACCTGGGGAAGAAGTGTCTTGTGCATGCAGAGGTCATGCTGGTCCCTGTCACTCAGTACTTCCCCTTTGTCCTCCTGTCTATCCCACAAAATACGCAAAATACACACACATGATTATAAGTGAAAGATTCACTAATCCTCACCACAGTTCAATGAGGCAGGCACTCTGATCTTTCCCATTTTATAACTATAAAGACTGAGGTTTGGGAAAGTTATATGACCTACTGAAATTAAGCAAACTGTTAAGTGCAGGGTCAGGGTTTGCACCAAAGCTGTCTGACTCTAGGTCTTATACTTTCTGACACAAGTTATATACTAGTAAATCTAATAAGAGACCATTGCTCATCAGCTAGCTCTAACTAGGATTGTCTCAGGATGAGAAACGAACTGTGAAAATTATCATGCTTTAGTAGATCTTCTATAAGACCTAAGTCAAATTAGCATAGATGAATACAAACATTTAATTATTCATTTACAAATGACAACAACATATATAACAGGAATAAAAACAAACCAAAAAGCCTCACCCAGAAACAAATGTTTATAGTATTAGGAATTACAGCGTGGAAATATGTTGGAAAACTAAGAAGCCATTACAAAGTATGAGAAAGAAGGATCTCATAATGTGGAAAATACTTACATTCGTTGGGGAAAAAGCAAATTACAGCAGTATCTCTGATTTGATCCCACTTTTCTGATATGAGATGGGTAGTGTGAAAGCATGTGAGAGACTGATGGTGGGGCAACAGGGAGATACAACCACAGGCTAACAACAGGGCCACTCCACAGGAGGAGCATGCTGAGTGTGTTCTAACTTTCTTCCGTTAACATTCTATCCATCATTTTGTGATTTAAAAAAAAAAAAAAAACTTGGATTTTTTAGGCCCAACAACTTGGATATAACTGAGGGTAAGACAAAATGGCCCAGTAAGTCTAGAAAAGGTAACTGGGGACCACACCAACATTTCAGAGTTTAGAGTATGTGGATATTTTCAGAAACATGTTTCATGGTGACATTTATTTGGCAAATTTTCCATCTTTCTTTGGTGACTTGCATTCCAGTTTCCTGTCAGAACATATTTAAAGTTTGCTTAATTAGGTTTCCTAATTTATATAAACATGGAATATTTTTATGTAGGGGACCTGATTGGTATTATGCAGATCTGAGGAAGCCAGATTGGGAAATGTGTTCCTATAAAACAATATTCATCGTTAACAGGCCATGCATATAGTCCAAATGCCAAACTCTCTTTCTAGGAATTTTCTCTCTCACCAGAGAAACTAATGAAACTTTTCCTTTCTGCAAACCCTGTAAATACTTTTAGAATCTAAGTCAAAGAAGCCAGGTTCTTAATCATTCTAGAGGTGAGATAGCTGGATCTGCACTTAAGACATTTTGAAAGTATTAGACACTTTCTTTTTTCAGTGCTGTAGCTGCTAACATCACCAAGAGTGTTGTCACTAAGAGCTATACTTTTCTTGAGAGCTGGCCTAGGAGTCCTATTATCAAGCCTCAATATTACTCAGAGGAGAGCAACAGGGGGTTAGGACAGTTGTGGCTTGATATTATGGAATAAGTATGTAGCAGAGCAGTAGCGATGGATCTGGTTATCCTGGTTCCTCAATGACCCTCTTTCTTTGGCCATGTGGTTCCAGGTGGGGGTGTGACCTAAAGACATCCAAGATCACTGTGTATCCTTGCTAGTCCATGAAGGGGGGTCTTTGAGCATCAAAATTTGGGATCAGAATCAGATCTACCTTACCAGGTAGTTCAGCCTGCTGTGCCCAAACTGTGTCTGAGGTAGAGGGAGGAGAGGACACACTCCTAGGTCTTTAAGAGCAATCTAAATGAGGGTCTTTCTATGTCCATATACCTGAGCTTATCACCTATCATGGACTATGTACATAGCTAAGACCCATTAATCCAATTTTCTATCTCAAGGGATATTAGAATCCCGACACGAACAAACTCCTGAGAGGGTCGAAATACGTCATCTTTTATTTAGGTTTGTTTTGCTTTTGTAATCCTGTGTAATGATGTGAAAAACCCCCAATGACTCTGACAGAAATCACCCACTTATCTGACAGTTATATTACAGTGCATTCAGCAAGGGTCTCATGGAGAAAAGGTAAATGGACAAAGGCCTAATTTGTCTGGAGGAGACTTCTCCAAGATGGACAGATTTTCTCCTGTGAAATTAGGCTGGAACTAATTCAGACCTTTCTGGGTAAAAGTGAATTTTTAAAGCCTCATTTTTCTCTCTTCACCAAGAGGTGCCTTAAGTATCTGTAGAAAAGAGTTTATAGCATGGTTATCACATTAGTCTTGGGAAAGAAATTAGTCTGCTTTTTTACAGAGCAGAGCAAGGATTCAGACATTAATGTTTTGTAATATACACATTTGCATTCAGGGCACATTCTCTCCCAAACAGAAGGCTGATGGATCTGAAGACATGCTGGAAAGCACAGGTGGAACCCTAAAAGGTCCTGTTTCTGACACTGTTGCCTCTTGCCAGTTCTTGGCATGGAATAAAAGTAGGGTCTTTTATTTGCATATACACATGTGAATATAGTAGACCACAGAGCACAATTCATTTCCCACCATTCTGCACTCATATCCTCAGGAGATGCCATGTTTGTTTGGGCCACAGGTGTCATCTGCCACCTGAAGGTATGGGTATATGGGGAAGGGGCCAAAAAGAGGACTGGTTTTACATCATCCAGGTCAGCACACCATCTTAGAAAGCCCTGGCACTTCAGCATCTGACACAGAGCCTTCTGACACAGATGGCTTGAAGAGAAAGCATCCAGCACTGAGGGAAAGAAGACAGAGTGTTCCATACTTTGGAGACATTTTTTCAGAGTCTGAAGGGTAATTTTATTGAAATAGCTAGAGTTAGGGAGGTCAACTTTGCTGCTGAAAAGGGAAAGGGCTTTGGGCAGAGAGGGTCTGGTATCAAGTTGTCTATGTCCCTCTGGAACAAGGCCACTTTCATTGCAAAACCAGATCACCAAGGAAAGCCCTGTGCATTCCTATCTGTGGATATTTGCAAATGTGACCATTTCTCATAAGCTGCTGTGCTCTCCTTGTGTGCTCTGATGTGACACTCATGTACATCCTGGAAAAATAATGTCCCCACCTCTCCCACTGTCATGCAGATTAGTGAAGGTCATGCACAACCTCAAGTGTAAGCACAGAATGTTGTGGGTGTTGTCAGGTGTTTCAAGGACATTATTCTCTGGCTTACGTGCTTAGGACTCATTGAAACTGAAAAGATGAAAAGAAAATACATCCATAAGTTCAAATTCAAACAGTAGTTCCCAAATAAGCAGACATAGAAATCTGTAGAAAATAGGCTCATAACAATAGCAAAACCCAGATTATAAGAATTTGGAAAAAAATCAGATGGATAACTTGATACCAACAGATGTCAACCAGCTATGACACAAAGGAGTCACCTACTTCTTACATAGTTTTGACCAGAGGTGCTGGATATGGTTTTCTAGACTCCTGGAAGGAAACAAATCAACCCATCTTATAATTAAGAACTAGGTCAAGGAAAGACTGCTCAGACTCTCAATGAGGCTGCCCAGGGTCAAAACCATTTGCCAAATTCTACAGAACAAAATAATCGATCATAAACACTCCTCCAATATGGCCCCAGTAGTGTAAGATGCCTGAGGAGGTCCTATGAAGGGAGCCTAGGAGGAGTAAAGACAGGAAACCCAAGAATGAGAGAAGCTTTGCTTGGAGAACTGGTGCTGAACCAATCCTGGGTGCTCACACACATGGGGTACCTCCAACTGGTGAGTCCAGGAAGCCCCAGGCATGCTGTGTACAGAGTTTTCCTCCCCATTATTCTAGTTGGCATCACTAGCTAGAAGAAAGAAGGCCTAGCCACAGGGAGCCTCACAGTCCTGGTGTTCTGCAAGAGGGGGTCTGTGGCTGGTTCTGAAGGCTGCTGTTGCTACCCCGAAAGAGACTCCAGCAACCCTGGAACAAGGAGGGAAAGAGTCGCATGGGCCAGAGGAGGCAGTGCCCATGGTTTCCTCTTTCAAGTCTGTCTCTCTGCCTGACTGCAGCAGTCACAGACAGCATGATGGTTGCCTCTCATGGTAGTCCCTTAACATGGTAGGAGCTTAATATACACTTTTGACCAATTAAGAGAGTCTGAGACGGCCATTCTTTGCCACTTTTCTTAGTCAAATTCCAAGAGAAAACTTTAAATGTTTTTCAAAAAACTCACAAAAGAAAAGTAGGATGTGATATTTGAGTTATATAGATTCCCAATATCTACCTAGGTGTTGTGTGTAAATAATTAATGTACAAAGAGCTTCTTTGCTCTAATAATTAAAAACATAATACTATAAGACTCTTGACAGAATCTTGAAATAGAACGTATGACTCTGTAAAAGTAATAATGAATGTCTTAAGGAGCAGGATGGAATTATTCAAGCAATGGCATCATTACGTTTGTCATTTTAAAAGAAAAAAAAACTGCAAAAAGTTAAAGCTATACCTCACAAATCACATCAATGTGAGTTTTATAAGGATTAAAGGCTTAGGGTAAAAACAATTAACAGTGCCAATTATTAGAAGATGAATAAAGAGGGACTCTGCACATATCAAAGCAATAAAAGTAGTTACCAAGAAAAATATTAATAAAATTGAATATAAAAATGAAAATTTTTCTCTCCTTAAAAGGTTTGCTATAGCCTCCCACTGTGGAAGGAAGACCTGCGGTTGACCAGCCATCGTTTCATCAAATTGACATCAAAACAATTTGGGCCTGAAATTCTCCCAATTTTAATCCAATCTATAGTTTCAAAAAATCCAGAAGGAAACCTCTGGTTTTCAATGCCGTGTGTCAATTTACAGTGGTTTTCAACTAGGGCCAATTTTGCCCCTAAGAGGACATTTGGTTATGTCTGGGACATTTTTTGGCAACTGGAACAATAGTTTTGGCATTTAACAGCCAGAGCTGCTGCTAAACATCCAGCACAAACATTATCTCACCCTCCAGGCACAGTGGCTGGTGCATGCCTATAATCCCAGCCCCTTGGGAGGCTGAGGCTGGAAGATTGAAAGTTTAAAGCCAGCCTCAGCAAAAAGCAAGGTGCTAAGCAACTCAGTGAGACCCTATCTCTAAATAAAATACAAAAGAGGGCTAGGGATGTTGAGTGCCTCTGAATTCAATCCCAAGTAACCACCCCCACACATACCAAAATTTTATTTCACCCCAAATGGCACTTGTTGCCCAGGTTGAGAAACCCCAACCTACAAGAGGAAAGAGGTCAATCTTTGATATTCACAACTTATAATCATCATTCAGGTGATAGGGAGGAAGAAATAGATGTAGGAACAGACCTCAGGACTTCTGGCAAAAAGTGGAACCACCATCGTGTTAATTCCTAGTAGAGGCTGTATAGACCTGAGTATAGGAGTGATTTCTAATGCTTTCCTTCCTCTTTGTCCACCAACCCCAAATGTAGGATATAGTGACAGGGGGCTATATTAGCCATTAAATATATAGATCCAAAGGTATCCACACGTACATCCACAGAGTGACTCTGAGACAAATCACCCCCATCCATCATCAGTTAAAATCTCCAAAGAGATACTTTGCATTCTCTTATGCTTTTTCAAAACTTATTTTAGAGGCACATTTCATTAATTTCTCTCTCCTTATCCTCAAAATATATATTAGAATCTTTTTGAATATCTAGACTACCCTGTTTATGGTTACTACTTTCTTTTTTTCCAAATGTATACCTGAATCATTTTTAAATTAGAAAATTAAAAAAACACATTACTATAAATATTAAAAGACAAGTTAGAAAACAATTTGAAAAAAGGCAGAGTCAATATTCTTAATATATAAAGAGCCCTTACAAATCAATAGGAAAGCCATTAAGAATGTAATTGAAAAATCGACAGTGGGTATGAGCAAATGCTCTAAAGCAAGAAGAAATACAAATGGCCAATAAACGCAGACATAAAAAGTGTTTGATTTCAACAGTAATTAAAATAATGTAAATGGAAATAATAATGAAATACCTCTATACACTTACAGAATTGGCAGACAGTTAAAAATATAACTGCTTGTCACATACTGCTGGGGTTGGATGTGAGTGTAAATGATCCAGCCTTCTTGAAAAGTAATTTTGAATATAAGTCATTTATAAATCAAATCACTGGTTTTGAGTTATGAACACTTTGCTTGCACAGAAAGTTTATAAAATATCAAAAAGTATAAATATGAAAATAAAAACACCTGTTATTTTAATACCTGAGAAAGAATTTTGACTTTTTTGCTGTATCATTCCTAGGCTTTCTTCACGTTTGTGTCAGAGTGTGTAGTAAGTATATAGTACCCACAGTTTGGTACCTTGTTCTTCATCCCTTAGTTATTCTGTGATGATCGTGTTCTTTCTCAACTGGTATATCTTTTAAAACATGATAATTCCTGGAAGTATAATGCCATATGAATGTATTGGTGAAATTACCCACTCCCTGATTATTGGACATGTAGATTTTTTTAATCCTCCTCCCCTCCCCATCCCCTTCTTCTTCCTCCTCCTCACCTTCTTCCTCCTCCTCCTCCTCCACCTTCTTCCCCCCATCATGAATAATGCCATGCAGATCATCATCAGGCCCCAATATTTTCTGTATCTTCGATGATTGCTATCTACCTAGACTGTACTTAGTTTGACAGGTGAATACAGATATTGCAACAAGCAAATCAGATACTTTGTCATCAACAGGCTTTTACCATAGAAATCCCCAAAGGGTAAACTTCAGATAGAAGAAAATGGTTACAGACAAGATTTCTGAAGGATTAAAAAGGGATAGGACAAAGCAAAGGCAAATATAGAGTTAAAATTAAAAGAAAACAATGATAACATTTTAGGAGTTTGAAGAAAAACATAAAAACAAAAATCCATATCAGCACTACCATACAAGTAAGCATTAAAATGCTCTGAGGTTCTGACTGGGTTGTCTGCGAGGAGAGCAAAGATACTGAGAATGTTTAGACTCCAGTAAATAATGTGTGTGTGTGTGTGTGTGTGTGTGTGTGTGTGTCAGAATTTCTGAATTAGTTACTGTAAGGGTAATTAAAGATTTCAAATTTGGCGGAGCAAGCAAAAAAATAGGAAAAAAAACTCCAAAAGAAAAAAAATAAGAGGAAAAAAAAATCATGGAAAAGGCAAAACAAAAAATCAGAAAATATTAATAAGAAAGTAGAATTATGATAAATATATGTGAGCCAAATGCTTTTGTTAAGACAAATATTTTAAGACAATAAAAAATAAGACCTAGCTATTTCCTGATAACAGATAACCTAGAAAAGGGCATAAGGAGATAGTGAATGCAAAGGATAAAAAATGGCACACATGGTACACACCAGGAGAGCTCCTGTGGCTACATGATCAGAATATCAGAACTGCAATATTAGAAGTCTTAATTGTCTAAAATTATAAGCAAAAAGACTATCAAAATATCCAGAATATAATGATAAGAGGTTCTCATAGCCAGTAAGCAAGGTTTTCTTCAATGGGACAAAAGTCAACCCAGGCATATTGCACACTTATATATCAAGGAAAACATTATAGAGATTTTAGAAGAAAAAAATGGTGGAATATATTATATGGCTTCAAGGTAGGGAAGGTACAAAATTAACAATTTCTATGTATTAAAAGGTGCCACAAAGAGAATAAAAGAGAAGCAGCCCACAAACTTTGAGAAGGTATTTGGAGCATATAACTAAAATAAAGGTTAGTATCCAGAATAGAAATTTTCTCCTATATATAAAAAGAAGGAAAAAATGACTTTGTACAAAAATCAATGAGACCTGAAAAAAAAGATCTTATTGAATGAGAAAACCAGGAAGAAGGAGGAGAAGGAGAAGGAGAAGGAGAAGGAGAAGGAGAAGGAGAAGGAGAAGGAGAAGGAGAAGGAGAAGGAGAAGGAGAAGGAGAAGGAGAAGAAGAAGAAGAAGAAGAGATTCTAATAAATACCAAAGAAAATCAAAACTAGATATCATTTCATAAACATCAGGTTGGTTACAATGAAAACAAACAACAAACATCCAGAAAGTGAATTTTGGTGAGGAATGCAAACGTTCATATCCTAGGAAAGTATAAAAGGGAACAATATCTGTGGAACAGAATTTGGCTTTTATAATAAAATCAAAAACAAGCATTTGTTATACCTCATCAATTTCAATGCAAGATATGTGCCCTGAGAATAAGTTTGTGCATGTATACCTGGAGACATGTAAGTATTTAAATGTCATCACTGTTTTTGAGAGGAAGGGAAAAAATATAGAAAAGAGAAATGCCTATCACAAAGTACGCTATGTTTACAATATTGAATACTATTTAGCAGTGAATATGAGTGAAATCCAGCTACCCACAGCAACATAGATAAATCTTGAGAATGTATCATTTTCTGAAAGAATACAGTATGATTTTCCACTATGAAAATGTTCTAAAGCAAGCAAAACTAAACAAAATATCATTGAGAGATGAAGTATGTAGTAGAGCATAAAGAAAATTAATGTAGCAATAAACACAGGAATCAGGATAACAGTTACCTCAAATTAGAGAGGAAAAGAAACTGGGTCAGGAAGTGACATGAGGTGACTTTGAAGTTAATGGCAACCATCTCTTAATGTTGATAGTGTTCCCTGTCTTCTTACTATTTATTCCTTATACATGTTTCATGAATAAAAAATAATTTATACTAAAAATTATTTATACTAAATAAAATAATTCCAACAAATTAAAAATAAATATGGTTAGAAGTGTTTATTCACTAAGGTACACCTGAGCCTAAACCAATTCACAATAATCTGGTAAAGGATGAGGAGGCAGCTCTCTGTGAACTATAGAACACCATGATGGAATTCAACTAACCATACTATGAATTTTTGTGGTTATGTTTAACATTCCTGGAATTACTCTAAATTGTTTATGCTTAGCTTGAGACAAAGAAGAAAATATTTTCTGTTGATTGATACTACTCAAGATGCATACTTGATTTTTGTTTGATACCCAGGATATCTCACTGGAAAAACAGCTGATATCAATGATGAATTGAAAGAGAAATATCTATGCTGACAGAAATATATGCTTGATGGAGAAGCTTCAGCTGTAAAAGAAAAGAATTGGGGGGGAAAATGACATGACAGACTGCATTTTCAAAATAGGACCAAAACATGCTTTTTCCTTGATGTAACTCACATAGGGAGGTGGAGTCTATTTCTCCCCCTTGAACTTGGACAGAGTTTTGTGATGAACAAACAATGGAAGGCATAATGACCTGTGGCTTCAAGTCTGACATTAAAAGTGATAAGCCTCCTCTCTTCCCCTCTCCATGCCTTTCTTCTCCCTTTCTCTCTCCCTCCTTCCACCTCCCCCCTGTACTCCCTCTCTACTCCCTCTATTTGTTTCTTTCTGGAAACTTGCTCCTGGAATCCAGCTGCCAAGCTGTGAGGAAGTGCAAGACAGACCACAGGTTGGTGTTTCCACTGACAGCCAGGATCAATGCTAACCCTTTTAACATGCTTTTAATATGACTCCAACCCCAGCTACCATCCAACTGCAACCACAGAGTCCCCAAGTGCAAACCACCCAACTGAACCCAGCCAACCCCAGGAACCATACCAGGTAATAACAATTGATAACAATTTGTTATTTTATGCCCCAAGCGGGTGTTTTGTTACACCACAGTAGGTAACTGGAACAAACTGTTTTTAAGCTCCCTTGAGGCAAGTAAAGGAACAATGATGGGGAATGTAAAACTTGTATCAGAACCTAGTATGTCAAACGTAACCCTTACACTAAATAGCTGTGTACCCCCATTTCTCTATGAGCTTCAACTTCTGTAAGTGAAAAGTTGTTGTGGATTAATATCACCTGAGGTGGTGCATGCCTATAATCCCAGTGGCTTGGGAGGCTGAGACAGGAGGATTGAGAGTTCAAACCCAGCCTTAGCAAAGATGAGGTGCTAAGCAACTCAATGAGACCCTGTCTCTAAATAAAATGCAAAAATAAGATTGGAAATGTGGCTCAGTGGTCCAGTGCACCTGAGTTCAATCACATACACACACACATCACACACAAAGTCACCTTAGACTTCTCCAGGCTTTTCAAACATGGGGAATCTGATGTCACATAAAAATGTTTTGTGCAACGTTTACTGAAAACAATAGATGTTGATATTATTGGTGTTGGTAAATTTCATCTGGCTGGCTCCAGTTCTCTTCCAGATCTCCTCCATTCTCCTATGAGCCATGGGTAGAATTCCTCATTGCTTACTGGCCATTTCTGCTCCTCTCCTATGATGAATCATTTGATTCAACTTTTCTCTCACAGTTTTTTTTTTTTTTTTCTCCCATTCCTTGCCATTAGAACAGACAACAGCATAACACAGCGACCAAGAGCACAGACTCTGAAGCCTCAATGCTGAGTCTGAATTCTGGCTTGGCTTCTTACCAACTTTGCAATCTTGGGAAAATGGTATGTTTCCTGTGCCTCATTTCTCCTTAAGCATGGAATTAATAATAGTATCTACTTCAAAGGGCTATGGTGAGGATTACATTAAATGAATTAACATATATGGTGATCAGAACCGGTTCACAGGAGGACTTGGTAAGCCTTGAGAGCGCTTGCTCACTGAATTAGATGGAGGGAAGCAGCTTATTTTGGTAATGCTAAAAGTAGACCTCAGTAAAACAGAAGTCTGGCTTCACTTCCAGCCAGTCACCCATTGTAAAGCAGGTTTTGGCCAGAGGGCTGTGTTCCTCTACAGTGACATCTTGTTAAGAAACTAAGGTAACCATTGTTGAATAGCCAGGAGGGGTAGATTTGCAGGCAGGGTTTGACAGACAAACTATTACTCTACTTTTAAAGTCTGTAACACATGAAATGTTCTCCAAAAGAACTGACATGGAAAGTGTGACTCACAAACCAGACAGGAGCTAGAAGAATGGTTTAGAAAATGGGAATCAAATTTTGCTACTGATGGAGAAAAGGTGCCACGAGGCAGGTCTCCTTTCATCCACGATGCGTGCTCAGACATGTTCAATACCCTCATTATCACAAGGGAGAAAAAAATGCCAATTCCTTCTCATCCTAAGTGATGCTCTTTCTCTGTCCCTTCACCCTTTCTGCTCTCACAGAAAGGAATGAGAATGGAGCTGATTTAGCGCATTTAAGAGACTCCCCCACACCCAGTACGCTGAGTATCCTTAGCAAGAAATGCTTCTATGGCACAATGCAAATCAAGTTAGTAAAATTCACATAACCATAGCAGGTGATGGTGATGAAATTGGATCTAATTAGCAAATGTCAATATAGTATTCTTTGCTAACTTTCACACTTGCATTCTCTGCTATTTCAGGACGTCTGCACAAGATTTTGTTAGTCATACATGCAACCTAACAGCTTGTACTTCCTATTAAGTCGCTTTATATTAATAAGGTAGCTTCTCTCTGAAATTAAAATGCCAAGCAGTTCCCTAAATGACAAGGAAGAAAACTCTGGCTTTTGACCAATGAAATTTAGCAGGGTAGGTACTGCTACCCCAATAAGGTTAGCACAGAATGAGAGAGTGCGGCCGAGGGTGACAAGTGTAATTAAAATTATGTTCGGCTGCTGATCTGCCAGACAGATAAATTCCATAAGCACCAAATTGCATCAGTTTACTGGGAAAAAAAAGTTACAATTGACTGCTCATTTCTTGTTAAGTACAACATTGATTTAAAGCTGGGATCCTGGAACTCAGCTGTGATTAATGAAATCTCACCAGGTTTTTGGAATAAAAGAAACACCAACCTTTGACCCATCAAAATATTTTAAGGTATTCATGCAGAACATGAGAGAAAATGCCTTGCTTACAGTTATCTACTTTACTGTTGCCCAACATTTTGAACACCTTAATCATAATCATGAAAACTAATTTCCGGTTGTGTAGAGCAAGTCCTAGGAAGGGATCCACCTGATGTGTAAGAAAAGTAGGAGGGCCAGGGAGCTAGAGAGAGAGAAAAAAAAAAAAGGATGAATATCCACTCATCTCATATGTCAATCAACTCTACCATGCAGTTGATATAAGACTGGAGGAAACTACCATATAATCCAGCATTCCTATTTCTGGGCATTCAACCAAAAAATGGAAATCAGGATCTCAGAGAGAGCATTCTCATGTTCATTGCAGTACTGTTCACCATAGCCAAGATGTAGAAACTTCCTAAATGTCCACTGACAGATGAATGGATAAAGAAAACATGATATTAAGTTCTAGAGATCTGCTGTACCAACTACAGTAACCATATGTATTGGATACTCAAACTTCTGTCAAGAGGGCAGATCTCATCTGAAGTGTTCTTACCACACAGATGTATATATGACTGAAGGCATCCCAGGCGAGAGAAGGCCTGGAAAGGGCCTTCACAGCAAGCTGAACCGCACTAGGGAAGAAACCCACACTTAAAGCATCTGCTACTATCACTTCTGCCCCTATCAGTGCCGTTGAATATTTGACATTTAATCTACAGTTATTTCATGAGCATATGTGATATTCCATGGACTGCTGTATTTACACAACAATAAGTAAAACAGAGATCCTATATTCAAAGACAAAGGGACAAAAAGACCAAGAGGAAATTCCAAAACTAAATGAAAAGTGCTACGAAGATTAAGGAGACAACTGTTATCCCATTTTTCCAATTAAGACTTAAAGAGGTTAGAGTAGGCCAGAGATAGATAGAAACAAGGCTGCAGTCCGTGTCTGCCTAAATCCAAACCCGTGATATTTCCACATTATCATGAGCTTCCTCCTAGCTGCAGGAGGGAGAAGAAACTAGGTAGAGTAGCTTGAGAAATGATACCCCCACTGAGGACTGCCTGGTCAAGGAAATTGGACTCAAAGACTACCCTATATGTTATAGTTTGGATCTGGAATGTCACCTAAGGATTCATGTGTTGAAGGCTTGGTCCTGAGCTGGTAGCATGATTGGGAGACAG
Source organism: Marmota flaviventris (assembly GCF_047511675.1). Lineage (NCBI taxonomy): Eukaryota > Metazoa > Chordata > Mammalia > Rodentia > Sciuridae > Marmota > Marmota flaviventris. Next base: position 42,234,039 of record NC_092502.1, read on the forward strand.
TAGAAACTTAAGGAGGTAGATCCTAGTTGAAAAAGGGGTAGGTCTTTGAGATAGCTGACTAATACTCTATATCAAACAGGCAAGAATGTTGCTGGTTAATTTAATCGGTCATCATAGATAAGGCCATGGGACCCCGATAATTGATCAAATATTATTCTAGATATTTCTGTGATGGTATCTTTTTAGACAAGATTAATATTTAAATCAGTAGACTAAATAAAGCAGATTATTCTCCATAATGTGGGTGGGCATCTAATTAGCATAAGACCTTATGAGGGGAAAAAAAAGACTTCTTACAAGGAAGAGGGGAGTTCTTTCAACAGACTGCCTTTGGACTTGAACTGTAGCATCAACTGTTCCCTGAATGCCATTCTCCATAATCTCATGAGACAACCCCTTAAAATCAATCTCCTTTTCCTCTTTCCTCCAACATCTTCCTCCTTATTAGTCTTGTTTCTCCTGGGACCCTCACTTACATGAGTATATTAAGATATAGAACTAGGAAACCTGTTCCAATAACCTTGAAAATCCAAGTGTGCTGGGAGCATAATTAACCCAAAGATACCTCACATGTGCTGGTCTGAGCTGCTGGGCCCAGGACCCATAAAGATTTATGGGGAATAAAGAAAAACAAGAAGACTGAATGGTTTGGTGGATTTTAAAGGTAATTCATCAATTCCTTTGATAGATATTTATTGAATGTCCATTGTAGAACTAGTAATCACCCCTGAAGCAATGCTGTCCAGGAGAACTTTGTGGTTATGGAAATGTTTTGTATGATCAGAATCCAATATGGTAGCCAGTAGGCATGAGTGGCTATTGAGCACTTGAAATGTGACTAGTGTGATCAAGTGATTGAATTTTTGGTTTGACTTAATTTTTATATATTTTAACAGGCTCAAAAATTTTAACACTGTATGTGGCTAGTGGTACAAGGGTATTTAATAGATCAGGTCTTTCCAGGTGTGGGGACATTCCTTCCACCAACCCAGGTAGAGCCAGAGAACTCATAAGCAATCTGTCTGGCTATAATCCCTCCTCCTGCCCCACTACTTATCACCCCTTTTGTTTTTTTCTTGCACAATACTAGCAGGGAGCTAAGTCTTAGTAGATACCTTGAGGCTGCTTTGCTAAAAGGCCTGCTGGGCAAGGAACTGAGGAGATGACGAAAGGGGAAAAAGGGAGAAGTGGAGTTCAGTGGTCGAAATAAACTTACTCACTCTCCAGTTCTTATTTCCTTCCAATTTCAGAAAGCCAATTTCTGAAATCAGCCAGAAATACAACAACTGAAAGGGAAGGGGCTTTCTGCCTTGGGCCACCCACTCCTCCTTGGCTCCTCTAAGTGAGGGCTATTCTCACACATCAGAGAATTTAGCTGTCAGAGTTGTGCATCTCCTCTGTGCGATGCAAACTGCTTTCTCAGGAAGAGAGGTGAAGGGCTGAAGAAGTGGCAATTACAGTGCAAGGGCACCTGTTCTCCAGCCATGTGAAACAGTAGGGAAATCATCTCAGCCAGATTTTCACTGGGCAAAATGTTATGTCCCAGAAGAAATGTAATTCGCACCACTACCAAATGCTGACTTAAATGACAGAATACAGAATGTGGCAGATAATGTTCCCTGGAAAAGGCTCCTTCTAGCATGGCAACATGAGTCTGGTAGCTTTGAATGTGCTAATAAATATGTTCTGTGGCTCCTTTGAGCAACAAGAAACCCTTCAGTTTTCTTCCAGCTCCCTGGAGACAAAGAAAGATTAAAAATATATATGTATTGCTGGACATGTCATCCCTGTGAGTAGGGTTCATATCCCAAATCACTGCTTAAGGTAGGAAGTTTGCAGGTGGCTCATAGAGTAGAGAGATGAGCAAGACATGTATCTTCCACCTACAAACTCACTCCAAGGTGCTCCAGAATTGAGACTGGTCTTAAAGGGGTGAATGACAGAATCAATATGCAAGTGGACACATGCAAAATCCCGCACAGAGCTTTGATCCCAGATGACTTATTGGTAACTAACAGCACAGTTTAAAGACACCGAAATGACCAAACAGCTGATCTGTCAATAAGAAAAGGAAGTGATAAGTATGGAACCAAGAAGAAAATGACATCTTGACAGGCAAGAACTGGTAGTGTCCATCAAATAACTCCTTAAAGGTGATAGGACCATGGTCCATGGATGCTCAACTAAGCAAGACTAATCCTTTAAGATGAGCAAATCACCAAGTTATAGTAGCTGGGAATAGGGGGCCTGGATTCCTATGACCAGCTAAGTCCTTTCCTTCAATCCCCTGCTCATTTAACAAGCACTACTAATCTGACCCTGGCAGGAACTCCCACTTCTCACCCCACCAAGGGAGAGAAGAACTGACCTATGCTCTGAGTATTCCAGTCTCTATCTATTTGACAACTGTCCAGACTTGATAGGCAACTTTGTTTATGGGTTTTACAATGGTCTCTTAAGAATTTGGCTAATTCCATCTCATCCCTGAGAGAGTGAGTCAGTCTCAATGTGAAAATAAAATCAAGTTTCAGGTCTGTAAAACTAAAATTAACAGATTCAAACTAATAATTTGTAAGTAAAAACTATTTTGCATGACCTTTTGTCATAATGAGCCAGCCAGACTCCCTTAATGATAAGCCCCTACTATTTTACCACCGATAATTATAATAGCTATTGTTTAATATCTACTGTGCCCCAGATACTTTAAATCGTCATCTTGACATTTTAAATAATCCTTATGCGGTAAGGTTTATTTGCCCATTTAAAACAACTGAGACCCAGAAAAGATAAGTAAGAAGCCTAAGAATTTTCAAGTGGAAGAGTTGAGATTGGGACCTTGAGTCTGCCTAGCTTCAAAGTCCTTGCCCACCTGACTCCAGCAGGGATTTTCAAACTTGTATAGGCAGAGGTCAACCATTATGCTAAGGGCAAGGTAGAGGCCAAGAAGAAAGTAAATTTATTAGCATCTATAGAAACATTCTATAGATGTTTGGCTTTGCTTTCTACAAACTGAATTTGACTTGTTTGATACTTCCCAAAGGAAGCATGAGAGAATAGATATGCACATAAGAAATAAGGTGAGATGGGCTGCTCCTGCTACTTTGTGAACCCTGTGTACTTAATATGAGTCAAAAATGTACCCTTTCAAAGATGGACTTGTGTTCCAAAAACTTTCCTTTCATGGATTAACATATCATGTTGTAAATTTTTCTCCTTTAGACTAAACTTATTGAGAACAGGAGCTAAAACCTAATACATAGCTTGGCACACTGGAAAATACATTGGGTAGAATGATGGATGAAGTAATGTTCTCTACTAGGGATAACAGCTATTAGCTCTTGGCCCTCTGACCATCTAACATTATGATTCATTTAGAATTTATTCAACCAAATTTGTTTCTCCACATATGATCAGTTCAAAGATCTGATCCAAGATGACTCAATACAGCTTAACAAACTATTAGTGACCATGTCTCTATTCAATGCAAGTGATGTTTACTATGCCCTCTAAGTACCAAGGACATAAACAGGAATTTACAAAAGAACTATAGCTTGCCAAATAAAATAGAGAAAATGTTCAACCTCACTAGGGTTTCTGCAAATCTTCCCCAGAACTACAAATTAAAACAGGAATCAATTTCTGCAGAGGTCTAGCAAATAGGTAACATTTTTTTAAAAAACTTGCATCTTTTGAAACAATGCTCAGGACTGAAAATGACTAACAAAGTGGGAGTATAAATTGGTATGGCATTTCTATTCGCAGATAAGTTGGCAGTTCAAAAGTATGAAAACACCTAGAATTATCTGTATTTCTGACCCATTATTTTATCACAACCATTTATCTTCAAGGCATATGTAAAATATATGTATAAAGATGTTTATGAGCAGGCATGATGGCATTTATTTGTAATCTCAGCTACTTGTGAGGCAGAGGCAGAGATATTTACACAAGTTCAAGGCCAGCCTGGGTAACTTAAGGAGACTCTAACTCAAAACAAAATTTTAAAAAAGGGCTGAGATGTTGCTCATTGGTAGAGTGTCCCTGGGTTCAATCCCAAGTATTACAAAAATTTTAAAAATTATGAAAGAATTATTTAGAATAGTCAAAAAATGTAAACCTAAACCTGGTAAATGATTAAATACTTAATATTACAATGTTATACTGCCATCAAAATTTAAAAATCCCCTCGCCCAATGCTGATCTGGGGAAATTTTTCTATTCCATTTCAAAGCACTAGCTATAAAGTCATTCAATATTTATTTATTTATTTATTTTACTAAATGCCTTTGTTTGTTTTTATGTGGTGCTAGGATCGAATCCAATGTCTCACACTTGTGAGGCAAGTGCTCTACCACTGAGCTACAACTCCTGCCCTCAGTTTTGAATTTTAAAAAATTACTATTTTCTACCTTTTTATGTATTTACTCTATGTTCAAATAATATCTCCTAAATATTCAATGACTACTATATATGAGTTTCTAATTATTTTCAAAATGGCATAAGCTTTGCAAATAAACGTGTGGGACTTTTTACCACTCTCTAACTCTCTCTTTACTTCCCACAGTCCAAACTTAGAAAGAGAAGAAATCACTTGCCCAATGCTTTCTGTTTACTAAAAGTGAGCCAGATCTCATGCCCTGGTACGTCATTTCAGGAGTAGAATTCTTCCCATTACACTTATATTCTGTCAGTCAGGCAATTCTTTGGATCCTGAGTTGAACTTCTCAGAGTCACCATAATTGACTTTCAGATCAGCAAATGTAATTATGCCATTTCTTTCTATGTAAATACTCCCCAATGGGAAAACATATAGCAGCTACTTTTAAAAAAAAAATCTAATTCTTCCAAAAGAGATTTTTAAAATGATAATATGTTAAACTAATGAAGAGTATTGTTTTATAAGTGTTTTCCCTTAGAATCATGAAAGCACATTCTTTATTGTAAATTATACATGGCATAATTGCCAAGAAAGCCCATGTTTGGGGTCTAATTTCAAAAAAATTCCATTTGAAAGCATTTCCTTTAATAAACACAAAACCCCACCAGCCACCACTGTGGAGCTATCAGAAATAACAAACCCTATTTTTAAACAGCAAATACATCTCAGGGAGAAAATATCAAATACACAAAGCCCAAGTTTTATCCCTGCAAAACTCCTTTCATCATAATCCTGAAGTCAGGAATTAAGAGGGTGGTAAAAATGACAGTCGGGGGAATAATGAACAAATGTACAGAGTATGAGTCTTACTCATGGGTGAACTGTCAAAGGGTAGTTTAGAATATAACAATATATATCATTGTATTCCACAGGCAAGAGGGCCATTATTTTTAACTTTCTCCATATCTGTCTATCTCCTTAGACACACTATAAAAACTTTTGAACTACATGATACAAGATAGGAAATCAATAAATATTTGCTGAGTACCTGTGAGTCAAACAAGAAAGATGTCCCACTAAAAACAACATTTCTACCGACAGTGCATAAGAGTCGCTTTTTCTCCACATCCTCACCAGTTATTATGGTTTAAATATGAGGTATTCTCCAAAAGCTCATGGTGCAACAGAGGTGAAATGATTGGGTTATGAAAGCTGTAACCTAATCAGTGAATTGACCCAATGATATGGATTAACTGTGTGGAAGCTATAAGCAGGTACGATGTGGCTGGAGGAAGTAGGTCACTGGGGACTTGATTTTTTTTGGGGGGGGGTGTATTTTGTCTCTGTTGAATGAAGCTCTCTCTCAGCTTCCTGGTTGCCATGTCTGAGTTTCCTCTGCCATGTTCTTCTTCCTCACCTCAGGCACAGAGCTATTAAAATGGCTGACCATAGATTAAACCTCTAAAACTGTGAGCCAAAATAAACTTTTACTCTGCTAAGTTGTTCTTGTCAGGTCTTTGGGTCATAGAAATGCAAAAAGTTGACTATAACAAAAATTGGTACCAAGAAGTGGGGTTGTTGCTGTGACAAATGTGGCCCTGTAGCTCAGAAGCCTTTGTTGCTGGTTTGTGAGATTAGTTTTAAAAAGGTTAGAGATACAAGCCAGAAAAGCTTTAGAATGTTGTAAGCAGAGCTTAATGGGCCATTCTGGTGGGAGCTCAATAAAACAGAATGTAGATAGGACTGTGAACAGTAAAGACTGGGTTTATTAGGTTTCAGAGAAGAAGGAGGCCTCTGTTGAAAATTACACTAGAAGCCAATGATGTTATGTTCTGGCAAAAAAGTTGTCTACATTTAGCCCATGTCCTGATATTCTCTTTGACACTAAATTTAGCCCATCTCCTGATACTTTCTGATGGACTGATAAATCTGGTGGAGGCAATATTAAGGCTGCACAACATTCAGGCAGTAGCATCAGTATTGCTGGCACCTTTTAGCCAACTTTACTGCAATAAACAGGTGCAGAGAGTAAAGAAAGATTTGAAAATCTTGATTTCAGCCAGCAAAATGTCAGTAAAACAGGGCTCAGGAAGGTGTGGTTTTTTTTTAAAGGGCTTATAACTATTAAAGAGATGCTAAGTGATTTGCACAGGGATAATAGGAAAGATGACTTGAGAACACCTATGACTCAAGGGTATAAAAGTAAAAATTCCTTTAAGAAGTGACCATGGGGGGCACTCTGCTTTCACACGGGAGCCTAGAAAGTTCTTTCACCTCAGCCACTCAGAGGCTGCTGCAGCCATGGTCCCAGGAGGCTTGGCTACTGCTCAAGATGGTAGTACACCTTGGCATTGACCATGTTGTGCTGGTTCTTCAGGAATGCAAGATACTGGAGTTAGGAAATCATAGAGGCTTCCATTGAGATTTCAAAGAAAGACCCGGGAGACCAGGCAAAGTGTATCTGGGTTAGAATCCCACAGGCAACCCCTGATAAGGCAATGTATGAAGATGTGAGAAGAAAGTCAAAGCTGCAGTGGAAAATGGACCCCCAAGATCAAAAGATACCAGTGACTGGAACATCTGACAAGGAAAACTGCAGGAAGCAGGCAGAGACAAGTGAGAGAGAGGCTGTAAGGCCGTAGGGGCAGAGTTACACAAGCTCTTTGGAGAGAACGTCATAATGCCATGTACCCCAGATGCTGGACATCAAGATTCCTAACCTATTTATTTGTCCAACTGGATTTCAGTCTTGCTTTAGTTCCATTCCTTCTTCCCCCCATTGCTCCCTTATGGATTGGAAATATTTACTCTGTGCCATAATATATTGGGTGTTTGGAGCTTACTTTTGTTCTTTACATGGAAACACATCCATGAGTTTACCTTGAGTCTCAGATGAGATTTTGGACTTTGATTTTCAGGGAGTGCTGGAACTGTTAAGAACATGGGGACTCTTGGAAATGGACTAAAGGTACTTTGCATTGTGAGATGGTCATGATCTTTGGGGGACCAGGGGAGGAATGCTGTAATTTTGATATGAAGTGACTCCCAAAAGCTCATGTGTGAGACAATGCAAGAATGTTCAGAGGTGAATTGATTATGAGAGTTGTGGCTAATTCAAATACTGGGTGGTCACTGCAGGCAGGGAGGTTGTGAATGGAGGAAGTAGGTCACTGAGGACCTAACTTTGGGTTTTATATTTTGTCCCTGGTGAGTGAAGTTCTCTCTCTGCTTCCCAGCTGTTGTGAACTGAATAACTCTCCTTCACCACACCCATCAGCTATGATGTTCTGTCTCACCACAGGCTCTCAGTTTTTGGAGCCAGCTATCAGTAGATTGAACCTCTGAAACTGTGAGCCAAAATAACCTTTTCTTCTTTTAAGTTGTTCTTGTCAGGTGTTTTGGTCACAGCGAGAAAAATCTGACTAAACACTAGTATTAGTTATTTTGTTTGTTTGGTAATAGTGATTTTGTCAGGTGTGAGATAGTATCTCACTGTAGTTTATATTTGAATTTCCCTGGTAGCTAAAGATAATGAGCTTTTTTTTTTCATGTACTTGTTGGCCATCTGTATTTCTTCTTTTGAGAAGTCTCTATTCAGATCATCTGCCCATTTTAAAATCAGATTACTTGTTCTTCTATTGTTAAGGTTTTTAAGTTCCTTATATAAAGAACAGCCATTATGATGAACAGTGTGTAGATTCTTCAAAGAACTAAAAATAGAACTATGATATGATCCAGCTACCTCACTTCTGAGTATATATCAGAAGGAAATAAAATAAGCATACCAAAGAGAACTGGATACCCATGTTTCTTATAACACTATTCACAATAGCTAAGAGAGGAAATCAGCCTAAGTGCTCATCCCCAATTGAACAGATAAAGAAAATGTGATATAAGTATATAATGGAGTATTATTCAGTCATAAAGAAGAATGAAATCCTGTTGTTTTCAGCAAAATGTATGGAATTGGAAGACTTCACATTATGTGAAATAAACCAGATAGAAAGACAAATACTTCATATTCTTTCTCATATGTGGAAGATAAAACAAAAAGTTGACCTGAATATAGAATAGTGCTTACTGAAGGTTGGGAAAGAGGTCTGGGGTATATAAAAGAAGGTTAGATTCAATCAGCATAAACTGTCTATATGTGCAGAAACACCACCACACAATATCTTAACCCCATTGATATGTGCAGTTAACACATCTTAATCAAAAGTAAAATAATTATTTTTTAAAAAATGGTTAAAAATATATACAATGTTTCATAAGAGAAATCCATTAGTTTGGTCGGTTTGTGGTTTGACAAAAAGAAGCCTTGTTCCAAGCTTTGGGAACTATGTAGCTAGAGTCACACCAAATTCAGGAGATAAAGGTAATGAACATGGTTATGTCCAAACGGAGGCACAATAATTCCCAAAGCAGTGGTTTTAAAACACTAATGTGGAATTGGGGGCCAGGGGAGTAGGAGGGAAAAAAGAAAAGGCAGGAAGGCTGTGGGCAGACTGCTGCATCAGGAGCTGGAGGTCACGTTGGCAGGAAAAAGCCTGACACTTCTCTAATGAGCAGAGGTCATGCACTAGCCCAGTGCTGAGAACAACAGCACGAGTGAGAAGGACCCAGGGAAGGAGAAATTGGCACAATCAATGGGGAGATCCTGAAATCAGCTAGGAAGGAGGGAGAAGGGGTCTCAGAAGGGACAAGGTGGTCAGCACCCTCAGATTCTACCAAGAGGTCATAGAGAAAGAAGTGTGGGCAAGCAGCCCAGGGACTCAGCCCCCAGGACTGCTGTGGTAGGAGCAGGCAGAGAACCAAAAGATTCTACGCAGTGAAGGAAGTCAGGGGGGTTAGAAGGTGTTCGAGATGGCTGAGGACAGGACAAGTGCAGAGGGAGGGGCAGCAAGAAAGAGGAAGATGGGCGTCCATCGGGATGCAGGTTCCTCTTCCTGTTCCTCAGAAGGAAGGTTGGAGGATCTTCACTGCCTCATTGTAGCCAAGTCGGAAGCAGGTCCACCTGCTAGAGGGCTGAGGGCAGCCAGAGAAGATGCAAGTCTTCATTTATGCTTGGCAGGACTGCAGAGGGCCCAGGTGAGGTCACCTGGGCCAAGCAGTTGAACAAGGGTCCAGAGAGTCAGGAATTATTAATTCCTTCAAGGGAGCTACGGATCTGTGTGAGGCAAGAGGATAGAGCAACTAGTGATCTGAAAGAGGGGGCTCCAGGCCAGGGTGCTGCATCCTGGAGTGGAGGGAAAGCCAGGGGAGCTGGAACACTGTGGGGCCACAGTGTCAGCCAGGGGCTGAACTCCACAGAGGACACTGGAGAGCAGTAGATGGACATGCCACGTGCCCGGAGTTTGCACGCCTTTGCATTTGCTGCCATACTGGAGGCTCTTCCCTCACTCGCCCTCCTTTAATCGAATCCATCTATTCCTCCTTCCCTGGTACCCAGCCTGCGTGCTCTCTTAAAGTCCTCCAATGTAAGAAGGTGCCTCCCTACTTGTAACCTCAATCTAGCTTTTTTCCTCAGCCTTGCGGATCCCTACAAATCCTTCCCAACTTCAGATCTGATCCAAGATGACTTCCTAATGAAGCCCTCCTTCCATGATCCAGCCCAGATAAAATCAAGGCCCACACTGCTCGTCTCTCTCATGGCATATTGTGCTTAATCTTCAGGCATCCTCTTAATATGCTTATCACACTCCTAATCATGTACTAGGTTTTATAATTGCACCATAAATGTCCATGTCTACCATTATACTATAAGCTCAACAGGGGAGGAGACCTTTTATTTTTCACTATTTTCTCCTCTCCTAGCATGATGGCTGGCCCGAGCAGGCACTCAGGATGTCTTTGCCAAATAGCAGGTGAACAAGTTGTCTTTAATTATTCCCATGCCATGCGCTCTCCTGCATTGGAGGACAGACTCTGGGGGCAAGACTGTGTCAGACATCTGTGGTTCAGGACCTAGCACACAGTAGGTCTCTATCACCAAGGAGTGGTTGGCCTAGGAGAAGAACAAGGCTTTTCCATAAGGGGTGAAGAACATGGCAAGGATACCCTGTATAGGGCTGAGAGGCAATCTCCACACCATTCAGAATCAATGGAAGAAACTTCTTGTCATTGGTGAGAACTTAGCAGGTGCCACATTCAGTGTAGGCACTTTACCAGGATGATCTCAGGGAGCTCCTCACAATACCCCTAAGTGAGCCAAGAAGATGGGGTTCTCCATGAAAGGGCTGTAGATCCCCACACACAGCTCTCTGTTGGCAGGACCCATTGCATTGATGGTAACAATGACAACAGGTAGCATGATTGTGCACTTACTATAATCCAAGCCCAGCATTGAACATTTTGTAGGCATCGTCTTGCAGCTTTGTCAACTCCTGAAGGCTGAGTGTTATCATTATATCTATTTTACAGCTAGGAGAATTGATATTGGCTCTGAGAGGTTAAATGATTTGTCCAGTCACAAAGATAGGAGGTAACAGAATAAGGCATGAAACCCACGTCTGTGGAACTCCAGGGAAAATATTAGGCTATAGTTTAGGAAATATTCCATCCACAGAGAATCCACATGGTGATGACAGATCAATAGCTGAGAAAGGGCACTGTGGATCTGGCATCAGGGGCAAGGCTGGCCTGGGCAGTGGACATGGATGACAGCAGCTGTCCTTTCCAGCTGAAAAACCCTGCTTGGGAAGAAACAGGAGAGCACAAAATGCTATGTGCAGGTGGCCAGGGGTCCAGGTGTGGCTGACAGAGCCTTTAGGGCTGAGAAGGGTCCCGGATGCTTCCAGAGCAGACTCAGCTGCTGAGGTTTGCCGCTCCCTGAGCTCTTCTGTCACACATGCTCCTTGTCCACTAGTGAGACCAAAAGCAGATCCTCAGGCTGAGCCTGGCCAACAGAACTACTGAGAGTCAACACCTGAATTTAAATCAGACCAAATTAGTGCTATTTCTGCAGGTATCTGTGCTGTGACTTGTTTCTCTCCTTTGCCCAAAGGAGGAGGGGGAAAGCTAGAAGCCTAGCAGCATGCCACATCAGGGCGAGAGTTGTAGTCCGCCAGTCCCATGGCTCTCCCCACCAGTGGGGCAGGCAGTTTAAGCCAAGAATCCCAGGGAGTTTTGGGGAAGAGAGGCCAATGGCCAGGATGGGAGCAGTTCTGCATTTTTTATCTGCTTGGATGCCTTCTACATGTCAGCCAATGCTCCATGCTGGGGATTAACCAGGGAACAGTACAGCAGTGGAGCTGCCTTCATGGAGCTCCCAGTAAGGATAAGATGGAGGGTCCTAGTATAAAAGAGAAGTGGTTGTGAGAACATCACACAGAGGAGGAAGGAAATAAAGCCAGACTCCCATGGGAAGTGGTGTGGCCCTTGCAGTAGAAAAGGCTGAGCCACACCTGAGAGTGGAGGCCAAGGGGCAATATGTCTACTTCCCAAGGGAGATGGAGCTGGGCTCCCAGGCTGGTCTATACTATACCATGTTCTAATTCACCCTTACCCATCAAGTGTCCCTGAGCAAGTGCTAATGGTATAGTCCTGAATTTCTCAGCCTTGTCCAGGACTTGACCAATTTTTTTTTCCTCCTTGTCCAGGACTTGACCAATTTTTTTTTTCCCTCACTATCAGCAAAAACTCTTAGAAAAATAGTCTGTGACAAGAAATCTGAAGATGTCCTTCTGTCCCATCAGGAAGCCATCACTATGGCATCTTCAGTCCTCCCTAAGCTCTACTTCCCTCCATCCTATCCTATCCTATCATGCAACTCTCACCAGCTCTGTGACTGTGTTTCCTGAAAACAGGAGCTATTCGAGGGCAGGGATGGTGAGCAGCCAGCACTCAACACAGTGCCCAGCAAATGAATCATGGAATAAATGGGTGAATGAACGTCATTCCCTCTTACCCTCATGCACATGCCAATTCATTAGGCTGACTCAAAAAGCCCAGGCAGGAGGCAAAAATCACCTTGGAAGACAGGAAGGCAAGGATGGGGTGGGAGGGAGGGCTCTCACCTCAGAGACTTTTCCTACTTCAGGCTCCTTAGGTGCCCCTGGGCTAAGTCCCCTGGGAACCTGCTTCATAAACACTTACTTAGCAAGACATTTAAAATGCTATTGATTTCTCTCCTCAAGAGGAGAGGTGAGACAGTGATAGACACGGTGAGCAGTTAGCAACAATGAGTTCCATCCACCCCCAACCACAAGTTATTTCCCTTTCAGATTACCAGCCTGGCAGCCTTGGAGGAGAGGCAGCCCGCTAATGGAGGCAGCGCTGGAACCAGCAGGTGCTCTGGCTCTGATAGCAGCAATTAGAGGCTTAAGCTCCCTTTTCTATGAGACAATGAAAAATAAAGCTGATTTCTAGTATATACTTGCTTGCAAGGCATCTTCCTCCCCTGCTTAGGAAGAAAGACAGGAGCTCTACCTCCCCAGGAGCCAGGATCAGGAGCCTCTGATCCATGTCATTCACAATGGTTTCAAGCCCTTTTTAAGTTCTGGCCATGGGAATAGGTCTCAGGGACATGGAAGCACATAAAAACATGGCCCTTGTCCCCTGTGGTGAGCCACTGTGTGGGCAGAACACACGTGTATGCACATGCTAAACAGATGAGTGTCACCCTAGGAGTCCAATTCCATGAGAGCAAACCTTCCTCTGCATCCTTTTTTATTAGGGTCCCAGCACATAGCACAACTATTGTCTCATAGCAGGTGCTCAATAAATACTCTTTGAATTAATTTCTGTATTGGTTAGGGCAATGACAACTACCTCTTAAAATTTTAGTGTTTTTAGTATAAGGAAGTGCATCATCCATTATTTCCAAGGAAGAGCAAGATCAGCAGACATGTTCTCCCTGGGCCTCATTTGCAGATTTCTCTGCAGTAGGCTGTGCCCCTTGAACTCACAGAAATCACTGGCCTAAAAGGAAAGTTTTCTGATACATAAACATGTGTTGGGAATAAGAGAGAAATGAAGTTTCAGAAACTCTAGTCACCTATCCCCGATGTTAGGGGCCAAGATAAGGTGAGCAGAAAGAGGTGACCCAGAGGTGCCAGTCTCATTCACATTGGTGGTGTGCTGCCGGTGGCAGCATTTACATATTTTAATGATCACCTAAATAGGGGTTTGTGGCAGAGGCTACATCAAATTTGTAACAGAACAGAAAATTGCCTTTGGAAAACTAGGTATTAGGAAATAGCATTCCCTTATTCCTAACAGCAAGATGAGTTGGAATATTTTCTCTTGCCTGGGAGTAGGGGCATCTCCCTCAAGGGCCTGTTATAGGGGAAGAATCTCTCAGGATGGGATTAGAAAGTGAAATGGCACAGAATTCTCTCTCTTTTTAACACAAAGAGGGCAAGAAGAGCTTCATAAGAAGTTACTCAAGATCCATACTTTGGGTCATCTACGTCTGGGATTCATGGAAGATCTCACTGGATACCAAATTACTCTGTCTCAGGGGTAATCTGCACTGCACAATCCCCTTCTGCCCTGTGAAAGCTCACTGGATACAGGGTGCTGGCATCTGGCAGGAAAGAAGCAGGTAATGCCCATAACCAGGCCTGGGAAGGGGTGAAGAACATAAGAAACATTTTTTCCCCTCCTCCTGCAGAAATCTTCTGAGTACCAAGATTTCAACTGACCAGGTAACTTGGGAGTTAGAACGGAAAGATGGAATGTGGGAATTCAAGGAATAAAGGAAGAAGAAAGGAAAAGGGAGAAGCGTACAGCCGTTCCATACCAGAACCAAACAATGGTAAGTGAGGAGCCCTGGCTTCGATTTGCTCCTGTGTCCTTGGGCTTGCCATGGAAACAGTATTCTGGTAGTGCAGATTGACCAATTATATGAGTCAAGGACACAACCTGTGGGTCAGGGCTATTGGTAAGGAGTTGAATACCATTACTTTGGTTTTCCCTGCAATTAAAAATCACGTTATTTTTCCTCATTTTAATATTTATTATTGAAATGTAATGAATTGATGGCTTTTTACCCCTTGAAGCTTTATGAGCAGAAACTCAACCATGTGGGCATGTCTGTACATGCTTAAATATGTCCCACGTGTTCCAGGAATCAAGAGGGGTCTTCTGATTTAGATTTATTGTAAAGAATTGGTGAAAGATAGTGGAAAGGATATTGTTATGTGGATCTGCCTGTCACTGTTAGCAATGCAGATGATGGTGGTGGTGGTGGTAATAAAGTCATTTGGTATGAGGTTATGTATCAAGTCCCATTCTTGGTGCTTTACTTTAATTTTTTTTCCCCATTCAATCTTAAAACAACTCCATGAAACTGTTTTATGACTTAAATTTCATTCAAACAGGCAAAGAATTTGCTAGAAGTCACGCAACAAATAAGTTTCTAAACTGAACACACATTTGTTTGGCTCTAGAAAAATGATTTTCACCACTCTGCTTGTCTGCCTGCCACACATTCTTTGCAACAGAGACATTCTGCCTGTACTGGGAAATCAGGAGAATAGGAGCAAACCTGAAACATGTGCAGACAAAAGAAGTTATGGATTTGGATTCTTGAGGACCACAATGACCATATCTACACCAATGACCCATTGAGTGCTTGAATTTCAGTTATTACTTCTCCTCATTACTCCACCAGGTATGCTGGCTTTTGCAGAAGACCCAAACTGAGAATTGAAAATTCTTATCATAAGCCCTCATCTGCCACTTTTTGGCTCCCTCACACCCAGAATATCCATGGACCAGGTCCCATGGTCAGGGTCCATATCATCATCAGGCAAGATTTTGCTAATGATGGCTACAAGAGGGGAGCAGCCCTGGCATCTGGCTCTCAGAATGCTTTAGCCTATAGGCCTCAAATCCCAAAAGCTTCTCTTGAGCCACCATATTGGAATAGGTTCTGCTGGAAAAGAACAGAGCAGCCCAGTCAAAGGGAACATCCTAGGCACCAGGGCCAATGCTGGATATCTACAGGTGTGCAGCCGGTTGGCTACCACCTGAACAAGCTTCCCTTCCATGCCAGCCTTCCTCTGGTTAAGTTAAGACCAAATATCCCTGCAGGCAACCTGTTCATTGTTCTCACACTTTGAAGAGTAATAAAACCAGCTGCAGGTTTGGGGCTGCCAAGAATCCCTTCCAGGAGAGTTTGCTAAAGGTTAATGTGGAACTATCCCACACAGCCAGATTTTCATTTGGGTTTCTTTCATTTCTCCTGCACTTGGTTCCCTGCTCAGGGTGTCCAGCAGCTGTCCAGTGCCTGCTGGATATCTTTGCCAATAGAGACTGGGCTCTGAGTCTGGAGCCAAAAGTACTGTCAGTACTGATTGACTTCCAGCTGAAGTGGGCCCACCCAGTGATCCAAAGGGGTGACGTGGATAGTGTTAACAGCAGGCTAGCACTTCATGAGGGCTTGGACTACTGTTCTAATGCATCCTGATGAGCTCCATCTGCTGCCAATCCACACTGGGCATATGTCTCCTGGCCCTAGCACTGCACTGTCGCTGAAAATTCATTACAAAGCATGCATATGCCTTGCAGAGAAGAAACAAATGCTAGAGACAATCTCAAAGCAAAAGAGAAGACAGGTGGGGAAAACGTATGGCAGATATTGACCTACAAAATGCACAGAGGATGAACATCTCCCTAGACACCATCAAGTCCAAGTTTGCCAGACAACACCAGAGTAAAACATGTGACCCATACATTTTTATACTCACCGACACCTATTTCATGAACAACTTTTCTTATTTCCATATGAAATAAGATAATTTTATCTCATCCTTATTCAACAAAAGCTCCAGTTTGTCCCAATTTCTGTTTTTTGTTTGTTTGTTTGTTTGGTTGGTTTTTTTTTTGGTTAAGAACCATCAGTTTCTTGAAGCTTTTCAACTCTCTTCAGATTAACCATCAGTACTAGGAATCAATTCTCTCTTGGAAGCTATAAGTGTTTATTGCCTCAGGAGAGATGCTAAGGTACAATGGCCCACTGAGATGGCCATACCTAGCCATCTGTGACTCACTCTCAGGACATTCTCTCCAAAGTCTTCTTAGGCAGACTGCACGTGACAGGTAAAGACCTATAATGTGCTTGCTCAACACTGGATTATCCAAAGTACATGTTTCAGGAAAAAAGGCTAGGAATCATACATATTTTCTTTTAAAAATATATTTTGTATTACTTTTTCTAAGAGTACTTTAATAGTGAAGAAAGAAAATACAAATAGGAAGGCTCACACTACAAGATTTCTAAGTTTATGGTACTTTAAGGCCATAATAAATAGTGTAGCTGTGGCGAAGAAGCAGACAGAATAACAGAATAGAATAAAAGACTGATATATAGACCTATATAGTTATAGTCAATTGATGTCATTAAAAGACACAAAGGCAACTCAATAGAGAAAGGATAATCTTCTTAAGTAATGGTGCTGGGACAACTGAACACCCAAATACAAAGAACAAACACAGAGACTGTACACCTTGCAAAAACATTAACTGAAAACAGACAATAGCCTTTAATGTTAATTGCAAACCATAAAATGTTTAGAAGAAAATAAAAGATAAAATGTATGTGACCTGGAGTTTGGTGATACGTTTTTAGATACAACACCAAAAGCACAATCTATGAAAGAAAAAAATAGATAATTTGCACTTTAGGAAATTAAAAACATGTGCTCTGTGGATGACACTGTTAAGAAAATAAAAACACAAGCCACATCCTGGAAGGAAATATTTGTAAAACACACCTCTGATAAAAAAGGTTTTATATCCTAGACACAAATACTCTTAGAACTCAATAACAGGAAAACAGCCCAGTTAAAAATGTATAAAATATATGAAGAGATACCTCACCTCATATGATGGAAAATAACCATATAAAAAATCCTCAACATCATTTGTCATTAAGAAATGCAAAATGAAATAAGATGACAAGCCACTGCACACATAATTTCTAAAACAAAAACAAAAAATGAAAACCTGATAATTCCAATTGCAGACAAACATGCAAAGCAACAGAGATTGTGCTGGTGGGAATGCAAAATGGTTTCAGCTGCTTTGGCACCGTCCTATAAAACTAAACAAAGTACCATATAATCCAGCAACCCAGGCCTAAGTGTTTACCCAACTGAGTTCAAAATTTATGGTAACACAAAAACAAGCTATCACATGATAAAAAGACATGGATAGATCTGAAATGAATATTGCTAAGTAAAAGAAGCCAGTACAAGGAGCTATATGAAGTGTGGTTTCATTTACACGACATTTTGGAAAATACAAACTATTAAAGAAGGTAAAGAAATCTGTGGTAAAGATACAGTACTTAAAAGGGCAGAGCACATTGAGAATTTTTTAGAGTGGTGACCCTAGTCTTTATGATACTGGAAGGGTCAATAATATGACACTATAAATTTTTCAAAAGCCCATGTACCTTATAGCATAAGGAGTGAACATTTAATTATTGCAAACTTAAAAAATCATTGAAGAGACCAAAAGAAACTAGGATAAAATGTTGTGACAAAACCATCTAAATGTATTATTGTATTATTAATGTATGCTCTCCTGAGATAAACAGCATTGAAAATTATGGGGTCTATAAAACTAAAGGCAAAAAGAATCACATATCTATAGATATCTTTATCTACCTACACACACACACACAGAGAGAGAGACAGATATATATATATATATATATATATATATATATATATATATGTATATATATATACGTATATATATATACGTGTGTGTGTGTGTATGTATACATATATCTCCTTATTCTGCAATGACAATTCAGTGGTAGTGAGCACACCAAGTGTCCAGATCTTGGTTTCTAAATACTATTCTCCAATAGAAGGAACCAGAGCGGCTTAGAGACATAGCTGATTCTGTGACTTGGATGAGGAGTATATGAGATGAGCCTGGAGCATCTTTCAGTGCCAGAAATTAAAGAATTACTCAAAACTAAGTAAACAAAATAAAACATAATCTGAACACGTCAAAGATACACAGGACCTCAATAAAGAGCTTCCAATGGCCAAAACTTGAATGATTTAAACAACAAAATCTTAGTATTAGATTAATAGCCTCAAGTATAAGATAAATGTCCATGACCCATATTTTTATAAGTGAATGATTAAAGGAATAAATATGGGTGAAAGAGACATCTCCCATACCGAAGAATTCCAAATAATTACGTAGACATTCGGCCCTCAAGATTCCACAGAAGGAGACGAAGCATTACCCTCTCCTTAAGTATGAGTTCTGTGTGGGGACTTTCTTGCAAAAGAATGTGATATGGGAAGGAAGAGAAATTAGTACCTTCCAGTACAGAAACCTCATTCAGTGATCAGATTCATGTCAACAGTGCTATGTCACATAGAGAGCTATCCCCTTGACCTGAAGTGAAGAGAGTGGCACTTGACCTCTTAAGTTTTCATTAATTAAATGTTCACTTCTTATGGTCTTCCTCCCCCAAACCCATCACCACAATCTATACATGAGAGTAACATGAAACAAATCTCAATTGAGGGACATTCTAGAAAGTAACTGCCTGGTATGCAAAACGTCTCTGTCATCAAAAACAAGGCAAGTGAGAGAGAAGCCTAAGAGACATGATGACTCAATGCTGCTCTCTGGTATCCTGGATGGGATTCTAAAACAGAAAAAGGAAATCTGATAAGAAACAAGGAAATGCAAGTTAAAATATGGACTTTAATTGATTCTAGTTCATTGATGCTGGTTCATTACTGCGGCAAATGTACCATACCAACATAAGATGTTAATGATAAAGGAACTGGACACAGGGTAGTATCTGGAAACTCTGTGAGTACACAGAGTGCACAATGTTTATGTAAAGCTAAAACTTTTCTAAAGTAAAGTTTAAATTAAAAAAATAAGCAATAAGGTAATATGGTAATAGCTTTAGAAAATAGTAGAGCTTTGTTGGGTAACGATTGCTAAAGAGAAAAAAAAAGAAAATAGGCATGGGGTATAAGTGTACAGTGCTTTAAGCACAAGGAATGTTGGAGAATTGACCAAACCAAGACATGAGGAGGGGCCTCTACAAGCAATGCAGCCAGTCTAATCACAGGGGTCAGATTATGCAAAGGCCTTCCCAGCCCTGACTCATACTTACACACCTGAGAGAAATGAAAGATGACCCTACCATGGGCCAAGCAACCAAGTGCTATTATTTATTCCATTCTGGAAGTTGTCATCAAAGCATTAAGATGCAAAAAGAAACATAGCATGTATCTAGCTAAGGGAGTCAAGTACTCAAATCTCTAGATTTAGGAGTCAAATGATCTGGCTCCAAACCTTGAATCTGCCCTTTGCTAAATGTGTGACTTGGAGCAATTTGAATTTTAGAAGGTTTAATCTTCTATGTTTAAAATGGAGAAAACTTTACCTCCATCACTGGGCATTTGGGATGATTAAATGGAAACATAAGGTACACAGAGTCTAGCAATAGTTAATAAATAGCAAATATTTCTTAAAATTCACATTGGACAAGAAGACCAAAATACCCTTTATCTGCAGATGATATAGTTTCCTACATAAAATCCCAAATGATAAACTTAAAAAAAATACTACCAGGATAAAGATTTCCTATATGAAAGAAATAATTATTTTAACAAAAAAGGAAAACAGATTTCATTCACAAAAAGCAATCACAAACTTCAACTCTCGAGTTGTGGATGCAGTGTGGAAGATGGAAGCCAACATAAAAGGGAACTGCAGACACTTCCTTCCTGAGGAAACCTGGGTAAGGAGATGTGTCGTGTTTCCAGATGGAACAACCTAATTGGAAAGTTATCAACTGTTCTCAAATTACAAATTGCAAATCCAATCTGCATCCCATTTTTTTAAGTTTTTGAAAATGACTTTGAATATCATCTGGGAGAATGAATAGGTAGGGCTACCCATGCAAAATTTGAAAAGATGAATTATGGAGCAAAAATCATTTTAAAAAGTGGCTATTTGAAAGAGAAAAAAAATTACTATGGATCCATTTCTCATATCCTGAAAAGTATCAGATGGATTAAAACAGTGTTTTTCCAACCCGAGGTTGCAAATCCATGAGTGTATCCTGAACATAACTTTCTAAAACATGAAGCAGATGAGAGAGAATAGAGAACAGCATATTCTACAGTGTATGCTGAGCATTACTTGGTGAAAGCTTCAAGTGCTGGCTCATAGTGGAACTGTTTCTGTTTCTTTCTGTGTGGATGCCATGGGCCTAATGCATCAAACATGAACAATTCAAGCCATGGAAGAACAAAATGAAAACAGGTGAAACTTTTACCTGGCTTTATAGGAGGGGAGAGGTTTCTACACACACATCAAAGCCAGAAACTCTAAAGGAATAAACAAAAGGCCTGAATGGATACAAACCTCAAAATCTTAGTCTTACAAAAAAAAAAAAATACCATTAAAGGCAAATGACCCATATTAAAAAGTGAAATATATATAAAGGATTCCTATACATTTATAAGGAGGATAAATACATATGAAAGATTCACATATATTATGTAAATATATAAAAACCTATATGTAATATGTATTTAAAAATGCATATATAATATTAAAAGAACTGCTTTATAAACTATTGAGAAAAAATATCTGTGCTCTAAAAGAGAGCAGATAGGGATATGGGACAATTTTAAAAGAATTACAAGTAGCATTTATGCATGTGCACGTGCTCATACACACACCCCTTAAACCTGCAGTGTAATCAAAAAAGTGAAAAATCAAAATTTAACAGTCAGATAATTGCCTCTCAAGATCCATTTTTCTGCCTTTCTCTGGTAATAAGAACCTTGATTTTCAGCTGGCTTGTTGCTTTCCAGCTTCACAGTCTACATTTCCCAGCATCTAAAGTAGGACCCTGTGTGTGACTAGTCTCAGACTAAATTCCAACTGACTTGGCCACTGAGAAATAAGCAGAATTATATCCAAATTCACAGAGGTATGCATGCAGCAAAGGAGCATACTTTGCTCTTTGATTTCTCCAGCTGACTGTACTACAGATGGAAGGGCTGGATCCCTACTGACATCTTGGACCATGGGGTAAAGTCAGAGCATCTACATGGAAGGAGGCTGGTTCCCTGATGATAGAGACTGCCCCATACCAACCCTAGACTTTGTACCACTTGACTTAGTGGTAATGAGATAAACCCTCTTCTGTTCAAACCACTGTTATTTATTAATTCCATATGTTAACTAAATTCTAGTTAATAAAGCTACCATTTTTCTTAACCTACAAAGTAGAAAGATTCTTTAAGAGTTATAGTACCCAAAGGCGACAAAGGCTTTTTGAAGAGGCATTTTTCAATACATTGCTTGTGGAACATCTTTTCTGGAAGAAATCCTGACAGTATTTAACAAAAGACTAGCAATATGGATACACTTTTACCCAGAGATTATCCTGCTAGGAACATGTGCTATGAAAGTAATTAAGATGTCTGCAAAATTAATATACAACTATGTTCATAAAAGCAGTGTTTATAATGATGAAAAAAATTAGAGGGAAGCTAAATGTTCAATAACAGAGGACTAGTTATAAAAATTATAGTACATTTATATAATCAAATACCATGAAGCCATTAAAAATAAGGTTCTAAAGGAATAATGGATGATATAGGAATACTATTAAGTATTATTAAGCTAATAATAAAGGTACTAAAATAGTGTGTGATTATATTCAGTTTGGGAGGCCAGGTAATTTTTTAAAATGTATTCTTTTTATTTTTCAGTGTTTTAAAAATGATGTATAACAAATATGTCTAACTCTTCTTTTTTTGAATCCTACTTTAAATCTTGCCTGTGTCTGCAGTCTTGTACCACATGCTTGTCTTCTCCAGTTGGGCAGCCTCTCTCCTTCACACCTTCATACAGGATGAGCAAATCCAGCATGTCTCACTAGTTTGAACCATGGGACATGCTCTCTGCTCCTCTGTCAGTAGTCATGGCAAAGAATGAGGAACCATACTTACTGGTCAGTTGTTCTCACTCCAGGCCATGCTAAGCCCCTTCACATAGATCTGGAAACCACATGCTCCCTAGACGCTCAGGATTCCTCACAACACTCTGAATGTGGCCACTGAGGTTATCTAGGTGGTCTCCTTCTAGTTGCCATTATCCCTGACTCCTTGGGATCTCCTGGCCTAATAGCAATACTGCCCATGTCAAAGGAAATGGTCTTTAAAAGGGATGCACTCTATGTCCAGGAGCAAACATGTTTAGCTGCAAATAATGGAAAGCTTAATTAATAGAGGTGTAAGTTCTTGAAGATTTACTTATGACATAGAAGTTAGGAGAGAAGCAGTCATGATTCTGGTTCAGCTGCTCCATGATGCTACCAAAGACCCAGGTTCTTTCTGAGCTCTGTTCTGTCATCTCTCAGTGGTGGACTGTAATCATCAGGCTTGGTATCTTGCAGTTACAAAAGTGCTGCTGTGTCTCCATTCATACCTCTATGAGGTGGAAGTCCTCACTGCCTGTGATGCAGCATGAAGGTAAAATTTTCCCCAGAAATCAACAGAAGGTTTGACCTGCATCCCATGAGTCAGAACTGAATTACAGGGCCACAGCCTTTGCTGCAAGAGTCTGAGAAAATAAGAATGCAGCCCAGTGTATTCTTCCTTGAAGAGAAGCAAGATTAAATGGGCATGGGGTAGGCAGCTGACAGTGTTGGCAAGACTGTTCTAGAATTTCCAAGATCTTTCCAAAGAACAGATTTAGGTTTTGGGGGGTGTGTGTGTATGTGTGTGTATGTGTGTGTAAAAAACGAACCCCAACATTCATTAAGCACCTTCCAGAACTAGCTGCTGAATTCATTTCTCATTGAATTCATTTCATTTTCTCAAGGTAGACTGATTCTCTTTATTTTTACAGATAAGGAATTTAGACTCAGAAAAGTCAAGCAGCTTGCCCAAAGCTGCAAAGCTAGTAAGTCTTGGAGCTAGACTTCATTTCCACAGCTGACTGGCTTCAGAGGCCACAAATCCTCTAGTACATAATGCTGCCTCTCAACAAGACCCATCATGTATAACTGAAGGGCAAACAATTGAGTACAAACAAGTTTGCCTAAAACATGAAGATACAGGTAAAGACGCATGGGAGGTCAGGTGAAGAGAAGACTTCCTAAGAAAAACAGAAAGCAATATGTGTGCTAGAGGCCAAGGCTCTGAGATATCCCTTAACTGCTTCCCATGGACAAGCAGTCAAGGCCAGGTACACAGGGCCAAAAGGGCCATGTGGTTACTCCTGGTTATCACAGAAAGCAAGTTCAAGGAGCAGGTGGGTCTCCACACATGTAGGATTAATAACTCATGACAGACAGACACTAAATTTAACCTAGATATTTATCTATTTAAATATCATTACAATAAAATACATAACAGGTATGTGTCAAAATAATCCTTATACTTAGTTGTATCCATGTATTCAATAGAGCCTATGCTAGAAATATAAAGATAAGTTAGCCATAATCCCTGTTTCAGGATCTAAAATGTAACAGTATTGCCTATCTTTTTAAGTTAGAACTGATCACAGAAATGACAAAGGAAGGAGATCAAAATTATACAAAAGTACTCAGAAAGATGCATATATTAAAGAAAAAAAAACTCGGAGTCTGGGGCTTATAAAACCAACTCCATAAAGAGACAGAAGCAGTTCAGCTCCAGATAATTATGATCTTGAGACATAAGCAAGCTCTAAATGCAGACAAACAAACAACTCATTATTGTGCTAGGTATGAAGATTTCTTGTTCTACCACTCTTAATGAAGCAGCAGCACAGGATCTGGGCACATAAAGAGCACTTAATAAATGCTGGCTTCCATAGATGATGGATGGATGGATGGAAGGAAGGATGAAAATGCATTACTGCTATCAACAGACTCAATCGCTCCCTTGCTTTTAGGGGAAAATAGCTCAATTTTAGGGGGAAAAAGTACTTTGGATATTACCTTCAACTTTTTTAAATAGAACTCAGAGGTCTTCAGAAGCAAGGTGTATGAAATAACAGATTAGTGTTATTTTAGTTCACTATATTTCTCCTGAATAGGCAAGTTTCCTACTGAGCACAGTGGTAATTGGATTTGAATCCAACTATCTCACAACATATAACTATGTATGATTCTTGTACCAGAAACTCGAGACTCAAATGAGAACAAATTCTTGCAATCTCCATATAATCCCTCGTTCACCTAGAAATGTTCTTAGTGTTGTCCCAGGGGCCCAAAGAAACACTGCACAGCAAGCTCCATTCCAAAGAATGCTACACTTCTGCAACTGGCACAAAGGTATTTGCTTCCTATGAAACCTCAAAGCCCTTTCTCCAAGTCAGGGAAGCAGGATGCAAGGAAAGAGCAGAAATTTCCGAGCCTGGTTGGGATGAGATCAACTGTTTCCAAACCAGATGGAAATGTGTAGATGCCTATGGTACATTCCTATCGTTAATAATTCATTCTACCTCCATGAACTTGGTCTAATCTACATCATGTACATGCACTGAGCTGGGCATGGTGCACACAGCAGTGAACAGTGTGTGAGGAAAGCTGGGGCTGGAGATCACATAGAGAGAACAAACCAGCAGGTGTGAATTACAGGATCCTGGCAGACAAAGAGACGCCACAGCAGCCACTCATCAATATTGGGGCAGGGGGAAAGGAGCCTGTGGGTAGTACAGATGCTAGGTCCTGGAGATTAGGATAGCCAACAGTACCTCCAGCTGGAAGGAATGAGGCCACAGACTGGGATCCGGAGGCAGTTAAGGCCAAGGAAGTCAGGAGACAGGATGCTGTCCCCGCTAAGCTGCCTTCCTTAAGGTCTGAAAACTCCCTAGTTAACATGGCTTTACTCAATTCTAAGATTTGAAGAAATATAGGGACAGGGATCCAGGCATCTTCAGCCTCATTGACATCTCCAGCTTAGTAGTTGCACAGGATTGGTAGCCCTCGCAAAACAACTTAAAAAAAAAAAAAAAAAAACTGGACAGAAAGCAATTTTGGAAGTCATTTTTGTGGGGAGCATTTATTGGCCCTGCGCCATGGCACATGATCAGAATTATGATCAAACCCTTGTTGGCATTAATTTTCAGGCTTTTGACATCCAACTTCTAAGTCTGATCTCACATCAGCATCCCTTGCCTATATGATTTCTGATCATGGGGCCAGTTCACATCCCTTTCTAGGATGTGGCCTAGAGAACTTGCTTGGTTGTCAGTCTCCCTGTACCTCCACATGTGATCTGGTGGCAAGAACCATGTAGGAGACTTAAGCTTGGACCAAGCCTAGCCTGGCCAAGGAGGTCACCATAAATGCATACTCCCTCCTCTGGGTCAGGAGGAGATAGGGACACACAACTACCTTTTGGGGATCCAAGTCTGATGTGTAAGAAGAGGACTGGATTTTTTTTTCTTCAAAGATCCTTCCACATAGTAAAAAGATACTCAAAGATGAAGGACTTTTCCCTAGCAAGACACACAATTGTGAAACTGAGAACTTGAAAAGTAGTTTCATGTTTCAATATCCCAGTGTTCCCCCTAAACTGTCCTAAAGCTATTTCTCCTTTTAGCTCATGCGAGTTCTTAAAATAATGAAAAGCATGAGTAGAACCCCTCCTATGTAAGTAGCCCTCTCTTGCCATACAACTCCCTCTTTTTTAAGAAGGAGGGGAAAAACACAAGGTTTCACTCTAATTACACCATTACAATTTGGACACATCTCTCAGATCCCTCTTTTTCCTGTTAGTTTCTTCAGACTGGTCAGTTCCATGTTGTTATTTTGCTTTGGTTTTGGCTGCCGTTCTAACTGATCTGATATCTATTACTACATATGTAGACAACTACTTATTCTGGGCTTACATACTTCTCAAGTACATACTCCTCAAGTAAAATAAAGTGATATTCCTGCCTCCTTCAAGCCTAGATGCTCCTTGAGTTTTGAAACAGAGAATCATTATCATCATCACAATCATCATCATCACCATTAACACCACCACGACAATGACAATACTACACAGGCAAGGGATGCCAGTGTCCCACTAATGAAAAGTAGCTATATTTTGTAAACTCTAACTGCATTTTTATAGCTCCATTGATTCTCACCTGTTAGGAGTGAGTGGGGCTGAACCTTTCTTTGCTCCCTGCCCTGTCCAAGGCCCAGTTCCCATTTCAACTCTTGAATGTTGGAAATAGTCCTTCCAACATTTTATTAAGCAGTGTGCTTCATGGGTTGGCAGCCACTTGCTTTCTTCTGATTATAATTTCAATTTACTTTATATTGTAATGCTGTCTTTTTTTTCACAGCAATAGATAGCAGGCAGGACAGATTACAAGTGAATTTTTATCTTTAAGGAGCTAGGTGGGAAACTTGTGGCTATCAGAGAAGCATAATGTGGAGGTGAACAATGAGCCCATGCCACTGTTTTGATAAACTTCAGAGAGCTAAGCATGTTTGCACAAAGGAAGAGGAGAAAATGAATGAGGGTATTAATTCTCTCACCTTGGAAAAATCCCATCAGCGAGGACTGTGATATCAGTAAAGGGCTACATTCTTTGGGTACAAAAAGCATAGTAAAATTTAGTTTAAAATGTGTGGTGTTCATATGTGTGTATTGTTTCTCTTTCCAAAGAAGCCTGTCTTTTTTGATGGACATTCAGTTTAGGTTACTAACACAGTAAAACATGTGAGTTAGAATACATGTTCCAGGAAAAGGCTTTGACCCCCTGCTCCGTCATTTAGTATCTGGGTGGCCATAGGAAGATACTGAACCAATCCAAGTCTCAAATGTTCTCACCAGCAGTGAAAATATAATTGTTTGGTTATTAGAGGAAGTAAACATATGTACAAAGTACTTAGCACAGTGCGCAAATTAAGCACCTTATACAGATTACCTTGTGTCATAATAATTTTTAAACTATCCCAAACAGTGTAAATTTAAAAAGTTGTAATGAACAACATTTTTAAAAAGAATAAATAGATTTGTTGAACAGGTGGCAATTATTGATAATCTAGACAAAACTTCTCATGTAGCTTTCATTCTGGTGGACAAGACAGATAATAAATAACATAGGTAGGCAAACTAATAGATTAGAAGGTGATAAACAGACAAAGCAGGGAAGAAGGATAGGAGGTGCTGGGGAAGGCTCCTGACAAGGTGACAGCTGTACAAAGACTTAGAGATGACTGGCAGAATAAGTTTTGGGGGTATCTGGGAAAGATGGTCTAACCTGAGGGGACAGTAGTGTGTACACACAGCTAAGGGCCCCATGGAGGTCTGTGTGTCTGTAAGCAACAAACTTGGAAGCAAAAGATGAGGAGAGGGACATTATATATACAGCTTTGCAGGTCACCAAGAGGTCATAAACTTTTCTTCTTAATCTGAACAAGATAGGAAATCACTGGAGTGTCTTGGACAGGGAACTTCACCGAATCAATTGAACTACTGTGTTAAAAGAAAAGGTATGATATGACCAGGAGATCAATTAGGAAGCTATTAAAATAGAAGGTGAGGATGTCCTGAACCTCTAGGGTGGTCACAGTTGGGGTGATGGCAAGTGTCTATATGTGAAAATCTATTTGAAAGTACAGTCATTGAGATTGTCTAATGGGATTATATGTGTATATGAGAGAGAGAAAGGAGTTTTTCCTTCAGCAAATAGAAAAATGGATCAGCCATGAATTAAAATGGCAAATCCTGTAGGAGCAGGGAGCAGAATTGGGAGGAAGACTGGGAGTTTGCCTTTGGACATGTCAAGCTTGCTGTGCCTATGGGGCATCCAAGTGGAAATGCTGAGTCATCACTATGGGTTTAAGTCTGAATGTCAAGACAGCACTGAGAGCAGGATGGTTGGTGATTGGTAGAAAGAGAGAGATAGATACACACATGCTCAGATGCATGAGTAGATCTGTGTGTATGCTCAAGAAATAAATCTATGATATATAAAAGGTTATAAAGCAGAATTTGGTTCCAATTTTGGATGAGTGAAATGTTAAAAGTCTATGTGGGTATAAAAAATAATTGCAGATGTGCAGACAAAGTAAGGTAACATAACTGGGAATATGGACACATTTACCCTTAACATTTAGATTCCGGATAAGAATGTATGTTAACTTGTGAACTTTTTTTAAAAAGTAAAAACAGGGGAAAAAGACTGTTGGTTTGGGCAAACTATCAAAACCGTTATGGTATGGATCTGGGATATGCCCCCCAAATCTCATGTGTAGAAAGCCTGGTCCTCCTTGCAGCCATGGTGAGAGGTGAAACTTTCAGGCAATGACTAAATCTTGAGGGTTCTGTCCTATCAATAGATTAATCCATTTGGTGGGTTAATCCACTGATAGTATGCAGTTGGAGGAAGTAGGTTGCTGAAAGTGTGCCCTAGAAGGTCTGATCTTCTCTCAGGCCCCTTCCCTGTCCCTCCTGTGCTTCCTGGACCCCATGAACTGAGCAGCTTTCCTCTGCTGCATCCTTCCACCATGATGTTTTGCCTCATCTGTGGCTCAGATCAATGGAGTTAGCCAACTATGGACTGAATCCCCTGAAACTGTGAGTCAAAAATCTTTCCTCCTCTAAGTTGTTCTTGTCAGGTATCATGAGCACAGTGATGCAAACCTGACTAATACAGAGACCTACTCTTTCTAGCACAAACCTCTATCCTCTCCTCAACTCCAATTATGATTCCAGTTCCCCTCTGCCTCAGTTTATTCCTCTTTCTCTTTTTACCTTTAGCTCTCCACAGATTGTTGCTGACAAACAGGCTTCAGAAGGACCAGGAGAACCTGGTGCCCAGAGCTGACTTCACAGAATGGGAAGAACCAGAGATCAAAGCCAACATCACGGCTTACCTCCAAGTCCCAATGAATGAGTTTTTCTTTGATGCAGTTGCCAATTTAATTTTCTAGCTTTTTCTTTTTTCTTTTAAGGTCATGATATTTAGAATAACAAGTCCCTAAAACTTAAATATTCCTTTATATGTTTAATGCCTGACTATAATATAGTACTGAATAATAAGTAACTGAAGTTGAATGGGTATGGAAAGGTTAATAGAAACTGCTTTTAAACTGCAGGTTTGCAAGCCCGAGGCCTTCATCCTGTTACACAATAGGCATTAAAGAGAAATGTTCTTTCCTGCATGCAAAGATAAATCTCCATTTTTCTAGGTGCCTCTGCAGCAGGATTCTTTCAGGATTTTTCCATTGAGACATTACAGCTAGGAGGAACTCTTTACCCCATCTCTTTTGCATTGCCTCCTATTCCCATTTAAACACATTTCCCTAACTTCACTTGTGATAAGTAATAGAATTAGACAACCCTCTGTCAACCTAAGACTTTTTTTTTTTTTCTCTCTAGAATCTAGCCCTCAGGTTGAAAACACCATCTGAGGGGGAAAAAATCATTGTAGATGATTTTTCTCCTATTCCAAATAGCTCTGCTGGAGGGAAGTTGTTATTTCCTTTTTAGCACAGCCTGCTGGGAAAAGGTGCAGTTCTCCTTCCTCCCTGAACAAAAGTGCCCTGTCCTGTGCCTATTTTCTTGCATGTGTCAGTCTAGTAAAGGGAAAGCACACTAGTCTTCTCCAGGATTTCTTAGGTTGGTTAGTTGAACCTACATCCTTTCTTGCAAAGCTAGTCTAAGCCAACTGAAGAAAAGAAGAGAATGGTTCTTTCTGTTTCCTCCTCCAGAGACAGAGTGGAGGAGAGGATGGGATAGATTCTACAGAGTACCATTCAAAACCTTGCTGGTTGCAGGAAGATAATGACATTTTCTACTTCTGGTTGACATTAAAAGTTTCAGGCAAGAGATTTCAGGCCCAGGAGAAATTAAATTTAACTTCCACTATATAGACCTTTTAATCATCTTCAGGCTGAGTACTCAGCTGTGACTTGAGGTTGTATATAAAATAGTAGCAACAACTGTGCCTGACCTGGAGACAAATAGCCCAATGTCTGACCCTAGGCAAGTGTCTCTCTCTCTCTCTCTCTCAGGGGCTCTCCAGTGTTCTCTTTTGGTATATGGAGATTGAATAAGGATCACTGGTGGTTAAACTCTGCTACACATGTAATCTAACACGGTAAAGCATAAAATGGGGTCATGCTGAGGGAGGGCTGAGGCCCCAGGCATGCAGCCTTCCCAGGTATTTATGGAGAATCTTGAAGCAGCTTTGAGGAACAGAGGGTTCCTCTTGACATGGTATTGTGGAAGACAAATGAAACCCTTCCCAAATTGAAATTCTACTTCTCTGCAAGGTTCTCACCTCAGTCTGGGGAAGCTCCAAATCCCTCCTCAGAAGAGGGAGTAACTAATGAGATGGCACCTCAATGGTGCCCAGGAACAAGGCTGCCAAGTTCAGGCCAAGAGGGTGATGGTCTGACTTCTGAAAAGTGGGGAGGTGAGGCAGGAGAGGGAGATGCTCAGGTCTAGATAAGTATTAGTTGACAAATGCACCTTTAGAGCCTCTCATTTTAAGAGACCTCTATTTTTTTTTTCTTAGATTTTTTTCACCACTGAAAAGAATCAAGAAACTAGTACCTCTGACTTTCCTCATGGCCTTTGCTGAGGGCAGAAGTGAAAATAGCAGCGATACCCTGGAGCTAAGAAGTAGGGTTCCATCTAAGAAGTAACTTCCTGACCAATCTGGCTTTTGGGTACTAGAAAATACCACTGGGAGAGATTTTTCCTGAAAAACTCAGGCTTAATGTATTCAATACATATAGTTCCATCTCGCCTTTTTCCCCCTCTTTTTCTCTTACTCCCTCTCTTCTTTCCTTCCTTTCCTTTCCCTTTTTTCTTCCTTCCATCCTTCCTTCCTTCCTTCTGCTCATCCATGCTGGAGGCTGAACCAAGAGCTTCACACATGCTAAGCATGTGCTCTATTTTGTTTTGTTTAGATAATCATTACTTTATTTTCTAGAGGCTGTACAGGCTTTATAAGATCAAAATGATAAAATAATTAAGTAACCTGCCCAAGGTTATAAGGTAATTGAGAAGGGTGATAGGAAAGATTCAGGGGTATTAAAGTATGACCCCACCCACCAACATCTCTTGGGAAGACATTTCAAAGGAAAGATCCAGAAAAACAAACAAAAATCAACCACTTGGTTTTGACTTTAAAAAAAAAAATTCTGCTGAAACAATAGAGACAAAAGAACTGATTTGCAAGAATTGGGCATATATTAATTCAGAAGACCAAAGACTAAAAGAAGCAAAACACTCTGACATGAAGAGTGAGTGAGTTAAACTCTGCCCTCACACACTCTCCACATCCGACTCCAGTACTGGTCAACTCTGGAGCTAGGAGCTGGCAAGATCCAGGTAAAGGCAAGTGAATTCACAGGAAAACTTGTGCTCACCATAGTTCTTCCAATATCTTACCCAATTCTGGGTCCTGGATTGGGAAGAGGATTTCCTGAAAACCAAGACAAGGGGAGAGGCCCTTTGGTAGTACAGACGACCTGTGTTTTGCTACCAATCTGAAAACCAGTTTAAGGCAAGACAGGAATGGCGGCAGGTATATCCATGAAGTAAAGTATAA
The DNA here is from genome assembly GCF_047511675.1 of Marmota flaviventris. NCBI lineage: Eukaryota > Metazoa > Chordata > Mammalia > Rodentia > Sciuridae > Marmota > Marmota flaviventris. The sequence continues at coordinate 42,265,933 of NC_092502.1, forward strand.
AATGAGGTTATGCTGAGGGAGGGCTGAGGCCCCAGGTATGTCGCCTTCCCAGGTATTTATGGGGAATCTTGAAGCAGCTTTGAGACTCCAATCTTTCTTGAGGCCATGAAATCACAGAAGGGCATCCTCAAGCTTTCTGTGCCCTTGAAGGGAGCCATTAATGGGTGTGAAAGAGCTCGTAATCCAAAAGAGACTGACACAGCAGAAAGAGGACTCTCTGTGATCTTAATGGGCATGGTGTGCTGAGATCATGGCTAAAATCTCCAACATCTCTTACTGGACACTGGTGAGAATAAACACTGGTAGCCAACTAAACAAAAATGTCAAGAACTCCACATAGGCAGGTAGATGCCAAAGAGTAACAGACACCATCCAGAAAGGTCTCCCACCAATGTCACAGCTCATAAACCTCCACCTCACCCCTACTTCCTGGAGCTCCGATAGAATTCTGAATTAACAGAATCTGCCTACAAGTAGCTCCATGAGTTTTTTTTCATGACCAGATGGAGCTGAGGTTCAAAATAGAGGCAACGTTGAAAACAAGAGCAAAAGCACAACTATTGCCACGTTTTTGACTGACCTGCATTTGCGAATCTATGAAATATCTTTTCTGTAACAGGCTAGAAACAAGAGGGCTCCTGACACAGTCCAAAGCCAGGATGTGTCTCACAGAGGCAGAAACTGTCATGGACAGCCTGCCCACAGCTTTCAGCTTCTGGAAGGGCTACTGACAGGTAAGGGGATGGGGCTTCCTGCTCTGTGCTTCCTCCCGCCTCCCTCCGCCTCACAGCTGACGAGTCAACAGAACGCTGCCTTTTATGTCACTTCTGACCTCTCACTTTCCTCCAGCTCTTCTCTGTCATTCTGACTGCCACAACCTCAGCCCAGCCCTCACTGACTCTCACAAATAACTGTGAGAGCTATGTGGAAAGAAGGGTCAGATCAAAGGAAAAAGCTGGCCTTTCCTTGATCAAATTTGTCAAGTTAAAATATTACTAATTTAAAAATTTCATTTCCCGTGATGACCCTGGGGATGGTCAATGCCCCCATCACCATGATATGTCCTCATCCTCCAGGGAAACTTGGATCAAATCCATGTGAAATAATTGAACATCATTGTCCCCTATAGGGGATTCTGCTTTCCTCCATTAGGATACCATCGGACACTGTAATAAGATAACTATGGCCATGAAGTTTTACCTTCAACAGGTGCTTTCTGCTTCCCCTCGTGCTTATGTGAAAATGCCGCTATAAGTTGTAGCCCAGAAATCAGATTTTTAACAAAGAAGGACATTCTCAGAACCCAATGAAAAATAATTATATAGCACCCAAGCAACTGAGGAGGAGATGAAATCTTGGTTGTTTTGGAATAGTGCTGGTATGAGTTAACATTCACTTTTTTCTGATATGATGAAGTTCCTTCTTATTCTTCTGAACTGTCTTTTACTTTTAACTTTGTAATCTACACTTTTGCAAATGTCTTGAAACATTTTTAAACAGTAATCTTGCTCTCATGACCTTTCGGAAATCAGGATCAATGCTTTCCCTAAGTCCCTTTATGCTTAATGGCAATGTGCTTATTTACATAGGTTAAATAAGAATCCATTTTAATTTTTGCAAGTAATTTAGTTGCACAGAGAGAACATGGCAAGGTCATACCTGGTATGTCCTATTTAAGAGTATGTCTCATCTAGTCAGGTATGAGGACCAAAAGTAAGAAACAAAGGTTGTTCTTCATTTGAGAAACTAAAAATCTCCCCCTGAAAATGGTCCATCTTAAATAGTTATGGCAAGAGAGGCAACCTTAGCAGATCTGCAGGTCCTTAAGAGCGAGGCCTTCACCCTCATCTATAGATAACTATAAGCAAAAAGCAGAGATGGCCTGTGTGGTTTATTCCCCAGCTTCAGAAGGAAGAGCAAATAAAAGCAACAAAAAAAAAAAAATACCTGGAATAGTAGAAGTTACCGAATTTTCCTAAGAAGATTCTTGAGAAATTTCCAGATGGAAAAGTTAATTTTCTGAATACGTAGTTACTTACCACCTCACAGCTTTAGATTTTCTGACCAGATTACAAGGAGGCTTACGTCCATTAACTTTTCTTGCAGCAACCATGTAAGAGTCAAAGCAATGAAACCAGCTTTTGGAAATCAAGAATAACCTTTGGAAATTAGTTGTGGTCCCAGTGCTTTATGATTGATATCATCTTTCACATCCTGAGTTCAACCTCCCAAAGACCCTTTACACACAATCTTCCTGAAGTTACCACAAACAAATTTAGACTTGAACCCTTTATCTATTTGCCATGGAAAAGACAGCTTGTAAAGAAGCAAAGGATGATCCTTCTCACCTGGTTCGGTCTCTTCCATCTCAAATGGTTTCTGTCTTTAGAAAACGAGTGGACACTCACAGGTACACCCACTTACACACACAGGCACACATAGAACAGCCAGATATAGCTGAGAAAGTTCAGCTCCACAGAAGGCAAATTCAAGCTTCTTTCTTGGGTCTCATTAAGGAAAGCTTAGAAAAGGGCTGAGGCCTATGGGATGACATAACTTTCTCCATCATGAAAACATGCAAAGAAGTCCAACCTTTCTTGCTCCTCTCAGCCACAAAGGGTAGACAGCAGCCCCTGGGGAGGTATTCTCTTTCATCTGCCCCCTAGCTCTGTGCCACACTCCAAGAAGAATATATTAATAATGAAATGCTTTATGGGAGAATATCTCCACTGTTGTGACATCTCTGTGGTCTCTGTTTTGATATTTGGCCTTGAGAAGTTCAAAGGATTTGAGAGATTACAGTTCAAAAAAAGACTATAAGATAGACTCCAGGGCAGGCCCTGGTCTTAGACACTGAAATATCTGCCTCGCCCACATCATGCCCGATTTGACCTCCAAAGGAACCCAGTACATATCTTGATCTAACAGAATTATTTTCAGACTCTCAATTCTTCTTTTTCTCTTTAATGGCAGTTGAAGACAATTTGGTTTAGGGTTGCTGAACAGGCTGGAGGACCTACTTACCAAGTCAGCCCATTTCTCCAGCTTGGGCCCCAACAGCTCTGTTGAATGACAGGTTCCTGGTAGCGGGGACAAGCTGGACCGCACCAGCCTGCCCTGACTGCCCATATCCCTTGCAGGGAGTTCCCCAAGATCCCCACTCACCATTCTTTTCTGCCTTGTGTTTTGGTGGCTCAGGCTCCGGGAGACATGGACAAGGCCCATCACAGAGGCTGGTGAGGCTTTTGCTAGTAGAACAAGCATGGAACTCCAACTTGCACTACAGGAGAGAGAGACAGAGGAGGCCATGAAAATGCAGTCACCAGAAATGCCTGCTCAGCTCCCAGGAAAAGAGTCAGTGCCCTTTGTTTCAGGGGAGCAAGACAGAATGAAGTCATCTCAGTTAAAGGTCTGAATTACAGAATACTAAGTAAGAAAGGGACTTTCATGTTTTTTCCAAATGCACAGGATAACTTCTAAAACACCGTGAAAGCACTGGAAGGCTTATTTTAATAAATGACAAACCGAACTGTCACTATTTATAAAATAAGATTATTAATATGAAACATTACACCTGCAGAGTCCCATATGGTCCAGGAAGCCCTCCCACCTCAGCACTGAAGGCATCTTCCCCACACTTCCTCCCACATATGGAAGGCTCTGCGTGTAGAACACACCTCACAGCTTGATCACCCCTCTTGCTGGAGAGGAGTGACAGTCTCATCTGTAAGTTTGGATATCTGAGGCTTGGCCCCTTCTTCTTGGGACCAATGTGAAATGAATATTTTTGCTTCCATTGCTTAAAACCTGAGTTTTGATCATTCATTGGCTGGAGGATGCCTATGGTTGTCTAACCAACCAGTAACTCAGTTAAATCAATCATTCTGGGATTCAATATTAGAATCCCATAAGCTGTATTCTCCTGCCACTCCCCCATCAGCAACAGTCATATTTTGCTTAGTTTCTTCCTGGCTCTTTACTTTTAGGTCTCAACAGATGCAGGAGAGAGGAATGGTATTTATACTTGCAACACATCCAACCAGGTGCCAGCATTTTTATTATTCACACATTATGGAAGAGGAAATTGAGACTCAGAGAAGTTGAATAACATGTGAAAGGTCATTACCTTCATTAAAAGTCATGTCTGACTGCAAGGCTAAGCCCTCAAGGGTCCCAGGACACTTCTCATCATGTGGCCATCTCAGAGCACAGACATTCCAAGTATAGTATCTTGGGTGTGGCTAATTAGGCATCTTTGCTATTGGTCTAGATCTGAGCCACTGGAAAACCTGCTCTTTTTTGCCTGTAAAATTTCCTGGATCAAAGCCCAGTGTAATCAGTCCTCTGTAAAGTCCCACACCCAGCACCATGTGAGTATCTGGTGGAAGTTCAAAGGAAGAAGAGATAGGTGAAATTTACTGAGCACCCACCGTGCATGCAGCTCTTATCAAGTGCCATGGGGGATCTTTTAAAAGAAAGAAAAGAGGAGATACAGTCCTTGCCCTTGGAAAACACAAATGCATACCTTTGGGGAAAAAGAAAAGGCCACTAGCATCTGCAAAGCAACACACACGAGTGTAGATGAATACTGGCTCATTGTGAGAGGACTGGCTATTCAGTCAGCATACTGATTACAAACCCCGAAGAGAGTGTTTTAAACCTGTTTCTAATGCACTGGAGGCACTCTGCATAACTCCAACTGTCACCCATCCAGTCACTGGCTACCCTTGCAGGGAGAGAGTGACAGAGCAAGCCTACAGAGTCCTGGTTTTCTCTTGATGCAAAACCCCATTTCGTACATGCTTGTGAAGTGTCCAGAATGTACCCCATGGGGTAGCAGGACTATGGGGACTATATGAAAAGAAGCTAAGGCCCAAGCCTCTAACATCAACAGACTTAGTGATGAAGAAAAAAAGGAGCATGTCGTTCTAAAGCCATGTGGACATGACCATGAGGTGAGACAGAATGTCTGTAGGCACAGAGCACCGAAGAGGCCCATAGGTATGGGTATGCTACAGACAACCCACATGGATTGCAGGTGAGTGGAGAGGAATTCCACAAGGTGACAGGTGAGCCACTAGTGTAAGAAGCTTCTTTTCAGACAGCACAGCATATGTGCCCACACCTGGGACTAGAGTGAGGACCACAGCAGTTGGCCCCTGTGTTAGCTCTCTGGAATAAACATTTGTCTCAGGCTAGTGGTTTTCAAACCATGTTCTCAATGGGATTTCTAATTTAGGGAGAAAATATGTTTTCGTGTATAAATTGATTTTATACGTTAAAATTATTACATTTATTTATCAGAAAGCCTTATCATACTCTTTACTGTAATTGCAGGCTTATATCTATGATAGATGGTAATGTGTTTCCCAAATCACCTCTGCACTCCTGGAAGAATCTACATTTCTGCTCATAGCTCTTTGTCTTTTAGTAGGGAACCTCCCTATTGGAGGCTTGATTTCTCCTTCCCAGGGTACCAGCTCTGACCCTGACCATGTGACATGCTCTCCTGGGTGGATTGTCAACAGAAGTGATGAAGCCAAGTTTAAGCAGATACTTCAAGAACCACTGTCTAGTTTCATCACCTCACTTGCTCTTTTCCATGTAAGTGATGTGAGCCAAAAAATGATGTTGTCTCTTGCCTAAAACCCAGAAGTCAGAGGACATGGGACAGAGCTAAAGCGAACCCACAGCAATCATGCAACATGGATAGGGAAATAAACTTCTGTCTTAAGCCAGTGATGATTGGGGATCATTTGTTACTGCAGCAGAACTGAGCAAAACCTAGGAAGTGGCTGACTTCCTGCTACATGATGAAATACACTGCATCAGGAAAAGCTTGTGCCACGGTCTTATCCCCAGCATGATATATTACACAGCTAGCTCTGGCACATAATAGATGTTCAGTAAATAGCCTTTTAAATGATAAAGGCAAGAAGGAAGGGTGGCAGTATTCCTTCTGCTGCTCTAAATGCCATTTTGCCCACTAGGAGGCTCCCAACCTGCCTCCACAAGGAATGCAGGTGCTACAGATCTGACTTTGCCCTGCTCATCCTGCCCCATCCTTCTCCCACATCTACTCTAAGTCCTCTCTCTGAGCTCCACAGTCAGCTCTCTTGCTCTCAGTCTTCTTGTTCACCTCAGCCTATTGCTGGAGTCAGAGCCTAGTCTACCTACCTCCAGATTCCCAGACACCTATTCCTGAGGTGACCCTACCTTGACCAGGAGCCCTGTGACTTTAACTTCTCCATCACCTCCTTGGCTGGGCTGCAGCAACCTTTCCCCTGCTCAGCCCCTGACAGCAATCAGTGGATACATCTAGCCCTCTCCCTGACTGCCACCGAGAAAACAGTGCTTATATGCACCAGCAAAATCCAAGTTTCAAGGGCACAGATCTGTTTTCTATTTTCTGGGACAATATGTGGCATTTAAATGAAGCTCAAAAGGCTATGATTCCATCTCTTTATAAAGTTCAAAACAGGCTATTTAGAGATTCAGACATATTGTTAAAAACTCCTCTCAAAGGGGGATGACAAATACCATCAAGGCAGGGGTCACTTCCCCAGGAAGGCAACAGGGTGAGGCAGACAGGAGCCCACAGGAAGCAGCACAAAAATGGGCATGTTTGGTTCGGGAACTTTTGTTTTGTTACCAGGCTTGACAACTGCTATAAATAATATAGATATTTTATGCCCCAAATACTTTACAATAAAATCTAAACAAAATACATAGGCTTCTCTGGAGGTGAAAGCAAGCTAGAACCACATCTCTCCTGGGAAACTCATCACGACAAGTGACAGTGCATATGTGAGGGGCCTTCTGGGAACAGTGGAGAGTGCAAATCTCTGAACCTGAGTCCTGAATCATCACTGGGCAGAGGCCTCCGGCATCTCACAAATGTTTCCTTCCTCTAGCTCACGTCCCATCCTCTTAGTCACCTTCTCAGTCATTTACCATTCTCCTTTTTCTCCCAGGCACCTGCTCCTGCTAGAGCAGAACAGACACAGAAATCAAAAGTGTTCCCCATTCCAGCTTTATCCAAAGGGCTTCCTGCCAAGTGGTCCGTACAATGAGTGGGACCTTAACAGCAAATAGAGGCATCCAACTCCCTCTCCCATGCTGCATGTCATACATCCCCATCTGGAGAGAATGCACAGACCTGGCTAGACCTTGCAAACATGTGCCCTGGTCTGCACACACACAGAAACCCAAAGCAGGTATGCTGCACTGTGAGTACAGGCCTGCCAAGACAACAGGAACCAAGAGGAAAAGAGGCAGCCATGGTAGCTTTCCAATGCAGCAATCTCGTTCTCTGCTAGATACAGGTGCACGATCCAAGAGAGGCCGGGCTCCCATCGATCAAGACAGACACAGCTTCGAATGTGTATGATTTTTATTTGTCAATTGTCCAGCTCTCCATATAGCTGGAACAATTACAAATAGAGGCCTAAATATTCCTTCCTGGAAAAGAGATGGCTGGGAACAGAAAATAAGAGAATAGAAGGATTTTCCTAGGGAGAGGCAAAGAGGGAGAAATTAGCACCACCCAAGCCACAGGGACATCCCTGGCTCCCTCCTGAGTTGAAGACCAAATGACAGGGATTCAGCACCTTCTCTCTTACACTGTGCTCAAAACAGGAGCTGAAACTGGTAAAATAAGGGATGATGATTGCTTTGCATAAGAACTTGCTCAGACAGCCTTTGTGTCCTTGCCTCTACATCTACCCTGGGGTAGGGAGGCTCCAGGCACTGATGGCGAGCCACCCATCACACATGTACAGCCTGGAGTTTGAAAACCAAGAACCAGACTAAAAACAATGACCTTCTTGGGGGTAATAAGGATATATCCAGGAAGATAGATTGCCATCAGTGGCCACTGTTGCCCTCTGGGGAGGGTCTTTCCTCCAGCCCTGGCCAACACTAACAGTGGAACTGAGGGGAGGAATGGCTCCTGCTCTGCAGCGAAGCCCCTGCTCACCCACCTGAAGGTGCCACTTGCCGCCTGTTAGGAGTTTGATGTGCATCCTTCACAAAAGACACCAGTGAGTTCCACCCAGTAGTAACTCGGAACAGGCCCTCATTTGACAATAAAGTCTTAACAGAGGTAACCAACCTAAAATGGGCTTGTTAGGGTAAGCCCTACTCCAATATTACTGGTGTCCTTGGATACAGAAACAAATCCTCGAGTTAGGTTAGCACTAGCAAGGAGCAGTGGAATGCATGGCAAGGTCACAGGTTTAAGTTAGTTTTCTTTAAGTTGCTGCCAAGGCAGATAAATAAATCAGATGTAGTAGATAATCTGTAGAAAAATACCAGTTCACAAACCTTGAGGATAAACAAATAAAAGTAAAAGAGGTAATGGCCAGGGTGGGAAAGACCTCCAGAAAGAAGGATTGATAGGACTCTTAATAGGATTCATAAAGGTCAAAATAAAACTGGGAGTTATGGCCCCCAGTGTTCCCTACTATCTCAGAAGTGGGTATTCTTTGGTGGCTCAGATATAGTAAGGTAATCTCTGACTGACTACTGGCCCTAATGCCCACATTAATATGGGATTTACTTATAGATGAAGCCCCCCTAAATAGGATGGCCACCATGACAGTTAAGGAGAGGACCAACCAAGGTCAAAAATTCCACCGCCCGACGTGAAGGAGGAGTTGAACACCGGATTGGCAAAGAGTGCAGAAGGTGGCCCCCGGTTCTGTTGTCGGAACACAAGAACTGAGGTTTGGAGTTTCAGGTCCCCAGTCTTCTGTGACACCCAGAGAGGGAAGATGCTGTAAGGAGACAGCCATCTATAAACCAAGGGACACCTGAGGCCACCAGGAGCAAAGAGAGAGGCAACAGATTCTCCCTCACCACCCTCAGAAGTAACCAGACATGATTCAGTTCTCTGATTTCAGACTTCCGGCCTCCAGGAGGGTGAGGCCATAAATCTCCATTGTTTACACCACCCGGTTTGCAGTACTTTGTTGTCTCAGCCCTGGCAAACCAATATACTTTCCATCCAGATTTTTTAAAGAGATAGACTCAAAAGAATGGAAATGCTTTGTCTTAGGTTTAAAAACCATAGATCTTTGTGTAAGATGGTTCAGGTGTACTGGCAAGAAAAAAAAAAAAAATAACAAAAACCCTGCAGCAGCACTCTCAGGATGGGAGGTGGTTGGACCTAGAGAACTTGGCCATAGTTGGATTGGTGGTCACTCATGCCCAGAAAAGAAGACATACAAAACATTCAAGCATTTATGTTGATTTTATGATAAGGCAGTTAAATAAATAATTAGTACTAACTCTTTAAAGGAGGAGAGTGAGAAACTGAGAAATAAGTTAAGGGCTTTGAAACATGCACCGGCACACATACCCAGACAGATAACTCCGAGACTTCAGACCTTTGACCTACTAGAACACAGAAACAGAGAGCCGTAGACTTCATGAACAAGCAGAAATATTCGAAATATTGACCTACTTAAAAATAAAGGTGCTAGCAGATTTCCCAACCAATCTCCGTTTCTGTTTTGTGTAACACATGAATACGTTGGAATGAGTGAATGTTTTCTTGCAAATGGCCCGTAAATCTTTCTCTTCAATGATTTGTAAAGCAAAACTAATAACTTCTCTCTGGTTCGTTGCTCACGCAGGTCTTGACTGAGTACATTTCTCCACCACACCACACTCCTCACTTTGCCTCGCCTGTTTGGGTATTATTTTTAACATTTTATTTAAATTGCTTTCTCCACTGTATTTCATCAACCTATCATCTATTTTTAAACCAGACTGTTGACAGTGCAGAGTTGACAATTTTGTTCACAGTTGATGAATTCTGATTTGTTTTTATTCGACCAAAATCATGTCACAGTAGAGGGGGGAAGTAATTCCCAGGCTTTGCTGGCTTTAATATTTGGGTGTGAATTGAGAGGCTGCCGACAGCAGGACTTGGATGTTCCCTTCTCCTCTCTCCTCTTTAGCCACATGGGTTTCTTTGCTCTATCTCAAGTGTTGTCGGAACCTTCCACTTCAGGGCCTTCGTATTTCCCTTTGCTTAGACCAACCCCTTCCCCTACAGAGTGGCACAGCTCACTTTATTCTGTTCTCTGCTCAGATGTTGCCTTGCCAGAAGATTTTATTACCCCATGTACAAGACCAGCTCCCTCACCACTCTTCTCTATTTCTCTTTTTCTTTCATTAGCACCTGCCATATCAAGTTCATTGGAACGACCTTTGTCCTACTGGTTCAGGGTTGGGACTAGCAGGTGCTCTGTGACAATTTGGTGAATGCACCAAAGCACGCGCGTGCGCGCGCACACACACACACACATGAATACTCATTTGGGCTTTGAGTGATACCAAAGACCTCTCCTTTGTTTCTCTGCATGGTTCCTTTCAGATGATCTCTGAGTCACTCAAGCCCGAGGCAGAGACAGGTGGTAGCTCTTCCATCAGCCAGGGACCATGGCAGCTGAACTGATGGTTGACCTGCGTGTGACCCAGCGCTGAGTCTTGTATGCATGAGCTCCCCCTCCTCATTCACACACTCATGAGTTAAGAGTTCCAAAAGAAGTCAGAACTTTAACCTTTAAAACCAAGCTGATAAGACTGAAATCAAGGAAAAAGCCCTTTTTATATAAAAAGAATGCCAGCCAAATAAATTTAGAAGGAAGACCAGAATTAGAAAATCACCATTGCCAATGCCCTGTGTAATAACTGCATCAGGAAAAGGTCATTTCATGTTTGCAAAAAAAGAAAGAAAGAAAAAAATGGGGTAAAAATGGTTGGGGAGCAAGACATTCACATAGACTCAGTGCCCCACAGAATACTTGATGACTACAGAGAGGAGAATGCACATTTCCAATAAAACATATGGCAGTCACCCCTTAAGAAAGGGATCTAGGGACCAAGTTAGTGCCACTGTAGGGCAACTGGTATGTGCTTCCTGATGTGCCACAAAATTACATGCTGGCACTTAGGAAGAGCTGGTGCCAAAAATGCTGCCCCTGAGACCACTCAGGAAGAAACAGACAAACTCAAATTGAGGATGCTTTGTAAGATGACTGCCTGAACTATAAAAAGAAAACAATAAAACAACTACAAACATGGGGTAGGGGTAGATCATTATTCCAGATTTAAAGATTAGGGGGAAAATGCAATGAATAAAACTTGATTAGTTCTTGAATAATAGTAAGGACACAAAACTATAAAGGTGTTTTGGGTAAAACAGTGATTTTAATTTGAACTGTGTATTTGGAGATTTTATGAAATTATTACTCTCTTAAGTGTAATAATACCAACATAGTTATATAGAAGAAGACCCCTTTGCTTTTCTTAGGGATGAGGTATCACAATGTCTATAAATTTCTTCTAAATAATTAAAGGGAAAAGCGTGTAAGTGTATACAGAAGGCAAGTGGAACGGGGTGGCAAGTGTGGTCAAATGTTACCAACTGTCACATCATGGTGATAAGCTTCCAGGGCTCACTGCATTATTATTTAGGCTATGCATGTGCTGAATGATTATTAATTTGAGAGCAGAAGGAAAATTTTTAATTTGCATCACCCAGTTGTGCTAGGGGAACATTTCCCAGAAACCACTCCTGCTGCTCCCCAGGACTTCCCTCTCAGCCACTGCAATCCCTTTTTCCTCAGCCAGCTTCCCACTAGGGGGCAGGCTACTTGAGGGATGCGACTAGATCCTGTTTTCTGCAATATCGGGGACATGGCCTACACTTGCAAAGAACAGGCCTACAATAAAGAATTGTTAAAGGGAAAATGATTGAGGTTTTCCTGAAGCACAAATCCTCTTAATTGATGTCAGCAAGCAACACCACAATTAGAAGGCCAAATACAGATGCACAGAATTGCAGAGTTTAGATCTTCAAGGACACCCTATCCTGTGACACGGGGAGAAACTGAGACTGGAAAAAGATAGACCTCTTGTCCATGGTTATTCTTTTAAATAACTTCCTCACCTTCTCCTTCCCTTGTGTATCTTGTCAATTTAGCAAACCACTTTTCAGAAAGTAAGGAAGCAAATTTCAGTTCAGTTCACATACAACTTGTCATAGGTTTGCTTTTAGAGGCAAAGATGAATAAGGTTTCTCTGGATTTTGTAACAAAACCAGTTCAGAGTCTTGCACATGAAATGCCAAAGGAAGATGTCAGAATCCATGTGAGGGAGGCTGAGAAAAAGATGCCATCTCCCCAGGGATGGGAATGCATGTGACAGGTTACAACTCTGAGCAACCCCTACAGCCTCCAACTGGGGACTCCTCTGTGCCATGGGAGTTGGTGAGGAGAGCTGCTCTCCCAGGTGTATGCCCTGCCCACATGCACTCTGCACTCCCTTGTGGCTGGCTTCAGCCATGGGCCCTGTTCTGACTCCCCACATTCATACCACTGGGGCTTCCTTGACTGGTACTCTCTATTTCTCACTGCCAGGTCCTTCCCTGCTCTGTCTGGGACCATCGGAGGACCTTATAATGCATTATAATTTTACATTTCTGTGGGATGTTTCCTCCAACTGGACTGAGGGGGACAGCACAGATAAAGAAGAACTTGGAGTTCCCAGGCTGCATTCTATCACTACCTAGTACAGTACCTGGACACACTAGGTGCTCCATAAAAATATGTCGAGTAAAGAGATGAACAAAAACAACGGCCTATGTGCAGAGGTGACTGGCAGAACAGCATGTCTCCCCCAACCCCAAGGCTTTGACTGTGAGTAGCTGCTCACACCTCGACAAGAACCTGTGGAGGATGCAAATCCGTAAACGACCAATATCAAGTTCCTTCCCAGCTGTATAATGCAAGGACTCAAACACACGTTCAACTGACTTACACAGAAGTGAAGAAGTACGCTATTTCAGGGACACCAAGTCAGACTTGCTTCAGCCTCCTCCACTTCCTTGCCTACTCCAGTTTTCCTCTTCCAGGCAGGATTTCAGGAGCTGTAGGCCTCAGTCTGTGCCCCAGGGTGAGTCTCTCTCCCTCCCTCTTCTCTCCTCCTTAACGCTCAGTACACTGAGTTTCTCTGTTTGCTTATCTGCCTCTTGAGGGAAACAGGCATCTTGGTCCACAGCCTAGCACACAGCCTGCACTTAGTTCATGTTTGTTTATTCAAGAAATGTACCTTCCTTAGACCCACATGAGAGCAGATGTCAGCATGTTCGTTTTATAGATTAAGACACTGAAACCTAGAGAATGCAAATGACTGCCTTAAGGCCAGGAAATAGCAGATTCCATTTTAATCCAATCCCTCAACTTCTCCCTAGCCCAATGGTGCCTGTGATGACTCACAGATTTCTACAAAAGCAAGGGCTTTGGCAAAACCTTTCGGGGAACCTCAGGAAAGCTGAATGACAAGGCAGAGGACAGAGAAGCATGGGGAAATGAAAAGATGTCAGAGCAGGAGAAAGGGAGAAGGGTCAGGGACCCCTGCTGGAGGCTGACATGGTGCAGTGTTGCAGGGAAGAAATGGAGCCCACAGGCCACTTCTCCCATGATGCCCCATGAAAACCTGCTTGTCAACTGTAACTTGTCACTCATGATAATGACATTAGTCAAAGATACTCAAATGGTTGCTAATAGCAAAGGGGGCTTACAGAAATGAAGTTACTAGGCCACAGGCCTACATCAGAGGATGCAAGCACTCCCTTAGTGTTCCAGAAACTCATGGCACCCTGACTTCACCTCTCCTAGAGGTATAAAGACCACTGTCAATGCTCCCATGGGAACTCTCTGGATCAAAGCATTTCCAGCAGTGTGCGGTTCATAGGAGCTGGACATGAACCTGTGCCTCAAAATTGCTCAGGAAGGATTTACTGAAATTAGCCATCTTGCCAGAAACTCTACAATCTAGACTATCAACTCTATTTGAGAGAGAGATAAGAGGAGAAAAGATAAGAAGGCTCACACCTAAGAATCCAAAAAGGAGAGGACAAGAAAAGAAGTCAGGGGTGGCATGGCAGAAAAAGAGGAGGGATAAAAAGTGGAAGAAAAGCAAGAGATAAGGCTTAGAAGATGCTCTAGTGTGGGGAAATGCACAGAACACCCAGGAGGGACTGCGGGAGGAATAGGAGGTGGCGGGGAACCAGGACCCGGGCCACATTTCTCACACCCGGCCTGGTTGTATGTGGGCTCAGGCGGCTCCAGAAGGAAGGAAGAAAATGTTCTGAAGTACCAGCACTTGCTTAAAATAATATCTCCACTGCTATAAATGCCCCCGCAATGCCTATCTCTCTGGTGGCCCTGGTTTCCTGGGAAGGGCCCCGTCCACACTAAATCTTCTCTCCCATCTGGTTGTGCCCCCACCTGCTGGGGAAGTGTTCGCCATAGACAGGATCCACAGGAGATGGAGGGCAAGTTGAGGTGGCACCTCCTATGATGGTCTCACCTCTTGGGCTGTGATGCCAGAAGGAGAGGGACTTCCTACCCAGGGTGCATCTGCAGCTCTCACTGCAAACCTAGCAGGGAAGCTGGCATCCCAGCTCCACTGATAATAGCAGTGAGAATCAGAGCAATTTGCACAATGTTTCCAAGTCTCCATTTCCTTACCACTAAATAAAATAAGCCCGCCCCCTGCAGCTGTCAGGAGGACAGACGGATAACTAAGGGATCCCCTGGCAGCATTCCTGGCACTGGGCAGACAATAAATCTTCCTCCTTTTTTCCACCTCCCTCCAGCCCCATCTTCATTTTTCCCTTCCTCCAATGGTGTCATAGCTGAGTGGTCTTTGTAAAATGCAAATTTGTTTGTGACACCCACCCACCAGCAGCTTACAACCATTCCTTGCTTTCTGTCGTCTCAGATGAAAAGTAAAGCTTTATAGCCCAGGAGAAAAGGTTCCTGGCGATTTACACCCCACATATCCCTCCACCCACATCCCCGGTGTCTCTCCCAATCAGTGCCCACTCAGCTCCAGATCTGAGGCTCCCATGCCCCCAGGTAGATGACACATACTCCACCCAGGACTTCTCTGCTATGTTGCTCAAGGCTCCCTCTAGGTGCCTGGCTTTGTCTGCAGTCACCAGGCAGCCTGTGGAAGGCCTTCCCAGGTACTGCCAGCTTCTGTGCCCACTTCTCACAGGGTCTCATGCCCTGTATCTTGATGACACACCTTTTTTTGCCTATCTCTTACAAGCACCAAAGCGTCTACATTTTAATTCACTTGTTTAGCCCTGGCACCCAGCAAAAAAGCTAAAATAGAGCAAGAACTAAAAAAAATGTTGGACAGATAAATAGATGCACAGGCAAGTGGACAGATGGACACCAGTCCCACCTATCTTAACGGTTTGCAGAAAAATTCCACAGAGCTTTTTTGTTTTCCTCTCAGGTCAAGTTCAAATTAAGTCATCTCTTGCCATCGAACTGCGGGCTTGCCATCCAACTCTAGGCTCTGTGAATTGCATTACAGCCCTCATAATCCAGCAGGTGCAAAGCTTAGATGGCCCCTCCTGCTACCCCATCTGATGATTCTACTGCTTCCCAGGAAGTCAGCCCACAATCCCAAACCCTTAACATTTTCCTCACCAGCCCTGATTAAAACCTAAGTCCTCCTTTTGGAGGCCAATTTTTGCTTCCCAGCAATATCAACACACTCAGGCCTTCAACCTCACCCTCCGCTTTCCAGTCCCTACTCCATACCTATGTTCTTCTCACCTGGTGCAGTTACTGGTACCCCAGGCCAGAGGCCCTGATTGGGATTCCAACTGACTAGATTTGCTTGCCTCCACTCATCCCCAAATAAGCAAAGAATGTAACAAGAAAAAATTAATATAATCACTATTTAGGCACAAACTAATCACTGGGAAGGCAGCTAACCTACCTCCTCCAGCCCTAGAGAAGCAGGTATAATTTGTAGAAACAAAAGTCAGAAAATATACATATGTAGCATAACCAGCAAACATGTGACAATCCAGTTTTTTAAATTTTGCTGATGCCTGCCAAGTCTTTGGGACCAGTTCCTCAGTTTCCATTCTAAGTATGAGGAAACAAAGATTTAAAAAAAAAAAAGTAATACAAACTTAAACCAGGAAATGGGAGGGAAAAATCAATTGGGGGCTTTTAATTTCAAAGGGGCTCTCTTATAAATCCTTTCTTTTTTCCCCCATCCTAAACTTTTACCCCTCCAGGTGTGCCCACTCTGGATGCTTCCTCACCTCTGGCTTCCTGCAGACCCCTCTTGCTTGCAGCCACATTTCCAACCTGTTCTCCTCAGCCACCTATTCCATGCCTGCTCCTCTTGTTTCCTCAAAATTAGAATTTAACTGCTGGATATCAGGACTTTTGTAATATGTCTATGTATCTTTCATGGTACATATATGAGCACCAAGTATTTCTATATCCTTAAACAGTGCTGGTAGCAACAGTTTACAAAGTCAATGTTATTTGTAAGGTTTACTGGAACTAATCATGAATGTGGTGTTATGCTCAAAGTTTTACCTATACTTTCTCCTTTAACTTCACCCCAGATGCTACGTGATAAAAACTGTAACACCCATCTATTGCATGAGGAAACTGAGGCTCAGAAATGCTGCTCAGAAAGCCAGCTCTGCGGTGAGGAGACAGAATGCAAACTCTGGCTGTCAGTCTCTAAAATCTGTCCTCTGAAGAGGTTAAATGTGTGATCTCACGTTAAGATATTTTACAACTTCAGTGATTCTGACGGCCAATGGTACTGGAAGGAACTACTATTGTCCAAGAAAGCCACTCCACATAACAGTTGTGAATTTTCTGTGAAATATGCCAGGGTAGCATGCATTTAGGATTACCTCATTGTGCATCTGGAAAGACAGAGAGGGGGGCATGTGTCTCTACAGAGTCCTTGCCACAATCCCACTGGAACATAGGCTCCTGGAGGGTAGGGATCTTGCTCTTTTCATCTCCAGATCATTTCCTTTCATGCACTTAGAAGAGTGCCCAGCTCATAGTGGGTACCCTTTAATCATTAGTTTAATGAATGAATGAATAAGAAAACAACCCTCCAGCCCCCAAACCCTGCCAGATTTATCACTAAATAAAGAATGAATTTGTTGGAGAACTGAGGAAAGAAAATCATACTCTAAGGGGTAATAGCAGAAAGAGAACTTAAAAGCCACTAAAAGGAGGGGTGGGATGACAAGGTCAGTAATGAAAAGCAAGGTCAGCACGAACAGAAGTCTACATCAGATCAATAACTGAGATAAGGCAGACCAGCAATGTCTCTTTTGTGCCTTCAAACTAATTTTCTCCTGGCTCTGAACAGAGAGAAGGCAGGTTCCACAGGCACTTTATCGCTGGAGCTCAGACAGTAGATAATAGAGTCTGGGCTCATTCCGATGCCCTTAGCAAGAGGGCTTGCACTCCACCTGGGACACCTGTGGGTCAGTCTTTGGAGGGGAGGTTCCAGATCAGGGTTGACCCCCGTCATGTCCTCTGCATTTCTTTCTCATCAGCAACACAACACAGAGGGCAGGCTCCTGATTCTTGGTTTCTGAAGCAAAGCCTCTCTTGGAGTTTCTGCACAAAATACTCTCCCCCTTCACTAATCTACACACTTCACCTAGATAAGGGAGGAAAAATGCAGATGGACAAAGAGGAGAAGCAGATTTCTTGAGTGATAGAGTCTATATTGCATCCATTCCCAGTTGCACTCTGAAGAATGAAAAAAATCAGTACCTGCTAAACATACCCACCACCCCTGCTCAAAGCTAACAGTTCCCAAGGTCCAAAAAAAAAAAAAAAAAAAAAAACAAAGAGCATTAAAACCTCACCTTGGGCTGAGAGGAGATAACCACCACCTATTTAGCCTCACTTAACATCTGTTCTTCAGCCCAATTTTTTTCTCTCTCCCCCTTTACTTGCTCATGAAAAAATAAACCTCAAATATCTTTTTGGATAAAGCTTGTATATGTTCATAAGAGTCAACAGAGATAAAACCACGGATAAAGGTGACCGAAAACACCAAAGGAGGCTTTTGACCAAATGCAACAAGATTAAGGTGATATTTTTAAAAAAATGAAACAGTAACTTAAACTTTGAATTACTGCCTGATTTCACTGCTTAGAGATGAAAGACCCTGTAATGCTGAACGAAAAAGCCATATAACTCAAAGAGGATTTTCTTTGCTTGACATCACCTCTGTGGAAAATACATTTAAGTAATAAAACGCCCTTGTAAGAGTCCATTCTCTGTTGATGGAGCTGAGGTGTGAAACTGGTGAGGGCTAGGCAAAGACTGTCATTTTTTTTTCCTTTCTTTTGATTACACAGTTTTCCCCCCATCAGGTCTGATCTCATTTTTCCCAGAACCTGATGAAAGATGAGCCAGCTAGACCAGGTGTCCCAAGAGTTTGCCCTGGTGACCATTCTGCCCTATAAGGCAAGTTGGGAACTGATGGTTCCCACCCACTGTGACTCATTCCAGAAATGTCTAAGTCCCACCGTTCATGGGAAGTTCTCCCTTCTTTTCTACTGTATTGTATTCTGAGGCCAGAATTCTAGGCCCAGTGATCCTGAGATGGTCATGACTTGACATAGGCAAACTCAAGAGGCTGGATGTCGGGTAGGAATCTGATCCTGGAAATGCCTGGGGATATACAGAATGAAGCAGAACTGAAACCGTGAGGTCAGCAGATAGGGCCAGGGGAATATAGGCTACTTGTATTCAGTCTTGGGAGGAGATGCCAAGACCCTCACTAGGTGGGTAAAGATAGTTATGGAGATAAAGCCACAAGGTGAGCAACTGGATGGGTCCAGACAGGAGTGCAGGAATAGGAACCCACCTACGAAGAGCCATGTATACAGGGAGAAGAAGCCACTGGAAGTCCCAGGGAGAATCTCAGCGGCTGGTGAGTTTAAAGGAGGGCACATCACAGGCATCCAGGTTCTAAGGAAGTGTGGGACACAAGGGAAGCAGTTGCTGCAGTTTTGAGGGCCAATCAACCTTAGATTTCCATCCAGGCTGTGTGTCCTTGGCCATGGAATGGGGCCAAGAAGGCTTCAGAGTCTTGGGGGGATGGGGCTCTGGCCTACAGAGTTGTGAGCAAAGTGGGCAGCTTCAAAGACCCAAGAGCTCATTACACATTCAGCCCTCAGTTCCCAGTTCCACATGCACCGTCTCTTTCCCTGATTTCAAAGTTAGAAATTGTGAACTGGTCTCCTCCCATCCCTACAAAGTTTTTACTTGCATATTTTGATGTTAATCCAGAACCTGTGTTAATCAGGCCAAAATTCATTAATGAAGTTCCACTGTGATCTCCAGGAAGCGAGCTGCTCTCCATCTAATATAATTTGTGTTTCATACAGCTGAGTGATTTTTCAAACACCATAAGACCAAGCTCTGGGCAGGGGGTGGGGGGGTCCCTTGTGAATAAATGGGAACGGCTCCTGCCTTGCGGCGCCTATTGCAATATGTGTGCTCTTGTTTTGGGGGAATTTTGGGCTGCTAAGTAATGACAAGCACTCATGGTGTGGCACCCTCATCATGTCATTGCTACAGATAATTAAGCTCATCAATTATCTCCTTCTCTTCACTGCCTTAGGAGGATGTCACTTGAGGGGCTCACAGGGAAGCCAATACATCAGCCACTAAATCCTCAGGAACTGCATTGCTGATTTCCCAGAATGGCAGAGGGGTGGAATTTAAGACTCTAGAATAAACCAACTTGGGCTCAAATCTCAACTGGCTCTAATGTTACTCACTATGAGAAAATTAATGAAGCCTCCCGTGCCTCAGTTTCCTGATGTGTGAAATGTAGAACCGATTTAAATATTGGTTAAATAAATGGCTGCTGCACACCATTTATTTAACCAATATTTGTA
This sequence comes from Marmota flaviventris, assembly GCF_047511675.1. Lineage (NCBI taxonomy): Eukaryota > Metazoa > Chordata > Mammalia > Rodentia > Sciuridae > Marmota > Marmota flaviventris. Next base: position 42,285,725 of record NC_092502.1, read on the forward strand.
GAGCACCTACTATGTGTCAGGCAGTGTTCTCATGGCTAGGGATACAGTGGTGAACTCCTGTCCCCTTGGGGCATGCATTCAGAGAAAGAAGTCAGATATCAGAAAAAAGAAATCCACATTAAATGAAACAATGTATATAAAGCATTCAACACAATGCCAGCCACAGAGCCCTTATTTTATGAGAGTTGGAAACCTCATGATACATCTCTCCTTCTACAATAGCCCATGAAAGGAATGGGTATTCTTTTAGCTTCAGTACTGGGGAAGTACTGGGCTTTTGTCCTTTCAGAGGGGCAGGAGTAAGTGACAATACAGCCAGAGTCCTACTGGGGCCAAGAACAAGGCAATATCGTAGAAAAGAATGTGGAGGCAGATGAACACGGGCTCGAACCTTGGCTCCTGCTTGCTTACTCTGTGACCCTGAGCAAGTCACTTAACCCTTTGACATTTAAGGGTCCACATTTGCAAAATGGGAGTAATAAGAGTAAACAGTACCTCTTTGAGTCATTTTGAGTATTAGCCAGAATTATGACAAGGGCTGAGCCCAGTACCTGGCTTGGAGTTCATACGCTCACCCTCACCCCTACACACACTCAGGGAGAGGTAAGTGGATAGTGTAGGTGACTCCATTCCACTTCTAAGACTGTGTTCAAGATGCCTATGGCATCTTACTCCTCAACTGCAAAGATGCCATAAATCCCACCCCCACAAGGTGGCTTTGCCCCTGGTGCTCCCTGTTGTGGAGCATGGAGCAGGAAGGGGACCTCTCACAGGTTGCAGAATGATTGGGGAAGCACATGTCCCAGAGACTTGCCATTGAACCTGGGGCCACAGCAGGGCTAGCTTCTCTGTTCTATCCTGTGGTCTATGGGCCTCTGGAGGGTAGAGGCTCACCACCTCCCTGAGTGCCAGGGCTAGGTGTGATGCTGGGACAAGGGAATGCCTGAAGTAGGAAAGCAAGCTGAAACAGAATCTGTCCAGGGGACACTGAGAAGCCACTATTAGAGGGGGACATGTCTAATAGTCTTTGATTATCCTACATAAAGTCCTCTGTAGGAAGAATTAGTGAAAAATTAATACTCTGCTAAAGACTTTATAGGAGGAGGTTAAATCACAGAGACCTATTAAACATTTTTTTAAAAGGGAAAAGAAAGTCTCTATGGGATTCATCAGTCACCACCAAGAGTTCCCCTCAGCTGCCGAGTCCCACTCTGGGCAACCCCACTTCACCAGCTCTGGATGCTTCTTCTCTGGCCCCTCATACTCACATCCCTTAAGGAAGCAAAGGAATTACTTTCCTTGGGATCTGCCATCAGCAGAAGGCAAGGAGTTTATACAAAGCAAAACATTTCCCAGTCACACCAATGGTCTCTGTATCTTCTAATAAGAAAGAGCAGTGGAAAACCCCTCAAGATTTAAAATAACACAATGTTCCATGCATCTAGAAGATAAGCAAATATGCAATTCTACAGCAAGGACCTCCAGCACCTAGAGTGAAGGACCACAAGAGGAGGTCACAAGGAGCCTCAGGATGTGAGGGTTCCCTGAGTGGCACCCTGAGAGCATCCAGCAGCCTGACTGCTTCACACGTGCACAGGGACAGCCACCAAGAAGAACACAGTGTGAAGCAGACCTGGTAGCTGTTGGGAAGGACCTATGAGTTGCAAGAAAGAAAAGGCCAACATTTAAATTTAGAGCCATTTCTAATCACAGCTCTGAGGCCTTTGAAAAGCAAGAGCAGAGTGACATTTCCTCCAAGGAGCAGCTCAGCCTCAGCAAGAGGAGCCTTCTCACCATGCCGTCTGCACCCGTGTAGAGATGCTGCCGCCCCCATCCAGGATGAAGGCAGGGCAGCTGAGAGAGGGCTCAGGGGCTGGTTTTGTAAAAGGGACCGCTGTCCTGCTGAACACTAAGAACAGTTCTGGTCTCCACGCTGTCAAGGAAGAACATGCACCTTCTAGGAGGAGGAGACAAAGGAAGGTCAAGCCAGGTCCAGGCCCATATCTAAGGGGAAAGCCACTCCATTCCCTCAGCCACTACTAAAGTGAGTGCCCAATGGTGATGATGATGACAGAAGCCATGGGTAAAAACACCAGCAGTGTGTGTATCCACAGGTTCACGCAGTCCTCTCGGGTAAGTGTGCTGGCTCCTTAATCTCTCCACAGTTCTGCTGGGCGGAGACTGTACCTCCCAGGTTACCACCTCACCTGTGGCAGACACACCCCCCACACCTCTTCATGAGGCCATTGAAGGCTGGGGACATGGGCAGGACAGACCTCCGCTTGATCCTAATTCTGCCACACACTACTTGAATCCAGCTCTCCTATTTGTAGACAGAAAGTAATAGTGCCTACTTCAAGGGCTGTTAAATTTAAGGCAAGTAAAATTAAAATTCCTCATAAAGTATTTAGCACAGGGGGGCTCCCTATGTGGCACCTCTCCCTTTTATCTGGCCTGGAAGAGCCCTACATCTTCCCTTCCCACTTTCTGATGCCTAATGGCAGAGGACACCTGAGCTCCACCAAGCAGTCAAAGAATGTCTGCCTGAACTTCTGGCTCCTTCCTTCTGCTTGTCTCCACCTCCCTCCTACAACCCACACTCTGCCCAAGCACAAGGTTTCTCTTAGGGACAAAATAAGCTAGCCTAGGGCTACTAGATGTCAAGGGTTCCTCTTCCCTTTATGATCCCCATTAAGGTGGGCTGGAAACTGGGCAAGGACAGTAGCAGTGTCTGCTGGGGGAGAAGGCACAGCCCTGGTCACAAAGGCCACCCAAAGTCGAGCAGACTCTGTAGCCCTCAGTAAAATTTCTTGCGGGAGGAGATCATACAGGAGGCTCAAACAGGAAGAGGCAGCTCTTGGTCTGCTCTGGAAGTGGGCAAAATCATGAATGAGGGGCAGAGTGCAATGTACAAGAATCTGAACTAAACAAAGGCTCTCCGGAGAGGTGGTTTGCTGGGGCCCTATGCACTCTGAGGAGTGCCCACTCACAGGGCATTCTCCCCTTTCATCATGCATTATGCATCTATCCAGCTACTGGTCATCCACTCATGCTTACTGACATCCGGCACATGCCTGGCATCACCAGGCACTTGCACTCCTATAATGAACAAGATAATGGCAGATCTAACTCCTGTTCTCAGAAAATTTAAATTTCAGTTCAAGTTTCTAAAAAATTGAAGAAGCACCTCACTGTCTCTTATACCTCATTCTTGGGAAAGCATCTTCCCTTCTACCACATTTTGGGCTGTGTGCAGCAGGCCTCCCAGGCACACAGGAAGGTACTGTCAGCTCATAGGCCGGATGTAGAAACAGGGAAAACAGTGGATTTGCCCACAGATAGTAGGATGATAGAAGGTAAAGCTGAGACTTGAATATTTTTTTTGTGTGTGTGTCTTCATCAGATGCACTTATTATGTAACAAGCTGTCATTTCCCCAGCTGCTAGGGAAATCCTTGTAGATATTTGTTGAAATAAATTAAATCAATACAATAAGAAGCCGTCAAGGAAAAGCTTCCTACAGAGCATAAGAGCTGGACATAGCTCTTTTTTTCCTTTCCCTCCCATCTAATCAACTGCAACAGGCAAAGGGCCACTGGGTGACCCCTTTCTTCCGTAAAGGTGAAGGCCATGTGTGTAGATGCACTTGAAAAGGCTACCTTGAAGAAGAGCTCTGGGTGTGAGATCAAGCAGCATGATGCTACACCCCAGATGCTGCACCTTTCCAAGCATCTGTGCCCTCCTCTAAAGGAGAAATTGTAGTTCTGATATCTTTGGTCCATGTACTAAGCTATATCATAGAGGGGAAGCTCATGGCACAGTGCAGTGCTCCATAAATGGTAACTATTTTATCATAACCATCACCATCATTATTAATATTGTCACTATGTTATAAAGTTCATTCAAAGAGCTACTTCCCCAACATAGCCCACCCTCAAAAACCCTGAATCCTTGGGCCTCTAGATGACAAGGAGAGCTGGGTATTTGATTCTCTGTGAAGCAGAGGTTATAACACCTTTTCTAGTGAATGGTACAGAGTGTGTGCAGGGAGACAGGGGAGCACCAGAGCCATGCCACATAGGAGGGGCTGGAGTCAAGAGCCCCATCATACCTGCATCATTCTGGGGGCCCAAAGAAGGTTTCTCCAGACCCGGGGTGGCGGGGGTGGGGGGATAATACTGAGGAAACATAGAAAGGAGATCAAGAAGTAGACAGAAAAAGTTAAAAAAATAAAATATGCAAACCAGGAGAAACATATTGGTAGCTCTATATAGGAACCTCCCACCCAGGATCTCTGTTTAAAAAAAAAAAAAAAGAAAACCTTTCTGTAAAAAAATTCAGCTGCCTTTACTATGTGTTTTCTCTAAATGCCCAGAGCATGCACCACCCTCCCATACAAAGCCCTTGGTAGAAGTCAGGACACCTGAGTTTTGGTCTCTGCTTAGGCAATAACTCAGATTCTCAGGCCTCATTTTCCACATTGGTTAAAAGGCGGGGGGGGGGGGGGGGGGTGTCATAAAGTGAAGACCAGGGAAGGAGAGACAAGAGGAGTTCTAGACTTTCTACTAGCCCAAGTATACTGCGACTTCACCAGCCAACAGAATGTCCGACCAGGGAGGACCCAGTTCCTCTCCAGGGCGGTGTTACAGCTTCCACTCCTACAAGCCTTCCCACAGAGTGTGAATGAAGTCTCCGAGCTCTGTCGTGGGCTTGAAGTCATACCCTTGTCTCCTGCATGCTCATTAGGGAAACTTCACTTCTTAAGTCCATTGGTGTTTTCAACATAAGGTAGTTGGCTGTATGTTTTTCATATACTTAGCAATCTCTCACACATTTGAAAGATGGTATGTGTCTGTCTCCATATGTGCATGTTTCTACTTTGGGATAAATCACCTGATCAGCTTCCTCCCAAGCATTTGTAAAGAAAGATAAAAAGAACAGGAGCTGGTGGTCAAATCTATCAACCTCAGAGAAAAAGTTAGCCAATCCTCTTGCCCCTCATCTCATCCAACATCCCATTCACCTTTGCTTTGGTGGAGAATGTGTTTTGAGAGACACAGGCAAAAATGGCAAAGTCATGGTCCCTACCCTCAAGGTGGTTTCAAGCAGACCTAAGGATGGATGAATTTGTGACACCAGAATGGTCGTGAGTATGGTAGACCATGACAAGGGGACCCTAAGTATGGTGGGAGTTAGGGATGGAAAACCCTGTGGGCAGATTAGGAGCAAAGAAGCACTTAGGGAGGTGTCGAATTTGGACTGGAGCCTGTTCTTCTTGTGAGGAACAAAAAAATAACTACTGCGGGTTCTCACACAAAAGAGAGGCCTGGTTCCTGTGATAAGAGAGGAGGCTTGGAAGGGCACTATGGGAAGGAAGACTTGGAGCATGCAGAGGGACTGAAACAGTTAGCTAGACCAGGCCCAGAACAAAGAAGGGAGGGTTTGTGCCTGGCTGGGCCTCCACATCCCCACCCTGCTGGGTTCCCCATCCCTCTCTCTTCCATTTATGAGCATCAAAGTCTTTGATACTCCCTCTGAATCAATCTGAAACATAAACAAACAAACAAAAATAACCTCTCAAAAGCCACTTTGTCTCAATAGCACCTTCTAACTGTCTGGTTAGCCCTTCCAGGGAAGGCAAGTAGAAGAAATGCTTACAGGTTACCTCACTCAGAATTGGGGTGTCAACTCATACCTCAGATTGAATATACTAGCCACCCTGGCTGACATATTAACTCACAGATGTGGTCACCCTCTTCCTCCTCTCATGCTCGAGCAAGGTGATTGATGGCAGGGGCCTTGGAACAAGTAACCTCAGGGCAGTGAGACACCAATATGAGGTTTCCTTTACACCCAGGGCAGGGGGAACTAAACAACTGTCTCTCACTGCCTTCTCAGTAACCTAGTTCAGCCTCACCTGCTTGTGTCAGAAATTACCAAGAAAATCAGAGGTTGGTTCTTGGAAGTCATGTAAAGAACATGATGCTTTAATAAGAATATATTTCCACTAAAAGTGGATACTCCCTCTTTTGGTCCATTTTCTGTGGTTGTAACAAAATACCTGAGGTTGTGTAATATATAACAAAAAAGGTTCATTTAATTCACAGTTTTGAAGGCTGAAAACCCAAGATCAAGTGGCCCTACCTATATGCTCTCTGATGAGGGCCCCTCTGGCTATGTCATAATGTGTCAGAGAAGGGAAAAGGGAAATCACTGGGTAGAGAAGGGGCCTGATATTATAACAATGCATTCTCATGAGAAACAACCCACTCTGCAAGTCCAGCATTAATCCTTCCTGAAGGTGGTTCCTCATGACCCAATTATCTTGCACCTGATCCCATCTCTCAAACCCTCCACCAACTCAACATCATCATGCTGGGGACCACGTTTCTAGCACATGAACCTCTGGGGAATGCATTCAACCCATATCCAAACCATAGGATTCCGTCCAGACTCCAAGTTTTAGTTCTTCTCATATTGCAAAATAAAACCATTTCATCCTCAATAGTCCCAAACTCCTATAATCACACAGAAGAACATCTGGGGAATCAAAGCAAACCCCTTCCAGCTATGAGCCTGTTGAATCTAAAACAAGTTACTTGCGTCCAAGATAGAATGGCACAGGCACAGGGCAAACATTCTACTCTAAAGAAAGGAACAGTCCCCAGCAAGACTAAAATCCAGCACAACAGATGTTAAATGTGAAGCTCCAAATCCAGCATCCTATGCATATTGTGGCAGGTGTAAGCCCCTTAGGAAGTTCCACCTGCATGGCTTTACTGGTCACATGGCTGCTCAATAAGGTAACTTTCAAGCTGATGCCTATAGTTTTCCTAGTTGGGCCTGGCATGCTGCCAGTGGATGTCACATGGATGCCAAGGTTTACCATTTGCTCCTTTAATGTCTATGACAGAGCCATTTCTGAGCTCACTTGAACCATGCTGGAGTGACCATTGAGTATTTTGTTGAAAAGCAGGGAGCAGCCTCCCAAGGCAGCCCATGGAGAGTGCCCCGGGCCTATTACCTGAAACTGCTCTAGGCCTCTGGATTGTGATGGCAAATGTGGCCTCACATTTCTGGGTTGCCATCTGGGTCTTTTTCCCCTTGTGGTGATGCAAGGCACCTGGTTTCTTTTTAATCCATGCTAATCTCTGCACAAGTTGTGGCCCAGCTACACCCTTACATGCTTTTTATCTGCTCTTTTCCTGGTCAGGGTGTGAGTTTTCCAAATCTTTGTACTCTGATTACCTTTTTTTAAAAATTTTTTTTAGTTTTTTTTTTTTTTTTTTTAGGTGGACACAATATCTTTATTTTATTTCTATATGGGCTGGGGATGTGGCTCAAGTGATTACCTTTTAATTATAAATCTACCTTTAGGTCACACCATTGCTCCTGAATCCTACTGTATCCAGTTAAAAGTACACAGGCAGTTCTAACTATATTTTTGTTAGAAATTTCTTTTGCCAGATACCCTAGATCATCACTTTTAAATTCAGCTTTCCATATAGCCCGAGGGTATGGACACAGTTCATCCAAGTTCTTTGCAATAGAGTAACAAGGATGACCTTTACTCCAATTTCCAATAGAATATTCTACAACTATGTCTAAGACTTCATTAGCATTCTGGTCACAGCCAAGTATTCAATCTGTAAGACATTTGCGTTCCTTCCTAGCTTCATCTTCTAGGCCCTCACCAGAATCACCCATAATTCTCCATTTATAGCATTCTAGGCTTTTTCTAGCCAGTTTCTCCAAATTCCTCCATCCTCTGCCCTTACCCAGTTCCAATACCACTAACGAATTTCCAAGTATTTGGGGGCATCAGCAAGTACCCCATTCTCAGTACAGATTTTCCGCATTAGTCCATTTTCTCTTGTTATAACAAAATGCATGAAGCTGAGTACTTTATAACAGAAAGAGGTTTATTTAAATCACAGTTTAGCAGGCTAAAAATCCAAGATTGGGTTGTCCCATCTGTTCAGTCTCTGGAGGGGGCCACCCAGGCTTAACCACATAGAAGAAAAGCAGAAAGGGAAACAACTACTTGTAGCAGAGACTAAGCGAGTGCATGGCCTCTCTTCATAATAACCCACTCTCCTGAGAACTAATTCATTCTGTGAAACTAGCATTCATCTCTTCCAAAGGTGACATTCCCGTGACCCAATTACTTTATACTAGGCTTCACCTCTTAAAAGCACCACAACAGTGGGGAACAAGCTTCTAGCATGAGAACTTTTGAGGATACAAACTATACCCAAAGCAAACCGAAACCAGAGCATCCCCTCAACTTCAAAGTCTCAAAGATTCACTTCTTATATTGAGACAAAAACATCATCAAATATACACTGATTTTAGCAATAAAATAAGTAAAAGATTTGAGGGAAAGCTTTTAGAAATTAAATTTCTAAACAAACTTTCTGAAGCCTTAGGTCATAGGGCTTTATAGCTACAAGACAGCTCCACTTTTGACCCGAAACAAAGAAATGAAGCCCATCTTATGAAATTACCCAGGACATGAGTCAGGGATGTGACAGAGGTCACCAGCAGGATGGAAGATTTCACTTCCTAAATAACCCAGCTGAGTGTAAGCAACAGAATCTAACACCTAGATATTTGGCATTTTTACCCTCTGACGTGGATGCTAGAGACCTGGACCAGACTCGGAGATGGTCCATCATTTAGTACAACAGAGATGAAAGCAATAGTTTCTCCAACAAAACACATGAATCCCTCACAAGACATGCTGCTGGTTTAAGATTCTATTTTGATGAAAAAGGGTTGCGCCTTCCTCAAGAACAAACAAATCACTTATTTCAAAAGGGCAATTTGAAGTTCATCCTTTTGTCAACAAAATGGTTGTGTAATTTCAAAGCTTCTCACAGAGAAACGGTTAGACAGTAGACAGTTCTGAGTCCCAGAACACCTCTCTTTTCCAGGTTGGTAAGAGGGAATGTCATTCCCAAGCTCTGTCTCTAGCACATCCAGGCCTTCCTCCCTCTGTAGACCATATCACATCTGGCACTCTAATGTAAAGTACTTCAGGGACACATGACATGTGACCTTCTACTGCAGTGGTACTCAGCATCCATCATAAGATAAATATCAGCTCCTTGAGGACAGGGACTGCATCCAGCCCCTCCAAACAGTTCCCACCAGAATCCAGCACACATTCCTGCTGGCTGCAGTTAATGCAAGAGCAGAATCCATTTAAGATCAGCTGCTGTGTAGGGTTTCACTATGAAAATATAAAACACCTCTCAAATGTTCCATATTCCCCAAGCTGGGAGAAGAAAGGGGTCATGGTACAGAATAGGCAGGGTTTTTTTCTTTGAAAGAAAAGTTCTTTGTTCCCCTGGGCTTTTACGCAAGGGACTTTGACAAGATGCAACTTGATTCTCCTGAAACTCTTAGGCACCTGTAGTCATGAAGCATCTTCTCATTTGTACAGGGCTCTCTGGCTCAGTTTCAAACTCCAGTCTAAACCCTTCCCTTTGCCCGCTTCCCACCTCCTTACATACTAATCCTGCCATGGAACAGAGCCAAGACCAGGCAGCACAAATGCAAAGAAAATTGGGCCATAGGCTACTCCATGTTCCACTCCTCTGTGCTCAGTGGCCAACAGGAAAAGGGGAGCTGAAGGACCCTAAGGAAAGGCACAGGGGATTTGGCTTAATGCGATGCAAAGATATGCATAACGTATCACTGGGTTTCTGTGAGTTTGGGGATTCTGCAATCAAGCTTGGCAGCTTGTAAGTCATTTTGTTCCTCTTCCCAAAGACTAACTCCACTGCCTCCCATCCTTCCGCCAAATGTAACCGAACACCTGCTAGCTGCTAGGCACTGTGGTAGGTGCTTGGGGGTATAAAACTAAGGCTCTATCAGAACAGTGTCAAGCCAAGATGAGAAGACAACCCCAAGAGGAAACTAAAGGAATAATAAAACCCTCACTGGAGATGAGACCGAGGCACAATTCCTTCATAATAACATCAATGCCAGACAGGTACATGCCTGGGGCTGTGCGTGGAGAAGGCGTGTACTCAGCTCCTCTGAGGAATGTGCCCACTGGCTGCCTTTACATTTATGTCTTGGTTTCTGGGTAAGGAAAAAATAAAAATAACCGTTTTTTGGATGGCCACATTTAATTTAATTGCTCCCCTTGGCTCACGGGCCGTCTGAGGCTCCCTCTGCCTCAGCAGTCAAGCTTCCCCAAACGATCACAGATTGGTCCTCCCCTCCAAATGGAGATCACTTCCAGACAGGGACCTTGAACTGTTCCTCTTTGTCATTCCCAGAGCTGGACACAAAGCCTGGCATCAAAGCATGTGAAAACTGAACAGAGAATTGAAAAAATATCTGCATATGGGAGCTCAGTTGTCCTTACAGATTCTTCATAATATATAGTCACGAAGTTATTCCATCCACCAAGGCAAAGAAGAACCCTGAAAGTGCTAAATCACGTCAGCTCCAATAAACACAAGAAATGCACATTTCCATTGTTTTCCTGTCAAGTCTCTCAGCAGGCCACATAGTGACTCTCCTGATCTGATGCTTGCTCATCTCTCCAGCTCCATCTCTCCTTCTGCCCCAACCACCTGCCTCCTAATGCATAAGTGTCTGTTGAGTCATTTCCCTGAGGCAGGCATTGAATAAGATGCTGGGGATAAAATGGACCACCAAAAAACAAACCTAGTTCCAGTTCCAAATTCCTCATGGTTTATAGAGAGAAAAGGATAATAATTAAATGATTTTACAATGCAAAATTAATTATAACTTCGATGAATGCTAAGAAAAAGACAGGTGGTACTGCTGAGATGGGTAAAGAAGGACCCGGGATGACTAGGGGCATCAGGGAAGGCATCTGAAAACGATGTGATCTAGAAGCTGACATCTAAAGGATGAGTGGGTGTTTGCCACAGGTGTGCAGAGGGAGGGGTGGAGCATCCAGGGCTGGCTCCCACCTCTGTGCTTCTGCCTACGCTGTTCTCTCTGCAAGAAGTCCTTCACACTTCCCTTGCATAACTCAGCCACAGCCTCTTCGAGAGACCCTCCCTGATTACTAGCTGAGGCCACGTGCTTTCCTACTACATATCAACATGGTGCTTGGTACCTGTCTGCTTTTCTCAGGCTTCTTAACACATGCAATTGGCCATCTCTCCATCTGTACTGGGAGTTCCATAAGGTCAGGGACTTTATCTAGTACCAAGAGAGGAACAAGAAGGGATAGGTGAAAAGATAGATGGATAGTGAAGTTCTTGCCACTCACACCAGCTCCCCTGCCTCTTTCAGGCATGTGTGTTTGCATAAAGCATTCCTGCATTTAGCATCATGATCCTGTGCTCTCCTAGCCTCCCTGGAGTCCCAGAATAGCAATCAAGAAAGGCCAACCTTCTAGAACAAAAGATATCCAAGAGTGTAACCAGTCACTACACTGTAAAGAGGGTGCTCCAAGCATTTGATCTTTGATTCACAAGAGCATCCACTGTGTGTTGGGCCCTATTATAGCAACTCAGCTGGAAATAAGATGGGTATGGTCTTGCCCTCATACAGCATACAGTCTTGAGCAGCAAGTGAAATAAGATTATTTCAGATACAGGTCATTCGTATGGAGAAGACAGAAACTGGCTAGAAAGAACTGAGGTAAAGCGGCTCTGAGGTGGGTTGCTCAGGAAGGTCACTCAGAGATGACCTTTTAGCTAAGAACAGAAAGATGACAAGAAGTCAGTCATGGGACATTCAAGGAGAATAGCAGTCAAGCAGGGGAAATGGTATACACGAAAACCCCCATGTGGGAGGCAGAAAATCATGCCAAGATGCCCAGAGCTGAGCAATGAAGAGAAAGATGTGTTAAGACATGACAAGACAGGTCTGATCAAGGAGAACCTGGGGGGAGCAGGGTGAGGGCATCATTCATGAGTGAAAGGATAACACTGGGCCCCTTTAACTGACCACTCAGCTGGTCTGTGAAGAACAGACTGCAAGCCAATACAGATGGAAAGGGAGAAACTGACACGAAGGCCACGTGAGGGCCCAGGTACAGAAGAAAGTGGCTTGCACCAGTGTTGTAAGACTAGCAATGGTGTTCAGTGTTTGAAACTGAGATGCAGTCTAGAGGTAAAGAAGACAAGGCTTGCTAATGGATTGGCTGAAGAGGATGAGAAAAATAGAAAAGTCAAAGATGACTCCAAGGTCTTTGACCCGAGTCACTGGGTGGAGTGTAGGGTCGCTGGCAGATTGGGGGAGGCACCAGTGGCTGACGGGAATCAAAGCTCTCTTTTGGCCATGGTGAATGTAAGATGCTGTTTTGGTTCAGATCTTAAATGTCCCCCAAAAGCTCATGTGTAATAAAAGCAAACTTTCTGTAAATACCAGGAATGTTTAATATGTTATATGCTGCAAGTACTGACAGAAGACCAAAATTACTTGGGTTCAGCTAAATCTGTGCTCAGGATCCACCTCTGCTGTCACATAAGGTTGTAAGATCCTAGGCACAGTATAACCTGTTAGTGGGTAACTCTATCTGTTGAAGCCAAAATAGGCCTGTGCATCCCAGAACTGTTGGGAGGACAGGATATGCTGGTGAGCAGCCAACGGCCAGGGCAATTCCAGGCCCAGAGAGTACAGGCTCATGGCTGACCCCATGCTCCCTGAGAGGCAGGCCCCACTAGCGAGGAGCACAGAGAGGTCAGCTCAGCTTCTCCATTCTTACCATTAGCTATTAGTATCCTTGGGTGGACAGAAACCTTATGAAAGAAAAAGGCCCAGAAATTCCAAAGCGATACAGTAATACTGTTTTGAGTGACTGAAATGGCAGGTCAAGAAAAATAACAGCTACAGGGATAAAAATGTGGATCTACAAAACATGCAATCAAGAAAACCTGTGAGCTGTGAAAACCAAGTAACCTCGGGAACCTTTATTCCCTCCCACGCTGTACTATTCTGTACCAACAGAAGAATCTGGGTGGGTGGTGAGTGGGCAGGGGGAAGGGGAAAGCCTTTCTTACTGATGGGGTGGGACATTGAGAAGACTAGATTTCAGGAGACTGACAGCACTGGGAATGCATGACAGAAGCACTCTGTTCATATGATAAGGTAATCCGTGGTATGTTTAGGGGCCTGAAGGGCACCTGTGGTATCCCCATCCTCAGCCTCCATCTGTTTACAATGACCCCAGAAATTGCTCAGTAGTATGCTATACTTATTCATGGGCACTCCTCTCTTCAGCAACAATAAAACAATGACCACTGCCCCCCCCCAAAAAAAAAAATTGGGTTTCTATGACAACCACTTTGGAGTGAGGTACTTGGGAGATAGCGCCGCACAGAGGCTGTGTCAACAGGGACACTTACATCCTTGGGGACAGAATCCTCTGTCCACTCCCATCAACATCCAGCCTCCCTAGCTCAGGATTCTGCAATACCACCCGGGATGGGTTGGGGTGGTCCAATTACACATTGAGAAAGAAAAGGTCCACACTAGGGGAGGAGTTAATGTAGACCCACCCAACTGCAGTAGGAGCACTTAACCACTCAGGAACACAAACTGCTGGTGACACTTGGAAACAAATCATTATAGCAGCAGAGCTAAATCTAAGAAATCGATGACCCAGCCCACACTATTATTTGTACTTATTTGCCCAGGCAGGATTAATAGACACTCAGTGTGCAGCCATAATATTTCTTGAAATTCATTGTTTTAAGAATGTTTTTTAAAAAATATTTAAAGGTTCATTTTATTGTCATTTCTAACTGAATCCAACCCCTCTCTGATATTGACTTTGGGACTTTGAGTAATACTGTGTTGAAGGGTGACAGGAATGATCCTTTCCCCACCCCACCCTGTCATTCAAAAAAGCGTCTTGGTACTAGGGCCCACCTCATAGGAGAGTTTTGTAATGTCATGGCATGAGCATAGCACAGCAGATGGCACACAGTCGTACTGGATGTGTTATGGTTACTGGTGCTCATGTGGATTGGATGGCACCTGATTGGACAATACGGCAAACATGGAGGAGCTGGGATATGATGCCAGATTGAGGGATGGGAGGCTGTCCTCTAGAGAGGGGCTCTGGTTCATGCCCTGGTCTCTGGTCCTGTGAGTAATTTCTTTGCTTAATTTCTTAGGCTGAAGGGCTTCCCAGTCAGGAGGAGACCTAAGCTCAGTTGCCTGTCCCCTTGCACATCTGGAAGACTTGGGCAGATTCCAGCACAGGCATGCTCCTTGGTCTCCAACCAAAGCTGCAGGTCACTTAGTCCTCCAAAAGGATGCTGCCTCAGAAGTATGTGAGCCTTGGCTTAGAAACCTTAACAAAGCCCAAATGTCTATTCCCAAGTTCTGTAAAGTGTAGCCAGCTCAATCCACACACCTCAGCATCCTGTACACATGCTGAGGACTTTAGAGCTCAGCAAGCATCTGACACCTGAATGACTAGTGAAGTGGAGATGAGTTGATATCATGGGGAGCCTTAGACAAATGAGTGTGCAAAAAATGTTCCCACCTGCAATGCTGAGCAAGTTTTCATCCACTTCCTACCACCTCATAACTTATGAAAGATCATTCCAAGCTCAGGCCTACCCTGGTTTCACTAATAGGCATTTGGCCATGCCTGAGTTTGTTGTGGACTACTGCTCACTCCATTTGACCAAATGAATGCAAATGGACTTCAGTGCCATTTCATACCAACAGCTTGAGCACACACCATGTTGGGGGCTGTCACAGGATCAACAAGTAAGAAAATGCTTGCCACAGACAGTGCCTGCTGCAGAGTATGCCTTCAACGAGAGATCCCTGCTGTCATTATCATCAGGATTACCACCTTCATTGTTCAGAAAATGGCACAATTTCACCTACTTGGAAGTGGGAGGAAGAAAAGACTCATGATGAAAATAGAAAATGTGATGTAAAGCTGAGCCATTGGGGCCAGAGGGAGGACTAAGGATGAATCAATTAATATTTATAGATGGGTTATCAATATGACAGACACTATTCTAAGAACTTAATATAGATTAACTAATTCATTTTTCACCAAAATCCTTTGCTGTAGGTATTATCATCATCCTGAATTTGTAGATAAGCCACCTGGAGTCCAGAGAGGTTCTATAACTTGGTCAAGGTCACATACCTAACAAGTCAAGTTAGAACTTGAGTCCTCAGCATCCAATTCCACTGGACAAGCTCTGAACTATGGCACTGATATGCTAGCCTTCCTTGGTCCTTCCACATAGCATCTCCTCCTGCTCAGACCTCCACGATCTCACCTGACTGACCTACAGAACTGTTTCACTGTATGCCTTCCCCAGAACCAGGGTGCAACCTTGGGATAGGACAGGTGCCCAGCAAGTGTCTAGCATGTGTTAGGTATATTTGTTATCTTAGGGGAGCCACCGTAGAAGTGGTTACATTGTAGGCCCCAGAAAAGTTGGTGGCTTCTTCTAGATGATTATTGAGTCAATGAAGGGAGCCAGAACCCCTACAGAGTCAGAAGACAAAGCAGATCCTCTCAGCCACAAGGCATTCAGAGGGCCATCTCCCTTTCTCTCCTGTCACCTACAGGATGAATGGCTTTGTCACATCAGTCACAGAGGCCATGTCAAACATTTTGCTCTTCCCTCACCTGCAATGACCATTGATTCTTGTCTCAGATAGTTATGCACTTTAAATAGTTTCTTCTTGTCATGCAATGAACATTCACAGTCCCTCCCAGCTAATCAGGTTTTCTCCAAAATGCCACTGGATCCACAGGCTCTACAGGTCACCCCAGGAGACCTGTTTTGCCACCCCAGCTATTCCTTGGTTGGGCTCTTCTGACTGCTGTTCAGTCCCACAAGACCTCTTCTTCTCAAAGATAGGGCAGAAGGGCAACATCAACAAATGAAAATTGGGCTTCCTACCCAAAGGGATGCTAAAACCCAGGATACACTTCAAGCACAGAAAACTCTCCATAAAAGAGAAATCCAGAGTGCTAGAGTTTTCAGGTTAACTCCATATGATCTTTATCTTTTAATTTTTCACTGGAAAAGCACTTGAAATGTGTCAGCTATATTTTCTGTCATTACTCAGCTTAGATAAGAGAACAAAGTAGGATCTTTCTAAATGACAGATCATCAAAAGTGACCAACGTGGGGCAAAACATGGGTAACATGGGTAACACTGGACATCCTCTTACAGGTCCAACACAGATTTTTAGCTTTGTAAACAGCTTTCCTGGGAGTATAATTGATATATAAGAAACTATGTATATTTAAAGTATACAATTCAAGGACCTTTGATAAGCATAAATACAATGTGTACAAAACCAACAACATAATCCAGATAATTAACATAAACATCATTCTTCAGAGTTTTTTCATACCCTTTGAAATTTCTCCTCCCTATCCTACCTCTCTGCCCACCATAGCAAACCACTGATCTGCTTGTTAGTACAGACAAGCTTATATATTCTGAGGTTTCATATCAATTTACTCAAATAATAAATACTATTTTGGCCTGGATTTTCCTCAGCATAATTATTTTAGCATTATGTTGTTATGTGCATCAATAGTTCATGATGGGTAGTATTTGATTGTATGATACTATAGCTTGATGGTAGGGTGCTATGGTCTGAGTAGGCCCCCAAAAGGTCACAAGTTGGAACCTAATTCCTCAATGAAGTAGTGTTGGGAGGTGCAGGTCTACTGGGAGGTGTTTGGATCCTGGAGGGCAATGTCCTCATTAATGAATTAGTGCCTTTTTTTATGAAAATGCATTAGCTATTGCAGCAGTTTGACCTTCTTTTCTCTCTCTTGCCCCTTCTGACTTTTGCCATGTTATAAAGCAATGCAAGGCCTCCAGAACCATGAGCTAAAACAAACCTCTTTACATTATGAATTATCCAGTCTGAGTTATTTTGTTAAAGCAAGGAAAATGGACTGAGACATATGGATACAGCATATTTAACATTCACTTGTCGACGAACATTTGAGTTGCTTTTAGTTTGGGGCTATTACAAATAATGTATCTATGTAATAGGTATTTCTTCGGACATACACTTTTATTTCTCTTGGTTAAATATCTAGAAGTGGAATGGCTTGATCATATAGTAGTTT
Organism: Marmota flaviventris; assembly: GCF_047511675.1. Lineage (NCBI taxonomy): Eukaryota > Metazoa > Chordata > Mammalia > Rodentia > Sciuridae > Marmota > Marmota flaviventris. The sequence continues at coordinate 42,302,805 of NC_092502.1, forward strand.
TTTAAAAAATTCCAAGTTTTTTCCCCAAATAGTTGTACCATTTTACATTCCCACCAGTGGCATAGTAGAATGTCAGTTTTTTCACATCTTTTCTAACACATGATAGTTTATTTTTTACAGTTTCACAAATGACTTTTTCTTTCTCTATCCAGAGTCCAAGTTGAGACAGATAAATGTTGCTGTTGTCCTGTTTCATCATCAGGCAGATTTTTTTTTTTTTTTAATGATTTAAACTATGCTTGAAATCAGGGTGAATATACTAAAAGTACAGCTCCAATTTTCCACCTTCTTAGTATTTAAGAATTGTCTGCCATCTTCATGCAGCTTTAACTTTTAAAGTTACCCCAAAGCCTCTTGATTAGATTAGCTTCTTACCTCCCCACCATCAGAGCAATGGTCAATAATCTAATCAAGAGTTGAGGCCCTGCAAATAAATCTAGTACCTGGAGCTTGAGGCAAGAGAGGCTTAATCTATTCTACCCTATTCTAATGTATTAAAATGCAACAACACCAAAAGAGGATTGGGTGTGCAGACTTATTAGCATATGTGAAGACCTGAGTTCAGTTCCTAGAACAGAAAAAAAGTGATGCTTCCTTTCTACCTGTCCATCCCCTACCTGATCCTTGTTTGGTGCCAGGGAACTGGATTATGTATTGGTTTATTCTAAAGAGGGACTGGATAGCTGGTCTAGACCGCTTCTAGTAGGAAAAGGTCGAAGACAACAGGAAAGGTACAGCCTGTCTTGCTCAGAGCCACCTTTGAGGCATCACCCCTTCACTGATGCACAGTAACATTATTCAATCTTCTTTTCTAGGAAGAAAAAGCAAAGAAACTTTTCTAATGAGCTCCCTCTGATTAAACTGGTAAGGGTCCTAGGTTCCTATAGCACCTATTTTCTCCTTTGGCTACCAATGCACAGCCTGCTGTTGGGGAGTTCTGGATTCCAAATCAGTCCTCAAGGACTTTGGAGAAGAACTTGGGAACCATCACTCTTTTGGACACAAGATCTCTCCTGATGCTGTTCCAAGCACTTCAGTGAGAATGCATTAGCTATTGCAGTGGTTTGACCTCCTTTTCCCTCTTCTGTATGTTTCTACTTGCCCCTTCTGACTTCCAACAGCTTCAACTTCAGTGAACATGACCTAGCATCTCAAGAAGGCCACCCTTGCCCAGAGGAGGCATTCTGTTTTGCACATGGTACTCAAAGATTCCAAAATGTTGGAAGAACATCTTGCTTTTTTGAAAATGAGAACATCATTAAAGACATTACTTCCAATATTCAATTATGGCAACAATTCATAGTAAGTTTTAACCCAATTCTAATTAAAGAATAAGGAATTCTTTAATTCCCTCACAGGTCTTAGCCTAAGGCTTAGAAAATGAGCTCAGCTTCTCTGAGCACTACCCCTATCTGGTGCTGAAATGTTCTCTTGGAAAATGTTGAAAGAAGTCTGACTACTCACAGGTCAACAGGGAATATTTTGTTTGTTCCTTTTAAAGAAAAACAAAAGCAACATGATTATGAACTTAATTAAAGTTGTTCGTAATGATTTAATTACATTTATTGCACTGTACAAATCCATTCTGACCAGGGACCTCTTTGTCTTTTAAAGGATTGGTAGGTAGAGATCTCATGTGCTTTGCAATCTTACCTAATCCTTAATCTCATCTCCTGATGGGGGAGGCCAAGCGTCATCATGTTCAGGTAATTGCTTTATCAAATAGCTTAATTATGCGTTCAACACAACTGACAACAAGAAAGTTATTCTTCCTAATGTGTTTTTAACAAAAGTGCTAACTAATTACATGGCGTTGTATTCAGGGCATTTGAGGAGAAGAAATGAAAACCTATTCTTCAAATCTCGGTTAAATGTGTGTTTGCATATAGAACATAGAAATAAGTGGTGAAATCATTAGTTGAATTGCTTCCTTCTGTTGTAACTTCATGATGAATCTGCAGGCTGCAGTAGTCTGTGTGAATCCCATAGATGCCTTATCACCGTGGACGGCATCTGAACATCTGTGCTCTCTTAAAATGTCACAATAACCATTTTGCCTGAAAGTCTATCCTCGGGAGCCAAAATGACTATACTATCTTGGCATGTTCTAAGAAGAAATAAAGGCTGAAGAGAATTGAGGATAAACGTACCCTGTGATCAGAAGAAAGTATTAAAAGCATTAGGCCAAATGGGTTGAAAGAATTCTGAGTTAAAATGACACTGAATCTGCTTTATTTTAGATAAACTTTCTCTTTAAGTAGACAACAGGTCTGGTATAAAAATGTATCTTGTATGCCTCTTGTGAATGTCTTTCCTAGATAGACAACATCCCTTAATCCTGGCTCAAAGGAATGTCACTTAGATGAAAACTTCAATGAGGCTAGCATATTTGGTATTTTAAAAAGTGATTTGAAGCTTATCACATTTTACATTTTAACCTCTTTGGCATACATTCTTTTTTTCCATCTTCTTTTGCTAAAAATATCTTTCATTCAGAGTTAAGATGGAGGTGAGGAGACTCAAGTGACCCGAGTAGACCAATCATAGAACCTCATCAGCCTGGACATCATATTTGATGACGGGATGAACACCAGATTCCAACGAGATGACTGGATTTCTTTCCTGGGATTGAAACACACTATAAAATTCTTGGGAATTTCTAGTTTGGGAACCAGTGAATCTGGACCTTCCAAAACTCATTCTCTGCAAAAGAGAAAGAGACACTTTGCAGAGAGAAGGGAAGCAGAGATAATGAAGAGAGAGCAGGAAAGGCAGTTACCAGTAGAGAAGTTTCCTTCTTTCTCCTAGGCCTGGTAACCCCACTATACTTTGTAGCTTTTTATACCAAAAATCTTAATTTTTGATTTAGGATGAGTTATATGTTTCTGTTACTTAAAAGCATCCTGATGATTACACCTGGTATCTTACATCGTTTATCAGATGGCTTTTTCACTCTTGGATGTAATTCCTGTAACTCCAGAGTCAGGCTGGGATTCAAGTATCTTCTCTGTTACTTGCTAGCTGTGTTGATCTAGCTGTGTAGATTTAGTAAATCTACAAAAGCTTTGTAGATTTAGTTGTATCATTTTTACCTTGGAACTAATAATAGCACCCATGTCAAAGGTCTATTGTAAAATGAGATGAAATAATATAATAGAGAATAAAATAATATTGCGGCACTTAGCACAACATCACAGTATTTAACACATGCTCAATAACTAAATACTATTCTTGTTGTCACTGTCATTATTGCTATTTAAATGTTACTATAGTCGTGAATTCCAGATAGCCCCAATGTTCACTCTGCCCTTTTTTCAAACCATACAACTCATATATTTGGATGGGCACATAATTGCCTAGAATAAAAATTACCTTCTCCAGCCTCCTGTGTAGCTGAGTGCAGCCTACGACTACGTTCTAGCCAGTGGAACATGAGCAGAAATGATGCTCGCGAATTCCAGGCTGTGCCTCCTTTTGTGCCTCCTTTTCTTTCTCTCTTCCTACTAGCTGGGCGCAGCAGACATTCTCAACTCAGACACAGAAGCTCAATGATTCCAATTATGGAGAAAGTGAATAACAAGCTAAAAGGTTCTTGGTCATCAAAAGTCTGTAGGTAGCATTTTGGCCTTGGGCAGCTCATGTGTGGAATGTTTACATGAGAGAGAGAAACAAAAGAGGATCCTATTTAAGTTTCTGTTTCATTTGGGTTTTTGTCCAGCAGCCAGAAACTATATCCTGAATAAGGCATAGTTAATATTTTAAATGTTATTCACACTTGTTCCTTCCAAAAGCCCTGTGAAGGAAGAAAGGGGACCATGACAACAAAACAGGGGCAAGAGAATTCTATTTAAAATAACAGTCGAGGGTCTTCACACCAGGTAAACGGGCTCTCATTATCAAATGATATTTGGCTCCCCAGACAAAGGAAATGAAGTTATGAGTGAACAAAGCCTAAGGGAAAAATGCAAAATCGGGGCATCTGCCATGGGGGATTTGTCCCGAAAACTCCAACTGTTTAATATATAAAGCGAAATTGCTTAGAGTTGGCTAGATGCCATGAGTATATCTCTAAGGTCATAAAAGCTCTACTGTTGGCCTCTTCTAGGAAAGAGAAAAAAAATAATGAAATCTACTACCTGAGCCCTTTCTCAGACTGCTGGTGCCCACTGGGATCTATCTACACATGATTCTTTTCTTCCACTATCACCTGAGTACTTGCTTGGATGGGGTCAGGAACTTCTCCCTGCAGTGCTGCCCAGAGCAGAGCATGCCTGGCTTGCCTGGTTGCTGCTGCCCTTGGTCACTGTGCCTGTACTACTGTCACTGTCCTCTCCTGCAGGGTACGGAATATACAAATGCAAGCCCTCTCCCCTCAGCTTCTACCTTCTACGACCTACGTTCTGCAAGGTCCCTGCAGATGAGCCATTTGCAAGGAATGATCATTCTCAATCCACAGGTCTGGAGGGAGTGGCCGACCCCAAATATTCGCCCCCCGCCCCGCACAAACAACTGACAACCTCAATTCTGCCACACATGAAAACCTTTCATGCCTGACATGCTCACAGGGTCAGAAGTCTGGGAGAAAGACAGAGTGAGCCTGAAGCCATCTGGAGAATTCTCACAAATCCACACCCTTAGTTGGCTCCAACCCTTAGAATAGCCTGTTCTTGGGAAATGCCGGCCAACAGAGACTGCACTTGCCAAGAACTTCAAACGTGACCTTTTCTTGGTAGCAATTGTTGGAAACTATTAAGATGCCTCTGAAAAAAATAATACAGTCTGCAGCGACAATGCGCTGCAAGAAATGCCAACCTTGTAAAGCAAGTGCTCCCTACCCCTCCCTCACGTGTGCACATTCAGAACGGAAGAGAAACATTTTCCTCTACAGAGGTTCTTAACTCCGCATCTCTCTTCCCCGTCTAGACATAAATGAGCCATTTGCTAATTGTTTAACAGCGATTAAGGAAGAAAATGTGAGGGGGAGGAGGAGGGAGAGCAGATGGGCGTTTGCCTGCTTGGTTGCCAATTACCAATAGCTAGGCTGATGCCAGAGAACAGGCTGGCTCTCGGGACACCTGACATCACCCAGGGAGCCCTCTCCTCAGAGGCCAGGTTGAGCACTTTGTGCTGGAAAGGGAGCAGGCACAGCCTGCATGTCTGATCTTCGGTCAGGTGGGCAGGTTTTGAACAAATCAGTGAAGTCCCAGGGAAGGATGCCTGGCAGTGAGACCCCCCCCTCCCCTGTCCCTTTTTGAGCCTCCAAAACACTAGCATCACATCAAATCTGTCCCTATTTTCCAAAACAGCTTTGCCCTATGGGGTGAAAAACCCTAGGGTAGCCCCCTGAATGATGTCTAGATTCTAGTCAAATGATGTCAAATTCTAGTCAGCAGAATCCAGGCCTCTCTTCTTATAGATAGAATTAAAAATTAGCAGCCAGGACCCTTTTCTGGTCCTGCTTCTCTACGCCTTCATCTTTCTGTGCATTTAACAGCAGAGATCCAAAAGCACTTCAGAGACAATGGGTCCTCAGACAAACCAAGTGAAGCCATGGAGCTGTTGGCAGGATTTGCAAGTCCAGCCAAGATGAAGATGGTGAAGATGTCCTAAGCTCAGAGATAAACTGGCCTTCTATATTTGAAATTTAAACAGTCCCAAGGTCAGCTTTAACTTCCTTAAGACCTCTGCAGACTGTTTTCTATCCATCTCTGAAGCTACCATGGCTCATGACCTACACCGTCATCCTGCCTCTCTAGTCCTGCTCCAAACTTTCCTATGATACACCAGTGTAAGAAAATTCAAAACAACACTCTTCAATGGGATCCCCACAGCTCTCCAGGTAAAGTCCAGCCCCCTTCTTATGGTCTTCAAAGGGCTGCTGAATGTGACCCTGATTATTTGTCAAGCCTCATTTCTGTGCTGGTTCATCCCTACCCTCACTCCACAAGTGACCCAGCCATACTGACATTGCACCAGTGTCAAGGTGCCTCTCTTTTCTTTCATCCTTTTCAAGCCCCTCTTCCCTCTGACCCAATGAATCCCTGGCCCCATTCCTGCTCTGGTAGGTTCTTTCCAGCCTTAAGTTCTTAATGGCACCATCACTTACTTTAAGAAGACTGCCCATACTTCCAAACTGGCACAGGTGGCCCTATTCAGCACTACTGAAGCACCCAAATTTCCCTTATCTAAGTATCTACTGTCTAAATCTGCTTTCTGTTATTATAACAAAATACCTGAGATTGGGTAATATAAAAAGAAAATATTTTTATTTAGCTCACAGGGCCACCTTGGCTATATATGCATCATGGTATGAGTTGGGATCACATGGAAAGACAGGAACTCAGAGCCCAAGGAGGGGCCAGTCTTGCTCTGCTTAATAACCGATTCCCAAAAGAACTTAATCCACCATATCAGTTTCATCCCTCCCAAGGTCAGCAGCCTCAACAACCTAATTACCTTGCACAATGTTCCCATTCTTAAAGGTTTCACCACTTTAACAATGCCTCACTGGTTGGTGGGGAGGAGAACCATAGGAATGATTATAATGAAAGTCAGTTACTTTTCAATTTGTCTATCTTCCTTGTAAGTTCCATGAAAAGGGAAACTTGGCCTATTTTGTCCTTTGCCCAATCCCTGGTATTTAGCACAATGCACGTAACAGAATAAGGAAGAACTCAATCAATATTTACTGAATTTCTGTACTATATCAGTTTTCCTGGCTGGAATAATGTGACATTAAGGACAGTAAAGAAATGACTTAGGGTGGTATGATATGATACCGCTTGGAAGTGAGGTCCAGGGTCAGGCCATGCTTCACCTTCTCTGACCGGTGATGGCATTGGCCTTCCATGTGTCCATCCCAACAGTGCCCTTCTGTTCCTTATCTTTTATGGGCTCTACTCTGTAGAGTGGAATGAACATTGATTGTCATGTAACATCTCTTACCTCTACTCTGGGCAGTCTTGTGAACTTTATTTTGGATCCTCAGGGAGTCACAGAGCTCTGAGTGCTATCACAAGTATTGGGACAGAAGAGACCTGCTATAGAATGAGACTCCTAAATGCAGACCCTAGTTCTGGAAGCCCTATCAGGGGCCAAGGTGCAGAAGGAAAGCTTGTTTTATGTGACTTGAGGACAGACATGAGCATCAAGGACAAGTCAGTGATCAGGCGGCTTCTTCTTGTTGCCTCTGATAATGCCCCTCAGCTCTGAAGGGGAAAAAAATGTACCTGGACAAGTGTGATGATTCATCATGGGGTATGGTGATAATAGGACTCAGACTATAATATATTTTTGCCCAAATTATTTTTTATGACTTTGACCTAATGATATCAAGTTGTCTCTGGTTACACATGAAGCAGGGTCCCATCTGTCCTGTTTTCTGACAGCAATGATCCAAAAAAGGCCACAACATTTAGGATGAGAAGTCATCTGTCCATTTATAGTTAACCCATTCACTTCTATTAGTCAAGAATTCACCTATGTCCTTCAGTGCTTTGTCTGTGAGATTAAATGTCCTTTAGAACCTCAACAAAAACATGTGACCATATATTTAAGGGCGATAATTAAAACACTCCAGTACTAAACTTGATCAGAGCAAAATATGACCCCTGGAAGAAAGCCTTACTGACTAGCACAGGGGTTTAGATCTGTGCTGTGCTTCAAGGTCTTGAGCAATCAGCACACAGCTTCTGACTGAGTCATATTTGCTCAATTACATTCAGAAAGAAAAAAAAAAAAAGAAAGAAATAAGGCTAGGACACAAAGGCCAAGCACCAACACAATTTTTTACTGTAATGCTGCCCCCTCTTACCATCCCTCTTCTTGTTTTAACTTCAGATATAAGTAGGTAGATCACAAAAAGTCAGAAGGGCCTGGGTGTCAAATTCTGCTACCTGCCTTATCCCTTGAGGCCTATGGTCTGGCTCTTAAATATCCCTCAAATGCCTACTATGTGTTAAAGGCTTGGTCACCAGCTAGTGGTACCACTGGGAAGTGGTGGAACCTTCAGGAGGCATGGCCTAGTGGGAAGAAGCTAGGTTTGGGCACATGGTTGCCATGAAGTGAACAGGCTTCTTCTGCCACATGCTCCTGCTATGGTGAATTGTGCTTCCACAGGACCAAGCCAGGAAGGATTGACATCTTTAAAATTGTAAGCCCAAAATTTCACCTTTCTTCCTAATAATACCAAATTTGTTGATTATCTCGGTCATTTTGTTACAGCAATAGAAAACTGACTAAGATACCACATACGGAAAATAGGAGAAAGATACCACAATTTCTGATAAGGCAGCTTTAGGTCTCTTCTTTTGTTCCTGGAAAAGAAGCAGGTCTGGAAGACTCAGATCTCAGTCAAACTAGGGCAGGAATTGAAAGACACTATTGTCCCAGCAGCACCCTACTCTGGAAGGCCTCAAGGGCTCTGCTCAACACTATGTAGACATACACTGTCCTGTGAAGATTAATCAAGAGTCATTGCAGAGCTGGGCGCAGTGGTGCATGCCTGTGTCCCATCGGCTCAGGAGGCTGAGGCAGGAAGATTTCAAGTTCAAAGCCAGACTCAGCAATGGTGAGGTGATGAGCAACTCAGAGAGACCCTGTCTCTAAATAAAATATAAAATAGGGCTAGGAATATGGCCTAGGATCCAGTGCCCCTGAGTTCAATCCCCAGTATAAAAAAAAAAAAAAAGTCATTACAGATGGTTCTTTTAAACTCTAATCCTGACTCTTAAATTAGCTATTTGCCAGCACCTGAAAGCTGCAACCTTCTCATATCCAAAAAGCCACCTTCCCTGCCTAGACCCTTGGGGTTCTGGAGCAATGAATATTTCCAAAAGCATTCCCTAGGCAATTGACAGACTGCTATCATTCCTTGTGCTCAGAGGTCAAGGGAAGCCGGCCTTTCAAGCTCCTCTGTGACCCTGAGATAGAGTGTTTGGGGGCTCAAGGTTTCAGAGATCTTAGTCCATAGATGGCTGGCTCCATTTTGGGGGCTCTGATTAAAGCAGGACAGCATGATGGAAGTGTGTGGCAGAGGAAAGCAGGTTATGACATGGCTACCAAGAAGCAGAGAAAGGGAAACTCCACTTGCCAGATACAAAATATAAACCCCCAAAGCATGCCCCTAATGACCCACCTCCTCCAGCCACACCCTACCTGCTCATGGTTACTCCCTCCTTATTCCTTATCAGGAGATTGGTTCACTGATTGGCTTAAGACTCTCATAATGCAATCATTTCACCTTCTTGCCATGTCTTGCACATGAGTTTTTGGGGAATACCTAATATCTAAACCATAACAGCAGGCTTTTGTGGAGGCTTGGTGTGCAATCTGCCACTTGCCCAAACAGCCATGATTCTCACTGACACCCATGTCTCCCATCTCAGGCTTGAGGATCAGAAGGTTTATTCCAGAGCTGGAGGGAATGATTTAAATGGCACAAGCTGGAACCATTGTAAAGAGAGAAGAAAGAAGGAGCCACGAACTCTCTGCCAGAGCTCCAGGCTGGGGATTTAGCTAAGCAACTTGGCCAGGATGGGGATGGCTTATTTCTCTTAGTCACTAAGCTCTGTCCATCCTGTGCTCTCAAATCCAGAATGAGACAGGCAGACTGGAGTCTTCCTAGTCCTCCTCAGCTAGAGCCCTGGTTGGCGTCTCTCTGGTCACTGAGCACCCATTATATCCCACACCCCACACCTAGAGGAAATGGTGACAAGCATTGTCTCCGCTTTGGGGATTTCACATTTTTAAGGCAATTGAAGCACTCATTTTCCCATAAGCCTAGAATTTCTCTATAACTTCTCATCTTCCAGTTTGCTAAATGTCCTGTCTTAGACTATTCTTGACATCTTCCCTGTCCCCTTCATCTTACATGCCTGCCTGTCTCCTCATCTTTAGAGCCAAGTGGGAATCATCTCAGTCCTGCAAAGACATCATGCTGCCTTAGAGCCCTTGCCCATGCCATTCTGTCTGGAACATCCTACCCCTCCATTCTCAGCTGAAAGGATACCTCCTTAGAGAGACTTTTCCCTCATTGTCCCCTATAAAGCAGGTCTCTCTCTACTTCTTTCCTAGCACCAAGCCTTACAGTACTTATTAACATTTGAAATTACAATTAATGTGCTTCACTACTTATTTATTTCTGTCTCTCCTACCAGACAGTGACCTCCACATGTGCAGGAATGATATCCATTTTGTTCACAACTCTCCCACTATCCATCATCTTTTGCACAATACCTAGATGAACTGGAGGTATTCGACAAGCAGCTATTGAATACATGGATGAAGAAAGGTTCTTTCTGTGGGTGATTTTGAAGTAGGAACAAGTCAGACTCTGGAGGTTTTTGTTAGTGATGATGAAGAGTCAGTTCAGTTCTAGCAGCAAAACTTCCCAAACAGTGAAGCAGGGGAGACATACCAGCAGACTTTTCCTACAGAATCATCCCCTCTTCTTTTATGTGCAAATGGACTCCAAGCTTGGAGAAGTGAAGATGAAGGTAGGGATGCCTATTAGGAGATGGCTGTACAAGCTGAAGTCCCTGCCACTCAAAGTGGGGTCTTTAAACCAGCAGCCTGGCCATCACCAGGAAACCTGTCAGAAATGCAAAATCTCAGGTCCCAACCCTGCTATATCTGAATCTGCATTTTTAAGGGACCTCTCAGCACTGTCTATACACCCAGCATCTGGACCCTGGTGAAAGACAATGATGCCTTTGGGATGGGGGATAAAAATTATTTATCAGTGTTCCCTGTATATCTACTATTCCAGATGTGTTTAAGGTGTCACAAGTGAGGCCCATCACTGCAAGCTGTTGCAAACTTTGATTCTATCAGAGATAAAGGAGAGGAAAGAAAGGGGGAAAAGTGGGTTAAGCTTGGGGATGGGGCTATTTAGCCAGGAGGTACCAGCTGTGACCCTGGGTAGAGAAGTTCTAACTCACAGGGAAGTTCTACAGTGGGGAAGGTAAGGATTACTGATTCAAGTCATGAAAAGAGTCAAATTTTTATTCCTACTATAAGTGTCCCCAGCACCTAGCACAGTGCCTGGAACTTCAGAGGGCTCAAATGATAGTTTTTAAATAAATTAAGGAAATAAATGATTGTATAATGACTATGCTACTGAGGTCCTCAAGTAAATTACATGGGTCTGAGTACAAGCCAGACTGAAGTATACTTTCTGGCTTCCTGTTTTGTAAGATGTATTCCCCTTAGTTGGTGGGGAAGAAAGGTAGAAATCTGGTTGGAATAAAATTCTATTTTCAATGAATAAAAATACAGGACCTATTTATGTATTGCAAAATCCCCAGGGAAGAGCTGCCATAGCCTCAAAGTGACCCAAGTAAGCCTTTGAGAATGGCAGGCAGTAAGGGTCCACCTCAGCCTGTGGACTGTGGAATCTCCATGGTGTGAGGACCTGCATGGGGCTTATTGAGAACACAGACCATCAACAGTGAGCAGGGCAAGGACAAATAAGGCACCCAGCAGAAAAGCTCAGAATCACAGGGCAGTATGGTCAAAAGTATTCTGGTTGTTCCCTTAAGGCAACTCCTTAGCCACAGACTACTCTGCAAGAGGAACCATACAGAGGAACACAAAGTGACAGATAAAGGCCTTGCAGCACTGGTTGGAAGCCAGCTCCACCCCTGCAGCATGTCATGCAGAAAATTCCCAAGATATGTACCCATATACCAGTGTCCTGAGCCATCCATGGGCTGTGTGTGTGAGCTATGCACATTTGAGTGTATCAGGGGACTTGCATTGCATGCTGATTGGGCTGTGCGATACAAATGTGCCTTTCTTCATGCTCTGCCTGTGATCCCACACAGCACCTGAGATGGGTGTGACTTGCCAAGATGTCAATCAATCTGCTGACCACAAGACATCACAAAGTAAGACTCCACCTTCGAAACCCTATTCCCTGCCTTATTGGTGAAGAACATTCCATGGGACCTCCTTTGTGTGTGCCCCTCCCCCCCATAAAATAAAAAGAATCTGGGCACACACTCTCCTTCTAGCACTGCCAACATGGAGCTGACCCTTGGGGTCACTGAGCTGTCCCACTCTCTATCTTAGAAACTCATGCTCGTGTGATGTGTGATTTCTTTGCCATTTTCTCAGTTATTGATACAGCCAGTTCCTTTGAACCTAGTTCATCTTGCCAGCCCAGCCAACTGGCGGCACACCAGCTCCCTGACACCTAGTATGAGGCCAGACCCCAAGGCGGTGCTGGGTATGAAATATGAACTTGTCAAGTAAGCAAACTCTTAGATCATTTGGTTTCCCTTTCTTTAATTCATATACCAGTGAAATGCACCCATTCTCAAATACAGGTGGACAACTTTACCCAAGGAGAGTGTTTGAAATTCCAAGAACAAAGTATCAGCTCCTTTCTCCACCCTGACCCCTGCCTCCCTACTTATAAATCCTGCTTAACAAGCCCAGTTCAGTGCTCCCTTCAAAGCTGCTCCTCAGCCCTCCAATAAGAATAAATAGACCTGCCTTACCCTGGCCTCTTTTATATAAAACCACTTTCTTTTTGTTGGTTTGGGCTAAAATGTCACATCACCATACTTTCCTCGGTCCTTTGAGACTGGGAGTCCCCAAATGTCCCTAAGAAATAAGCAGTACCATATTAAGGGCCCATGCAATGCTGGGTGAGTCCTAGATGCCCAGAAGTGCTGACAAACATGGGCTGACATCACAGTCCTTCCTTCCACGGCACCGTCCACTAAGCAGCAACCCAAGCCATCCTCCCTGGGTTGCTCCACATCAGCTAAGCTGTGTGTGCTACCTCATCTCCAGGTTCCTCGACATTAACATTGGGATCACACACTATTCACAGAACCACCCTTTCCCCTAAGCCTTGGACAGTCCAATTACATAGGACTAACATTTTTATTTTGCTTGCCTCCTTGGTCAGAGAATATCTCTGTGTCTATTTATGTAACAGCTTCTCCAAGGCAAGGCCTAGAGTTCTTGAACCTTTCCAGGTTCCTGTTTTGGCAGAGATTTGACAAGCAGACCTACAGTATTTTTTATGATCAATAATAATAATAACAATAAGATAAAGAAGACCCACCTTGGACGTGTAGGTGTGACCATCAGAGCCACAGACCATGGCTGACTGTGCCACAGGACAGGGCTTGCACTTGACCAAATTCGAAGGTCCAACCCAGTGTTTGTGGGCCACGTTCCCCTTCTTTTGCCTGAAGATGAAAAAAAAAATGGGATAGGTTAGTTAAAACTCCAGTTCTCATTGGTTTTTCCTCCCGGTTTTCAGAATCCAAGGTCAGATGAACAAATGGAACACCCCTTAAAGAACAGTGGACAATGGAATCCCAGGGGCCCATAGACAGCACTCCCACTTTTTCTACTCATCAATGGAGGTGGAAGAGTTTGTTCCAAAAGCCGAGGCTTAACTTCACAGCTGGACCAAAGAAACAGTGTGGCCACTAAATATTAAGCATTATTTGCTGACATATAAAGTCATAAACAATATATTTTAAAGAAACAATAAGGGAGGGTGGCTCAATCAGCCCCAATGCCAGGTGTGGCATATCACTAGTGCCCAGAATAGCTCTTTGGAGCCTTCAAATCTCCTGGGGCTGATGGGCAGCCTTCCATTTGGGTGATACACAGGCTACTCCATGAGTGCTTTAGATAGAAACGCATCTCCAAACACAACCGAAAGACTTCATCACAGCTGCAGAAAACTATCTCTGGATACATTTTAAAGCAATTTCAGTCTGGCTTCCAATTTGCCACTCAATAGCAGCTCTGAGGTGATGTCACTTCCAACTGTTAAAATAATCAGAATTCTACTCTTTCATTCCAGCTCTAGCTTCCCCTCTTTCTAACCTATGTCATAATGATAAATGGCACTATTAGGATGGCTTATGTCCACAGAAGGAACCCCATCTCTGCATCATAAACCACTGAAATAGGGCCTGCAGTAACTGCCACCCTTCTCCCTTTAGCTGAAGCTGTTCTCCCGCAAAGCCACTTGGAGCAACTCCCATGGCCCAAGGGCTGAGTTCTGGATAGAGGACAAGTGTCTTTGGGCTGCCCATCAATCAGGCAATTATGGTGCCCTTGAAGTGTTTTGCACTGGCAGTTCTACACGGTGGTTAGCATCTGGATTCTCAAAAAAAAAGACAAGCTCAAACTCAGCTCTGCTACTTCTTCATGGCATGACGTTGGCAAGATATTTAATCCTTAAAGTCTCAGTTTCCTCATCTATAAATGGGTGAAAATAGAATCTACTTCAAGCAGATATTAAGAAGATTAAATGAGCTGATGATGCGTACAACTCAGTATAAAACCTGCAAAACAGGCAGCAATAAAAATAGTACCTATGACTACAATTATTATTTTCCCCAATAGATGAGATAATAGAGAACAAAATTACCATTGTCATAGAAATGTGATTGATCTTCAAGCCCTAGGTTTGGAAAGACATCCATGTCCCAAAAGAATCCATGAAGGCAGAAGGAGGATATCTTTTCTACCAAGTGAGAAATGATTCTCCAGATCCTCAGGAATTTGGGTTTGATGTTGAAAATGACCTACCCTCTTCTAAATGATGGGAAGTGAACAAGAAAGAAGGACAAATAAAGCAAAGAAGCACCCATTAATTTAGTTCTTATCATATGTCAAATGTGTTCCAGCAGTATTCGAGAGGCAGTAAGAAGAAGAAGGTCTGTTTGGTGGATTATATTTGAGGGTGACTTCACAGAGGACCAAATGTGCATCCACAACCCAGCCTTTGGGGCCATTGAGGATTCAGGCTGGAGAAGCCACAGTGCTGACCCTGGGTAAACCCTAGAGAAGAAAGTCCCACAAGGATCCTTTGAGATCACCTAGTTCAATGTGGTCCTTTTTACTAAAGAGGGAAACTAAAGCTCAAAGAGGAGAAGAGTCTTGCCTGAAGCCATGTAGCTGACTTGTAGCAAGACCTGGAGTGGCATTCACACAGCTGTGGAACAGCACTCAAGGATGAATCTCTCCTCCTTGACCCATCTCACTCCAACCTAGAATACTAGCTTAAAAATTCTACAGGGATACCCACTTGGGTGCTCTTGGGGTCTTCAATGTCACTCTGCTTTCACAGAAGCTGCCCACCTTAGCCTTGCCCCTCTGTTTGTAATAAGAAACATCATTTGCATTTATAAACCACATGGATTTGAGGTCTATCATCATCCTTCATCAGAAACAAAAACCTGACTCTTTCAGTGTTTATTCTGGACTGCTGGTAAAGGAATGGAGTGGGGGAGGGGACTTCTGCAACAGAGGAGCAGGCTGTCAGCATGGGGTTAATCTTAGAGTACATGATTCCTTCAGCAGAACACCTCACATTTATCATCATTCACACAGCAGATTGTCTGACACTGATAATGAATCAGCAAATGCAGGAAGAAGTTCTGGCATCTGGCAGCCCCTCTCCTGGGTAGCTAAAGTAGTTCTTGTTATAAGTTCCAAGAAAGGGACAATAAAGTCCAAAGAGTGGCAGCTTTGCTGGAGCAAACAACCGTGTACAATGATGCCCCAGAGAAAAGAAGCCTAACGGAGCTTAGCCAAAGGCAGGGGAGGAAGAAACAAACACTGAATCAGTGGCTTTGAGGAAAAGAAGAAGCCAACTGCCAATCACCCAGTTAATGACAAGTCATCTCTGTCTCTGGGGAGGCAGTGGGGTGAAGCTGACCAGTGTGCTCTAGAAGGCCTGGTGCACCCTAGGTGCTCAAGATTTCACTGTGGCGCGTGGATAGGTCTGTCCATGCTGATCACTGCAGTGGTTCCTCAGTAGTGCATCACAAATCCATAGAATGTCAGAACCAGAAAACACCTTCAAACTAATCTAGTCCAGCCACTTTATTGTGTAGATGAGGAATTAGAGGCAGAGGGAAAATGACTTGCAATGTCACAGAGGCCCATGGCAGTTACAACAGACATATGTGCCAAATGGAGACTGTCAAAGGAAAGCATTGTACAGATCCAGAGCCATTTCAATCTCCAGTTTTGGAATCTGTACTTTCATTACCAATATTCAATTTTATAAATAGAACTCCTTTGAAACACTGTCTCCATAGCTATCTACCCACTACCTTTGACTTCTCCATTCTAGAATGCGTTGGGTGCTTTTGGTACAAAGGCTAAGCCACTCTGGATTTTCCTAATTCTAAAGAAACTAGCATACCTGTTAGATTGGGACAAGTCCAGGTAGTCTTAACCTCAAAGATGTAGGGCCCTAGAGATGGCACCAAAAGCTGTGGTCTTTTTCCAGAGGCCAAGTGTATAAGTTTATGTATCTTTGAATCTAATAAGGTATAACTTCCCCTGATATTATATGTATATTTCAATCCCTGCAACTGAATGTGAATCATAAAAAGTGACCAAGCAGTCAAGGCAAAAGACTAAGATTTCTGACCCACAATTCTAATTCTTAAGTTGACAAAGAATAAAATGCAATGAAGAAATCTTGATGGGATTGCAATATCCCAGTAATTAGTCAACTGGGGTGACACAGCAATCTAGTCTGTAAGCAGGCCCTGTTCTGTCGGCCTTCCCACTCACCACCAAGCCCCGACCCTGCTTCAGCCTGGCTGGTGCTGAGGGGCAGCCTCACCTCCTGCAGACTGATGGTACCACACAGAAAAACCCCAAGCAACAAGCTCTCCTTCTCACGGAAAGAAGTCAGACACCTGAGATTTCACCAGCATTTCCTATTGCCATCTGTTAAACTATTTACTCCTAATCTTTTTTAAAAAGTCTATCAAAATTCTCAGCATTTATACTTTTCAAGCAAAAGAATGGTTCTTAGAGTAAGTCTGATCACAAGACTTCCAGGTTTAGAACCTCCATTTTCTCCTCTCAGGGTGTAATCTAAATTCACAGGTTCAGTGTTTCCTGTGCTCCCATCCCCTCAAAACAGGTGTATACAAAACAAACACACACACACACACACACACACACCATGATTGCCACCAATTATTGTTCCAGCCACATGTGCTTTTTTCTCCACTTGATACACCTTCATTTCTTCCCTCCAACCTCCTTTTCTCAAGGCCAACTCAAATACCACCTTCCCGGGAACCATCTCTTGGGGACCCCTTTGCAGGCACTATAATCTCTTGCAGCAGGGTCAGGCTCCTCAACTTATCTCCAAGCAAGCACCTCAATTCTACCCAACAAAGAATGAAAAGGCTACTGTTATTCTAACAAGGCATGGGGCACTCCTAGGCTGAGAGCTTGGGAGCCACCCTGGATTCCTCCCACCCCTGCTCTTACCACCTTCCCCATCATTCAGTTCTATTGCTTCCATCTCTAGTGGCCACATCCACTTGTCTCTTCCATGTGCTGTTCACATTAAAGTCTAAAGGACTTGGTAACTGCTTTATGTGCAGAGCAAATGTCCATTTCTTGTTCAAGCTTCAAATCCATTGCCCTCCGTGAAGCCCTTTCCAATCCTGTGACCTGCACCCCAGATAGAATTAATCATGACACTGTTCAAATTTATGTCTCATTAGGCCCAATGGTGACATTAACTACAGTTCATGTATCCTCCTCAACATACTGTGCACTCAAAATTATGATGACTGGGGTTTCATAATTTTGTGCTCCTGGTACTTGGAAACATGGTTAGCCTTTAGCATATGGACCTGCTCCAAAATAAGTGAACTTATTAATTTGAACCTTTAGAAATTTCTTCATTCATTTCCAGAAATTAGTAGTACTAACAAGAAGACAAAAATAGTATGTGATTTAAGAAACAAGAATTCATCAGGCTCCTTTTCTCCAGAAATCCTAATTCAGATTGGGAGAAATGACAATCAGCAAAAAAGAACTCTAGTGACAACTGGGAAGTGGGAAGAGAGGGCTCTCCTGTGCACAGAGGGCAGGACAGATACACACTATGGCAATCAGACTTTCCCCAAGATGCTTGAAGACCTCTGATACAGTGGTTCCAAGATGCCAACAGATATTAACCTTCAGAATTTGAGAGAAGAAATCAGAATTCCCAGGAATTCTTAAAAGTTGCTGAAATAATCAGTTTCTCTATATTTCTCAATGTCTTACATGTTTTTTTTTAAAAAGTGAGAAATATAAAATTTAGTTATATTTATAAAGAATTGCAGCCTAGAAATTCAAACACTGGAAGCTGTCAGACAATATCATTTGGTTGTACTCAAATAGAACAACATTCAGATCTTCTAACAAGTTAACGGGATCCCAGAGAATCATGTGCTGAAACTGTCAATTTAAGGACTTACTCTGCTCTAAAACTGCTTTTTTGGAATGCCACTCTGAAGACTTCCTTAAGATATATAATGCACAACACATATAGTTTTATTTATAGATTTAAAAAACAAAATTATTTAAAAAGGTAAAAAAAGATATGTAATGTAAGTCAATCTATTAATAGACATTTTATTTACAAGAACAACTCAATAGAGTGGCTAAGATCACATTCTTACAATAGTGACCAGCAAGACTGACCAGCTCATGACAACTCTCTTCAAGGTACACCTGTCCAGTTGCCTGGAAATGGGACCCCTTAACCTCATCTCCACGTGTCACTGTTTCTGGCCCTTGCTTTAAAGTGGGCCTAGTTGCTCCCCAGTCAGATATCTCCTATCACCAACCATGCCCAATTGCTTTCACACAGTTCACACAAGATCCCAGGACTTTTTGATGACATCGGTTGTGACCTGGCAATACACTTGGCCATTGTAGAGTGGTGCCATGGTAAGGACCCATAGCAAGAAAGTGGTAGGACAGCAAAGTTTTTTCAGCATTAAATACCTGTGCAAGAATAAATTTCCTGACATAATGCTGCTGAATTCAATTCAAGAATCTGTGTCCAAAATACTTTAATGATTTGGGGGAAATGGGAAAGAATGGTTGCTAAAAACATTCCAATTCTACTGAATTGTTGGCTTTTTTCTTTCAGTCAGTGAAGAAGGGTCATTCATTTTATTCCATATGTTTGTGTACTCTAACATGTTTGCATAACTCCAGGTAGTTTTATTCTTCATGTAAAAAGTTGGTGAAGGAATAAAGTGATTCCAAATAATAAAGATTATAAATAATGACAGTGGCACTCCACTTGCTTTGTGTAACCACTACATGCCAGTCTACATACCCTAAATGCATCTTCCTGCTTCCTCATACACAATGCCCATCTGAGGGTAGAGGCTCCCCATTCATAGGTAGAAAACTGAGGCTTACATAACCAGACATTGGGCCTTCTTTTCTGCCCTGCTTTTGTTCTCTCACCAGATCTACAAGACAGACCTGTCAGTGGAGGACCCATCGAAGAATGATCCCTTCCCAGTAATAACGGTGTTTGTTCGCTGGCACAAAGGGTCTGCAAGCATTTGATTTTCATGTTAATATCAAACTGCCCATTCAAAAATACAATTGAATTTGTTTACAAAATCAAAACTAATTGCTTCTAAAGCAGAGTGGAAGATACTCAGATAGCTGA